>NC_086251.1:14635938-15278780 GCF_021018805.1 Prinia subflava
TCCCTTCTGCCGCAGTGGACAGCAGCTCGCTGGGAGAAGGGCAGTGCAGGGGCACACCCGAGCTGCTCAGCAAAAATCCACTCACACAGCCATCTGCAGATGAAAGCTAGGGATTGCAGATGAAATTTAGGGATTACTCACCAGAAAGATCAGTTGATAACATTTAATAACACCTCTGGCAGGATTTATGACAGAGAAAGCCCCATGCTGTTGGCTAACCTTTCCTGATGAGGTATTTCTAGCCAAAGCAGTCTCTGATAAGATTTTGAGTTGTTCTTTCAGGTTTTTCCTAAAATGCTTCACAGTCATCATAAATGGCTTGTTTTGGAGGGGATTTTAAAGGTCATCTTGTTCCAACCCCTTGCCATGGGCAGGGACACCTTTCAGCAGGTCAGGTTGCTCAGTGCCCCATCCAACCTGGCCTTGGACACTGCCAGTCTTTTGTCACATGAGAGGTGCTTCATCCCTCTGATCACCTTGGTGGCCTCCACCAGACATGCTCCAGGAGGTATGGGTTCTATTCATCTTAAAGGGGACTAAAATATCTGAGTATTTTTAATGCAGATTTAAAAAAAAAAATTGCTGAGACTGTGGAACTGCCACAAAATGGATTCTTTAACCCACTGATAATGGCACAGCATTTCCAGTATATTCTGTGGAAGTCGGATAAATGTAGAGGTTTGGCACCCAGTGAAAGTTACCCAGGCTCAGAGCAGTGTGTGGCAAGCAGTTAAAGAGGATCCCTCTGTTTTTGCTGATTTCAGGATGACCACTAGCCCAGTGTTGCCCATGAAGCATCATCCCTCTCTGGACAGATAGATCCTCCTCTTCAGTGGATATTTTTCCTCCACAACAGACCCAGCCACAACTTATTGTCAGATGAAGACGAATGATGAGTGCTGCCCTAAAGCTGATGCATTCCAGCTTTATTTCAAGAGTACAAGCTGGAGCTGGGGTAGCACCCAGACTTGTGACTGAGCATGGCCAGGAGTATGCAGGGAGCCTCTGGAAGTGCCAGCCAGTGCTGGGGAGCACCCAGCGATCCTAGAGGTACCCAAGGAGTGCACATGGGAAGGTATGACCATTAAAAGAAAAAGTAAGGTAGCTATAAACCTATACTGTCAAGAAATTATTGTAGAAAGATTGTATCTGATTTAATTATATGTACTTGGATGAAAATGTATTAAAAAAACCTGTAAATCCTAATGGTTGAGTCAAGCTGCAAATAAGAATGAATATCCTCATTACTGTAGACAGCTACATCTTATAAACTAAAGTTCCAGGTATGAATTCACTATAAATCTTTGCTGTACATATGCATGAAAGGGTTTCATTTGTTGTTAAATGGAACTTACCTAGTTTTCAATCTAATAGATAGGAATTTTGCTTCTCTAGTCTCCATCAAAGATCAAGGCACCATTTCTGTAGGTGCTAGAGAGGTTGCTATGAAGAGTATTGTTGCAGGGGCCTTACAATGCCAAGGTGGTGGTTGCAAATGAAAGATAGCTCATTCTTTCCTCTCCCCCATCAAAACCCCAGCCAAGACAATGTTCTGTGGATAGGTAACTTAAGAGGCATAAAAAAATTGTCTATGCCAGTGCTGATGCCTAAGCTGCTGTGAAAAGGAGGGGAAGAATATCTTATTTAAATCCAAATACGCCTTTGGAGGTGGCTTCAAGTCCCTGCTGTATGGAGTACCAGGGGTTTCACATGGACTTTCCATGTCACACTATCTGTGTTGTGGTTTCCTGCTTTTGTTGAATGAACCTATCTTTTGTGTTTGGGAGTCTTGCATGAGTTTTCAGTTTAGCACAAGGGCTGTGAATGGATCTTGAAGGAGTTGGGTTTGGAGTGTTTAGCTAAACTCAAGTAGAATTGAAATAAGCATTCTAGTGACAGAGTTGGTCTCTTAAACACAGTGTGCCAGGCCCTGAGAACACCATCTGCGACACTGCTTCTAATTCTTCACACTGCCCTTTTGACATATTACTTTTTCTGTATCAGTCTTTGAGGATGGAAAAACAAAGCCTTGTCGTGAAGGTGACTGCACAACCACAGAGAGCAGTGGTTTCAGCATGCTCCTGGCTGGCTCAACGAAGGGAGAAAACCTTCAAGTAATGTTTGCTGCTGTGGTTGGTGACATTATCAAATTTCCCAGTGCAAATACCTTTGAGAGGAGCAAGCCTTCAATTTTTCTTCTTAGGATCATTTAATGAGTCATTATTTACTTTTGTCACATAGCAATACAGGACTTGATTTCTGGGAAAAAAAACCTGTAACTCTGCCAAGGTTGTTGCTGAACAGAAGCAGCATATTTACCATAACAAAGTTTAAGCTCCTCACATGGGAAGTTTCCAGATATAACTTTCATTGTGGTTTCATATTTTCCACCACGTTCCTGAGGGACAGAAGCTCTTTTCAGATAAGGTCTGCTCAGTAATTAGCTTGAAAGCTGTTTCTACTTGGAAAGGAGAAATCTACTAACAACACAGGAAAATTACCACAAAAAGTAAGGATGTGAAAGCTGGGAGCCCTTCAGTTTGGGTTATGACACCAGGAATTTTAGATGTAGAGTATGAAGGGAGCCTGTGCATTGGTGCCCTCCTGCCACAGGCTGGGACAGGGTGTACTCCCCGAGTGTGGCCTTGGGCTTTAGTTTCATTACAACCCTTTAAGCCAAGTAGTTTCAAAGGTCTGCCTTGCTGTTGTCCTGATGGAGTTTGGAGAGCCCTGAGGGAAGAGACTCACTTTTGCTTGCTTTAATCTTCACAGATCTGTTTCCCCCACAGGATGGAGTTTGTTTTGGGGTTTTTTCTTCTTTTTTTTTAATGTTAAGTGATAAAGCTAAGTTTATTGGGTGTTTTCCAGCTTAACAGGAGTAGGGTGGATCACACTGTGCCCAGTCAAGCCTTGGAGTGATGGGGATCAAATGTTCCTGTTGTTTAGTCACACCATGAAGAAGGAGACCCTTTAATCTTCCTGAGCAAGAGTGATTTCTAATGCTCAGAAGGTGTCCTTGCAAGCCTGCAGTGCCAGAGCTGTAAGACAAATAGGCAAAGGAAGAAGTGAAATGTTTTGTCCAGATTAGCCTGGCCAGTTTACTACAGTGGTTTAGGAAGAAATAGGGAGCAACTTTTGCCACTGAGATAGTACGTGAGGTTTGCTGCTGTACCCTCCTTGGCCATGCACTTTTAGGAACTGCACATGTACAGACTTGAGGTTCTGCACGACTGCAGTGCCAGGTCCCATCTGCTATAAATACAGGCAGCTTCTGCAAAGCTGCTGTGATTTATGCCAGTCGGGACTTGGTCCAGGGGCCATGCTAAAACATTGATACAAGGAAGTCTCTCTGACTTTTATTTTCAAATACTCTAATTTCAGCAGCTCTGCTTTCATGTTAAGGTTGACTCTTTATCTTCCCCCCTCCTTTGTCTCTTGCTGGTCTTGTACATTCTTGTTTGACCTTTACAACTGTATCAAATGGGATCCAAGCAGAGGTTTGGGGGTTTGGTTTGCTTTGGTTTGATTTGGTGGGTTTTCTTGATGTTTGTTTGTTCAGGATTTGTTGTGGTTGGTTTTTTAGGGTTTTTGTCCATGACCTTTTTTACCTTTAGAGTGTCTACTCCAGTGGAAATAGAAGAAGTTTTGGCTTGACCACTGAGGTGTGAACTGACAGTAATCTGTTCTTAGCATGTCTTTCTCTTAATCAAAATAGTAATCAATACGTTGCAGCACAAGTCTATAGAAACTTGCGGCAGCTTTCTTTAAAATAGATCTCACTGAGCAGTCTGCAATCTCATACATGTACCTCCCCAGCTCTTGGACTGCTTGGTTGGAAGCTGGGAGTCACCCATGGCATCAGGTCTGTCACCTTTTACCATTACCATTTTGTACCATGTATAAAATCTTACATTAAAGATACAGAGAGTAAGAATCACTTTTCACAAAGGGAAAATGCTGAAATTTGCAAATAGAAAAGGGAGAAAGCATCTTTGACTCATGTTATGCTTAAAAGGATGCTTCTCAGCCAAAGACTACAATTCCGAAGTGTCATCATGAAATCTTGACAATTTGCCCAAACTCCATTTTCATTCAGGAAGTTTGTGATTAATAAAATTAAGCACTAATCATGCAAAGCATAGGAAATTATGTGAGAATACCCAACTTTTATGGCATGGCATTTGTTGGCACTCTCAGTTTGGTTGTAGCAGACAAGATTAAAGGATTAGAAAGCAAGCCAGATACTGAACTGCTGCTGCTGAAATTGTATTTTGCCAGTATATTGATTACAGAGGATTTTTAAAGCCTTTAGAACAATGTCCTGTATCTTTATTTCTATGTTAGCTTGTAACTGTATGTCTTTAATGAAGTGGAAAGCTTATTTCATACAGTAAGTGTGAGGTGTCCTTTTTGCCAAATCTGTTTGGTCCATTCCTTTGACTATCTGTGTAATTTGTTGGCTTTTTATTTGTTTGTTTGTTTTTGGTGGATGGTGTTGGTGGTTTGTCTTTGGTTTTGGTGGGGTTTTTTTGTTGTTTGGTTGTTTGTTGTTTGTTGTTTTTTTTGTCCTACGAAGTTTTCTGTGAAAGAGAAGCAGATTTTTGACAATGTTGGCACAAGCAGGGAAACCCATGCTGAGGTCTGGTCTTACATTGAGACAAGAGCAAACTTCAGTCTCCTTTGGAGGATGCTGGCCATACCTGATACTGTCTGTCAGCCAGCCAATTTCTTTTCTGGAAGATGTTCCAGAACAAAGCCCTAAGGCCCGTTCTCCAAATCCCTGCTTAATCACAGGATAGGCTGAGTTGGAAGGGACCCATCAGGATTGAATCCAACCCCTGGCCCTGCACAGGACACACCAAGAATTGCACCATGTGCCTGAGGGAATCGTCCAAACACTTCTTTATTCTCCTTGTGTCAGAATGAATTGTAATGGCTTCACTTTAAACAACAGAGGATTGCAGCATTTTTTAAAATTAGCAATATGTAAGGAATTGAATGTTAAGCTCCTGACTTTCTTTTCTTTGTGTAAGGCTATGGTTGGTAGGATGCTTTTCTGCAAGTCTCTCAGTTTGGGCTGTTGTTTTTTCACAGCACCAAGCTGGTAGGAAATGCTCGTGGATGGATTGAGGTAGCAGAAAGGTAGGGTGGAGCAGGACCCAGGCAAAACTGAAATCCAGGGAAACTGCTCCATCAAGTGTTGAAAGGTAAAACTGGCACTGCAGGATGCTAAAAACAGACGGTGCAGGTCTGCCTTGGGCCAGGAGCAAGGTGATCTGCTCATGTCCAGTACAGATCAAACGAGCAAAATCCCTCCTGATCTTCACAAGGCCAGATTCCACTCTGAGCTGCACAACATATTATAGGATGGCCTTAATTTTAATTTGATGTTTACTTCCTTAAAAATATCCACTGCTGTGGCCAGTTAAAGGCTGATCTATTTTTTTCTTCCCCAACAGTTCTAATAAAAGCAAATGTTTTGCATATATGCACATCAAATGCATGCTTCCAAGTAAAGCTATACTTGCTTTCCTTTAAAATGGAACAATAATTGTTGAAAGATTTGTAGGGAGAGAAAACGAAGCGCTTGTTTTATCTTGAATTTTAAGAATGTATTTAATTATTCTGTTAAATGTTGACAGATATAAAGGCTGGTCTACATGTATGAATGTCACTGAAATAACTGTTAGATTTTGCTATTCAGGCTTTCTTGTTTTCACAGTGGAAACTTGAACCCTTCTGACCTGAATCTATATTTTACTGATTCATTTAGGATATCTGCACTGCACACTGCTTAGAGAAAATTTACCATCTACATGGTAAGTTTACCATCTACAAGTAGACCTTGATGTTTATGCTATTTTTTTCCCAAAATGAATCTGCTCTTACACAGCCACTTGAATCAAATGAAGTAAATTTTACTTAAAGTTTTTGGCTTCCAGGGTTTTCTGTGGAGAAACTACATTGAAATTTTATTCAAATTTCAGAAGAGAATAAAAATAATTATTAAAATCTTAGTTGGAAAATCCAACTAGGAAATGAACAGGATTAATGTAATATAACCTGATTTTCAAGCAAATGCAGTGCTATAAAGAATTGAATTTTTTGTAAAAAGAGGTAAGAACTTTCAAATGTTAGTTCTTCAAAATGTCATTGCTGTTTAGATTTAAAAGCTTTTAATAGAGTTTCATTTTGTTTGGGGTTTTTTTGTGGTTTCTTTGTTGCTGATTGTTTGGGTTTTTGGTTTTGGGTTTGGTTGTGTGTTGGGTTTTTTTTGAGTGACAGGAAATTCTTTCTTCTGCTATTTTTGCTTAAAGCCATTGAGCTTTTGGCTATTTCTGCCTCTTCTCCAGGGGTTGTCCCAGCATTTATGTCATCCTGACTGGTACCTTCAGGAACCCCAAAACTTTGGAGAGTCATGGAGTCATTTAGATTGGAAAAGACCTTAAAGATCATAGAATCCAACCATAACTGTTCGATATATTGCCTCCATCTCCAAATGCTGAATGAGCCTGGGGGACTGTAAAAAGCTAAAAATTTCCTTGAAAGCCTCAGAAACAGGTGCCTAACATTCACAAGCAGGTACAATTCAGGGTGTGCTCCCTCCTCACTCCTGAACACTGTTAGCAAATAACTATCAATAATATATTCTATAAATAATAGATTTTTTATTAAAATATCCCCAAATCGCAATTTTTTTGTAAATGCAAGTTAAACCATGGTATGAGAGCGACCCTAGATGAGCAGCACTGTGAGTTTCTGTATCTGTTTTAAAAAATACACATGTTTACCAGCACCTAAAGGCTTCCCTGAATTTTGAGTTGGTGTTACTTAATTCTCTATGAACCAAATGATAAATTTATAGAGAAATAAATAACAACCAACCCTAACTTGTTTCAGAAAAGGCATGGAGGGAGAGTTACCAGCTCAGTACCTATTGCCTTCAGTGGGGTGCAAAAAATGTACATTGGATGGCTTCAGGTGCCTCCCTGAATTGTGTTCATCTTCAATTTGTCAGCATGGTTGAAAACCAGCCTGAAGGGGAGAGTGATAATTGCTGGGGACCTGTCAGCAGAGAGCAAAGGAAAGGATGGTGAGTCAGTGCAGAGTGATACTGTTTTTCATCTAAAATCCCAAAAACCCCCTCCACTACTATGCAGAGTAACAGATGTAACCACAAGCTTTCCTAGCTCCCTCCCCCTGCCCAAGCTTATTTAGGTTTCTAAGCCTATGGAATGAGTACAACATGATGGAGCCAGAATTTATGAAAAAATATCCATGTTAATATAGGCTGTAAAATAAATGCTAACAAAAGCTGAAGTAAAACAGCTTTTATTCACATGAAAAAATAAACCTGTTAGCTCTGATAATCAATTAAAATATTATAGAATCAAGCAATCACAGATGTAGAAGCTTATCCTCCTTAAAGTCATTATAAATCACATCCTTTCCTAAATCTCTCTATTCCCTTTTATTGCTTACATTATAATCCCTGTCCGGGTATCATTTTCATTGCTAAACACACTGTTTGCCAGTCAGTTTATTAAGGTTTGTCTTGATAGTGCCAAAACAAATGCTCCTTTTCAAAGATAAAAGGACGGCTAAAATTAAAACAATAATTTCACCTCTTTGCTGGCAGAGCCTACTTATTGAAGAAATTGGCACATGAAATCTCTGAGGTGACAGGGAATTAGTGTGTCAATAGGAGCCTGCTTTGAAGTTGACCCACTCTGTTCTTGGTGGTGTTGGGTATACCCTGTCTCTTGCAAGAGGATGTGGGCAAAGAGAACTGTTTGGGGTGGGAAGCAGCTAACAATGAAAGTGTTCTTCACTGGTTTTAATTTATTAAAAGCTTTAGTGAAAAAAAGGATGCAACACATAGGAGAGATAAAAAATAAAAGCAGAAAAATGATAGACTTGAGCCTGCAGTGACAGGACAAGGGGACAGGACAACAACTTCAACTGAAAAAAAGCAGGTTTAGATTAGATATTAGAAAGAAATTCCTTACTGTGAGAGTGGTGGGACACTGGAAGAGGCTGCCCAGAGAAGCTGTGGATGCTCCATCCCTGGAAGTGCTCAGGGTCAAGTTGGATGGGGCTCTGAGCAACCTGGTCTAGTGGAAGGTGTCTCTTCCCACAGCAGGGCTTTGGAGCTACATGATCTTTGAGGTCCCTTCCAAACCAGGCCATGACTGATGAGAACAGCAAAGAGGCATTAAAGGCCTGGGGCAGGTAAAGGAAATGTGTAACCCTTGTGTTCGTACAGGAGGGGTTTGGTGACATCAGGCTCACAGCAATGACATCAGTAAAGGGCTCTGAGTAGTGAGGGCAGTAGGGCTGAAGAGTATTTCTTGACATAGTGAGGAGAGCTCTAAAATACTGCTATGGAAGTAAACACTTGTATTACCCCCAAAACTGCTATCAGTTCAATTGAAACCTGGGGGAAGCACGAGCCTAATGGCTTAACAACTCTTCTGATTTATATGCAAAAACTACTGTGAACAAGAAGCAGAGCTCCCAAAAACATGACTTAAACCCAAGCCTGAGAACAGATGAGATGCAAATGAAATGTGCTCTGTTTTTCTATGGTTTAGCTGTTGGCAGGCAAACTCAGAGCCAAGGAAAGCTGACAAGCCACACTAGGGCTCAGAGATCTGAGCACTGGGAGACAGAAGCTGCTGCTAAGTGGGAAGGCTTTTAAACCCTGAGCACTAAATATCATTTCAGCTTGAAATTCTCAGATTCCATGAGTGCTTGATGAAATAAAATCTAGCTAACACATCATCCAAATATGTACTTTATGTATACAATATACAGATATGAAAGAACTTGAGGAAATGGCATGAAGTGATCAGGAAAAGTTCAGGGTGGATATCAGGAAAAGGTTCTTCATCCCAAGGGTGGTTGGGCACTGGAACAGCTCCCCAAGGCAGTGGGCACAGCACCGAGCCTGGCAGAGTTCTAGAAGCATTTGGACAATGCTCTGGGACATGGTGGGATTCTCGGGGTGTCTTGACCAGGGCCAAGAGTTGGACTCGATGATTCTGGTGAGTCCTTTCCAACTCAGCAGATTCTATGTTTCTATAAATCTGATTGCAACAAGACAAGCAATGTTCCCTTTTTGCATGAGTAAGACTTATTTAAAATAAGGAACAGAAATGGCACCATGGCAAACAGCTGATAGATCACTACAGTTGGACATGCATGGGCATCAGAAAAAGAGGCAGTCTCACCTCTAGTTGACCAAAACATTAAGAACAACAGTGCTTGAAATAAAGAAATAGGTCAAGATGAGGTAGCATGGGGAAAACATTTAAAGGAAAAGAAAAACACCTCTCCAATAAGAGCAGTTAAGTGTCTTCCTATGGAGTTGCATTTTGCTTCACATTAAATGGAAAACTCTCTGTTCTTTGATGTTCCCAAGTTCCTTTAAAGATGAGGCCAGAGAAATGGTTGATGGTTCAAGGGTTTTCCCCTGGAATTGTAAAGGTGGTCTCAGTGATGTTTTGCCAATAGATACAAACCAGTATTACATTTCCATTACAGGCTGGTAATCTGGACATGAAGAGAAGAATCTCTGTAGCTCCAGAGATTTGCAGTAGATCAGAGAAAGGAAAGTGTTAAAAGTGGAGTAAAAAGGTTGAGCTTAGTGTTTGTATTAATGTAACTGTACTGACTTTGGTGTCATTCTTTCAAATTTTTCTCTTAAGGGTAAGATGTCTGTTGTGATTTAATGCTGGGGAATTACCAATTTACCTGAGGGGAAAACATCTTTAATTTAGAAATACCTTTTCTTCTTGTGATGGAAAATGAAATGTTAGAGTTTTCATCAGATTTGCAAACTTAGGTTTGCAGTATAGAACTTGGAAAAGAACGATCCTGACAATCGGGAGGAATTTCATCATGACTTGTCCGGCATTGGAATAGGCTCTCCAGGCAGGTGGTGGAATAACTATCCCTGGAGCTGTTCAGTGCCCCTGGATGTGGCATTTAGTGCCATGGTCTAGTTGACAAGATGGTGATGAGACAAAGGTTGGACTTGATCTCAGGGGTCTTTTCCAACCTAAATGATTCTGTGATTCTGTGATCCCTGGGACACTCATCCCAGTGTCCCTAGGCTTTCTTCTGCTTTTTAAAAGTCACACAGAAACGATGGGACATTCAAATCTCAGTGCAGAGGTAGAGGGCTGAGATTTCATGTCTTTTTGAGTCTTCATCACATTGGTTACATAAAAATTTCTATTTTTTAAAGAAATATGACTGCCTGAAAGAATGTTTTTCAGATTGTTCATCAGATTATTGGTGTGGAGTTATATTTTGTGACTGCTGATGATTAGTAAGGCAAGACCTGAGTTTCCCTGAGATACTGGATGGGTGTTTCTGGCAGTCCTCTTAGTGAAACTCTGTTTTTATTAAATTCCTGGTCTCTGAATGTAACAAATTCCTATATCAAATTTGATGGAACTCCAACATCTCCTACTATCTTGAGCCCTGTCTCAAGATAGTAAGTGAGCTCTAAATTCTCAGCGTCTTCAGGACAAGGATGAATCGGCTGTGAAGTTTCATTTGAAAAGATATTTTAAGTTACTTCATTTTCAGTCACAATTTTTCCTGCCTACATGAAGACTCAAGCATCTTGGTGTCCCATTCATTTAATAGAGCCATTGGACATTCAGTGATACTGAAAGCTGCTCCCAAGGAGCTTTAAGTGTGTAATTTCAACTCACAATGCAATAAATTTTTCCTAGAGCATACGTAAACCACTATAAAGAGGTAAGTGAGATACCAGTTCTTTTCTTGAAAATACTAACAATGAATTTCTGGAGAAAATAGAAATTAAATTTTTAACATTCTCTTGACCTGGGAAGTGTTAAGTTTTCTGCTTTTAAATGCATCACTCTGCTGTAGAGGGAAGGATATTTGAGTTGGTAAGTTTGAGATGTTCATGGCAGAGAAAAGTTGGTCTAGTGATGAGCACCGTGTGCTCAACACTGAAAATGCCGCTCTGACCTTTCCCTGGCATACACACTCTGGACAGAAAGATATTTTGACATTTTAATGTGATATGAAAGGATATGGATATCCTCTTGTGAAATACAATGAACTTATGTGTTTTATGTCAGTCTGCTTTGAGACAGCTGGAGCTCAAAATGGGCTGTAACTATAAACACCATTAGTCCTTTATTTTTCATCTGTGTGGAGCACAGCCACCCCTGCTGCTGTGCTTTTAGACCCATAAGGATGACAATCTACCTGCCCCACCTGCACTCTATAAGAGCATTGGAAGGTATGCTTAGGTAAATTGAGACACTGGTGGCTGGGCTTCTGTTGTGCTAATATTTCTTGGCTGTGCAAAGAAAATGAGTGTTAATTACTGCTCATGCCCTAAGATTTTTATGAAAAGTTTATAAGGGATCCTTCAGGGATCCTTCCCTTGTGGGAGGGATGATGACCAGTGTGGTGAGGGGTCCAAGGTGGACATGTTCAGTGTGGTGGAGCAGTTTCCTGGGCTTCCATAACAACAGCAGTGAAGGCTGTGGCCTTAACCTGGCCACCATCTGCAAAGCCAGCACTGGGGAACACCAGCATGGCCAGCAGGAGGGTGCTGCAGCCCTTCCAGCAGGTTTTTGAGAGGTGCTGGGAGAACCAATGGCTGCTGGAGAGTGTTCAACACAAGTGTGCTGTATCCAGATGAACCCCCCAGCACAGCAGCTACTTAAAACACTCCCCAAACTCCCTCAAAAGAAGGACAGGGATCACCTAAAGGCAGCTTCTAAAAGCATTTTGCAGTCATTAGTGCTGTCCCCTGTGCTGCAAGCTGCCTGCAAGGAGCATGTCCATATCTGCAATGTGCTCACATTTCAAAGGCAGTGCTCCTAACCAGCTGCATCTCAAGAAATCGAGCAATTTTTAAAATTTTTTGTTCTTTCTTTCTCTTTTTCTTTTTTTTTTTTTTTTTTTTTTTTTTTGAAGACACCATGCCAAGTCTTTTGAAATGAAAGCTGGGGCAGGCCTAGTGGAGATTAATGTAGGAAAAATGCTGCTGGCTTGATAAGCCACAGATGTCTGTGAGATTTGTGGACGTTGCTGACAGCTCATGATGGTTTGCAGCTTGCGAGGTCCCCCAGCTCCAGGACTAATTTGCTGAATCCATGGCTGGAGGTGCAGGGCGGGGTTTGGTCCAGTGTGGGTGAAGGGTTTGAGAAGACCTGGAAGGAAAACGGGTCTAGAACCACTGTGTCATTGCAGAGTTGTCTTAAGTATTGCACCTATTTATGGAAAAGAATGGCCTTTTATTTTTAAATAATGTCAGTACTGGCAACTGTTTTTATAATACTGTAATGAGACATAAGTTGGTGAAACTCTGTGAAAGCGCAATATGGTGCTGGAAACTCAGGTTATTGCACCAACCTTGGAAAATTGAAAAGGTGACTTATGTTGGTGGAATCATTCCTAGTGGCTGGACAGGTGGTATTTAGTGTATACATTTTTATAGGAAAAACTTGTACATTGGTAGCTCCCATAAGCTGATTGAGGCAGCTAAGAAACAATTTCCATAAATGATAGGAAAACTTTTATTCCATGTACCCTCAAAAGTAGCAATAGTTTTAGTGGCATTTGAGAGGAAAATCACAGAACAATTTGGGTTGGAAGGGACTTTAAAAATCATCTCACTCCAACCCCCCTGGTCAGGAACACCTTCTGCAAGACCAGGCTGCTCAAAGCCCTGTCCAGGCTGGCCTTGAACATTTTCAGGAATGGGATATCCATAACTTCTCTGGCAACATCTTCCAATACCTCACCACCCTCAGAGTAAAGAGCTTTTTCTTAAAATCTAACCTAAATCTGCCCTCCTTCAGTTTAAAACCATTCCCCCTTGTCTTGTCACTATTTCCCCACATAAAAGCTGCTCTTGCTTTCTTCCATAACTTCCCTTTAAGTACTGGAAGGCCACAGTGACGTCTCCCTGGAGCTGTCTCTTCTCCAGGCTGAACAGCTCTCAGCCCAGATTCACACTGGCAGTGTTCCTACCCTCTGATCACCGTGGTGGCTCTGCTCTGGACCTATCTAACAGGTCCACCTCTTTCCCAGGTGGGGTTGCATGAGGGCAGAGTAGGGGAGCGGAATCCCTTGAGAGATTGGGAAGCCTGATTGCCAGTGAAGACTGAGGCAAACAACTCATTGAGTACCTCAGCCTTCTCCATATCTGTTGTCATCAGTTCTGTCTCATATCCATTCTGTACACTCTCCTTGGCCTTTCCTTTCTGACCGATGGACTTAGAGAATCCCTTCTTGTTATTCTTCACATCCCTTGGCAAGTCCTATTCCACTCTGCCTTAGCTTTTCTGCTCTTGTACCTACACATCCAAACTATGGCTCCCGTTATCCAAAATAGTTGGGTATTTGAGGAAGAAAACTGAAAATTTTTTCATTTCAATTCCTCTATAAAAACAAAAATTCAAACATTTTCTTTGGAGGAGGCAAACAGGATGGAGACTGGTTTTGTTATGTAGTATATTATATATAAAATGAGCTTGAGCCTCTAGACCTTTACAATATTACGTGCTCAGAGTTTGGGGTGGGAGGGTAGAGGGGATAAAAAGTGCTACACATCATGTTCATCTGATATTTTTGCTTATGAGCACAAAAAAGCCTGAAATAGCAATAATAAATACCTGCTGTCACCTACTGCCACCATATTAACAAAGGGAACTCTGATTCTGCATTTGCGAAGGGTGAACAGAGACAATGCTCAAGTGAGCCCCAAGGAATTATCTCTTGTTGTGGGCTCTTATGTTTGTGACTTGCTAATTTCTGCATTGTTCAAGACCTTATTGTGTGAGTCTGTAGGATAACACATAAGCACACTTTAATGAGGATCTAAAAACCAAGATTTCCCACAGATTGCTGTGCTGTAGCTCAGCTATGACTTCTAAGTAGCTCTTAGTGCCTTGAATCTTATTTTCATGCTGTTAATGGTTATGTTATTTAAATCCATTATATCTGGGGTGGAATGGTTCTATAATCTGAAAATGTCCTAACACAGCAGCTATCTGAATAAAATTGCTTGTGAAGATTCCATCACGGGAATAAGAATATGAAATTCACCATATAAAACTGGTAATGCTACATAAAAGCCCTGCAGGACTGGGTGGGGGGATATGTATGTTTGAGGTTTGTTTTATTTTTTTTTAAGAATAAGGGAAATGTGTAATTTATGCCTGGATAATTAGTGGTGTTTTATCACTGAAATGTACACCACTTAGAGGAACAGTCACTGGTGCCTTTCACACCTGCGCAGGGTATGAAATTCCAAACAATTAAAACAATTGATGTTTCCTCCTGAAAAAAGTCTATTGTGCTTTAGCAAAAAGTGTATTGTGGGACTTGTAAAAAAAGTGATAAAACAGAGTGTGTGATAAATGGAAAATGTGCTGTCAAAGACCTTGACACATTTTTTCATTCCCAAATGTAGATATGGATAACTTTGTGAACTAGTGTCATTTGCCAAGATGAATTTATTGCAGTATTCCATGTGAAAGGCTTTTGCTTTTCAAGAATTGCAACAGGGAGCTGTTTGGGGTTTTGTGTTCTGCTAGAAACAAAAGTGTGGTGCCATTTGGTCTTTTGGTTAAGAACTGAAAACAAGTAGTAGGAGTTAAAAGTCATCTTAAAAGTGAACAACTTGGCTTTATTTCTACTTTTCTTCTATCTGAAAGGAACTCTAAAAGGGAGGGTACCACAGAAGTTTTTATATTAAATATTACTTCATTGTGTCCTGGCCTTGCTGTTTAGGTGTTGAATCTCAATTTCTTCAAAGGGCAGGAAGACTGCAGTGTATCAATCACTTCATTTTTACACTTTGTGCCTTCTATGAATGTCATCAGACTTTAAGTCATCGCACAGAAAATATGTTATGTGTACCCTGAGAAAGCAAATACCTAAAAAGAAGACTCTTTTAGCGGACAGCTCCTAAATGTCATTCCTGAGTGTTTGAGGCAGCATATTAAAATTATTTCTTTAGAAGAGAAATTTAACAGAAATTGTTTAACAGAAAGGGGGAAAAAATGTTAGTGTTTCATGGCCACTAGTGTTCCATTAGTTGTTGTTTCATGGCCATCTTTCTAGAGAAATGGTGAAAAAGTATTTGAGAAAATGAAAGTTGAAATCCTCTGCATCCCTGGTGCAAAGCAGGAAAAGCCACCAGCACTCCATGGACGCTTGGTGCCATCCCTCTCCCAGTTCCCTATTTTTGGAAGGCTCTGTAGAAGGTCAGTGGGAAACATAACTCCTGGATCCTAAGGCAAAAGCAGCCTGGATTATCATCCATGTGAAACCAAAGATGGGGTGCTAGCAGAGAGCAAATAGTTACTCCTGTTAGTATTTCCTAGATGAATGCAAGCAGCTTAAATTTCAGTTGTTCTAAATTAGCTGCTGAATTAAAAAAAAATATTTAGGTCTATTTTGTTTCCTCTTGGTCAATCGTTCATTATTTCCATCTAATGCTTGAAACCTAATCACCATTGCTGAGGAAATATTTCAGGAAACTATCTCGACAAAGCATTTTAATGTAAATATTAAGAGAAACATTTGGTCAATTTGACAAGAATAAATCATATGTCATACATTCAAAATCATACACTTTGTTCACTAGTAATGTGCAGCTCCTGCATTTTTATTAGGAAGACACGAACACTAATATTGATATTTTGTGTTTTATTAGAAATGGCAATTGAAGGGAGAAATTGCTGGAAGCTCCAGCTCTCCAACAAGGATGTTTTCATGAGCACAACAGCACCAGGGGAAGGGTTTAGTTGTCATGGCTGAGACTGTGGTCACCAGCACATCCCTTGTTAGGAATTGTGGCTTTGTCCCCCTTGTGCCAACCAGTGGCTGTGACTTTCTTGAGGAAATCTCAGTACATGCTTTCTCCAAGAAAATCGGAGTTTGTCTTGTCTCTTAAAAAAACCTTTTAAATGCTAACTAAAACAATTAAACCTTAAAGGAATATTTAGAAGCTGTGTTTGAAGTTCCAGTCCCTCAGACGGGGAGAAAGCACCAATTTCACCATTCGATGCATGCCATAAGCTGATTTATGGCTTCTTTTGACACTTGGTGATGTGGCAGCAGCAAAGGAGCAGCTGGTAATGGAACCAGTAAAAGAGGAGGAAATGCTATATTACAGAAGCAGAGGGATATTATTAGCTCCTGCACTCTGCTAGAGATAATGCTTGGGATGAGAGAAGCTCTTTAGGAGGCCAGACAAATTTCCCCAAGGCTTTCAGAACTGGTGTTTCCCAGTGGGAGCTGGTTGGGACCAGGCTGTGCCGCACAGAAACGAGTGGCCACAGATGCAGCAAGGTCCTGGATGATCACATAACTGAGCCCAACATTAGCAGTGTATTCTTGCTAAGAGGGATTTCTTTACTGTAATTGAGTGTGCTGGATAAGAGGTTAGAAAATCATGAGCAGAGGAAGCTTGGGGAATTAAAATTTGAACTTTTTCTGAGTGTTGCATTATCAAATTGGGAAGGACCAAGGTGAGCGTTCACTTTGCAGATGGTGAAGGGCAGACAGTGATAACAGCATCTAGATTGCCATGACAGTAACACATGGAAAACCATGGTTCCTGTCCTTTAAAGCTCTCTGTATGGGAAATGTGGGCCATCCCCTCTCTTAATCTTACCAGGCTCACCCTTACAGCCTTGAGTCTTGCGCAGACATCTCTCCATGAGAACCTGTTCCAGATATTGATTGCTCTGACAGCACAACCTCCTTCTCCCATTTTGCCACCCATGTCCAAAGATAAGCCATCAACCCCCTGAGTGGGCTGGCAAAGTGTGTGATGCTATAATATGTACAAATTTTAATGGTTATAAGGGGTGAAAAGGCAAGAAAAGTTAACATTAGTAATATTTAGCTTTTAAAAAACTCAATGAAACCCCCCCAACCTCCCATTCCAACTTTCTTAAAACAGAAAGAATAGGAAGGAATAGGAAGAACAGGAAGAATAGGAAGAGGAATTCATGTAGGAAGAGGAATTCATTTCATTCAGAAATTAATCTCTTCATTTTTACAGAAGGAGCATTTAGAAGGGCAAAGAAGGAAGAATTCTAACACTGAAAAAAGTGCATGTGATGGCAAATGAGGCCAGTTCTGCATCAATATGGGGTTTTTGTGACTCTTCCCTTCGTGTATTCCAGATGAAATTCCCCTTTCCTAATACTGAGTTGAAGCATACTGTTGACACTTCTGTAGTGGCTTTTTCTTTTTTACCAGCTAGAAGTATCTGTGAACTGGAAAGCTTATCATTAATAATTAATGTAGCTTCTTCTGCCTTTCATCTCTGAGTCTGCCAACCTGGATATATTAAATTTCTTGAGCTTTGCTTCTATCTTAGTTTTGATAATCTCATATCCCCATTGCCATTATTTATATTGCCTTGATCCATCTTGCAAATTGAGGTCAAGTTCTCATTTAAAGCTGCATCAAGATCATCCTTGATCTATGTCCTATCTCTATCATATAAAACTTCTTTTTCTTTGCTTCCTTGCTCTTCTCCTCTTATTTGTACACAACAGTCTTGTTGCTGTTTGTTCTGAATTACAACTCTTCAATTTGTAAAATAGCACTTCAAAAAACAACTTCAAGTTGTGTTTAAA
The DNA here is from genome assembly GCF_021018805.1 of Prinia subflava. Taxonomy (NCBI): domain Eukaryota; kingdom Metazoa; phylum Chordata; class Aves; order Passeriformes; family Cisticolidae; genus Prinia; species Prinia subflava. The sequence goes on from NC_086251.1 coordinate 14,653,602, forward strand.
TTATATTCAAAAATAGAATTCTTTTACTATACAGTGGTGTATTTTTCATGTACCCTAAACTTTTCTAAATCCATTTTGCACTTTTTAAAATCAAGTGTATATTTCTGTCATCTTAAAAAATGAGCTATGTTTTATTTATTTATTAAAAAACCCCCCACAAAACCAAAACCAAAAACTGAAAAAAAATGAAGAGGAAAAGCAACAGCTTCCAAACTGCAGATTGAAAATTAGCTTGTCCTTAGGAAGTAAGATAGTTTTGGCAGCAATCACACTAAACAGGGATTTTCCAATCTTGGCTGCTAACATGAGATTCCTTGTTTAGGATCACATTGCTTGTAGATTACAGAATTGGCCACAGAATAGACACACTACTCGAATGACAGATTTGTCCAACCTGTGCTGTGTTACAGGAAACTGGGCCATGTTTTGTAAACCAGAGCTAATATTTTCCATCTGTAACCAAGTACAAGACTGATGAAGGACATCAAGAATATTCTGAAATGGAGAGTGACTGGAAGAAGAAATACAGAGTCTTTTAAAAAATCTTTTCTGTTTATTTCTTTTTCTTATGATCTTGTAGCCTGAAACTGGAACATGTGAATACCTATCCCGAGGGCAGGGCTCCAATTTACAGACCAGGAGCTGAATGGCAGGGAGGTGACAGGACCAGCTCATCGGTGCTCCCAGACTTGCCTCACAGGCCCCTAATGCCCTTGGTCTCTGTTTGATGTGTTGCAGTGTCCCTAAGTGGATTAGTGGCAGATGACCTTATGTCTTTGGATAGGTGCTAGTATGTGGGCCATTTAGTGCTCCTTGTTCCTTTTGAATAAAAACGTAATAGTGCCAATTTCAGATACTTTTATGATTTGTCTTTGGTAGAGGACAGCTTTCTTGGCAAATGCTGTTGCATTTTCAAAATTGATTTAAAAGGAAGGGGAGGCTCTGTGTAGGGAACAGGGAACTCTGTCAAGAGCTCTGCTGAACTCATCATGTGTGGGTGTGGACAGGAATTCTTATTTTCAAGACAAATTTTAGAAGATGGGGCCAGAGGTGCCAGTGTGAGAGCTGTGTAAGATTGAAAGAAAAAAATCTTGTAATGGCTCTCAGTGGCTGATGATGGAGGTGCTCACCAGGCTGGGACTTCCAGGGCGCTGAGGTGGTGTCCCCAGCAAACTGTGTTTGTGCAGAAGAGACGGCCACAAAAGTTTCACAGTTGTGGAAAAGGATTTCTGAAAGGGCAGAATTTGGCTCAAAGGGTTTCTCTGAGGTTGTGGTGCGTGCAGCAGTCATGGGGCTGTGTTTTAACCACAGGGTGAAAAATGCTGCCTGTGTAAAGTAAATACTCCTCTGCCCACTTGTATTCAATGGCAATGACTGTGCAAAGCCCGTGACTGGCTAATCCTAGTGTGGGTTGGTTTGGGGTTTTTAGCATAAAGACTGGCAGTCCAGTACACCACACACACTTCCACCCTCATTTCCATCTGCTCAGAGTAGCACACGGCTGACCTAGGACTGTGGTGGAAGTGTATAATTATTTTAAAGTACTCTTAGAAAGTAGGTTTTAGGTATAAAGAGTGTCAAATCACAGGTGGGAAACACAGCTCAGTTATGTGTTTCAATACAAATGAAGTGGCAGAGGTGACTGTCTTTTACCAGACAATGGATCTGGTTGTAATTTTTTTATAATTATGGTACAGGGAAAGACCACTTATTTAACTTCTCAGTGTTTATAAAACACAAATATACTTTACTTGAAAATTTAGTATCAAAGAGAACGCTTTTCTTTTGCTGAGTAACAAACATTTTTAGGAAAAAACAGATTGTAGTAATGTTACAGCCCCAACCTACAATAGGTTATATAACAGAAATATTGGTACCCTCTCAAATGGAATCAGTATTTGGGTGTGTTACTCCAGTGACTCTCTAATCATACCTTAGGTAGTAAATGTTTATTAAAATAGTGATGGAAAACATTAGAGAGTGCAATTAAAAGGTGGTTCATTAGGGGGAATGGGTGCCCTCTTAAGATGACTGCTGTTCCAAAGTGCTGGTCTTATTGTAAATTAAGACTTTGAGCAATGCTCTGGGACACATTTTCATGTTTGTAACTATAATTTAAGTGTTGGAATACTAACAATTCAAATTAGCTTTAAAGAGAAATTTTGAGATATCTAGTTATAAATGTGAACACTGGTATTGTTTTATTATAATGCCTTATTTTATTAAGAAATAATAATTGATGCTTCTTACTGCTTTTGGTAAGGTTAAGTCTAGAGTTCAAGTTTTGCTTAAGTCTGATTTGAGAAAGAGAGAAGCCTCATTATTAACAGCTCACATTAATTATAGGGAGACAGCAGAGCTGAGCATCATTTCCCATATCTTCACCCAAGAGGAATTTAACGAGCAGCACTTTGGTGGCTGCTGTGTGGGGATGATACTGAGTTTGGAATTGAAGCACTTGTTTCAGTTAGACAACAGACTTCCAGTAAAACACATCCTCCCAAAGCAAGAGCTAGTGTTGGACTTGCTAAATGCTAACCTTCATCCTTAGCTGTCACTAGATCCAGACTGGTAACTCCTTCTGGAACCAGAGCTAGCAAACCAGTTACAGGGTCCAGTTGGGGTCCTGGTAGTGGGAGCTGCAAGGCTGGCTCTATTTAGAAAGATGGCTTTATCCCTGACCAGCACTGGATGGGATAAAGCATTCTCCCTCTCCTCATCCAGCTTATTTTGAAGTGCAAGGACCCAAGAACCTTTAAAAAAAGTTCATGGACAATTGATTATCTCTATTCACTGGGTAAGGACCCAGGGTGGTGGTTTTTTCTGGCTGCTCCAGATGAAGGCTGGTTCTAAATCTGCTACCTTATGCCAGTCTTGGTCAGTCAGTTTCAGGGCAGACACTTCTTGTCCCATGCACAAGCTGCTCCCCTTGTCTGCTGTTGATTTTAGGATTAGTACCAAGCCTGGGAAACAGAGGTGTTTCAGAAAAATAGAGGTAGCTGAGCCAGTGTGACTGGTGGACCTTTAAACCAAAGGCAGCTACAAGATAAAGACCGGATTTAGCAGACATATTTCTGCTCATCATTTGCCAGAAAGACCCATGCTGATTGTGACTAGGTTCTGCTGATTGTGGCTTTGTTTATGAGTGGAACTGGAACTAGCTTTAAGGCTGCCAACCAAAGGGTTCAAACATACATTTATTGTGGAGACATACCCTGCATGTGTAGGATGAGAGCTGACACCTGCAGGAACCTGCTCCTCTTTAGAGCAGGGTTAAATTTCAGTTTTCTTAAACAGTTCTGTAAGGTTTAAAGCAGTGGTTAGTGCTGAGATGGAGGCTCCAGCTCAGGAAAGCTGAGGTTGTTGGTTTTGTTCTTGGGTCCTTGCACTTCAAAATAAGCTGGATGAGGAGAAGGAGAATGCTTTATCCCATCCAGTGCTGGTCAGGGATAAAGCCATCTTTCTAAACAGAGCCAGCCTTGCAGCTCCCACTACCAGGACCCCAACTGGACCCTGTAACTGGTTTGCTAGCTCTGGTTCCAGAAGGAGTTACCAGTCTGGATCTAGTGACAGCTAAGGATGAAGGTTAGCCCTGGGACTGCAGATTTCCTTCTGCTCTTTGCTGGGATTGTGTTGCCTAGGGACTCATCCTGGGACAGTGCTTATAGGTGGGATTAATACCAGATTAAAGAAAAGTATAGGATAGGACCAGAATGAGCTAAATTCCTTATTTTTCAGTTCTTTGCACTTTTGGTAAATGGAATTTTCTGCCTGTGTCCAACTCACTCAGAAGCTCCTTTTGTGGGTGATAGCATACTCTGTGCATATCTCTGACCCTTTACATTTCTTTTCAATGGTTGTTATTTATATAAAAGTTTGACAGAGGCTGTGAAATTACTAGCCATATGTTTTAAGAAAGCAAGCCAGATGAGGAATAAAAATAATTTAGATTCAAATTCTTTTAAGTCTAAGCTGTGTTATTAGCTCTGTTGCTATTCATGGGATCCACTAAAAATCTGTATTGTAGCCTTTTGGATTTGTTCAGTTCTTCTATCTTGCAAAAATTTGGAACTTCAGCCTAATTAAATCCTGGGAAAATAGGAATTTGGTCAAGCTGAAAACTTGATAAGCAGACATGGAAGAAGCTGGTGCATAAACTGTTAATTGTTGCCATGTGAAGCTACAAAGAGGAATATATGGAGCAAAGTGGACTGTGGCATTACTGTTTGGGGAAAGCTGTTGTTTTGCAAAATATTTCTCTGGATTAGGGAACGACCTGGGATGCCCTAGAGACATACCTGGGCACCCAGTCAGAGTCATGCACAAACACATGGCAAAGCACTGACTTGCACTTGGCCCTGACCATTTGCTTTTCCATTTGCACAGCAAGATGGGTTGGCCAGCCACGCAGGCAAAGCAAGAGGCTGCCACCTCCCCGTGGCACAACCACGAGCTCCTGAGGCAAGGAAAGTCTTTGAGGGGGCAGTAAAAACAGCCAAAGCCAGATGGGATTGCAAGCTGCTGGGAAAACATTAGGGAAGGATGGGGGAAAGCTGCAGTATTTGTAAATAGTATTATCTGCATCGAGTTCAGAGTGCCTTGGTGTTGTGAAAAGCTTTGGCAGTGCTTTCCAGCGAATTACGTCTGCAGTGAAATGTGAGCAGATGAAAACTGGAAGCAATCATGCTAAACACTCCTGAGGCTTTACCCTTCCAAATGTTTATGTTTATGTCGCTCCTGTTTTGATCACCTGCTTGCAGCTGAGTATTTTGCCTTTCCTCCTTGGATTTTAATGGAGCAGAAGACTAATAAAGGGTAGGATTTTTCTCTTCCTCCTCTGTTCTCATACCCTGTTTTGAAGATGAGTGAAATGCCCTGGCAAGCAGACCTGAAGCAGGACCCTAAGCTTTTTGAAGACCTAATGAGGGTGTCTGCGTTGTGTATCCAGTACTCTCCGGGGGCCTGTCAGACTAGAAATGGGAGTTTTGATGTTGTTAAAATGTGAGAAAAAAAAAAGGTTTTATTTCCTGCCTTCATAAACGCCAAACTGGCTCAGCCCTGCATGTTATGGTGGCCTATGCTCAGGTGAGCCTGGGCTTTCCCAGTCCATCCCTCATCCTCCCACACATTTTCTGTGCAGTTAGACAGCCTGGGCTCATGTGTTAACACAGAAGGTGCTGGGGGCCATTCCCCTCCCTGGTACACACCATCCACACCACCGCAGGGGACGCTCCTGGAGGCTGATGTTTCATATCACCACGTTGCCATGCCCATTTATGACAAGGAGAAAATTTTACTCACTCGCCTCATTGGGTTGCAAACCTTTATGAATACCGCAACTAATAGCCCCGGTAAGTGGAAGATTAATTTCTATACCACCTGGCAGCAAGCTGTGGATTAGGCTGCTGTCCCTCATGTGGGTTTAATGTTGGAGGAATGGGGCACTTGAGCACCCGGACAATCAGACTCTTGTTTAAACAATGAGCTTCTCGGTCTTGTTAGCCAGCGCTCTTAAATTTTCATTTTATTCTGGTATGCAGGCTTGTGTGATGTGGAGAATTGCTTCAGCACAGAGAGACTGCAAACCTGTTCAATTAAAGGAAATGCTCAGATCCAGCTGTTGGAGTCCCCTGAATGCCAGTACTCCTCCCAGAGTAAGGCCAGCGCTGCTCTTGGAACAGATACGATGATTTGTGCCTTAATTCTCCTGAAAAAAAAGGGCCTTTGTTGGGAGAGGACGACTGGGGAAAGGAGGAGGAATGCGAAGTGTGGTGCAGAAAATGCCCAGTGAGACCAAGTTTTCTGCAGATAACAGAGAGGGCTCTATAGCACGAGCATGGTAATGAGGCACCATCAGAAGCACGTACGGTACAAGCTCCTGTTACAGCTATAGAATTGTCTTGCAAGTTTTGTAAATGCTTTCCTCTCATGAAAAAACACATGTTGTGGAGTAACTTATCCTTATGCTTTCACTTCCAAGGAGCAGGCCAACACGCACAGCCCTGGTGTGTGACCATACACTGCACTATTTGTGCCTGGGCTTTCAGTTGCCCTAGTTTTGGTGACAAGTTTCTGCACCCATTTGTAGGTGACAGAGGTGTTGGGGCAATGTCGAATGGTCACCTGGATATGCCAAATGTTTCTGTACAGGTCTTTTTATAAAAGACCTTGTATATCTTTTATGTATGTCCACACATATCAATAGACATACTATAATCTAAAAATATAATATTATATATATTTATACATATATATAAGGGGCTGTAGCTGTTTCAGTAGGTGCTGAATACACTTCAGCTACAAATGCACAGCAGCTTACCTAATGCTCATGTCTCAACCAAGAGCTGAGTTCCTAAGACTGAGGCAGGGGAAGGAAGATATTGGGATGGGATAAACCATAGGAAGAAACGATGGGCTTCACCTGAGTGGCAGAAGCCATCTCCCCATGGGCACCTCACCCCAGAGCAGGGGCTGGTAACCTCTTGTCTGACTTCAGGAACCATAGTATCTCTGGAAATGCAGTTTTCCCCACTCCTGCTGTTGCTTTCCCCTCAATCTCACTTTGTTGACTGTTTAAAAATTGTGACATGGGGGCTCTAAAAAGATACTAGGCACAGTCTCAGCTGCTGAGGTGGAAATGGCTTTCTGACTGGCCCCCAATGGCAGCCAGGCTGCTGCTGGCCCCTAGGCAGCACTCGTGCCATTTGTCACATAGGCTGAAACAGAAATGGTTGCATTTTAATTTACTATCTGGGCCTGTGAGGTGCACAGGATTGCACCCCGTGCTGAACTGGATAATAAAAGTCTTGACTGTTAATTGGCTGCCCCAAGAGTCTTTTTTTAGTCAAGTATATGTCCATCTTCTGCCTGATATAGATATAGATCTAGATATGTACACATATATAAATACATATGTTCTTATGTGTGGCTCTGTATGTGTGTATATAAATACACACACATCTCTATAGAGACATCTTTTATGTACATATTAAAAAATATAAATGCCTGACTTTATTGCCAGGTTGAGAAAGGGCTCTGGTGCTTTAAATCAATGCAGAAGATGAAGCAGCTGTTGGGTCAAATCTTTGCAGCTTTTCTATTGTGTGATTCTTGTTTCAGGCAGCAGCTGAGCCCACAGGCTCAGTGCAAAAACTTTTGCTGAAGAAATCCCCTCTGCACGTGGCCAGCAGCCTGAATCAGCCTTTTCTGGTGGATGGTGAAACAGTGGAAGGCCTTTGAAAGAAACTGCTACCATGGGGTTTGTCTGGCTGTGAGGTATGTACAGCACCCATTGCACCTGCTTAATCTATTTGCTGTTAAAGTATATTTTATAGACACATTGCTAGCAACAGATTGAAGGAGCTGCTTTGTAAATCAAAAATAAATAATTCCAACTGTCTGCATGATATGGTTTTCTTTAAAAAGAAATGCAAAAAATGCAAAACCAGAGAACAGTTGTGGTCCAGCTGATGAGGTGGTATAAATCAAGAGTTGGGACACTAAGGTGAGTGGGCTGAAAACAAACACTTAATGCCTCCCAGCGCTGTTCCTCTGTGTTTGGGGCAACTGAAAACAGGGTAAAAAGTAAAAAACAGCTCCAGAGCCCAAGCTTTACTGAGCTTTTGGCTCACTGACTAGTGTAGATGCCTGTAAGACCTCTCCCATGGCAGGCTGGCAGACTGACCCTCCCTTAATTTATAAACCCAGGTCATTGCAATGAGAAATGCTCTATTAATAACCTTGCTTTGGATTTAGGTTTTTTGCAGATGTGCTTCCCTGAGGAAGAGCAGACAATGTGGCTCCAGGAGCTACAGCTCTGTCCCACCCCAGCTGAACATGCTCCTGCACCCTCAGCATCTCTCCTGCTGCAGTCTGCCATGCCTGCACCTCCACCTTCATGCCTGTGGCTGATGGGTGGCTCTGCAGTCACAGAAGCCTCCTGTGTGCAAGGGGACTGTTAGGCCACTCTTGACAGGGCTTCAGCCCACACAGAGCCAGGGCTGTGCTGTGAGGGGGAGTGGGACACACAAAACCCTTCCGGCCTCGAAAAACCAGCGGGACTGCAGGCAGGATCCTGCTGCACAGCAGCCAGACTGGCTGGCACCCCAGCAGGGCACTTCACCCAGACAGCTGCAGCTGGCCATGACAACAGCCATGCTGGGCAGCGCTGGAGCAGGCTGCAGGGCAGCTATGGGGGAATGCAGTGGCACCCAGGGGTGCTGCCTCTTGCACTGCACAAACCCCTCATGCTGTACGTGTGAGACACAAAACCCTCACACATGGCCCAAGTGCACACCACAGTGGAGACACAACACACCCTACACTCCTAAAACACACAACACTCTCTGCTGCACAGCACTTACACACTGCACACGTGGAAAGAAAAGTAGGTGTGTGCTGCAGACAAGCCACATCAGCCACTGTTCTGACAGGCAGAAGAATTATAAAAGAAAGGCCTCATGAAATCAGGCCTGCTCTACTAAATTAATAGCAAGCCTGTCATCTCTTCTAAGTGTAGTTAAGCAATTTTCAAGTTCCCATGTGAAAACAATCTTGGTATGAAAGGTTCATTAACACAACAGCCTATTCCTGGGTTGAAAAATAAGTGCATCTGTGTAAACATTAAGACCTGTTCCATGAGAACCCATAAAGGGAAAATGTAAACAGCCCGAATCTAACCACGTACACACAAATCACCTTCTGACCAAAACATGAAGTAGTAAGAAAATACCAGCCAATAGGTGTTGCACGTGAGATCTGTGAAAACTGTATCAAATAAGTGATGTGAATAAAGAACTGGCTTTTCCCGCATGAAGAAAACGGAGCCTCGGCTCACTTCTTACAATATCTGAGGACCCGAGGCGATCGCGGGAGGCGACGGCCGAGCCTGCCCCGAAAAGGGCGCGGGCCCAGCCGAGACGGGACCGAGAGCCGGAATACGCAAAGTCACGAACGAACAGCCCGCAGCGAGACGAAATTCAAGCAGCGAATACACAAAGAAGCGAAAGGCTTCGACTACAGCTCCAGCCGGCCGCGGGACGGCACAAAATACACAGAGACAAGGAGCGGGCGGCGGAGCGGGACCCGAGCGGGGAGGGCACGGGACGGGACAGCGCGAACGCACAGAGAAACAAACACAGAAACAAACAGAGAAATAAACAGAAATAAACAGACGTCCCGGGAAGACATGCCCGGGGGGAATGAGCATGGAGCGAAAAGTGCGGTGCATCCACCGAGACGGGGGGAGACAGCGGTCTCAAGAACCGCGATGAGTGCACGGTCAGAACCGGAGATGCGGGAGACGCGATCTGGAACCGTGGGACAGCACGGCCTGAGGCCGTGGGGAACGGCCCAGAGCCGGGAAATGCACTGCGGCCGAGGAGACGCGGGACACGGGCTGAAGAACCGCGCACATAGGACGGAGCGACCCGCGGAGACGCGATCGAGAATCGCGGGAGAGCTGCGGCCTTGAGCCGGGGAGACAGCGGCAAAAGGAGCCGTGAAAAATGAACTAGGGGAGAGCCGGGCTGAGGGAGAGCCGGGCTGGGGAGAGCCGGGCTGGGGGAGAGCCGGGCTGGGGGAGAGCCGGGCGGGGGAGAGCCGGGCTGGGGGAGAGCCGGGCGGGGGAGAGCCGGGCTGGGGGAGAGCCGGGCGGGGGAGAGCCGGGCTGGGGGAGAGCCGGGCGGGGGAGAGCCGGGCTGGGGGAGAGCCGGGCGGGGGAGAGCCGGGCTGGGGGAGAGCCGGGCCGGGGAGAGCCGGGCTGGGGGAGAGCCGGGCTGGGGGAGAGCCGGGCCGGGGGAGAGCCGGGCCGGGGAGCGTCACACGAACAATGTGCGCGCGTAGGGCCTGCGGGTAGCGCAGACTGAGAGTCTAAACCAGGGGTAAAATACGGGAAACCCTCGGTCACGAATTTCAGCTGACCAAAAAGCGATCGTACGTGTGTGGGCACTTAGAGCGCGCAAACAGGGGATAAAACAGGATAAAAGGAAACTGCGAACTTTATTGCTACGGCATAGGAAACAACGTGAGAGCAGATGTACAAAATGACTTTTCTATCGAAAGGTGGGAAGAGCTGGGGCAGTTTTGGTGGGCAGCGGCCATAGGGGAAGATATGGTAGCCACAAAATCGTTACCTACATGGTATTTTATTAAAAATTCGTAACAAAAATTACAGTCTGCTGAAGGGACCGCAGCTGCTGCGGCAACCGCCCCCCGCGGGCTCCAGCGACCTCTCGGTCAGTACCTCCTGTGTCTGTATGTCATTTTCTCTTCCCTCTACTCACGACGATGGAAAAGTTACCTTTTATTTCGGTTTCTCATGTTGAAAAGACTATTAAAATGTTACAGCCACTTTGAAACGGCGTTCAGTCTGAGCCGTGTGAATTCCGCGGCCGCACAGACAGCCAGGAAGCGGAACCTGTGTGCGTGCGCCTCTGTAAAAGGGTTCCGGCGGGACGCAGTGCCCCGGGCGGCGCGGGGTGGCCGCTCCCGCTCCCCGGGGGCCGCGGGGGGCCGCGGTGGCGGGCGGGGGCCGCGGTGGCTCCGCTCGGGAGATGTTTTATCCTCCAGGAACCCCCGAGCCGCGGTCGGTCCCCAGTCCCACACGGAACGCGCGAGCCGTGCAGGCGGCAGGAGCCGGAGCGCGTTTCCCGCCCCGGCCCCTCCCCTCAGCGGCGGCTCCGGTGCCGCTCCCTCGGTCCCGCCCGGTCCCTGCGCGGATCTCCCGCAGCCCGGGGCTCTGCCGGGCCCATCGGCCGCCGCTCTCCGCCGAGCTCCGCAGCCGCCAGCGCTGTGTGTCTTTTTAACCCGTTCTGTATTTGTTTGCGGTGTTCCCCCCCTTTGCTACATGCACTCTTTAGAGGGTTTTGCTGGTGCTTTTCCCCTCCGCTTTCCCCCCGCGGGTGTTCGGGGGTGCGGCAGCCCCGGGGCTGTGCCGGGTCCGCAGGGCCCCGCTGCCCGGGCAGTGCCGAGTGCAGGGTCCGGTCCCGCGGGGGGAGCCCAGCACGGCGCCGGTCGGGGTTTCCCTTCCCGCGGCAGCTGCGAGGGGCAGCGCCCGAGCTCCCGGGCTCTTCTGCCCTCTCCTCCTTCCCTGCGGGCAGCACCGCCCCGCTCAGCACGGAGCGGCTTCGGACTGCTTCTGTTTAATGAAGCATTGTGTTTGTAGGCCTTGGAAACGTGTTGATACAGGGTTTTTAAAGTTAATTTTGTTTTCTGACTGAATTCTGATTTTTTACAGTTTTACGGTTGCTGGAGAGATAGAAAGCAGTAAATGTAGTGTCTTATAAAAGATTTCAACGTAGTCTGATTTCTTTAAAAAGAATGTTAACAAATTTGCCAGAAAACAATAGAATACAACTGCGAGAAGCTACTCAGCTGTTCAGCAGTCTGCCAAATTACACATTATTATATTTGTTTCAGTAACCTTGCACTCTAAAAATTCCCACTAATTTTCTGTTTCTGTGAAATTTGCATTTGCCGTGGCTTTTTCTCATAACTAAATTACTTATAGGTTTAATATACTTGTTGCACTTTTATCCCTCCAGTTCACCATCATGCTGTTACTTCTCTTACAGATTGTTCACTTTTCATTTGCTTTTTGTGTTAATAACAGTAGAATAAGCTACATCTTGTTGTATCTGTAACTTTTAAAGGTACTAATTTGCAGTTATGTTTAGTTAAGGTCCAATAATATAATGCCCTGTTACCTTCTTTTGAGTAAGGCTAAGTTCTATTAAGTTGATTGTGTAAATCTGATGTTTGCTAAGTTTCAGTATTATTAAGTTTAGGCTCTTACAAGCTGGAGACTGACACTCATTTCCCCCAAATATTTAATCACAGTGGTTAATTTCAATGGCCTCCCTGAGTCACTTGTTTGAAGCCAAGTAACCAAAACCAGCAACAAAAAAGCTTTTATACCTTAGCATTATGGAACACAACCATCCCTCTGCAGTGTGGGCTTCAGGTTGGTTAATTCAATTCACAGCTGTCTGATCAAAGCTCCATTTTATTTGCCAAGTATATGCGCTCTTTCCCAAGTACAGCTTTCCATCTCAGTAAGGTGGTTAGCAACCCACGCTCTCTCCCCTCTGAGGAGCAGCAGACGCACACTCCAGCACTCTCAGCAAGCATTACCTCCATAGAAGCAGGTCAGAGGGAGCCCCAAACAGCTCTCTGTGCCTGTGCTGTGGCACAGCAGATGCTCAGCTAGGAAAGAGTCAGCCTGCTGCCCGCTGTAACCCAACTCCCCTGTGCCACAGCTGAGTGTGCCTTAGCAGGAGTGCTGCAGGACAGTGCTCCTGGCTGCTCAGCAGAGCTTTGGTGGTCACTCATCTTCCTTCTCGCTGCAGGGACTCGCATGCCCAGCAGGCAGAGACCTGCCTTTCCCACATAACTGCTCCTGGTGCTGTCGATAAGCCAAGCCTGGAGCAAGAGCTGTATTTTGGTTGATCCTGGACAGAGTGACTCACCCAGTTTGCTGTGATGGAAGCCTCCTGGAACCTTAAAAAAAAAAAAGCTATTAAGCACAATAAGCTTCTGCATGTTCTACCTCAGGGTGCAAGTCTGTGCTGGGGCTGAGGAGACCACAACCTACTGTTTTGGGGTTTTAATTGTTTGTGTATTGAGTCAGAAACAGGTGAGGGCACTCTCCTCCCCTCCGGAGTCCCTCAGCATCTGAGTGTCACTCGCTCTGTTCACCAAGAGCCACCCACCAAAAGCCACTCCCTGCTTGAGGCCACCAGCAGCACATGTCCTTGGAGTTCACTGGGGAAGAAACAACAACTTCACATGCAGAGTTTATGAAATTTGGAAGCACTGAAGAGCTCAGAATTTGCACAAAAGGAGTGCGCATCTTCAGTGAAATGGGAGTATGAAAACTACCTGCACCAATACCCTTCTGAGGTACCAATTTCATGAGTATTAACAACAGTGGGGCACTAGGTAGTTTCTCCCAAGCCTTGTCAAAGGGAAAGGATGCTGGGGATCCTTTGTTTTTTCTGAATAATCACATTACACATCCAACTCCTGTTTTAGAAGGGATTTTGACACCAATGAGAAAGAAAGCTGTTGGTGGTAGGGGTGAGGGGGACCTGCGTGCCTTGCTGGTGAAGGGTCACACGACGTGACAGGTAACACAAGGTGTGCTGGTGACTCCTCCCATCCTGAGAGTCAGGCAAATCCACTGCAGCCTGCTGGCCATCACAGGAAGCCTCGCAAGTGTGGACAGGTACACTCAGCAAGCAAACTGAGAAATCTAAATCAGGTACAATCACATCAAACAGCAAGTTCTCACAAAAAAGAAAAAAAATCAGATTATTATAGGTACAATCTAGCATAGCATAACACCAGCTCATGGTGCCATGGTGCCATGAAGTCCAAACATCTGCTGAACTACCAGCACAACTTGACTTTCTATGACGTACTGAAGTTTGTATCTCTAAGCTTGAGTTTAATGCATCTTAAAGGCAAGTTTCCATGTTACACTACTATATTCTGACATGCGCATACCAAGGTATACAATACTTGATATTTGAACACTTAGGCTCAAGAGCAGAGTTCCAGAAACTGAACAAAAGCATTTTCATAAGTTATCTAGTTTATCCCACCATTATTCTGTAGTGAAAAATACATCCACAATGGTCCCCATAGATTCATGTGCATCCATACCTGATCCATGCTTGCCAGCTACATAATGCACTCTATGAAGCCCCTGGTGAAGTTTGTAAATAAAGCAATGCTGGACAATCTTACTTCTAGGGACGTCTTTTATATTGTCTAAACTTACTCCTTTTCTTTGGCAGTTGTATTTCATCTTTCCTTCTCCTCTGATTGAGGCCAAGCAGATAATTTCCTTCATTGCCCCCGCAACTTGGGTGTCACATTTTCTAGACCCAGGTATGGATTTAATTCCAGTGATACAGAGCAAGGAGCAGCCTCTTGCCTCTTAGTTTAATGGTCAGAGAAGTCAAGCAGAAAATCCCCCATAGGAGTCAGTAACATTTATCCTGTGACCCAGGAGATATCATTCATGTTGCAACTTGGGTAATATTTCTGGAGCAAGACATGAATTAATTACTGGAGGCTTGGCCTGTGGAAAGCATTCCTGTTTGTCACCAGCTGCCACCCAGAGCAATGGGGGCTTGATGCAAATGTGGACACAGCCACGTTAGAGTGGTGGAGCCCAAACTGACAACTGCTAAAGAACCAAACCTGCCTTTGTGCATCCTGCGAGGGAGTGATGGGCATCACCCAGTAAAGCCTTGGCACATGCAGTGCTCAAATATACCTTTGTGTGCTTAGGAGGGTAAACATTAGATTGTGGGGTTTTAGGAAACGAGAAGTTTTTCCTGCTTCTTAACATGTTTCTGTGATATTTTAACCAGCTGCTTATCTGTTGCAATACAGTCTGGCTGTATTGACCTAATCATCTAGATTAGCACAGGTTTATTCTCATTTCCAGGTGGCACACAGTCATTTATCCCCGACCTCAAAAGCAGTGGAGGAGAAAAGGAACTGACCCCTTGTCAGTCATCCTCAAATGATGAGGCTTGTATGGAAATTATGGCACACATATAACCTGCCATCAGGGTTTAATGCACACCTCCATTTTCCAGAGCTTTACAGAAGTTTTGTCAGTCACATTGCAGCAGTACCATTTGCTTGGGCCCACTGTTTGAGACTACCTCTAGTCCAGCACTCCACATGAGATGGTTACTCCCCAGGTACCATCTAATAAAGGTAGTTTTTCTAACCTAGAAATAGCTTTGGACCAGCTGCCTTCACTAAAAGAAAGGCCAGAAAGACTTATTTTGCCTTCTTTGTCCCCAGCATGCAGCTACGTAATATGTTCTGGAAACTGTGAATATTTGAAACAAGAGATAGTAATTTGTCTTTATGGGCTGCATCAAATGGTGGATTTAAAACAGTTGGGAGCATACAGAGCAAGGGTAGGAACGAGGAAACTTGGTTTGCTTCCTTGGTAACAAAATCTACAGCACAGCAGGAGAACAGAGCATGATAATTAGGGAATTACAGCTGTTAGTCACAGAAAATATGCTGCAGTTGCAGGTCAGGGACCTGAGGTTGTAGCACAGGAAGGAAAACTGTAATTTAGAGTCCGCGAGGAACTCACTGCATGCATTAAGCTTCTTGCTACTTATAGCATCCCTACACCTGTTTTCCAGGGTGGAAATCAAACAGGCAAGAGCAGAGATCAGCAACAAGCCACCAAGGAAATAGAGTTTCCCAACAATAGTCAGGACAAGAACTATTTTTAATGAGAAATGGATATTCCACTGACTCTTGTTCATTCTCCCTCTTTCTAAGCAGGGCAATCAGAAGTATGAACTTTAGGATGAGGGAGATGACAAAACTTGATCCATGTAGTTATTCTGGGAGCTAGCAGCTCCCTTAAGCACCACCAGTTGTTACAAGGGATGAATAATGCGAGTCCCACCGAAACAGGGCTTGGCTTGGAGACCTCTGTGTATTAACCCAGAGCCTTGTATTAGTTTCCTGCAAGGAAACGAGTAAGTTCTTGAAGGGAACTGAAGGATACAAAGGGAAATACAAGCTTCAGACTGAATGCAATACCACTTGATTTTCCTAGTCTTCACCTTGAAAATACCAAACTCTAAGCAAGTGGTCAAGAACAAGTCCAACAGATACCCACAAAAACATCATTAAAGATGCTCTGCCCACAAGCCTTTAAAAGGAGAGGATCAGCTGGTATGGTTTAAAGCAAATCTATTACTCATGGTTTGCTGTAACCTTTGATCCAGCTAAATCCCCCATAAGAAACTCTTCATTGCCATTCCACTCAAAAAGAGAATTTTTATTTGTTTATTTCACCCAGTCTCCTCCACCCTTTGTTCCAAGCTGGTTTTGTCCAAGCTTTTGAGACAATCTTTCTTTCCAAAACTTTTAGTGTGTGGAAAAGCATCTTTCTTACTTCTCTGTCCTTAAATTAAGTTGCTTCAGGAATAAGGAGCTGACTCTTAAAGGTGGGAACTGCAGCATAAGGTAACTTGAGGCAACCTAAACTTGCTGAGCAACAGAAGAAACACCCACCACTCCCTGAGGCTGACCAAGAGCTGACAGCTTCTTCTCTTCAGAGCTGCACCTGTGCTGCCCAGCCACACAGCTCAGATCCAGAGGCCAGCACCAGGAGGGAGACCTGAGGCCATGAGGCTCAAGGCTCTCCATAAGGCATCGTGAGCTCATTCAAGTGATAATAGCCAGCATTTGCTTGCTGTACCAGCTAGCAGCTTTACATCACATCTAAGCCAAACTCATTCTTTCCATGGAAGAGCAGCTATTAATAACTTCCTACCACCCAGTCCAGCCTGCTGACCAGTAGCCAGGCCTCCCTAGTTCTCCTTGGAGCCTGGCAGCAGGCCATGCAGATCAACTCATTCAAACTATTTTGGACAGGAAGGTATTTCAGTGTCCTAGACCCTCACGCTGTCCTAAGCTAGCCTCTGTTTCAAAGGAGATGAACATGATTCACTCACTGCTCTCCCCTGGGTGAGGTGTCACAGCAAGAGCTCAGAGCTGAGCAAAGCCCCTGGGCTCTGAGGTAAAACCCTTCCCTTGGTACTCTAGCAGCTCTCTGGATGTCAAGTTTTCCTGACCTTGTAAGCTCTGAGGAACAGTGGGAAGCACCTATGGTCAACCAAAGGGATAGAACACTTCTCTTGGTGAGCTGCTCACCCTAGACCTGCTCCTCAGCCAGAGTTAGGTGTCAGTCAGATGGTTTATGCACTTGCAGACTGGGGCAGTCGTGCAAAATGCTGGTGGAGCCTTCCTCCTTGCCCTGTTTCTGGTCAGCAGCAGACTGGCAAAGGCAGGTTGGCTCCCAATCCCTACTCAGAACACAGCCTGTATTCTCCACCTTACTGAGACACAACACCTCAAAGGAGAGGCACTGCTGCCATTTGGGACAGGATTTCTTTACATTCAGAAGAAATATTGGCTGAGATGCCTTTTCACCACAGCCACTTAACCATAATAATGTGACATTTGGTTTTAAAGCCTTCCAGAGGAACGCTGAGATTTGCACTGACTTGCCCTAGAGGTACCTCCACCCACTTGCTGGTACTTGTGCAGTCGTTTCTCTAGGGGAGAAAAGGATTCACCATGTCTTGGTGCAATGCACCCAATTCATCTCAGTAAAAGTTTTGAGTCCAATCCTGATAGTGCCAAGTGCTTGATGCCATTTTTAGAAAGCAGAATAACCAAGTATTTAAGGGCAGATCCTTCCCCAAATAGACAAGAAGAGCCAATCAGCAGCTGTTTCTCTGGAAAGATTTTGCCAGGGCTACAAATGCTCCATATAGAAGCAGAAAGGAACTACTTCTGAGCATAAATGCACATTAGATGACATTGCCACTAAATATACCAGGTGACTGTTAGCACAATTGGTTTGCTTCCAGTCTGGTTCCCCTCTTTGGTGTGGGCAGCAAGGGCATCTTAAATGAAAAAGCCTCAAGATGAATTTAGTTTAATGACTGAATGTGAAGGGGGGGCAGGAAAGAAGGAAGGAGAACCAATATTAAGTGTGGAAACTAATACAAAAAGCTTCTGGGATATTAATAGTGTGCTGAACTAATAAGATGCAGTCTAAGCTATGAAGTTTCTGTGGCACCGCAGCAGCTGCTACTGTGAAGTAAGGGACTAGAGTGGATCTGTGTATTTACAGCAGTTAGCTGAAAGCCTGGGCATGTAATTCCACTCAGAATCCCCACCAACACAAATACCTTAAAAGCAGACTGAAAAAGCTCCTGTAAACCCACTAAGCACAATAGCTAAAGTTTCCACAAGGAATAATTCATAGCATTACAGTTATGCTCACAGAGATGGCTAAGACCCTCTCTGGACTGAAAAGAGAGCAGAAACTCTTGCTGAGAACACGATATACTGCAGCAGCTCAAATACCTTCCAACCCTCTTGATTGCTAAAAAACCCTCTGGGACAGGAATCTGTAACATAAAGATGTCCCATAGAAGTTGGGCTAGACAGTAACTGCTAAAAAACCTTAGATCCACGTTGCTTTTTTGGTTTTTGTTTGATTGCTTGGGGTTTTTTTTTTGTGGGCTTGGGTTATTTGGTTGTTGTTTTTATTTGGGTCTTCTGGGTTTTTTTTGCATGCACCTACAGAGAAGATTGGTTTGTCTATGATGAGATGAGAAAAGGCATCCATTTCCTTCAAGTGTTTGAGAGGAGGCCCATCAAAGACAACTCCTAGACAAATCATTTGGACCTAGAGCATAGCTCCCAGCACCCACCACACCAGGTGAGAACTCCCTACATAAGCTGGTAGATGGCAGCAATTTACAGCTCTGTGGTCCCTTCTGTACAAGCCTCCACAGCCTCTCTGAAGGCTGAAAGGCTACGTGATTGAGAACTCCCACGAAGCACAAGAAAGGCAGTGTCTGCTTAATCCCACACAAGAGCTGAGGGAACAACTCCACACCCTGTCCATAGGGCACCTGCCATGCCAAGGGCACACCAGGAAAAGCTGCAACAACAGCACACAAATACTGCTCTTGCCCAGAAATGCCACAGCTCTGGGTACAGACAGGAATCCCTGCAAGGAATGAGTGGGTAAGCATGTAACATGAATTTACTATGGATTTGAGAGCAGATGAACGTGGTCTGTACACAACAAGAGACTGAGGTCACAAACAACATCACCATGATGCCCTTGGACTCTTCAAGATAAGCAGTAGCCCTGGAGTATCTAAAGCCCTTGCCTGGTTAACTATTCCAGTCAGAGCTCTCTGTAGGCTGAACAGCAGCCTAATGTTAGCAAGATATTAAGAGAGGAATACATGCCATTTTGTTAAGGAAACTTAGAGAAGAGTGACAGTTTTGAAGACTCATTTTAAGCTTTCATCACTGGCAGGAAAGAGGAGAAGTCAGGTTACTTAACTGCTGTTATGACAATTATCAAATGGAAGAGACCAGTGACTTGAAGAGAACATTGCAGTTCATAGCAAAATTCCACGATGCTTTTCATTAGGTGTGTCCAATTACTTCCAGTATAAATTAGCTAGACCGTTGAAAGCAGGTTTGCAGAAAATTACTTTAATGCTGTTATCAAGTGGAAAAAAAAGAAAACAAGGAAAGATTTGTTTCCCATGAAATAGTCACAAAAGGCTAAAGCTATGTTGGAGACCTCTCAGACACTGCAGAACCTTTCAGAATTCCTATCTGCTCCACTGGGAAGATCCAGGATTCCAAGACAGCACTTGACGTTAACTTTGTACAACAGTTCTAGGAATGAAAAGCAAGAACATACGAGGGCCAGCTCCAGTAAAGCTGACTTCAAAGTGCACTTTCAGGCTGCTGAGTAACTGCAGATGCAGGCAGATGGCTCGTAACTATTCTACCAAATTACACAAATTGTTGCTAACAGAGTCATGTAAGCAGCATTACAAGCCATCTCCCCAGTCCCACTGGGCTCAGTAACCACTCATGTTGCAAACTAACAAGTCAGCACCTTCAATTAGGCCAGAGGACAAGTAAGGAACATAAAACAGGAGTGACATCATGCAACTCTACTATTGGTAGTGTGGTTTGCAGTTGTCTCTGAAAGTTTAGGCAACCCTGCTGAGTTAGACAAGCTTCTCCTGAAAATCTCATGGTTTTCTATTGTACTGATGTGCAGAAAGAGAGCCTCATCCTGTTTGTGATACTCAGCTCCAACAAAAGCAGAGGTACATACATCACTCTATTTGGAATAGGGGACTTCAAAAGCAGAACACCCCAAAACCTTGTTTAAAAATGCTTTAAACACTTCACATCTGGCAAGACTGCACTAAGGGTTGTCTGTGCTCCCAATTTGACCATTAGCTGCCTGAGCACCATGAGACTTCACTCTATTCCCTGGAAGCAGAAGAACTGGGACCTGTTCTTTCAGTATCAGAAAGAGACAGGGAGGGACCTACATGGAGGGCAAACAAGAGCCCAAAGCACTCCTTTCTCTAGCTCCCTCATTGCCTTCATCACCTCCTGTCTGAGGGGAATGAAGTCTGGGGAAAGCTTGGTCACTTGGAACAGTGCTGTGACCCCACATTTGCCTGTTGGTGGATGGGTGGAACCAGACTGGGCACAGAGCAGTGCAGGGAGAGCCATGCACACCTGACTGAGATAGGAAGAGACACTAATGAAGCATTCAGGGTTTTCTCAGACCATCCTGTCATTTGGTATAAAAATCACAGAGGAAAGAGCTCCTCCTTACCTGAACTGGGCAGTGAAAATACTCAAGCTCTGACATTCAATGAGCACACACTTGCTCAAGCTTGCTGGTCATAAATTTAAACCCTATATATGATAAACTTCAGTTGGTGAGTCATGAACTGAAATAAATGTTGAAAGCACAAGTAAAGTAAAGGATTAAAATGTTCACAAGGAAATGGGCAGATTGACCAGACAGGAGAAACTGAGACAAACAGGTCAGAGAAGTGATATTAGCAGAACAGCAAATATTATTTGCAATATTGGGACCTCACATATAAACACTAAAATCAGAAATTTACCTACTCTACAGGAAGATCAGACATCACATTTCTATTTAGTTCCATTTAATCTCAGAACTCTCAATTGGAATTGAAATAGATGATCATTGTTGATCCCTTCCAACTTAAATACTCTAATTCTCTTCCACTATGATCTCCAGACAAGGGAACCTGGGCATTGTCACAAGACTGCACAACATCACAGGATGACTTTCCCCACTTACAACTGGGTTTTTTAAAAATTTTTGATGTCTCACCAACCAGAAGAAGACTTCCAAGCTGTCACAAGAGCCCCATTCTAATAGAATGTTATTGATTATTTTCTTGCTTTAAGTTCTACACAGTGCAGAAGTTGCATAAAAACAACTGTGAATGGAAAAAAAAAAATCTTAGGAATACCAGATTTGAGCATTAAAATAAATTTCACGAAAGAAACACTGCCTAAGAGGCAAAGGTGACAGTAAGGTGAGGTTTAGTATTGCACTCATTTCTGTCCTTATTTTTTGATTCTTGTAGCATCTTTCGTCCGACTGTCTAACGAAGAATCAGAGGAAGCAATGAACTTGCATCCCCTAAACAAATTTCTAGTGAGGAGCAATCACCTTTTGGTGCTCATTTGGTGTTTTTGCTAACTGCTCCCATGATGCAGTGACATCCTAAACAATGCCAACCAAATCTGCCAGATTTTTGGAAGCCTTAACTCCAGAGACCTTGCAACACCCCCGTGCGGTTAAAAAAAGGATCTTGGCTCATGCCACCCACCACTGAAACAGACACCCTTAGGCTGGGATGAAGCAGCTGTATGACACCACGCAGCAACACTTCACAGCATTTTAGGGTAGAAAGCAATTAACCTTTGGCTGAATCCCCTTAGCTCCAAGCTACAAAAGGAGTGTTTGTTCTGTTTTCTTCTCTACCCCCCACCTCCCCCGAGGCTGCACGACTCTGGTGTTCTCATTAGCTCACTGCCCAGGCGGCTCTCTGGACCCTGAAATGGAGAACAACAGTTGTCATCAAATTAATAGGCTGTTTATCCAGATATTAATTTTGTTTTTTCTTGCTTCTGCTCCAGAGTAGTGGCAGCTGATTCCAGTAAAATTAGGGTGAGGCCATAGTGCATTGTTTCTGTTCAGAAAATACACTGGAGCTGAGATCTACCTGAGGCCTCAGATGTACTTTAAAGCAAATTAGGGAATCTGGGCAAGGTCCTCTTCACAGGTATGAAGAGAGTAACTACTTCAGCTGAGGGAAGATATCTTTCAGCCTTCTACTGTTTCTTTCTGGGTTTAATTGACATTTAATCCTACTTTCTGTACTTACACAGAACCTTCATCCCCAAGTCCTGCCCTAAGACAGAGCTTCCCAGGATCCAAGTTTGACAGTGACATTGTGGAAGCCTGGAAATCCCCACAAAGTCAAATGTCCCTTAGATTTTTAACTCCTAAATTAGCATCCTCTATAGCACAGGCAAAAAATGATCGAATTGTAACATCTGAAGGCAGTTAAGCAAAGATTTGGGAATATAATCTGTGTTTGATCCCCCGACTTCACCCTGAACACAAATTTCCAACTTCATTTGCTGCTTATCAGCTTCACTCCAGTAGTCTTCCACACCCTTCCATGACAAAGCATGTTCCTAAACAGACACAGCTGGGAGCTGCACCACTTCAAGCAGTTCGAGACCGCTCTGACATCTCCATTTCAGTGCATGATTCTAACATGAAGCTTTACCAGAGGTGCTCTGCTCTGAGCCATCAGAAATGGGGAGCTGTGGCTGAGGCTCTGGAGCACTGGGCAAGTACAGCCAGACCAGAACAGGCTGTGAACTGCAAGGGAAGGGGCAAAGCCAGCCTGGCACAGGGGCAACAGAACTGGTGCTCTGTTAGCACCCTCAGGAGTGCCCCTTCCAGCAAGCCTCAGGCACAGCCCAGACCTGCCTGGTCACAGGACCTGCAAGTGCACACCCCCTCTAAGTGGGTGAGAGGAGCAAGCCCACTGCAGATCCTCAGCCCCAGGCCAAAATCTGTTTCCCTACCTTTTGTTTCCTTCACCTGCATGACATGAGAACTTTCACCAGCCCTTCCCAAACAAGTGTTCTCAGCTGAGGCTGCGAGAGTAGACCTGACACTTCCAGTATAACTTGACACTTTCCCACTCCTACCGTGGGTGTGGTGTCATATTCAAACGTGAGTGTTACATTCATCTCCACCAGTGCCTGAGGTCAACATTTTGCCTTGGTTATCTACAGAAAAGGCTGCTGTAAATGCCCCTTCTGCAGGCAAACAAGAAGTCAGAAAACAAAACGAGTCCAAGCAATGCTTTTCCTAAAGCCAGCCTCACTAGAGTGATGCAGACAGGAAAAGGCAGCCTGCACTAGCAGATACCCTGCTAGTGGGCTTAAAGGGGAAGGAATCCATAAAACCTCCAGGCATTCCAGCAGCCTGGGTACCCGGGATCACTTTCACAGTTTAGGAAACAGTTTCATCTCAGCCCCCACAAACTGACCTTGGCAGGACATCGAAAGTTTGCACATAACAGCCATGTTTGTGCCATGAGTAATCCAGTCCTCTAAGCTAATGCTCCATTTTGCTGGAACAAAATATCTTGTTATCATGTGAACTACATCACATTAAAATGATATTTATGAGAATCTCCTAATCTCCCACTTAACGGGATCCTTCTACCCATGGATTTTCATCATTTTTTGCATCTTCATGTCTTTCCCACATAATTTTCTGGTTTAGACATTACCACATTTTTCCAATACACCAGAAGCAAATCACACATGCTCAGGCTGAAACAACCACCTATGCTGGCCATTAAACAGGGGAGTTTTTTCTCCAGAAATAACCCAACATGAATCTTTTGATTAACCACAGCTCAGTGAAAGAAGAGACATATACATATCTCAACAAGATATATGGTCTTACAGTAATATCTTCCTTTTGCTTTTCCATATCCATTAGCAGTCCAGGTTAGAGACCCACCAACAACTGAACATGACAGGACAGGACACTATTGCCTGCTGCTGGCCAGCAAGGGAAGGAACAGCACACTGGGACAGCCAGGAGTGGGACGTGTTACTTCCACACTTGCTCTCTTAAGCACTCAGCTGGGTTCAAACATGAGAATACTACATTTAGGACTTCGTAGCTAAATTGCGTTTCTGTTTTTCATGAATTTTGTGTTCCAGCTGTAACTACAGTTAAATTGGTAGTTACAGCAGCTCTTCAAAAGAAAGAGGCTAAGCTTGCTCAGACATAAGCAAGCAGAGAGAAAATTCAGGAGTCTCATTCTATAAATGCTCTAAGATGACACATCAATGCTCTGCACTTCCATCTCTTGAAGAAAAAGCAACTTCATTAAGTAATCTAGGCCAGGTACATGAAAATTAGGTCAGGTACCTTACCTGTATTACCTTGTAATCAGTTCAGAAGCCCTCTGAGATATAGCAGTTTATGGAAATAAGAACTAATGAGCTTGGCCAAAGAAGGTATAACTTGAGGGGTGGGAGCAGAGTGAAATATTTCACAGCTAATGAGGAGCTTGGATCCAGTGGAAGAGAAATGGCTGCTTTTCCAATGAGTCAAGGTGCCCCCTTGTTGTGCAGCTGGACCAGGAAATATGAACTGTTATAATTCACTTACATTTAAAAGTCTGAAGAGAGAGCCTCTAGAGCCAGAGGGAAGCTGGCTTTGCCACAGCTAGATGCTGAAGGAAGCAAAAGCATGAAGCACAGACTGAAGTTGTGGTATGTCTTTGAAGTTCTTGGGCCATTTGGCATTAGAGGGATCTGCAGACAAAAGGAGAAATAATGCTTTAAGAAGTGTGTGACAACCAAGTTCATATAGCTCCTGGCTTTGCAAGTTCTCACAGAATGAAGCACATTCACATGCATTAAAGGGTGGGTGTATGAACAGACCATACCTTTGGCTGCATTAAACCCATGCTGATTTGTACTGCTAATAGTCATGGGCACCCCTTTTCTCCTGCTTCTTTCAGGCAGACACTCCAATATAAGGAACTGTATTAAGCAGCTCATGGGTAGATGTTTCCAACAGTGTCTGAGGCTTTGCCTTCCAAAACATCATTATCTGTGCCATGGATTCAGAAGTGCAGGACCACCTTGCATAAGCTGAGTGCTCTCTCACACAAGGAATTTGGGATCCATGGGCACAAAGACGGGAGCTGATGTGGTGATGAGAAAGTTAGAGGTGACTGACGTTTTCCCAACATCGGGAACATTCCGGCAGGGACGAGGTCAGCAGTCCTCAGGCAGTGGACACAGCCCAAAACCATGGCCCAGTTTATGGCTGCCCGAGGCAGCCAGAGGGGCAGGCCATGCCCAGAGGGCTGAGCAGCTGCACACTCCACGCTGAGCTGCTGCAGCTTTCAGGCTGACATCATGCAACTGCAGCTCTTCAGTATGGAAGACTGGAAACAGGAAAATAATAACATGACTCCTGATGGTCACTCATGTCCAAGTCTGCACAAGGAAAAGAAAAAACATGCTCTGTTCTAGTTGTCCCTGTACAAATAGTGACTGTGGGTGTGGATACAGCACTGAAAACCTGGGTCTGAAGAACAGCCCATCCACAGGCAGGGATGTAGAGGGAATTTACTCCTCTGGAGCAGAAAGGAAAGGCACAGCTCAGAGGCACCCCAAAACAGTGCAGCAGGCATTCTGCACTGCCTCTGCTCCCTCCACACACACAGTACAGCACAACACAGCACAAAAGCTTCCCTAGCCCTTCTCCCAGACACAAGTCAGCTTTTTGCTGTTGCAAAGAGAAGGAGGGAAGCAAACAAGGAAGAAATGCACTCAGCCCAGAGTTAGCTGGCAATGCTGAGTGAGAGAACGAGTATGAGGCATCCACTGAAATCCCACTGTGCAATAACTGACTGACAAGCCCCTGGAAGCTCTATAAAGTGTCCTTTCATTGTTGCTGCCCTCGGATGGGCAGGTGCAGGCAGTAAGGCAGGAGTGCAGAAAGAAACTCTTAGCCCTGCAGACAGTATAGTCTCCAAAGCTGATATTATGGTCAAACAGCACAAGCCATAAGCCAGCCCTTCCCTGTCTGTCATCGTTCCTGCCTTATTGTCCTGGGCTTTGCTTTGTTCTCTGGGAGCAGGCATGCTCCAGTTCTCAGGCACATGCCAGCAAAGGCGCTGGCGTGCTGCCCACCCTAAGTACCGTGTAGGCAGGATGGCGCCTCCGATATTTAAAACAATATTTAATGTTTTACATCACTGCGGGCCTCTAGATTATTTTCTAAATCCATGAAGCAACAGTGGATCAGCATGTGGTGTGTTAATGCTGCACAAGGAAATAATGCATGAGGAGGAGAGATTAGGAGAGAGCACTTGAAATTGCAGTTGGCATTAGCTATAGGGTAACACATAGCATGGGATGACCTGTTCATCCCAGGCTCTACAGTGCATTTAGCACTGGGCTCCAAGAAAGAAACATACATAAGAAAAGCCTGCCCTAGTAGCAGAAAGTTTCACTTTTCTAGTTCTACCCACCCAAACCTTTGAGGAAAAGCTTCTTCAGGAACTGCTTAGGGAATAGAAATGTTAAATATCGTTGTTTTCAGAACAAAGGTCACAGGTCCAAAGTGAAAACCTCAAATACAAGCCTGTTTCTCCTGTACAAGAAAAAAAATCAACAAAATGGACAGGGAATGACACCCCCTGGTTGGTGACATACCATGGATTTCAGGATTATACTCACAAAGCAGCAGTGGATCATTCCTCCTGCTAGTAGTGTTAGAAGTCACGTTAAGGACCTGAGAAAACACCTTTGAAGCTATTAAAATAGTGGTATAAAATGTAAGAGTTCAAGAGTGGTATTATAAATAAAATATGTTACATTTGTTAATCAGGAAAAAGTTGGCTCAGACCAAACAGGGATATCTTGACACTGTCTGCCCAGCTCTATTTTGTTCAGTGATCAACTTCATCATGAAATTAATTTTGCAGGATTAGTGGTAAGTCCTTTTTTGTTGCCTTATATTTGTCACTCATGTGGAGAGAGCAAGGATTGTAACTTCATTTCCAGAACAGAAGCCTGACAATATAAGAAGAATTTGTCCAAGATGAACGGTGAGGTTCACTGACCTCAAAGTCTGGTGACGCTCAAGGCTCAAACAAATACTGCAGTTCAAAAAGCCACCATTTGCACACCAACTGCTTAGTAAGTATGAGGGCTGAGACTATCCCACAAAGATGAGAAGCTGACAAGAACAGGGGTTAACCTCTGGCACATGAGCAACCGCCTCCAAAACCCAAATACCTTGGTTGCATTCAGACCCCAATACAAGTACAAGTTGTTCTTGCTGCCGTGACTATCCCTTTTCCACAGAGTCCCTTCAAGAAGACACTGAGGATTTAGCACTGGCTATCAGGTTGCAGTCACTGACCAGAAGTGACTGAGCACGCCATGAACATGAGATCCAGCAGGGAGAAACATCCAGTCCTTCCCAGGAAGCAGGCAGTGGCAGCAAAGCAGCTTATCTCTGTTCCAAAAATCCTGGCTTCAAAGAAAGCCTAAGAGTACTTAAGAGCATTTAATTACTTATCTGCACTTGTCCTAAATGCAAGTAATGTTGGGCTAGGTTTGACTAGGAGAGCCTTCCCAGCTTATTTGGGGGTGTCCATCCTGCCCCTACCCCATTACTCCTTTTCAGTGTAAGAAAATGTTACACATGCATGGGAATTCATGTACTGGTCACTATGGTCATTCTTATCAAGTTTTCCTTCATATCCTTCATTCAGTGGTCAGAACTATTTTTGGATGCAGAAACTTGAATTCAGACCCTCCTTCTGCTCTGCCAGGCTCACAGGAGAGCATCAACAGCTTTCTGACATGAATGTTAGCCCTGCTGGACATATGTAAAGAGGTAGGGATGCCCACGCTCCCTCCCTCTTGGAGCTGCACATGACTTCTGAATTTTACTTTGTTAATTAAAAAGCCAAAAATCCCCAGAAAAATAAACAAACAAACAAGACTCCAGATTTAATACTGTTACTTAGGAAAAAAAAAAAAAAGAAATTAAAAATACCAGGATTTGAAACAGTGTATTGATCTTGAAACATATTAATGCTTTCTTCATTTTCTAAAGGCTTTTCTGGTCCCAAATGATTTTTCCTTGCCTGTACAACTATCAGAATAAAAACTGAAGAAAAATAACCAATTATTTGCACAGCTCTGGAGATCAGCGAGAGTCTGCTCAAGGAGATCGTACCCATGAACACTTCCCACCCCTTTTCCTCTTGGAAGAGGACTGGCTAATGCAGTCACCTCTGCTTGGTTACAGTAGTGTAGCCAAACGCATTTCTGAAGTTACCTGCATCCTTCTAAGCGTCATTACCTCACATGTGGTGCAACAGTTTTTCTTTTTGCACGGAACTATTCTATTCTACTTAATGGCATTTTCCTGTAATTTCTCTTTGGGACTCGCAACATTTGCTGGATACAAAAGTGCATCTAAAAGCTATGCTCCAGAGACATGCACCTCCCCTGTGAAACTAAGATTATTTCCTCTAAATTTTGATAGGGAGATGTGGACTACTTTGTAGTATGATCCATTTCAACTGTTCTAGCAAGGTAGGTAATCTTATACTGTCCCAGTTTTATAAAAATCCAGGCAATTTGAATTAATAGCATAAAAGTATAGCACTTGCCATAAACATGGAACAGTTGCTTTATTGCACTTGTCAAATGCATTCCTCTCTTTGGTCACAGTTATGGTCGAAGAATTTTAACAAAAAATTAACAAGCCATTCACAATAAAAAGGAACTCAAAAAAAGTCAAAGCTGGAGAAAGCATCACATACCCTGCATATTTGAACTCTTATGGTTTTTCCAGCCCAGTTCTCACTCTTAGTTCCACAAGTTTTTTGTAAGTACCACCCCTGTTCAAGTGGAAAGGACAGCAGAGAGGTGTCGACTCAGAAAAGTGAGTGGATGCCACACACAGGATAAAGATCTGTCCTATTTCTGAAACAGGAACAGAAGCAGTAGCCACAAACAGAAAGGCAGACAGCATTGCCCAGGTCATTAACCTAGATGGCTCATCCTGTGCACAGCCATCTGCCCACAGCTTATCCCATATCCCAGGTAGCCAAGGGGAGCCTGCAGCCTGCCGTGCCCACACACAGCATGGCCAGAGCAGACAAATCCTGCAGCACTGCTGGACCCCCCCTCACCCTGCTGCCAAGCCTCATCACCAAGAAAAGACTTTAAAAATGTCTAAAAGCTTCTATTTTATAGCAGTCAAAGAACAACAGTTAACAGAAAGAAACATCTAACACAATGTTTAGAAAACAAACCCCTTTATTTTTAACCCCTTGCTACAAGCAAGCTGAGAAATTCACGTCTGCTGCGGTAGAACAGCTTGACAGACCCACTATAAAACAAACAATTTACCATTTTGATGTGGCATGAAGGCAGTAGGAAGCATAATTTTATCTGCTTTTTCTACAGTGACCTCTGACCCCGTGCATCATAATTTGAGAAGCAGCTGTGCACTCAGAGCCCCAACACCCTGCTCGTTCCTGTCTGCCGGGCAAGCGAGTGTCACTCCCGTGTCACTCCTGGTGATTAGCACAGCCACCGAGGAGGCTGCCAGGAGGAAGACCTGGTAACCCCTGCCCCAGACAGGTGCACAGCCCTGTCACATCCCACACATGTGTGCTTTGGCTTGTTTCCACTGCTGTCATCAAAGCACACTATCGTCGGCAAGTGCAACATCGCACAGGAGACTCCCAGCAGCTGGAATTCAGCATCTTCGTGGTGCCCGTCAAAGGCTGATGTTCTTCCAGAAGTGTAGTAGGAACAGTTTAAAGAGAAGGCAGTGGGGTGAGAGCAAAAGGTGCTGGAGGAATCTTTGTTTTTGTCCTCAAACAGAAAAATAAAATATCCTCTTAAGAAAACCAATTTGAGGTCGGCAATAGGGTTTCTTTTCAAGTCTGCCACAGGTCTAGTAAAGAACTATTTGTATGTAAAGTATAAAAATCATAGTATAGCAACATTGCACAAAGGTTTCGCTGAAAATGAAAAGTTTAAGAACAAGTGTCCAATACTTGCCAGCCATGGGTGTATTTCAGTAATCCTGCAGACCCTGGGGTCCACATGAAGTCCTGAACACTGCAGTTACTTGAGAAAGGGAATCTCCATCACATTAGCAGTTTGGCCCCAATCCAAGAAAGCACTTAAGCATGTGCTTAACTTTAAGCACATGAGTGCTCCCACCCACATGAAAGGACCACTTATTCACTGAAAATCAAGCATCTGCAGAAATACTTTCCTGTATCAGCTTTTTTGCTGAGTATCTTACAGGATTACCCTATCAAGGGACTCCCTGGAAAAAGAAAAAAAATCACCACCACCTAAACAGAAGTCGACTTCAGGCAGGGTTGCCAGTTGCCAGGGGCTGCCTTAGCACATGTGGCACTTGGCTTTGGAGCCCCACGTCCTCCCCAGCTCTCACAACAGCTGCACAGCAGTGAGGAGCCTCCCCGAGGCCAGCGTGTGTTCAGAGCTGCTGCCTCAGCCTTTGCCCTCCGGTTCTAAAAAAAGCCATGTAAGAGCTATTGCCCCTGAGCAAAAGCTTGCCTGCTTCTCCGAAGGCTGGGATGTAAAAGCACAGACCTCCACAAGGCACTGCAATGCCTACATAAGGTGAGAGTTGCTGCCAGTTAACACCAAGGTGTTAGGATGAAAACAGCAATCTACTACTGGCTGGTTGCTTTGCATCAATCCCTAAGGACCTTAAATTAAATTAGAAGGAGGTGGTGAGGGGGTAAGGGCAACTCAGGAATTAAAGTATACAGGTAGAGGGTAAGGCAGTGAAACCCAATTCTAAGCAGGCAGTGGAAAAAAATTGTGTCATGTTTCCCACAGGCATTTTTGGAAGGTCATCACCATCACAAATGCTAACTATGGTTCAGGCTCCCACAGCAGAGTAATGCTCATCAGTCATCCTCATCAGTTAGAAATTACTCACAGGGGTAGATTAGATATTCCATAAGAAATTTCTATGCCCAAACACCCTGAATCCCTTCCAGGATGTGAGCACTTACACCTCCCTCTTGCATGCTGGATCTCCCTCCTTGGGAAAGCTACATGGGTGCTGAAGGGCCAACCCTTTCAGTAGGAGCAATTGGGGAACTGCAGGCTCAGTTTTGTGTTTCACAAGAACTTATTGCCTGAATGCTAAAAATTAACCTTAAGGTTATCATGATTAGTAAAGAGTGTGGAATTGCACCCTACCTGAAGTCAGAGCACGAACAGCACTCAACCCAATTTAAGGAAAAGCAAGTGTTCCTAATTCTGCACCAAGCTGTGCAACAGGCTGCCCCTGAGCAGAGAATTTGAGTCATCTGTACAATCTGGCCACCCAGCACGCAGGTTTCCTACCTGCTGCTGCACACCAAGGCACACCCTGGTGCAGGAGGCAGCGCAGGAGGCAGCAGAGGCACCTGTCAGCCCTGTGATTTGTGACCCTGTGACGGGGCGGCCGGACGCTCTGGTGTCACTTGGGCTGTGTGTGTTCCAGCTGCTGCGCTGCAGAGCGCTTTCCTCACCCAGCCACATCAAAGCCTGCACCGACACAAACACAGGAGTTCTACCAGTCACTCAGCTGTGTACTATAACAAAGGTGGGCTGGGATGATCCTTAACACTTCTCTTACCATGCCCAAAATTGGCATCAGCTTGTGTGAGGTTTAAGATCCAGGAGACAGGAGCTACCAGCCACAGTGTTGGTGGGTGACTTTAAACAAGGCTTAGGAAGTGGTTTTGAATGCACACACAAGACAGAGACATTGTTCTTACTCAGCTTTCTATTGCAAACTAAATGCAACTGAGCTTTTTTTCCTACCTAATCAGATACACAGACTACTGGGTATCTGATGCATCAGGTGTGGAATGAAGACCAGGCTGAAGGATAACAAAAACCAAAATATTGTGCATCATTATTTTCCTGTGGCTCATAGCTTCCACGTTCCCCAGGGAATATGACAACCATTTCCACATCTGACTATTTAATTTTGAAAGAAACGTAAACTAGACTTAACTATTTTCTTTCCATATGTGTCTGGTGGATATATTTATCATCAAGAGATTCTTCTCCTCCTCTTCCCCCCACTTAACAGCTCTTGACTTTGTGTGGCCCCTCCATACCAGCATATTGTTTGTGCTTTTTGCAAGACCCTGCTTTAAAGTATGACATGTTTATGTAAGAGGCATTGATGGCTAACACAGGCTTCAGCGCAGTAGGGCATTTGGGATGGTGTCAGCGAGGAATGCTGTCCCCTGATTTATGAGCATGTTATAGTTATTCAGGTGGAGTGGCAGGACCTGGCAGTAAGCACCAGCATACAGATCAAATGTGTTTTAAGTTCATAGATCAGGCTGAGGTGCTGCCAATCGCCACAGGGCTGTGGCAGGGGAAACTGAACCCTCAGTTTTTAAAAAGAAAGCAGTCTCTGAAGACAAGGAGCTGGCTTCAGCCTTAAGCTGTAATAACCAAAATCTTAGACTGCTCTTATGAACCCTGTTCTGCAATTTCACGATGGCATATATGCAGGTTCAGAGACAACGCTTATGGTAGCCTACAAGACTGACTTACTGCACCATTCTTTTTGCAAGGCAAGTCAGATTCACTTGGCTGTTTCCAGATACTTAAGCACGTGAACAAAATTCTTCAGCTTTCTCCCTTTTAATCTCCTTTATTTATAATAGGTACAGGTTGAAGAGATGTTCGTTGAGGCACATGATTGAAGTGCTCAGATTTATAAGCCCATTCAACTCTACACTGTGCCCCCTAAAAAAATCTAGCTGTGGAGCATCACATGGTTCCCCAGCAGGCAAACCCCATCCGCAGTGTTTGTGGGCATCCTTTCTTCTCAAGGTGCTTATTTAACATCTTCAGCTCTCAGTGAAATCAGTTCCCCTCATTTCCTTCACAGACTGAATAGTTTGCAGTTTGCTCACATCTGCAGTTTGCACCTTTAATTAAGACATTCAATTTCGTGTTTGACTTATGCTGTTACAGCTTCCTCTGGTATTATCAATTTGGCAACACAACTCTGTAAACCTGTTCATATAGAAAAGCCTATGCTGAAATAGTATATCTCCCATGAAGTAACAGGAGTGCAAGTCCTTCAGTTTTGTAAGGAGAAGGGAAAGAAAGGCAGAAAAACAAGTGCTCCTCAGCATTCTTCAAACACTAAAGAAATCTGACAGGCTGAAAGAGTTGGGGCTGTTCAGCCTGGAGAAGAGAAGGCTCTGAGGAGACTTTATAGCATCTTCCAGTACCTAAAGGGGGCTTACAAGACCTGGAAAGCGACTTTTCATCAGGGCATGGTATGGCATGGGATGAATGGTTTTAAAATGAAAGAAAATAGGTGTAGATTTGAAATTAAGAAATTCTTTACTGCGAGAATGATGAGACACTGGTTGCTCAGAGAAGCATGGATGGCCCATCCATGTGTAATAAATGTAAAGCCAATTCCAAATTAATTAATGATTTTATTAATTTAAAAAAAAAATCAATGAACAGAATTTCGGGTAAGCCAACAATCAAAGAATCAGTGTCGAGTCCCGGGATCGGCACTGGGTGAACCTTAGCTGTGGCCTCTATCGCACCGCAGCTCCCCCTGTTCATGCTTTCAGTTCTGTGAGCCCAGCTTTTATACAGTTCTTTTAGCCAGACAGAGCATTACTTCATGCTTTCTTTGTCCCTTCAGTTTTCCTTCATACTCATGGGGATTCATCTTTGCCATTTGGTCCATTGAATAGTCCTTGCACGGGGAGATGAATATTAGGTATGACTTCTGGGAATCTCGTATTGAAATGCGTGTCCCTGGTGGGCAGCACGGCCCATCTAGCTGTTCATGGTTGGGTCATTTGCAGTTCCATCTCTGGAGAGGACCCATCTTCATCAGACCTTCTCTCCTTTCTCTTGTAAATTCGGTCGTGCCAGTTCCTGGCAAAGTTGTTTTTCAGTTCCCGAATCTGTCTACTCCAGTCCTGAATGATTTTTACCATTTATTTTAAAGGGCACAACCTGATTTATATTATACATACATTATAAACATGAATTATCCCACATCATTTATCACACATGGAAATGTTTCAGGGCCAGGCTGGATGGGGCTCTGAGCAACTTTGGTCTAGTGGAAGGTGTCCCTGCACATGGCAGAGAGTTGGAATGAGATGATCTTTAAGGTCCCTCCAACCCAGGCCATTCTGCCATTCTAGAACTCTTGCAGTTGCTTGAGTGAAGCCGGGTAGGATACTACTTCTTTCTAGGAGAAAGGTATGTCCTTTACCCATAAAAGTCCATTTCATAATTATGTGAACCTTTTGCTGCTGCTCTCACAGTGCCAGTGAAGGTAACTTGGCACACATTATTTCAAGTTAGGGAATTACTTTTCTCAACAGTGAGCACACAAGTGAAATAACACATCCCAAGGAAGTTTTTCATTGTTTCTTTTGTCTTGATCAATTCAAAAGTCCTATTCTCTTTCCATGAAGGAAGAAAACACACACACATTAGGGTCAATAAACAGACTCAGAATTCAGCTCCAGCCCCCCAAAACACAGGCAGAACTAGCTCGATGTATGGTCCTGTACATAGCAGCCATACACACTAATAACCAGCCCATGGCACATTCAACCATTGCACCCAGGTTTCCAGGCAAGCACTTCATGTTTACACAAACAGGAAGATTGATGTCCAGACAGGCACCACTCTGGCAACTATGGGAAAATGCCAACATAGTCAAAACCTGAAAGAAGTGAACTATTTTAAACATACTCATAATGCAAGACGCAGAAGAAGACCCAAATCTCGATGCATTGGAACAAACCTGACTGTTTTTCTGCAAGATCTTCATCTGCTAGAGATCAGGTTTTTGAAATTATTTTTAACTTCCTTTTCACCAGCTAAAAATCCAAAACAATAAATCAAGCTTCCAGAGTCAGTTACATTATAGGCATAGTAAGAGGCAACAGTTACGATATTTGCTTACATGCAAAGAAATCCAAACCCACCAAAAAAACCCACCCCAGCCAAACTGCCATTTTATCATTCAGAAATGACCTTGTATTGATTGTTTATTACTTTAAGATAAAAGCACCTTTTAGAGGCTCACTGCTGCTTTGTTAACTGTTGATTAAAGACAGATTCTCTTTCTCCACTCCCAGAAGAAAAATGTGAAGAGGCAAAGCCTAGAAATACATGAGATTGCAGGGGCTATCCTGCACTGATTGGGGTGAGTAGAAGCTTCCCTAGCTTCATTTTGTTTGATTTGACTTGCTCATTTGAAATGCAAATGAAAAGTCAAGATAGAGTCCCAGCCATTCTAAATTCTTCTAAATATTATCTACCAATAAAGTGAAAGAGTAATCAAAGATTAGAAGTTAATGAGTAAGAGTCTGTTTTCTTGAAGAAATACTGAATTCCAATGTTACTTTCAATTTGAAGTTCTTCAAAATAGTCAGTGTGTTTGGTTACTTTTTTTTTTTCCTCTCCTTGCAAATATTTTTAGTAATTATAGAAGTCTGAGCTACTGGAAAGAGTAACACAAACCATTTTAGGTATCTAAAGTAAAGAAAAAAAGAAAAAATATTAAAGAAAACCCTTAAAACCAAACAAACAATTTACCTGCAGTAATGATGACACTGAACACTGTGCAGAGGGGAAAAACTGCTGCCCTTGACCTGCTGCTCCTGCTGCTCACGCTTTGCACTCAGGGAAACTGGCTGCAAACTATTTGTATGAGCAACTCTATTTGTAAAAGTGACCAGAGCAAATAAAGTCTGTACAAATCATTGTGTTTGAATATTAGGCTGCATAATTGCGGAATACATGTACAATATTGCATGGATGTTTCAATTTATTTCTAATAATTATTGGGTGTCCAACATTAATGGGAATTAAAATTAAATTGTGTTCCCAAACCTGAGGTTCGTGCCATTAAACTCACATTTTCCCTTTTAGAAAACATAAGTAGTGACATACTAGTTTTTAATTAGCATGAAAGAGAATACAATAGTCTGTGTGGCACATCAGATGGTAGTCATCATCAAAATGTCCTTGGGCATTTCTTGGCTAAACATTCTCAGTGCATTATTCAGGTTACATTGCACCAGCATTTAAAGAGATCTAGAAGCTGAACAATTTGGAGAGGCCTGGTGAGCTGGGTACTCCCTCAGGGCTCACAACTCATGTCCAGGTGTTCTGCTCCCATTCACCAGTGGGTGATTGTGTGGTACACGGGCAGGCCACGTAAGACTGGCTGGCAATC
This sequence comes from Prinia subflava, assembly GCF_021018805.1. Lineage (NCBI taxonomy): Eukaryota > Metazoa > Chordata > Aves > Passeriformes > Cisticolidae > Prinia > Prinia subflava. The sequence goes on from NC_086251.1 coordinate 14,689,441, forward strand.
CCATTTTGGGTCCAGGCTGTGGGAAAGGAAATCAATTTCCTTTTTTGATCTACTGAAATGCTTTTAGCTCCTTTCAGATTTGTCATAACAACAATACACTTAAGGAATAATCTAATGCAGGCTTAAACCTCTGTTCAGTACAGACTGCTAAAAATGCTTGTCTCAATTTGATATGCTACACATTGCACTTTTCTGTATCTGTTTCATTCCCTTATGGTGGATGAAATTCAAATGTATTACACAAAGTAATAGCCATCCCCAAGTGAGGCAGCTAAAACCACAAATCTAGATGTACAATGACTATGATGTAGTCAAAGCTAATTAATTGTTCCATATCCATCATCATTCTGTCATTACAAAGTTCCTTCCCCTTGCTCTCAAGGGCTTTTCTCCTTCAGTCTATAGCATTTCTGACTCCTTTCCACTGATGTACAAAGCTCTGAGTTCTCTTACGTGAACCTAGGCTTCTTCCCCATGGCATCATTTCCATGCATGTTTATCTGAGTCTCTTGCTGTTTTCTTCCAAAGCATGTGGATCCTGAGTTTAGTCCTGGAGATCTGAATTGAACAGAAGTCCTCAGTACCTCCTGGATGTAACACTGTAGGTGCAGGCCGCTCCTGCTTCACTCTGCAAGCCCTGCTCTGAGCAAGGCACTGCAAGTGCCTTCCCTCAGTGTCTCCTCTCCTCCTGTTTCAGTGGAGGAGCAGATCTGAGCCTTCCTCAGGGCCCTCTCCCTCCCGAGCAGAGGCCCAGGCACACCCGCAGAGGCACCACACCAATGGCAGCTGGCACTGTCTGTCTCCCAGCAGCAGGGCATTAATAACCATTAACAAAATGCTGTACAGTTCCAGCATGATGTCAGTGGTATTAACCTCTGTCATTCCTGTATCAGCACTCGTGAATGACTGGTTTTCCTTTTTTTTTTTCTTTAAAACTTACCTCTGAAATACTCAATAGCAGTAAAACCAATAGTGATTACTTAAAATAGGTTTTATTTTCCAGATTTGAACATGAACACTCAGTTATTAGTACAGACTATGTTGAATAACAGCTGAATTTCTCATTCATATTTTTTTAACAAGCTTTACAAAAAATAAACCAAAGCAAAGCCTTCATGCCCTGCAGACTTGTGAGCATTTCTGAGAGCTACTAAGGATTTGCCACCTATTAGAGAAAATAGTGGGGAGAGATTTGGGAATTTTCTGGAATGGATCCTTTATGAGCAGATCACTCAGAACTGCAGAGCAAGCCTGCTATTTCTTTCAGGAGTATGAAATATGAGTATCTTTTCTCAGTTCAAACAAGTAACCACAGCAGAAACAATTCCTTTTTAAAGGTATGTTCATAAAGCCTCTACAACCTTACACTATCTAGGTATGCATTGTTCCTCAGCTCAAAACAAAATAAATGCCAGCACTATAAACGGATGAGATAAAGTCTGTAGGAAGAAAGAGTTGGTATCATTTATTGTAGTAATAAAGACAACTGGAATAAGATACAGTTTTCCATGTACTCAACCACATTTATATTTTTAGATCACTAACAAGAACACCCCTGTTGAATTCCCCTTTGATGATTCAGGATCAATATGCCTTAAGATGATTTGAAAGACTGATGGATATTTAAAACTGTCCTTTCCTTTTTACAGATTAAGAAGGACATATTGCCATTGCTCCTATACTTTGCTATTTACTGGCAGACTCCAAGATATGAGGATGCAAATCCAACCCCAGATTAAGTGCAGTTACATCCCCCCTATCTCCACCAATGCTTTAAAATGTCCACTTTATCACACTGAAATCTTTAGTTCTAGAAAATGGGATGGGGCTCCCAGATAAATGTTTGCATGGCAAACTGCTCCTGCCTGTCTCCATGTCTATGCTCATGCCTAAAAGCTATTAATAGGTATGGGGAGTGGATGTGCAAGACCAGGCTGGGAATGCTTTGTACTCCCATGTACTGTATGGACAGTCACACAATGCAGTCGTTTCTCCAACTTGGGTGCAATGTGTGGGGTTTGATTTTGTTTATTCTGTCGGTTTTGGGTTTCTTGGGTTTTGGTGTTTGGATTTTTATTTGGTGTTGTTTCTAAAACAACAACAATAACAACAACAAGTCTTTACCTCTCAAAAAACCCCAAGAAGGTCATGTGATGTAGAGCTTCAATTGAAGATTAAAAAAGGTTATGGAAGATTTGCCACTTTTGGTGCTGCGGGTAGAGCAGCTGGTCCCAGTGGAATAAAGGCAAGGATAAAGCCATCTTCTTCATGAATGACATGGCAACAAGGGAGACTGCCACCAAAAGCAAAGCCTGCTGCAAGGCAGCTCTGTACAAACCATCACCAGGAACATTTCAGGGTGAGGGAGCCGAGAGCATAGCACAGGCACTGCAGTCCTGTGAAGCAGGTGACAGGAAGGGATGCAGTGTTGGCAGTCTCCCAGCCCTGCTGCAGACCTCCTGAGGAAGTGCATGCTTCAGGTTAAATCAGGTCTTAGATACACCCTCCAGTGAACCAGCCAGCAGCACCTCGGTGAGAGGCAAATCCGCGTCCCTGTGGAAACGGCAGAAGAATGATTAATTTAATCCCGTGCTCTTCCTTAGAAAAGATAGTAAGAGACGGTGAGGAGCAAAATTTGTACAAATGCACCAGTTTCTTCCTCCTCCTTTTGCAGAGGAAAGAAGGAGCAGATTCCACATGCCCATCCCTGTCCTTATCACAGCATTTAGCAGAAGGGCTTTTCTGCAGAGCCTGTGCCTTTGAGGCGGCAGCAGGGCAAGAGTTCAGTTTTACGACTCTTGGCCCCAACACAATTTACCATTTACAAACTAATCCTCCTCTGCTGGAGAGCACAAGGCCTGCTAAAGCTCTCATGTCCACTTCTGTGATTCTCCATTGTCCACAGGGACAGGGAGAAGCCGAAGACCTAATCGGTGTGTAATTCAATCGCTGCCCAGGCTGTGTCACAGCACAATGCTCTGCTTGTAGTGCCACGGGCTGAGGCAGCCAGCTACTGTTATGCCCCACAGCAGGTGTGAAGAATGTCACTGGCTCTGACTGTGTGCTGCCCCTCTCTCCAGGTCCATTGCTGACACTCTGTTCACTCGCCACTTAAAGACTGTTTTTCCTACTGGCAGCAAGCTCATTGTTGGCTCTCTGGTGAAAGGGCACTCTCAGTATTTTTGACCCCGAGAGCTCCTGCACAGCATAACATGGGCCTCATATAAAGTAAACCTCTTTGCTCTCCACATCCCCTAAATGTGGAGGCCTGCTAACAAGCTCTTTATTTCCTTAGTCTTAATCCAGCAGCTAGTAAATTATGATCTACCACACCAAACTGTTTCATTCCATTGTTCCTCACCAGACAGGACACTGGACATGGCCACACATCCTTTCCGATGTTTTAAATCCTTGGTACCTAAATACATTTTAATCAGCAAAAGACAGATGCTTCAAAAAATTCCTATCCACGTCTAGGTCATTAAAAACCTCTGGAACCAGATTAAATGCACTGCTACACTTAAATACAGGGCCACTGTGAAAGTGGTATTTGGACTGGTTTTTAGCAAGAATTTACTACTCCACCAAGATTTGAAAAGCTGCACTTTCATTCCAGCTCAAGGAAGATGAGGAAGAGAAGTGCAGAAGAAGGAGGCAGGGCAGCAGCTGCCGCTTGATCAGTTGGTATGGGCATCACCCAGCCATGCTATCAGGCAGAGAAGGAGCACAGAACTATTGCTGGTACATCCACGGGAGCCCGTCAGAGGACATCTCCCCTGGCACAGAGCTACATCACACACCAGTAACAGTTCTGTGTGGTGTTTCTTTCCACTTGTAACAGTGACTTGTCCAAGGGATGTGAGAACAGAATGAGCACAGAAACACCCTACTCCTAACACATCTCTTTCTTTAACAACCTTGAGAATTTCATTCATGTAGAGTTTCTGGTACTATTTTTCCAATTCCTTAGTTTTTGTGTAGAAGCAAACCAAATAGCAGGAATACCTGATGAAGAGCTACACTGGGACAGAAATTGTACAGGCCTGTACAGCTGAAGATTTTCATCCAAAAGAATAAACAGCTAAAGTCAGCTGCGTAACCTGACCAACCCAAGAAACAAATGAACCAAAATGGAAACAATTTCCCTGCCATCACACAGGTAACTTTAAATCAATATACTTGGCTATCTAGACTATTTCTGTTCAATGCTATACATGAGTTACAGTTACCAATCTTACCTAATCCTGTAAAGGGATGAAATACTTTGTCACACTTGCAGATTCTGTGAAGGCAGTGAGCAGATGAAGAAAGATGATCCAGCTTCTTACCACTTGCTACAGAAAAGTTCATAATATTCATTATTCAAAATATGAATTGGACATCTGTATTTACAATGTTTAACAAGTCTTGCTTAGTGTTGAAGCCAAGCTGCTCATTTCACCCATGCTCATCTACTGTCATCATCGACGGCTGATTTCCAAACATGGCCAGACACCAGTTTTCATGGCAGGGGTCATGAGACATTCTTGCCTCCTGAATCAGAATTCAGCAATGCCATGTGCCAAGCCTTAGAAGCATGCAAAGCATTTACAATTGAGCACCTGCGGAAATCCCATTTCCTGACAAAGAGAGGCCTCGGATATTCATGTTTTCTCCTACTCTTAGGCTATGCTGTAATGAAATATGGCCTGAATAATCCTTTTACAGCTGTACAAGGAAGTATCCTTGCTTAGCATTTACCCCTCATGGAGGTTCAGTGCAAACCTGGTTGAGCAATCAGCAAAGATACACAGAATGAAAAGTCTGGCTGATGAGATATGACAAAAACCATGCACAGGACAGGGCACAAAGTGAGCCTATCAGAGAATGTGGAGGGACTCTGGCAGCTTAAATGAATACAGGAAAGAGGATGGGACCCTAAGGAGTCACATTAAACTTGTTGTTAATGCTGACAGTGACATATGCAGACACATCCAGAGAGTGCATGCTCCTGGAAAGGGAGGCCAGTGATGGAAATGACTTTGAACAGCTTGTCCTGTGAGACTCCATGCTCTGCAAGGTACTCCCCACTACCTCTTGCTGTAGGTCTCAGTTGCCCTTACCCCAAGCTGCCCTCATCCCTTTGAAGGCTATGATTCCCTTACTCCACAAAACCTGCATCCTTGTCCTGTCCCTGTCACTCTAATCATGGGTTGCTGCTGCTTCATCTCTGACATGAACTACCTGTGCCTCTTCCTCAAACTCTGACCTCAAACTCCCAACCATCACATCTCCATATACCCCCAGGTCATCCCCACTGCCTCCATTCCCTGGCACTGTTCTCTGTAGCTCCTTCATACCCCAGATTATCTCTGCTTTTGTTTTCCTCCCTCTAGCTGTGTGAGTGTGAAGCCCAAGCTACCACAAGTAGCAAGCCATCAGCCTGTGCACTGTTCTATGCCCAATCTCACTTTTGCTGGGCCACTCACTGGAGCTTTAAACCAGTGACTACAAGCAGCCCTGCTGGTCTTTAGTAGTCCCTCGGCCTCTTTTTGGGAACCATAATCCATCACGGTACTGGGCAGGCTCAGTAGATGCAGAGTGAAAGCCACTGTTCCCTATTCCCATGAGGAAATGCTAGAACAACTTTTATCTGCTGGGTATAAAAACCAGGTCTCCGTGCACACTCCCCTGTTCCTTCCTTGCTGCTGATCAGTCGTTCCTCTGGGCACTCCAGGGGACGTCCCCCCTCCTCCTGGCCATGACAGTGTTCACTCAAACAGCTGCTGGGGCTGGATGAAGCACCTGCTCTGGGCAACAGCAGCTGGAGTTCATTTTGGGTCCAAAGGGCCGAGGCCAAGCAGGCTGACCGCATGTGCACTAATCCAGTATCATCACCAACTCCACCAACAACAGGTGCCCTTTGAAGAGGGAGGGAAAAACTATTTGGGGAGGAACCAGAGCTTTATAAAGGACATTATGGGCCAAGTCCTCAGCTGGTACACGATCAGTTTAAAGCATGTACCCTCTTGAAGTTATATGAGTAATGCTCACATACACAACCAAAAGATTTGGCCCACTCTCAGTGCTGCTCCTCTTCTGATTTTAGTTTTCCTAAGAATTTTTCACCTCCTCTCCTTGCTCTGCATTTATCTTCCATCAAGAAAGTCCCTTGCTTCAGACCAGACAGCTGACAATCACAAGCTACACATCCCAGATTTCACCATCCTCCTGTGCACAGGTAACACAATCTTACCATGTGTCCCTCAGTCCTGCTCGAGTCCTGGGGTCCAGATCATGAGCCTGCAGCAACACGAACAAGGGCAATCCCATTCTGGAACAAATCAAACCAAACCTTGTCAAGGTGCAAAGGTGCATTAAGAGAAGTCTTTAAGCACATAAGGTATCATAAGAATTGTCATGCACAGACTCAAGCCAGTGGTCCCTGCAGGACAGAGCATAATTTCAATGTATGATCCCTACAAATGACATAGGAAAAACAAAAACAAAAAACCCTGTCAGAAACTATTGGCCAAACTGTCTCCAAGGGAAGTTTTATTCTCCCCTCATTTTATTGGAAATTTTTTTGCCATCCAATATATACAAATCTCTTTTTAAAGTCCCTCAGTGTGTTTCTGATAAACACCTGAACTAATGAAAGCCTCTGTGTTATCTTTTTTGAGTCCTGCCATTCTGAGCTCCAGAGGGCAGTTCTGTAAATCTGGTCTCACTCACTGTAGTTACTCTTGTGCTTCTTTCTAGAGAACCTGTAAGCTCTCTGGAGCCTGAGAATGGAGCTTCATTCACAGAGACAGCACTGCAGAGCACGGCCAAAAGCACTCTGCTCACACCGCCCAAGTAAAAGCAGGATTTCCAAATTCCTTTTGATGCACTATCAGAGGAAAACAGGACCTTGTGCAAATTGCTCATGTGAACCAGTCACAGCCTTCATAACTTTGTATTCTGAAATTTATTTTCCTGAACTATGCATCTTTTAATTCTTGACTTTCCAAGATTCAGATTTAAGCCACTTTTCCCTCAGGACCATGTCTCAGCTGGGTTATATTACAAAGAGAAGCACAGTGATGAGAGACACTTGGATGAACAGAGCTGGTAGTGAAAACAGCACGGGCAGAAAAAACAGTCTGCAATCTGTAACAGTTCCTGACATGTCACCCACAAGTACAGACAAGTGTAACCTGCACTGCATTGGCTTGAACATTTAAAGAAGTCTCCAAGAATTTCCCTTGACAAACACCACAGTACAGGTAAGACAATTCCTCACCCAGGACGGGACAGACACTAAACCACAGGGGAACCTGCAGTGCTGGAAATGTATTCTCAGCTGCTGCAGACTCACACACTCCCCCTTTGTGGCTTTGACACAGTTCCAAAGTTGGAAAACACCAGAGCATGTACAAATGTATGCAGAAGACAACCTGTGCAGCAGCTTTGTCCACATACATGCCTGAGGGAACCACTTTGCACCCTTACACTGAGCAGTGGGGATACCTACACATTCCTGCCCTTCCCAGCCGAAGCAATAAAACACTGCAACATCTGACAGCACAGAGCTCTCCCTATCCCTCGGAATCCTCGCTGCTGCTCGCTGTCACTGGGCACATTTCACGCAGGCCAGCTGCACAGGATTTATTCAACCACTTCTGGAGTATCAAAGCTAACTTTTTTTTTTTTGTCTTTGCCCCAGGCAGGCACTTGGTATGCAGGATTTAAATCAGAGAACAAAATGTTCTGTGAAATTTGTAAATACTCAGCCCAGTAAATTCTAAATTCTAAAAAAAAAAAAAAATAGAGATAGCAACTGGAGTGGTTTAAAAATCAAAAAGGAAAGAATTTCACTGCATCACTGTGTCCTAAAGATCTGAATAAATAACTTCCCAAGATTAATGGTGCTGACTGCTTTAAGTGATAGGAGCCAAACATACTCTGAGTTCTACCTTACAATCCCAGAGAAATCAGGAGAATGCTAAATTCAACAAGTGCTGTACATAAAGACACTGAAATTGAAAAAACAGATTGTTTGATCCATGCAAATTGGCAGAGAAGACTTTCCCTGGGACATGCTGCCACAAACTTACTACAACCTAACACCTCTCGTAGTAAGATTTTTAAAATGTTTTTAAAGCCATTAATATGGAATTAGGCAGAATATGATAGGGAAAGAGATAACCCAGGGAATCACAACACTTAGACAATAAGGATGCTCTAAAAGAGGTGTTTTGACCAGAAAGCAGCAATAAAGGGTCATCAATGACTGGAACTAGAAGAGGCATGACTTCATTGGAATTTAGCATTGCCTTTAAGGTCCATGATGTTTGAGTGAAATTATCCATTTCTGCTTTGTCCGATTCACCACCATGGGCTCCATCTTAATACAAAATTTAAAACAAACATTTAGCCGATGAATGTTCACATTAAAATTTCAAATCTCTTTTTACTCAAGCAGTTTCACCTAGACTTTGAAAATTTTTACAAAAATTATGGTTCCTTATTTTTTGGTCACTACAAAAGCCAAAACATTTAGAATAATTTCCTCTTCACCTGCAAACACTTCACACTCCTCTTACCACAACTGTGGCTTTAATTTCTTCTCTCTCAAGCCAAGTAACAAATGGTATCAGTCAGACCAGTTAATTCCCAGGAGTCCCTGTGCTTCAGAATAAGGTGCTCCTGGTACTAGCAGGAACTCTATGAACACTGATTATCAGTAGCATACAGCAGCAAGACAATAAATGGTTTCTGGATCTTCATTCCTTGCCCACAGTTTATTTCTGCTAGCCCAGATATTCTGAGTATGTACAAAGTGCACCTGCTTATGCAGAGCTCAGAGAGGTCTGATGTCCCCTCAAGGGCCACCTGGAGCACTGGAGTGCACCTCCTGAGGTTTACACTGCCTGGAAGGCAGTACCTGGTCTGATTTCAGATGCCACAGGCTGCACACACACAAAAAAGAGCTCTGCCTTTTTCAATATATCAAGTCTTATTTTCTCATTTATCCAAGAGTAAGTAGAGATTCTCACCCACAGCTGTGGAAAGGAAGGCAGAATAGAAAGACAAGTACACAAAGTATACAAATTATGACAGACTTTAGGCAGTTTGGCATTGCATAACTCCCTTATGCAACACATGGCCTCAGGCAAGCCTCATGTTTTCAGAAATTCCACAGAATCCTCTTAAATATGCTCCAGTGCTGAGGCCCTGTGCCTTCCACCTGCAATTTCGGACTGGACTTATGATATACCACAGAGAGATTACATGGACCAGCCTTACATGTGCTGGCCTATGCTTTTTTAGATGTGACCTGAAATAAAAATTACAAAATCTCAGAGGCAGATGAACCCTGCCAATTTATAGACACTTACTCCTAAGCACGGCCTCTTTAGAAAAATCAAAGGCTGCTGGCTGCTACTATCAGCCAGTGGCACTTGAAATGAATAGTCCACTTACAACTCAAGTGTATTTACAAGAGCAGAAACGGAGATGGAAGGGCCAGTGCTGCCGGCCAGGCTGGAGCTCACTTAGCCAGGCTGCCAGCCCTCTGCAGCCACCAGGCTGGAACACAGACTGCCCCTGGGCTCCAGCTCTCCCTGCTGCCTCTGCCCAGTCCCAGCCATGGCCTTCCCCAGTGCTGCCAGAGCCTGGGCTCCTACAGACACAGGTGAGCTGGCAAACGGAGTCAGGACATGTAATGATGCTGTAAATACAAGGAGAAAAGACAACGGTGAACAACTCAGTGTATGTGACTTGTCAGCATTTAAAATTGCAGAGAGAGTGCTAAGTGCTTAAGAGACAGTAGTGACATACAGCTTCTAGACATGAGCTAAAGAGTGGCCACAGCCCAGGTTGCCTGCAGCCCCACACATGCAGGCAGTCACACAAACACGGCCATGTGCAGCTGCACTGGAGGCGCTGTGGGCAAGATGAAGGTGGCAAACGCAAACCAGGCTGGGGCACAACAGTCACAGCAAGAGTCTGTCAGTGCACTTGAGATGCACTCACATCATCTGGGCTTGACTGCTGAGGCACACACAGACCCCAAACCTCCTGTTAGCACGGCATTTTCCCCAGGGTCCAGAGAGGGGAGAGTGGAGCAAAGGGAGAGGACAAGTCTGCCTGAGCACAGTGGTTGGCAGGAGTGGGAAAGAGCCCCCAGGGAGAGAGAGAAGAAGGCGGGGGGACCTGGGGACCAGCAGGAGGGTGAGGGTTGGTGGTACACAGACAGGATGTGCCCTGAGCCCCCTGAGCCCCAGAGCAGCTCCTGACTGAGAAGCAGTGGAGGCTGTCTGTCTCCAAACTCCTGCAAGGGCCCCATGGTAGGAGCAAGCATTAATTACAGATAATCTAATTTAAATACTGCAGAGAAGAAAATAGCACAGATTAGAAAACCCTTCTATACATATTCTGTGACACAAGGTTAAAGATAAGATTTGCTTGCATTTCAGAAACTCTTACAAGCCTGTCTCCTATGTTAGCTTTAGACACGGCAGATATGCCTGTGGGCTATCAGCACATTCTCTTTGAAGGACAGATTTCAATCAGTGAAGTTTCAAAGAATTCTATATATATCACAATATTTTATGTTATCCAGCATTTGGGAAGTTCCTTAAGGAAGAACTTCATTGCAAAAGAAGAGAGGCAATGAGCCAACACCTCAGTATCTGTGCCATGCAGACTTATGCTGAGGGAGCCTATGGAAAAAAGTGCCAGAGATAAAAGTTACAACAGAAGCGAAAAGTGTTGCAACTTTATCAAGCTACTGAAGCAACGTGGGAAAACTCAATGGTGGCAAAAAAGACATGGCTGTTTCCAGTGATGGGAACATCCTCAAATATCTCATCTGGCTTCAAATACTGCAGTAATGGATATTTGGCAAACACAAAAATCTCAATGACAGGACAAAAGGAAAGCAAATGAAAACTAACTTTGGTGAGTGCCAAAAAAGGCATTTAAAAATTGCTGCCAACATTAAAAGTTAATCCAAGTATTTTTCAAACAGGATTTCATTATGATACCTCATTTCATTAAACTGAATATATGCAAAGTACATGCAGATTTGGCACACTATAGTAACTTTCAGGACTTATAAACCCAAAATTCAGACTTATGTCGCTCTGTTTAACAGCAACAAGACTGACTGCAAAGGGACCAGGCTTTATTTTTGAGCAATCTTTCTCTTGTATCACTAAACATGCTGATTTCAGAGGACTACAGCACACTGGCATTTTCCTTTTGGTCAGTGACAAAGAGACAAAAAAGATTTTCCAGAATGTCCATGTCGCAGCCTGGTCACAACACTGTTGCCTCCCCAGGGCCATCTCATGTTTTGCTGATGACCACTCCTACTGAAAGTCAGTTAAAATAGGTTATTTTGCTATGCTTGCTCAAGTAGTAATATCCCAAATGTCAGGCTTCTTTTTTCACTTTATGAGTTATACAGTGCAAAAAGGCAACAAAACAACTCAGAAGTCTTGCTGGCTTTTTCCTCCATGGATAAAGGAAGTAAAAAAAAAAGTGGGACTGGATAAAATAGTGAGATGAAGCACCTGTTGAGACCAGAAATAAGAAAAATGGGTTAAGGGACTTCAAGTCCAGTAAAAGCAATCATGAATTCACAGGTGTTCATATGAATCATTCCTAATTTCCTGCCAGAGAGGAATTTGGTTTCACTTAATTACAAAACAAAATGATGAATGAAGAAGGCCAATTCACAAGCATATATAGCGTACATTTATTTGTTTATTACTTTTTCCTCACACAGCCCTCTGTTTTCACCATAGCTATTGATGGGCACTGAATGAGAGAAAAGCCCAGCAGCATTAGATTGACTATTTTCAAAGCACATGAAAAACCCATCATAGCTAGAAAGAAGGAAACAGATGGTAGCTGGAGAGAAGCAACAGCCACAACTCCTACTACCTGTGGTGAAAGAATAAACAATACCAACTCCAGATCACAAAGTGCAGCCTAAAGAATCTAGCTTTAAATGAGAGAAGCGGGGTAGAAAACGGCTGGATACAACTGAATGTTTGCAATGTAGGCTCAGGAGAAAGAATATTTTGATAGCATTGCTAAAGCCCACTGACACAAACTCTGCCACTCTCTACTGCAATCTGCCAAAGAAAAAAATTAGGAAAAGGAGCAGGGAGGAGTAGAGAAGGTATGGGTTTGTGTACAGGAGAGCCTATTTTGATGGAATTTAAATTGTAGTTCTGTATACCACATTGTGGTGGTTTGGCTTCCCACTCTGCCATACATTTGCAACACACTTTAAAATGTGTTGTACCAAAATCATGCCAAATCACAAAAATGAAAAGATACCTTTCATCAAGGCATGTGCCTGTAACCAACCCTTTGATGATCCTTGTAGGTCCCTACCAACTTAGAATATTCTGTGATTCTGTGCTGAAAAGTTGTGACTAAGAAACTGAACAAAGTGCTTGCTCACTGGAAAGCTGCATTTCTTGAGGCCACAAGCTTTTGGAGCAGATGATACCTTCTCCAGCCCAGATACAAAGAGCATGTGATAGCACCTCATGGTATGCAGCAAGAATCCCTGTATTACTTTGTCATGGGGTTTTTCCATAATACAATTGGTAACAATGCAAATGGTGTGTACTTCCTTTAGTTCTATGAAGAACAAAGCAAAATAAATTGAATGGTGTTCTCATGAAAGGAACATAAGGAGTACAAAGAATTTTAGAGTCAGTTTTCAGATCAGCTCCATGCATCACAGATGGCCTTAAGAACTGCCCTTGTCTCTCAGCTATCCACCACTGAAATGGGATAACTTAATATTGTTTTCCAAGGCTCCAAAGTCCACTAATGCAGAGACAAACCTCCATGAGCTGATATGCTCAGATATTAACATAAGAAATGCCCAATTAACAAAATACAACTACAAATGTTTCCATGGGGACACTGGCCAACTTGCTTTCTATTGCTATTTCACACTTCAAGTTATTCAGACTGGCCAAAGAAAGGAAGTCATCAAGTATTTATTTTGGTTGGGATGTCAATGCATGCACACACAGAGGCACCACACTTGCTCCTTTTCTCCTCTGAGGGAATGAAGGGATAATTCTGGAATAATAGAACACTAGCAACTACTTTACAGGCCAAAACAAGGACACTTGGAATGGAAGGAGATAAAAGCTACTTGACAGAGGTACATCCTTCCAGCAAAAGTCCCTAGTGCTAGAGTGAAGAACAGGGGGCTTACTGAGAACTTCAGAATAAGGTCACACATTGTTCTAGTGTCTTGTCAATATATTGACATTTAATGACCTTGGATACTTACTTTAGCCTTGCAAATATTAGTCATACTTTACTCACATAAAATTTTACCCAAATGCTTAAGTGCTGTTTGACTTTTTAAAATGAAACTTCTAATTTAACAACAGGAAGAATCTGAACTAAAAAATGGATAATTGCATCAAAGAGGACTGAATAGCATATGAGGTGGAGGCACTGAACAAGAATTATTTAAGTTTCTCATGAGCAATGTTCTCACATCTCTACATGACTACTCTCAGATGCATGCTGGGCTCTAGGCAGTCAGATCCAATAACAATTAAAACAGGCAATGGAAAACAATTCTGCCCTTAGCATCCTGGGTTGGTGGGGGAGTGATCTGCTAGAAAAATATTCCATAAAACAGCGCATAACATTGAGCTTACTAAACAAAGTCACTGAACAGAAAATTATTGATTTCGAAGGGTGTTGAGATTACTCATATTTCTGCTCCACTGGTCTGAATTTATTAAAGGTACAGAAATGCTCAAGAAAAGCCAAGCTCCATCCATGTGGTAAAAAACAGTTGAAAAAATCAGTCACGTGTATTTTGAAGTTACTGTACAAGCTGGGGATTATTGGTTACTAAAATACTGAAGATAGTTTAAGAAGCATAGGTAGGACTAATTCAGCAGAGATAATTTTAGCATTAAATCAAAAAACCTAAAGAATTTACACAGGACATAAACACACACTGCTGAATTCCCAGGACTTTTCAGAGCTCACTCCCTTCCCAGGATTGCCTCTGCCAGCATGTTCTCACCAGCCACTGCAGCCTCGGCCCAGCCTGGCCACACTCTCACATGCTGCTGATGGAACTGGAGGTACTGAATGTGACTGCCTGGAAAAAGGGCTCAGCTCTTACATTACAAGAGTTTTATCCATGCTGTCCCATAAAGACAATGTATTAGAGACAGGAAGCAAAGAAGATCCAACAGGTTACATTGGCCCTGCACAGCTCTGATGTCAAAGAGAATGAGAAGCAGCAGCTGGGACTATGCCAAGAACCAAACTGAGGGAGCTACAGCATCCTCACTTGCCACTGCCCTGACCATGTGTGTGCAACACAGCACAGCCTCTGTCCCTTGCACACGTGTGTGCAACACAGCACAGCCTCTGTCCCTTGCACACGTGTGTGCAACACAGCACAGCTCCTGTCCCTTGGACACGTGTGTGCAACACAGCACAGCTCCTGTCCCTTGGACACGTGTGTGCAACACAGCACAGCTCCTGTCCCTTGGACACGTGTGTGCAACACAGCACAGCTCCTGTCCCTTGGACACGTGTGTGCAACACAGCACAGCTCCTGTCCCTTGGACACGTGTGTGCAACACAGCACAGCTCCTGTCCCTTGCACATGCTCTGCACCAGAGCACACAGAACCGCATCCTGAGCTGTTGGCTTGTAGCCTGCCTAGGAGAGGCAAGCAACAAGTATATGCACTTTCTAAGTTCTTCTGCTTCTGGTTGTCGTCCCTGCTTCCCTCTATTACCTTGCTTAAATAGGAAATACTTTCACTTCAGCTGTGTTGCTCTGTTTGGAAAGGAAATTAAGGCATGACAAACGCACAAGTTTATATTTTTCTATTATGAGTATAGGACCATCTTAGGATACCCCAAACCTGTGACACATGTACACATGTGTAATCATGAACCACTGGAGAGAAAGTACATACTGGAATGTTTTATTGAGAACACTCACTGCAGAATCCTTTTCCCCAAGTCAAGATTCAGTGTTTTATAACCACTTCTTCAGCACAAGTGTGCGGCACGACTTCCAGTGGAGCCCAAGCTAACACATCTACTTGTTACTGTAAATCCTTTATGTAACTCTTCACTGTTTCGGATGTTTGCGGGCCCCGTACCGCGCCGTTCTCGGGCATGGCCGGAGCCGGCCGCGCTCCGCCGCGCCTGCCCGGGCCCACGCACGCCATGTCGGCCCCCGCCGGCCCCCCCGCGCCCGCACGCACATCCTCCTCCTCCTCCTCCTCCTCCTCGCCGCTCGGAGGGCGGGCGGCAGCGCGCAAGGTGTGTCCCAGGTGCCCGGCTATATCAGGCGGCGCGGCGGCGGCGCGGCGGGCCCATGGCGGCGCCGGCCATGGCCGAGCCGCGCTCCAAGCGGCCCCGGGGGACGCTGCCCGCCTGCCCCGCGCACCGCCCGCTGCCCGGCAGCCGCGTCCGCCACGGCTTCCCGCCCGCCGTGGAGGAGGCGCTCTGCGGCGTCACCGGCGCCCAGCTGGAGCTGCACTACTGCCTGCAGGCGCTGGTAAGGCGGCGGGGCGCGGGAGGGCACGGCGGGTGACCCCATCGCCCTGCGCTGCGGAGAGCAGGTGCCGGAGCTCGGCTGAGGAGGGTTTAGGGTCGGGCCGGGACGGCACAGCGGTGCCTGTGTCCTGCCCAGGGGCTTTGGAGGCTCTCCGGGCTCCCCGACCCGCCAAAGGCGCGCCGCGGCCGCTGTGCCCGCACGGCCACGAAAGGAACGAGGAAGGTCCGTGAAACGCGGGCTGCGGAACGAGCGCTCGTGTGCTTTGGGTGATTCACAGAGGCGCTTTTGCCTGCGGAAAAGCGACAGGAACAGGGAATGCTAAGAGCTCTGGAGTATAACGCTTGAGTGGGTTTTCCCTCAAACTTTGTTGAATAATTGCATGTGGTTAACTATAGTCTGTGAACGTTGCGGATGGCTTAGGGTTTCTTGCTCCACAGGCATGAACTTTGGACATGAAATTATAAAAGGTATCACTGATACCATGTCAAATTCATGTCAGAATTGCATCTGGCTACATATCAAGTGTTAAGGCAAACATATAACTTAACAGAGACTTTAAAATTAAAAAATCAAAATTATCAATGTCATACCTTCTGATGCCAACCATCCACTGGGAAGCAACACAAACTATATCCAGTATATCCCCACGATCCTTCAGTTGAGTTTGGTGTCAAGTGTAAGTTCAATGAAAATTTAAGTATGCAGTAAAACCTGTTAAGCCTGTGGAAGAAAAAAATTGCAGCGATCAACAGCTGGATGGGATGGAGAAAACTCAGAAATTGACTGTGGATAAATCAAACCTAGAAATGTGAGCATCCTAAATAGTGAATGATTGACATAAAAGATTTACCTTAAGAGTTAACTTGACAGATGCGTTAACTTGAGCTCCACTTGAAGTTGTGCTGCACACTTGCACAGAGGAAGTGGTTATAAAACAGTCTTGGCTATGCTGTCAACAGAAACAGGAATGAGTGACTTGAGGAAAAGGATTCTGCAAATAAAGCAATGAATGTTCTTAATAAAACATTCCAGTATGTGCTTTCTCTTCAACGGTTTATGGTCGTGTGTTTGTATGTGTGTCACAGGTTTAGGTTATCCCAAGATGGCCCTAAACATGTAAGAGAAAAACATAAATTTTTGTTTTGTGTTTAACATGTCTTAATTTTCTTTCTGAACAGAGTAATATAGGTGAAATGAAAGTATTTCCTATTTAAGCAAGGTAATAGAGGGAAGCAGGGACGACAACCAGAAGCAGAAGAACTTAGGAAGTGCACAAACTTGTTGCTTGCCCCTCCTAGGCAGGCTAAAGCCAACAGCTCAGGATGCAGTTCTGTGTACTCTGGTGCAGAGCATGTCCAAGGGACAGGAGCTGTGCTGTGTTGCACACATGTGCAAGGGACAGGAGCTGTGCTGTGTTGCACACACGTATCCAAGGGACAGAGGCTGTGCTGTGTTGCACACACATGTGCAAGGGACAGAGGCTGTGCTGTGTTGCACACACGTATCCAAGGGACAGAGGCTGTGCTGTGTTGCACACACGTGTCCAAGGGACAGGAGCTGTGCTGTGTTGCACACACGTGTGCGAGGGACAGAAGCTGTGCTGTGTTGCACACACGTGTGCAAGGGACAGAGGCTGTGCTGTGTTGCACACACATGGTCAGGGCAGTGGCAGGTGAGGATGCTGTAGCTCCCTCAGTTTGGTTCTTGGCATAGTCCCAGCTGCTGCTTCTCATTCTCTTTGACATCAGAGCTGTGCAGAGCCAATGCTCAAACCAGTGTAACCTGCTGGCTCTCCTTTGCTACCTGCCTGTAATACTTTGCTTTATGAGACAGCCATACCATGGACAAAATATTCTAAATATAAGAGATATTAGATCTGTTAGCATATGGCATAGGTTAAATATGGCAGTGGTTTCAGTTGTTACTTTCCCATACAGAACAGAACAAGGCCTGCAGAGGATTTAGGATTGTAATACTTCTGAAATTACAGAATGCCCTGGGTTGGAAAGGACCTTAAAGATCATCAGGTTCCAAAACCCCTGCCATGTGCAGGGACACCTTTCCCAAGACCAGGTTGCTCAGAGCCAGCTTGGCTTTGAACGCTTCCAGAATGGGGCATCCACAGCTTCTCTGGGCAACCTGTTCTGGTGTCTCACCATCCTCATAGTAAAGAGTTTTTTCTAAATACCCAATCCAAACCTGCTCTTTCAGTTCGAAGCATTCCCCCTTGTCCTGTCACTGCATGCCCTTGTAAAAACTCCCTCTTCATCTTTCTTGTAGGCTCCCTTCAGGTGCTGTAAGGACACAATTAGGTCACCAGAGCCTTCTCTTTTCCAGGCTGAACAAACCAAATTCTCTCAGCCTTTTCTCACCGGAGAGGTGCTCCATCCCTCTGATCAACTTTGTGTCCCTCCTCTGGCCTCACTCCAACAGATTTATGTTCTTCCTGACATGCCTTCCCAGGCATGGGCTACATCTAATATTGAAGATGTATAGTTCAGTAGCAGTATCCATTATTTTGGAATAATAAATAATATTATAATATGGATATAAATAATATCCATAATAAAGCTGATAAACAGGTGCAAGTTGTGCTTGTTCTCTTTTTGGTATTTTCCTCATCTCTCTCATACCTTTGAAAGCTAACTTTTGAATGGAATGCAGGCCTGCAGGGATAAATTTTATGTTCCCTATCCTAGGAGTATGTTTAAAAAACAAAACAAAAATCCTTCACAAAACACAATTACAAAACACACACATGCTAAACACTCATAAATAAAATATTCTGAAGATCTTAACTGCTACTGCAAGAATAACATCAGTTCTACAGTTGCCTGACCAATATTAAAGGATAGGAGTTCTAGTAGAAGTATAGATTTTTCATTTCATACTCTTAACTACTCACTTCATTTATTGTAGAAATAGGATCAAAGTCTGCAAAGTGATGGTGCTTTGTGAACAAAACACCTTTCATTGGAAGGGTCTCCCAAGTTCTGTTAAAGCCATGTTCTGCTGCAGGGGAATCCCCACTCTAGGAAATCTTAACACTCCTGTTTTGTGTGCTTAGGGTGAATATTTTGATCAGTCACATGTGGCTCTACCAAATATTTCGAAGTTCTTCCTGCATCAAGCTCTGGAAGAGAGAAAAGCTGCAGAGGCGTTGATGAAGTATCAGCAAGAAAGAGGAGGCCATTACTGCTCTAAAACCATCCAGGTGCGTAGTAGTCAACAAGTTCTCAAGCAGCTGTGATCCGTTTAACTTACTGAATTATATTGTTGGTACTTCAGATCTCTGCATTCACCCACTATTAGATTTCCAGATATATCTGGCCTATACGGTTTTGTGCACGGTTTTGTTCTTGATTGTGGTGCCTAGAAACTGTCAGACATACAGTCCTAACTCTGTGGGGTTGCTTTGCAGCCCAAAAGAATCTGGACAGTGTTCCCCTTTTCTTTTACTCTGCTGGACACTGCTGTTTCCAGTACATGCTGTAATGGATTATGACTCCTTAAATTGTGCTGAAGCAGCCAACTTGTCACCTTCACCTGAACCTAAGTGGAAGCTTAGACATGATTAGCACCTAAGAAGAGTGGTAAGGAAGGAGAACCATCCAGCTTGGGGCAGTAGTTGGTTTCCTAAAGTACAGCTCATGACAGAATTTAAACTAAGATCTAACTTGGGCTTGCACAGGTACAAGGAACAATTCAAAAGTTTTCAGGAAAAAAAATAACCCACCTCATTTGTTTAAGACCAAGGGGCTGATTCTCCTCTACCAAAGCAGTTAATACAGAATGCTCCTCTTTGGTCCATCACAGCAGCTGTTAAGCTGCAGAAAGTAAAAAGGCTATTGTAAAAGTTTTTCATAATACTAAGTTTACATCAAGGAGGAGCTCTGGAGTTCCAGTACTTAAAGGGGACCTGCAGGAAAGAGAAAGAGGGACTCTTTGTCGGGAAATGCTGTGTTAGGATGAGGGATAACGATTCTTAACTGAAAGAGGGGAGATTTAGGCTAGATATTAGGAAGTCCCTCTTTACTGTGAGGGTGGTAAGACACTAGAAAAAACTCCCCAGAGTAGTGGAGGATGCCCCTACATTCCTGGGAGTGCTCAAGGCCAGGTTGGATGGACCTTTGAGCAGCCTGGTCTAGTGGAATATGGCAGAGGGTTGGGACAAGATGATTTTAAGGTCCCTTCCAACCCCAACCATTCTATGATTGGGTTGCCTGGTGTAAGAACCCTTTTCAAGCATAGCTGCTGCTATGTAAAACTGTTCCTTGAAGAAGTGCTTGGGTTCTGCTACTTGTGTTTACAGCCTGCAAAAAACAACAGATGCTCCAAACTAGAAGCAGTTGTTGCAACATCCTAGTACAACTTTGTTTAGAGTACCAGGTTAAGCTGCAGGAATCCATTGATGAATACAGATACATGAGCTGTTCTTTTGACTAAATACAATTCTGTTTTTGTTTTCAGAAACCAAACTGTGATTATGCAGTCGGTCTAATGAAAGCCCTGGAACTAGCAATGGTACAATGGAAAACTATGCTACGATATTTTGAAGAGCTTTATGCCCTGAGTGTTGAAAATGCAGACCCTCATAGCGCAAGCACTATCAAGAAACAATTCATTGGGCCCAAAATCCAGAAGATCAAGCTGATGGGAGATCTGCTGACCAACGCTCGCAGGCTTGACTGTTCCCAGGACGGCAGAAATAGTCTTGGGGATTACTTCATGGACCGGCTGCAGAAAGAGTTCAGGATCAGCATAGAGCCAGAGTCTAGTGACCACTGCAGCCCCTGCCCACCTCTCCAGCAGTGCACAGGAGCTGCAGAAGGTCTGAAGAGACCCCAGAGAGAATGCTCCCAGCACAGAAATGGCATAGGGCCAATATATGCAACCATACACTGCACAACGATGGTGCCACAGTTTAATGATGGCACAGGAGCAAAGCTGAAGCAGGGCAGGGAGGGCCTTTAATGCTGAGGCTGCTGCAGCTACAGGGCAGCTCCTCAGGCAAACCTGTCCCAAGGGTGAAGCTGGGACCAGAACTCAGGAGGCACGATGCTCTATCACTCCTCCTGCTTTACACCCCATCCCTCATCTTCTGCTGAGTCACAGCTCAAAATCTAGCCCATAACACTACTTGCTTTAAATGATAGCAAGGTTGCCAGCTAGATTGTCACATTTATCTATGCAATTCTTCCTAAAAGCAAAAAGTTCTTAAGCTTCTTCCCTCTCTTAAATGATTAACAGGATTAGTTAGTGCAAATTAATTTTAAGAATATATATACTTTTTATTAAAACAAATAGAAAAGAAACCACTGCACCTTTAGTGCAAGGAAACTTTTACATGGCAGAAAATTGAAATATTTTGTTTTATATTACTGAATATTTTATATTACTATTCAGTATTTTAAATTACTAACAGGTATAATAACATAATGAACTTTTTAAAAAGACTTGTTCAAAACCAAAGGTTTTTGCCTTATTTCTATCATAGCCATTTAAATAAGTAGTCTAATGCATTTACTGATCAGCTATTTCTAATGGTATACTTCTTCAGGATGAAAGATGCAAACATTTCCTCAACAGTGGGAATAAGAAAATGTGCTGATTTCTCTATAGTTATTGCCTGTTTGGCTTTTCTCATCCTCAGAAAGGAGATGAGAGAGAAATTAGGAGTTCTCATTAGATGAGAACTTTAGACATTCTAGGGCATATTTTTCAAGTGTCACTGAAGAGAGTAGCTCTAGGACTTTGTCCAGACTTAATGTAGGATGATTGCTTTAATTATGATACAGAGCTCTATCTAAGCTAGCTCACTAAAGGAATTACTGTGGCACTCTTGCTATTTCTTATATTCCCTGTTTGGTCCAAGTAGGGGCACGAGATCCTAGTGAAAAAACAGCAGACGTAACTAGAATTGCATCACAGAGAGCAGCTACTCATTAGTTTTGCCTTTAAACCAGGGCAGTGTTAGGCAGCTTGGTTCAAGTGCAGAGCTGTCCAAATTCCTCTCATTAGTCTCCCACCAGAGTGCCTCATTCTGTACCCTGGCTCCCAAGGTCACCTAAGAAGAGCAACTGGCTAGATCAGCTGCCTGCAGTTAGGGATGTTTTTTGTCATTATATACATCTTTTATGCAGTTGGGGCTTGATTCATTGGAAGATTGCCTTACACTTTTGTGTAATACTTTAGCTGATATTGCTGTTTTGCTTAAAAATAAATTCAGTTCCATGTCTGCATCTCCAGTGTATTCCTCAGTTCACCACCCTGGCATTCTTCTCCAAGAGATTTTGCATATGTATACAAAACTGCGCCACTATTGTTCTACATCTAAGGAAGTTGTGCACAATGGAAGAGTAGAACAGAGTGAAAATAAATGCCAGAAAACTGCATTACTATAAAAGCACTGCACAGTGAAACCTTTTTAGTAAACTCTGACACAACTGCAGTTAAGTAGCAATTTCTGCAAAGCCCCCCTTCTGTTGGTGGGCTGTTGTTGTAACATGGGACAGAAAATTCCAATGCAGATGCTTTCCCAATCTTTTCTGTGAATGTGGTTCAACTTTGGGGTGGGGATGGGGAACACAACCACTTTAAAACAACCTCTATATTCATCTATAAAAATACTGCTATATGCCACAGGAAGGGCTCAAAGCCCTTTTAGAATCATGCTAGATTTGCCTGTGTTGAGATTGCTGCTCTCTAATACAGCAGGAGTTTAAGATATTTCCATCTGGGCTAGATTCCATCACCCATCCTCATGCTGAGCATACCTTATTCAACAATTAGTTCCACTGACTGCAGCTCAACATGAATAGGAGCAATGGAATCCATCCCTCTCAGTATTAAATGCAGCCTGCTAAGTGTGAGCAGGGCAAAGCTGCTAACTGAATTCTACTCTAATGCCGTATAAAACTTCATGTACTACTGGTAATATTTGACTTACTGGTACAACAATCTTCACCTTTTAAAAGCTGATGGCCTTCTGAAACATAGTTACAGCCTCCTCTGTGGTTTACAGCACTTCAACTTTTACCTTAAACATAGTCCAACATAACAAAGAACCCAACTTTTAAAATTTTCAGAGCAAGACTTACTTGCCTCTTATTTTTCCATGAAGTAGTGCCATGTCTGTTCCTCAGAATTCTCACATTCATCTTCTAATCAAATGTATCCACACACTCTAAGAATTTAAGGTTTTTTCTCTCCCTTTTCTTTTGCCAAAACATGTTCTGGGCCCTCTGCCTGAAAAGACAATTCTGTTAATTTCAGATAAACTCACAATCAGCTGTTTCCCCAGCCTCTATCCTCTGAAAAAGAAAAGAGAAATCAATCAGTTCTTGTTGATAATAAGCTCTTCTTGTCCACATGCTGCTTCTGCTGAGAGGGCACACACACTTGTGAATATGGTCTCAGATTTAACAATACCTGTCAGTTGTGTATAGGATGAGTCTATACATGTTTGTCAATGTAGGAAGTACAATCTGCTGCTGCCTTCCCAGTTTCCTTTTCAATCACATCCTGAAAAATATTATATCAAGTATGAATGTAGAATAGGTTAAGGGCAATAGCTCTTACAGAAACTTTGCAAATTCTCTGCTGAATGCTTGTTGATCCACACTCTCTGTATCTGTACTTCCAAAGCAGTGCCCAAACAATCCAAACACACAACCTGAGACAGCTCTGAATAGCTAGTGCAGCACCAGTACCCTTAACACAGCACCCAAACTGGAAACTCAGGAGGGACCTAATTTTTACTGAAATTATGAGTTATAGCCCCAGAGGCTTCCAAAGAGGTTTAACATGGAATCCTTGTAAATGCTTGCCATAAGCAGTACGTAGAGTTGCCTGCTCTCAGAGTGAGGAATGCACTTAAGGTCTCCAAGTGGAGATTATTCTGAGCTTCATCCTCTCCACTGTGGCCACACAAAACCGAGAAGAGCATCTCAGCACTTGTTCTTTGCAAGGATGTTTTTTCAGCCTCATTGCACATGGCAACATCTTTCTGGAAAAAACTGTCTTTGGGAATTACACTGGGAAGTGGCTGTTAGTGGTGACAGCAGCAGGGAATCACAGAATCAGAAATGTTAGGATTGGATGGGATGTCTGAAGATCAGCATGTCCAAGCCTAAAGGAAGGTATCCTCAGGGGCACCTTTACTGGAAAACCACTGTGTGGAATTCACTGTGTGGTCACAGGTCTGCTGACCTTTTCACTTGGAGGAATTGATGCACTTCATTCATTGCCCACATTCATGGGCAATTATTGGCAAACTCTTCATAGTGCACGTCCAAGGCCCATTATTTGTTACCACTTTGCCCAAGGTAACCCCTACTCATTCAATCCCTGAGTGCCTTTTTCTAAGGCACTTATAAGCTAGAAATACACAGAGGCAGAATAGGATACAATACTGAATAAAATTACCTTTTTCCAAAAATTCAGCCAATGGTCTGGAGAGAGTTTAAATGGTTTGAATGGTTTATCACTGCTAGCACCAAGCCTTGATATCGCATTTCACCTGTCCAGTTGTTACAGCATAAAACTCTTTCTCATTTAAACTTACTTTACATTATTGTATACCTTGAACTATTTTGAACACAAATTATTTTTGCTTTGTTAGCTATTCAATAAAATTTAAAATCAGCTACCTTTATTTCTTCTGGATCAGAGAACTTCTGTAATAACATTGAAGTGTCTCCACAAATTTGCCACTCTGCCTCTCAGAAACAGCTGGGAGATACATTTCTAGATGTGTAGAGGTGGTCAGTAGCTGATCTCCCTCCTTGGGACATATTGCTTTTCAGCACTGAGTACAGTGAAAAAATGAATTTCTACAGAGTTCAAAACATACTGTTTTATCTTGAAATAAAACTTTTATTTTTTAGGGATACTGACAGAATCCTACTTACAGTTATTATCTTGGTCTGTATTCAAACATATTTAGCTAAGTAGAAAATGGGGGCTGCAGATTAGGAATTTTTGCCAAAAAAATGAATCATGTAAAAGAAGCCACCATCATGACAGCCCATCTGAAAAGTCATATTCACAGGGACTGGGGATTGATCGTTGATTGATGTTTTTTACCTTTTGAGATTCTGTCAGTCCCACTGAAGACAGAGCTTTGCTGCTGATTTTGAATGAGCTGAAATTTCACCAACGCTTATAACTGCAGAAGAGAGATTAATTTTAGCCTGTGGGACATTAAATATATGCAGTACTATTTTAATCATTAAGTCAGTGAACTCACATAGTTGAATGACTGAATTCCTCTGAGAAGAACCTATTTTCTCATCTCAAATGGTACTCAAAAACAAAGCAAAAACTCTGGCACCCTTGAGAGACGTTACCAAAACCCATCGCATTTCCCCAAGCTCCAAACTCTCCCACTGCTAGAAATAAATCGCGCCAGCCATCCAACTGCAGCGCAACCGCAGCGAAACGCCACGGCACGGAGCGAGGTCCATCCCTCCAAAGGTTTCCGAGTGCAGCTGAGCAGAGCTGGCAGAGGAGCCCGGAATGCCAGCGTTCGCAGGGACTCCCGAGGGCAGGCGCACCGCGGGCACGGCCGCGCCTCCCGCTGCCACGGGTCCGCAGCGCCACCGGGTGGCCGCCGCCCGCCCGTCCCGCCGCCCGCGCTGTCCCCGCGGTGTCCCCGCGGTGTCCCCTCTGCCCCGCACGGTCCCGGGTCTCCGCGGTGCTCCCGCGTCCCCTGCGCCCCGCCCGGTCCCGGCTCTCCGCGGTGTTCCCTGGAGCCGCCCGCCCCCACGAACGCCCCCGCAGTAATTACCCGTGTGGCCGCAGAGCCGCGCTCAGACCTGTCCAGGGGCTGGCGCTTCCTCCCGTGAGGGACCAGCACAGCCATCCCCGGTGCGTGCGGGGACGGCGGGGCGCGCCGCTGTGCCCCCGGGCGAGCGGCCGGCAGCACCGGGCACCTGCGGGCATCGGGGCGCCTGCTCTCCCTGGCGCGGCGGCAGGGCGGGCTACTGGGAAAGGAAAAAAAAAAACCAAACAAAAACAAAACCAACAAAATCAAAACGGGGAAAACGTAGCCCTGCGCGCCTCCGAGCGCCCGGGCTGCCGCTGCCCCGGCCCCAGCGGGACACGGCGCCCCCCCCGCCGCCCCGGCCCCCGACCCGCCCGGCCGCGCCCCCCGACCCGCCCCGTCCCGACCCGCCGCGCCGGGGGCTCGGCCATAAATACGGCCCCGAGTGGCGCTCCCGGACCGGCGCGGCTGGGGAGGGGGTCGGGGCAGCAGCCGGCGCTGGTGGCCTCGCCTGGGAGAGGCTGCGACGGTCTCGGCTCTGCGCACCCACCCGGCCGCAGAGCAGCCCGGTCGAAGGCCCCTCCATTCTGAGCCCCTCGCTGTCCCCTCTGGCCCAGCCGCTGTCCCCTTGCTGCCCCCATGGACTTACTGGGCCCCATGGAGATGACGGAGGGCTCCCTCTGCTCCTTCACAGCCGCCGATGACTTCTACGACGACCCGTGCTTCAACACGTCAGACATGCACTTCTTCGAGGACCTGGACCCCCGGCTGGTGCACGTCGGGGGTCTGCTGAAGCCCGAGGAGCACCCGCACCACCACGGGCACCACCACGGGCACGAGGAGGAGCACGTCCGGGCGCCCAGCGGGCACCACCAGGCCGGCCGCTGCCTGCTGTGGGCCTGCAAGGCGTGCAAGAGGAAGACCACCAACGCCGACCGCCGAAAGGCCGCCACCATGAGGGAGCGCCGGCGGCTCAGCAAGGTCAACGAGGCCTTCGAGACCCTCAAGCGCTGCACCTCCACCAACCCCAACCAGCGCCTGCCCAAGGTGGAGATCCTGCGCAACGCCATCCGCTACATCGAGAGCCTGCAGGCCCTGCTGCGGGAGCAGGAGGACGCTTACTACCCGGTGCTGGAGCACTACAGCGGGGAATCGGACGCCTCCAGCCCCCGCTCCAACTGCTCCGATGGCATGGTGAGTGCCCCAGGGAGGACTGCCTGCCACCAAGGTGCCCTGGATGCTGTTGGTCCAGATCTGAGCAGGGCAAGTCACCTCTTCCCGCCCTTCCCATAGCAGCTGCCTTCTGCACTTGCCCAGGCAGATGACAAAGTCCTTCCTTGTGCCTTGAGCACCCGCAGCAAAGGGAGGTGGGGTCCCCACATGGCAGGATCTGAGGGAAAGAAGAATCTCTTATGCACTTCATTCCCTGGGATAAGAAGTTAGGCAGGTTCCCAATATCCTGGAGGAGCCAGGGCAAAGCTGCTGGGGAAGGACTTTGCAAAGTGCCTGAAATGGGCACCTGGGGCCATTACCTGTGCTCCCATAGCTCCTGAGGCACCTCTGTTTCCTTCTTCTAATGTATCATTACCTTTGAATCCTCCAAGGATTGCAGAAAGCAAGGGCCCCCTAGGACATGGTAGTTACAGGGGAATGGGTAAGAGTCTGGGTTTTGTTTTCTGCCATTCATGATGACAACAGCAAGAGGGTCTAAGCAACAAGAATTGTTTTTCTTGATGCTTAAGAAAATGATGCTCCATTTCTCTTCCCACTCATGTCATCCTCTCCATAGATATTTACAAGCAATAGGAAGGAGAATCCAGGGTTTCAGTCCTGTTTGTTGCATTATGGGCATGGGAGAAAAAGGGTGGGTGCCAGAGAGGCTGTCTCATCCCCACATCTTTTAGCTGGGGCTTGTAGGTTCAGCCTCTGGTCTGACTCTGGGCTGGTGGGATGTGGTGATCAGAGTCCAGGACAGCTCTCTGGATAGGCCATGAACTGCACTTTTAGATCAGAGGTTGCTTTTTGTGCTCCGGTGGGGATAATCGTTACAGGGTTGAGTATCTCTGATTATGAGATACCTAACAGATTGGAGAGATTTACACAAATGAGTCCTCTCCAGCTAATTCCTTTTAATAGAGGCATTCCATTGTGGATTAAAGTATTGGAAACAAATACATTAGTCATAAGACAAATGTTCTAGAGCGTTTTCTATATGAAATGGAAATGGGAAGAGAAACTGAAGGAAATACAAAGGGACAAGTTAGACAGAGGCTTTTAAAGAGGAATTCACGTTTAGAAAAATCTTCAAAAACGAAATTAAAAAGACATAATTCCCCTTTCGGTTTCCCTGTTGTAAACTAAAGATACATGAAGGGCTGTATCTGATCAGAAATGCTGGAAAGCTTCATCTCATCTGTAAAACTGCAGCATTCGATGCAATAGCGGTAACTTTCCTGTGGAACAGCTGTGCCACATAAAATATTCTGGGGTGGAGCCCTTCTAGCCAAGTTATGTTCTTCCTTACTCAAAGAATCTACAACTTGCTGGCATTTCAGCCAGGACTGGAATGACGGCACAGACCAGAGGCTGAAATACGAAATTAGATGATTGCTGGGGTTTGAGTAGGAGTCTGACCTCGCTGGGATTTCTCTCCCTCCAGATGGAGTACAGCGGGCCTCCGTGCAGCTCTCGCAGAAGGAACAGCTACGACAGCAGCTACTACACAGAGTCCCCCAATGGTGAGTACGTGCCCTAAGGGCGGCGTGAAACACCGAGACAGAGGCAGGCAGAGCAGCACCTTCCCTGTGCCTGCTCTGTGTCCAGCTGGGCTCAGAGGAACCTGCCTTTCCAGCCAGTGGGCCATTGCTGCTGGTAGAGGCACTGGATTTCCTTTAGGTGTATTTGCAAATAAAGGGATGTGTTATAGCTGTATTTCCTATTTTGCAAATCTAACAGTTGGCTAAAAGTATGTTGTTCTCTGCAACTAATTTCAGCATTTAACCATATTCTACATGAAGACTTCTTACTCTATCATTGATTCAAATTGGAGTAATTTATGATTGATTTCAAATCTGTTCTTCCCTTTCTATGGACTCAGTGAGGCCTTGGATCCTCCCTGTCCCCAGAGCAGCACACTATGGTCGGGCCTGTCTTCCATTTTGAAATGACAGTCTCTTTTCTGATAATTGATAATTTTCTGATAATCCTTCACCACTATTCATTTCCTCTGAGTCCTCACATGCTCACAACTGTGTACTGCCCACTGATGTTAAGTACATATTTGATAATCTGAGTGCCCTTTTGTCTGTTTTTTAGATCCAAAGCATGGGAAAAGTTCTGTTGTTTCCAGTCTCGATTGCCTCTCAAGCATTGTAGAGAGGATTTCCACAGATAATTCCACGTGCCCTGTACTGCCTGCAGTGGAAACTGTCGCTGAGGGGAGTCCCTGTTCCCCTCCAGAAGGAGTGAGTCTGAGTGATAGTGGTGCCCAAATCCCTTCCCCCACCAACTGCACCCCACTTCCCCAGGAGAACAGCAGCAGCAACCCCATCTACCAAGTGCTATAAGGACCCCTCCAGCTGGACTGCACCGAAAACAATCTGCTCGTTTGGCCTCGCTCAAGACCTGCCTTCCAAGGCTGAAAAGACTTCTTAAGACTTGTTCCAGTTTTAAAATACCACTGAAAATTCCTTCAACTATATAACTTTGCAAACTTGTATCACTTCAAAGTACACATAGCTATTTATTGGTTGTTAAACTAAAGTTATTTAAGACGTCTAGAGATAAAATTGTATACCGTGAAATGGCCAATGTTTAATCTGGGCTGTGGGGAATAGGAAGTTGGCTCTTGAATGTGGAGGAAAATAGAAATCTGCAGCACTAGTGGCATGACAGATCCTTCCTATTACTCCTATTCTGGCCAAAATAAGGTTGTGGACCATTTTTTTATAAAACTTTTGTATAATTGTAAATAAGAGTTGCTTTCCAAAAAAAAAAAAAAAAAAAGAAAGGAAAAAATAGCAAAACAAATAAATTTGAAAAAAAGAAAAAACAAAACTTAAAAAGGGGAAAAATTTAAAAATATTTAATATTGCTTGGTTTGTTGTGTCAAACTTTAACTTTATATATTTATACGATGTGGTTGCCAAGAATGTTTTCAACAGTATTCTAAATAAAGACCCTTATTTATAAAATCTGTGGTGTTATCTTGACTTTCATTAGGGCTTCTAGAATTACTAGTGTGTTTAGGAGTGGTATTAGATCTCTGCCTTGGCAGGAAGAAGATACAGGCTCTGATTCAGCAAAGAAATTAAGAACATACTTCAGTGGCACTGCTTTGCATAAATATGCTGCTGAGAAGGGGGTCTCCTTTCTTCATATTCTGTCATGCTCATTGCTAAACCTAGACCTGAGCATCACAGGTCATTATTAAAGGGATCAGTAAATAAGCATGTTTCTCCTCCTGGCCCCAAAATTTACAATTGCATTGGAGAACTTAATCTTACAAAGATGTGTTGAAACTAAGAATCACAAAAATTTAGACTCTCCAAAATTCCAGTGTAGCTACTGGAACATCATACGATCATACAACAGTGTCTCACAAGAACAGGTACTACATTTTTGGACAAATGTTCACATTTTTCATTCAAGTTCTATTTTTCAAGTGTTTGTATCAAGTTCATGTATTCTCAGGTATTAGAAACTAATCGCAAAGGAGTTTTTGTAATAAAGTTCAAGTTACATATCACAGGTTTCCTCAAGTTCAAGTTGGAATTTAGGCCAAAGATAGGCAGTTTTAATTTGGATTTGAACTTTATGCATCTCTGGCAGCAATGCTCCAGGGATTTACTTCTTGTTTAGAGCTTCTCTAAAAATAACCAGTGGGCTCTGTTTCATTCAGTATCTATGTGTAACCTTGAAAGCTGGCTGTGCAACTGAAAAATGTCAAGTCCTGAGCTGGTTGTCATTGGAAGGTAATAAACAGGGCATTTCTGTGCAGCTGGACAAGAATAACCAGCAACTCTAACCTGTTTCTTATCATATCCCTATGATTTACAGATTTTGTATAAACTTCATAGTAAAATAAAAACAAAAAATGACACTGAAAACCAATCTTGGTATTGTCATCATCCCTAAATACTTTGATGACAGACTAATCATTGTATTCTCTGTTAGGTGCCTATTACAGAGGGAGTTTGTGCAGCTTTTACCTCTTAAGCAGGAAAAAGGAAGAGGGAACAGCTAATTCCAGGGAATGTCTCCCACTCCTTTAATCATGTATGGCCTTGAAGATCAATGTTCTGCAGAGAGAGGAGCAAGCTGCCACGTGTTGAGCAGAGAAATGCAGTTGCTTCTCCTTCTTCCTGGGGCAGTCATGCTCCAAGCTTGGTGACGTGTCTGAAGCCAGAGGGGCAGGGATGGTAGCAGCCATGGCTATTCCTTCCTCATCCATGAGCTTGTGGTCATAGTGGATGATAAATCAGGGTTGAGGCCCAGGACCATCCTGTGGAGCAGCCCAGGCTCCCACAGATCAGAGAAGATTCCGAGGCAGGACTGGCCACTCAGCATCTTCATCAAAGTCCAACTTTGTAAAGGTCTCCCATTAATTTCCTTGTGGGCAGAAAACACTCCAGCCCATAAAGACTGAGCTTACCCCTTTCATTTTTCCATTGAAAATAAAAATCAAACTAATCT
This sequence comes from Prinia subflava, assembly GCF_021018805.1. Lineage (NCBI taxonomy): Eukaryota > Metazoa > Chordata > Aves > Passeriformes > Cisticolidae > Prinia > Prinia subflava. Next base: position 14,720,456 of record NC_086251.1, read on the forward strand.
GAGAAAGCACTAATTCATACTAACATGAATCAGGAGGGTCTCTTCTAAGGAAAAATGGCCCACTTGAAAGCCTGTATCCCTTATAAAAGCTAAGGAGAGACAGTTGCCTCACAAATCAGGACCTCACACATCCTCAATATCATTTCATTGCCTTCAGCAAACAATTGAGCCCACAATGCAAAAGAGCAGCAAAAGAACAACATTTTATGAAATACTAAAGATCTTTTAATCCCCATAATTTGATGCTGGTAAAATATCAATTTTACTGCCATTAAATGGCAACCAAAAAGTATTTTGCCAGCTCAGGAATGACAGAGGCTCTGGACATGCTGGCAGCACACAGTTCATGCCTGCCTTGCTTGCACCCCACTCCTGAGAGGCACAATGGGGTACCTGGTTGTAGGGCTGGCGTGGCAGGGTGGGCACAGGGCATTTGTGCCCAACAATGTACACTCAGTTCCATGTGAAGTCATGTATATTACATTTCACTGATTTATTTTAGCCACCCGAGTTTCCACATACTGATGTTAATGTTACAACAGAGAACAGGCATTTAGCACATCCCAAAATAGATGGATGGATGGATGATGAAGAAAAAATATTCATAGGTTTCCTATGCAGAGCCCAACTTTCTCCCATTGATGTCAGTGAGAAAAGTTCACTGGAGTAAGGCCAAAGGGCATCAACACTGATAAATATATGTTTAGGTTAAAAATATTTTTTTATTTAGATAAGGAAAATTGTTCTCCTGTGCCATTTCTTCGTGTTTATTTCTAATGTAATAAATATATTTAAAACAAAGCCCTGTGCATCAAGAGGACAGCATGTAACTGATAGAAATACATCCCAGTCTATGAGTAAATATTTTGAAGCTAGTAATATTTGGTTTCAGAGCTTTAGCTTAGAACTAACAGCCAAGGAGCATATGCAAGACTGATCCAACATTTACAAACTTTGGATCTTAAACTGGGCTCCTGAAGATGAGTTTAGGCATTTGGGGTTGATCCTACAAGACAAAGTGCAGCCTACCTTGGTCTACAGCAACACTCCAGCATGGGCTCAAAGCATATACTGGTAGTCTAAATGTTTATATCACACAGGTTCCACTTCAATATGATGTTTCCTAAGGAACAGCTTCCAAAGGGAAGGTCGTACAGATAGAAACAATTAAAGGAAAGTAGCTGCCTTCGAACATAATGATAAGGGTGCATTTAGGAATGTTTGATTTGATTTGGTAACTTAAGAAAGCTCTGCATGACAAACAGTATTACTGGTTTATCTCACTCAAAACACCGCTATGGAAAAAGTGAAGAGGAATAAATTTATACCTCACTTACATATACATAACGCTCCAATTTTACATTTCATCAGATCATTTGCAAGTATGAGAATGAGGAGGATCTTTTTCCTACTTTAATATTTCACAACGAAATGCAATAAAATTGCTGGGTTTTCAAATAACAATATTAAACACCATTTCCTGCATTATCATAGCAATACTGCTACAGATGTATTTCGCATACTGAACATTCAATTTTAGGTAAAAGATATATGAACTATTCCCGGTACATTTTTTTCCCATTTAAAAAGATTTTATTATCTGTATCCAAATATATAAAAGAACTATTAAATTGGCAGTTGCTTCATACCAGATGCTGCTCTTCTAAAATGACTTAACATTTTCAACTCAAGATAAGGAGCTTTAAAAAAAAAAATCTTGAAACTTTTTTCATTTTACATCTTACATTTTGCAGCAATATTTGAAAGGTTCAAAGTCTGCAAAGGGCCAAAACTGCTATCTTCAGAAGAACTACAACCAAAACAGACAAGGAAGTGTTTGTACTTCATACCTCATGAATTTTAATGACTGAATTAATTAATATTTCCTTTTCGGTTAAAAATTTCCTTGAAATCAGTAGGAATATTTCCAGCTTTAGCAGGAATATTTTCAGACTACTGCAGATAATACAGTCTGGGATAGTGTTCACGCAGCAGTGCAAAGCCAGGACAAACTCCCTGCTGTGACCCTTTGCTCGTGCTCTGGGCACTGACCCATTTCTGTCACGACGCTTTCAGATGTGCCGATCCCCCGAGCACACCCCTCTGAACAAGCTGCCAGGCTTTAGTGCTCACCTGATCTTGAAAGTACAACCCAAACCTGCCCCCGCAGTAGTGCTGAAAGGCTCCGGCCGTTCCTAAATGAGTGGCTGACACGAGCCTGTGATAGCAGGAGATGGTATGAAGGTCATTTCACATAACTTGCATGTGGCAATCTTGGCTTCACAGGCAGTAGGGAAAAAGGCCTGTGTAGAGTCAGAGTGCAAATCTCTGACAGCATGACCTGGAGGTCTTGGGAGGCACATCCAAGTACCTCATTAAGCACTATTTACTATCAGCTCACCCTCCCTCAGCCTTTCAAATCACTGGTTTTCTAGTAAAACTGTTGAACAGCCATGACCTCCTCTCCTTGATGGATGCAGCATGCTCCCTTCTCAACAGGCTTGTTGCACAACTGGGAATGTCATTAAGTGGAGACCTTTCAGTACTTGACATTTCAGGGCTGGGGATGATCCCTAGCATAATACAGAAGAGCTGCCAGATAGTCCTTTCCCTCCCAGGACCCTCTGTGTCTGACACAGAGCCACTTGGGCCAGCACTAAGAGCCCAGAAATTTCCCTGTGGACCCAGAAACCTGCATTTTCATACACAGACACTTTTGAATTACCTTAACATCGTAAGCTAATGGTGAAAACTGACCTGTCCTGAAACCATAGGGTGATAGAAAACCCCAGGGGTTTCCCAATAAATACAATCAACATGGCACTGAAGTCACATCTTCTTCCTACAACACCAATAACCTCTACCATCTAGGGGCATCAATAAGTGCACTATTATTATTATTATTATTATTATGTAGTAGTAGTAATAGTCAATGAATAACCTCACATTTGCCAACAGTGAGGAAAAATCTATAATTATTTATTAAAAGTTTACTAAAAACTCCAACAGACAATAACCCACTTAATCATGCGATTAAGGGAGGTTGCAATTTTGGTTGAGGTGGTTTTTTTTGTTGTTGTTGTTGTGAGTCAGATTCACTCAGAAGTCTGTGTCTCAGCACTAGCATGTCCATGGCTGTAAAAGGGGGTCTCCCAATCTCCACAGTCCTCCTAACCCACCTGAACTGACCCTGAGCCTTTTCTGGTCCAACAGCCACACCTGCTGGGAAAAATTTAAATTGCAGTTCTTCCTGAAATCGTTGCTTGGTGAATTCCATGTTCTATCACTTTTCCATTATAAGTAATAGTAAGGTTTGTTGGTGCAGAAACAGAAAAACAAAACAAAACAAAACAAAACAAAACAAAACAAACCACCACAAAACCAAAAAAAAAACCAACACACACAAAAAAACACCACTGTCTTCAGTCAGCACCTGGAGGCCCATACACCAGGAACCTCAAGAAAAATATATTGGAAAAATCAATTTCTTCCCTACCAAGAATCTTCTATAGAAACAGAAAATTTGGAAGAATGGTATGGTTGGGTTGGTTTGGGATGTTTTATTGCTAGAAAAATCTGGGGGCACCACTCTATTTTTCTTTGTTTCAAAAGGAGGGAGGAAATGGAAGGTCTTTGAAGGCATTGTATGGCCTGTGCTGAGAGCACTGGTCCTGAGGGAGACAGACGGCTTGCCAAGAAGGCAGGTGGGGAAGATGCACAGAACTGCAGAGGACAGCAGGATCACTGTGAGATTCTCTGGTGAGAAAGTCCCTCAGCAGGGCACAAATCTTGGCCACCAGACCAAGGGAGGTGATTTTCCACTGTGCTCTGGTGAGATCCCACCTGGAGCTGTGCATCCAGCTCTGGGTCCTCAGCACAGAAGGGATATTGACCCATTGGAGAGAGTCCAGAGGCAGCCACCAAGATGATCAGAGGGATGGAGCACCTCTCCTACAAGGAAAGGCTGGGAGAATTGGGATTGTTCAGCCTGGAAAAGAGAAGGCTTGAGGGTGGCCTTCCAGTACCTGAAGAGACAATACAAGAAAGATGAAGAGAGACTATTTAAAAGATCATGTAGTGACAGGACAAAGGGGAATGGCTTCAAACTGAAAGATATTAGGAAGAAATTTTTACTATGAGAGTGGTGAGGCATTGGAACATGTTGCCCAGAGAAACTGTGGGTGCTCCATTCCTGGAAGTGTTCAAGGCCAGGTTGCACGGAGCTCTGAGCAGGTGAGAGGTCAGAGGTGTCCATAGGAGAGGGCTCGGAAGGAGATGATCTTTAAGGGCCTTTCCAACCCCAACTATCTATGATTCATTTTACACTTCGGCCACACAACATTCCTTTCTTTCACAATGATGCTCTACTTCTGAATCCTAAACCAAATAAAGAAATACCTTTCTGTTCTGATTTTTTTACTTGTTTTTATGACATCTGTGGGAGCCTAGACAATCCACATTTGAGAGCTGCTGCTTGCTGCAGTGTCAAAGCACATTATCGAACCGACAAGCAGCGTGTAGGCTTTTCTCCAGGCCACCGGAGGGCAGCCTTTCCATAAAAAACAGGACTTTGACATCTTTTTTAGTGCACAGATTACTTTTGGGTTTTTTTTCCCCTCCTAAACTCTCACATCTAACTCTTTCTCAGCTCAGGGAAAGACTACCATTTCACACCGTGACAACTAAAATAGAAGAGCCGAATTCCTACCCAGTGTAAATTCATCAGTCTGGCTGGCAGTTGATGCAGTACATTGGTACCCTGATCTGTTGGGATTATTACAGCAAGTACAAGCTCATGGTTTGAGTTTGGATGCTCAAAGATGCACTTTTATGGAAAAACGACAGGCTTTTGTGTCTATATGGCAAAGTATCCCTGTCTGTGGCCTAAAGTTCAGGATTAAGACCACCACAGGGCAAAGCATTTACACAACAGTTTGTAAAGAGAGACCCGTTCTTCATCCAGGGCACGTAATGCTCTCATTACAGATCTAATGCCATAAAAATACAAATGGATGCAGGGGGGTCCATGTGTCACACACGTTCTTTTGTATGGGACAGACCACACTTACATCCCTTTGTTCTCTTTGGAAAGGAAGTGTGGTATGTGCTGGGCACACATGCTCTACGCTCTCAAAGGCTGTCCTCACAGAACTACTCACTTGAAACAGCTTGCAGTTGAAAGCCAGCTGCACAAAATGTAGTCCCAAACATGCCTTTCAAAAGCTTCACAAATGCCAATTACATTAAGCGATATGAAGAAAAGCAACCGAGTAATGTGCCTAATTAACAAAGCTAGAGATGGAGCCAGCCACTTGGTTTGAAGTACTTCCAAGAGAGATGTTAAATGCAATGGTCAGAGCAACTCTGGAAGAAATAAATTAACATGCTGGGTTAATATTTCAAGCTCTGTGGGAGTAAAAACTGTGTGTGGTGAGGGGAAACAAAGGTAAAAATATCACAGGGTGCTATTCTGTTTGTTTGTTTGCCAAGGACACTTTAGCTTTTGCCATTTTTTATTCTTCACAGTATGCTCGAAATTATGCAAGAAGACATAAAAGTGTCAGCATTGAGTCACTGACCTTCCTAAATTTATCTTTTACCCACCTGTCAAATCTCAGCTCAAGGTCAAGAGAAAAAATCATTTTGAGTGAATGAACTATGATATAGACACATTCATGGAAAATATCTTAGTAGGGTTCTTTTATCTTTAGTACTATCTGCAACCACAGCTTAAAAGATTCCCCACACCATAGGACAACAGTGGGTTTTTTTCTGGTCCTCATAAATAAGAGCTGACTGACAGCTGTATGGTTCCAGATCTCAGATAGCTGTGGTTGGGAAAGCTCAGGCCGTCACAAACTCTCAAGTTCCAGCAAGTAGTGTGGCTTGAATCCATTCCAGTACTCATCTGTTGGCAGCTGTTTCCATCTGCTCCTTGAACCATCCTGCTCCGTCCCTAGGGAAGAGCAGGGAGATTGTCACGCAATGAACTCGCTTGTTGTGAGCTGGCTGCTCATGTTTTACCCGAATCTGTCATCTCACCTCAGCTGCTCTCTGGCCTTTCTTTGCCACAAGAATTCTGAATTCTGCTGTGTTTCCAAGGGGGAAAAAGAAACCCCAAACTGACTATTCCTCAAATATGGGTGCCAAAACATTATTCCTTCTGTTAAGTACAAATAATTTTTATGAACAAGAGCTACAGAAAAGGTTGATCAGGTCACTTAGTCCTCACAGCTGAATCACACAGTGATTCGAGCTTGTGTGTTTTACAGCTGAAAGTGTCTGACATACCTTCACTTTTTGATGAGGGAAGGCAGATGCCCTTCAAGCACTCCATGACCATTACCTGTGGCCTTTTTTTGTTCAGTTTTGTGGCAAAGCACACAATGGAGAAAGAGAAAAAAAATCAAAAATAACATTTTCTATTTTAGACATCAGTGTTTATGTTTCCATACTTGCAGCTGAACCTTTAGGAACTTTGGTTGACTGAGCAAATGTCTATGCACATTAAAGCTCCTCTCTTAATTTGTCCCTTTGCTATTTTATGTACTCGTTAACTTGATATCTACACATTAACATTAATTGGCCAGAGTAAACAAAAGACTTTATTTTTTCTTAACCAAGATAATTAGTTTTATATTTTCATCTTTGGAAGTTTTGTTTCATACTTTGATATATTATCTCTAGCCTCATTTCCAACTGGACCAAATCCCCCCAAATCTCTTGGGCCTTCAAAATATACCTGAAAATGTAAACTTTTGTTCAGGAACATTTTTTTTTTTTTCAGTCCCAAAGTACCTGAAGGTACATTCCTAAGTATAAGTAGCGTTCTGCAGATCCTATTCAGCCTAGTGTTCGGAGGGGAGAAATAGTCAATAAGAGAAGCAATACAACAGAATATGGAAACAAAGCTGAAGAAGATTCCATTAGTAACACAAATGCAATCATCTGGATTTTGCCCTAACCAGAATTATACATATTTGTGGATATATTGGTCAAAATAGCTGCTAAGGGCTTGTTAAACTCAGGAAAACTGAGCGTAATTTCACTGACTTCCCTTGTCACTTTTTCAGCGGTGCACTTTGCAGCACGCATTTGTCTGCCTGGACTATGCAGTGGTCAAACTGGGCCACCCAGGCACAGCACCACTTCAGCCCTTTGCATGAAGACCTTTCTATATCATGAAGGCTTCTTGAGGGGCTTGGCATGACAAAGCAAATAAGAAACATCTTTGCCCACATCCTGAATTAGTATCATACAAGCAATCATTTCCTCCATGTTTTAACAGGCAGGATAAGCTGGAGAACAATTTCAGAAGAACCTGTAGAAATCTATTGTATTTTTTATTACAGTTGGAAAATTTTCAAAGAAAAAAAAGTGTCTTATAGATCTGAGAACTAGACACTGCTTTTTTTCTCTTTTCTTCATATGAAAGCAAATGAACATGCTATTGTAGGCCCTCTTAGGATGAGAATCCATCCTAGAAGAAGAGAAAGGTCTAATTTTGTATGAGAATGGAGCATTTCTGAAGGAAGACCCAACTGATTTCTTGCAGGCCAACTCTGAGTATCTTCTCCCATTGGGGTCTTTCTGTTTCCTCATTATTCCCCAATTCCTTCTACTGCTGGACTACCTAGAGGCAAAGGCTACAACTGCAAAACCTGGCAGAATCCACAGATGAATCAGACTGAATCAGTAAACAATGACTAAAAGTGCAGTGTCATAGGAACAAGCAAATCACTGTGCCTCAAACGAAATCATTTAAATACAAACCTGCTGCAAATCTTAACACAAATTCCAGCCACAGTCTGGAGGGCTGGTATAATCCTACCTCACTAGGATTCCTACCGAAGTCTTCCCCAGGTCCTGGAAATTCTAGGTAGAGCGTGTTCCTGCTTCCTGGAGTGCAGAAACCATTCATTATAGCGTGTCCCAGAAGGGAAGGGCAGAGAACAAGCTAATAGAAGTGCCATCCCTTCACTATTGCCTTTCTTCTAGCTCTCAACACTTCATTTAACTAGAACAAAAGCCTGATGTTAGTGCTAAGGCATAGACGCATAAAGAGACAGGATAAAGAAACCTGCATTCCCAGCAGCTGGTCCAAGATTTGGGACAGAAAGTGGATTTTGCTTTCCATTTTCTCACATTTATATTCTATAAACCCTGGCTCTTGACAAAAGAAATGCAGCCGATTTCATCCTTAGTGCCAATTATTTAACTAGCATCACTGGAACTATTATACTTTATATCTCTTCATATGCAGCATTCAAATAATTACTTCAACAGGATTAAATGTCATATTCCATGGGACTGGCTGCGTAAATATTTACAAAGCTAGAGAAGAGAAAAGACATCCCAGAGTTATTGATTCATGTCAAATATTGAGAAGCTGGGTTAATCAAGGGATTTAAGCAATGCTTTAAACCTTTGAGTCAGCATTGTTGAGATTTATTTAAACTACTCTTACCTTTCAACATCTAAAATTTTACAAATCATTTATAACAATAAATACTTACAGGCCATTTTCCCATCTGTTTGTCTGAGGACATATCAGTTCCTATTGTGAACTCAGAGTGGGCTGAAGAAGTAAAAACAGCTGTGAAAAGTGAATCATTCAACAAAAATAAAGTTCTCATTTCAGTAAAAAAAAAAAAAAAAAAAAAAAAAAAAAAAAAAAAAAGAAAAAAAAAAGAAAAAAAAAAGAAAAGAAAAGAAAAGAAAAGTTCTAATTATTTTGATGTATTAGAGAGTCAGCTGATGGGCAAGCACACACATTTTATAAAATGAAGCATATATTACTCCCTGGTCAGAAACAGACCCTTTTTTTTTTTTTTTTTTTTGTGGTTAAATGAAAAAGATACACTTTCAGCAGTAAGAGCTGCATGCCTTTTTCAAGAAAAGACTAGCACCTCCTGTTCTGTATTCTGTATATAGTAGTTGTGAAATACATATGTCTGTATCTATGTGTTTGTGTCTGTTGCTATGTTCATGCACCTGCAAATTGGCTGAGATCTTAAAAACATAATGACAGCATTAGTAGAGTTTTGTTTTCAGAAAAGGCTGACTAGGCCAGTCTGAGATAAACAAGGACCTTCTAGGACTCCCCAGAACAAATCAGCTAATAAAATAAAGCCAAGTCCCTAGCACTTTCTGAAACTCTGGCTGTAGCACATGGTAGGAGTTAAATGTTTCCAACCTATGTGCACCCTTTTGGCAATGCAGATTTGGAGCCCTCAGGATGACTGAGCTCAGCTCATAGTAACACAAGTTTAGGTAAGGGTGTTTCTCTTATGTGCTGACAGGAAATTTCCAATTGTGTAAGCTCAATTTTCCTCATCACCAGCTGGTTTTTTGCTGGATCACACCTAGGTCAGCACGAAGAAGACTAGGGACAAATCTATATCCTTCCATGACTCTGCATTGTAACAAAGAAGCACATTAGCTGTGTGCCTCATTTCAGATGCTTAAACTAGATTTTGCTGTGATTTAGCCCCATGATTTCTTGAGGAACAATTATTTTTGTTTTGGGGAGTGTCTCATCGAAGACAAATCCTGACACTTCTACTGCAGCCTTGACTCGAGGACGTGCTCCAAGAGAAGAACAGTGCCTCACCCAGGCCAGCTACATACCAGATTTAAGAAGCTGGGGGTGAGACAGACAACAGAGCAGTTTTTTGCAGTGCTTATTGCCCTTTTTGCCAGGGAGGTGCAATCTTTCCCCACAGGTAAGCCAGTTTGGAAATCTCCCTAGTCCTTCAGCGAACAGCAGAACACCACTTCCACCACCTCACCTTACTTGCAGGCACCATCTCCATAATTGTATCTGCTCAGTTCCATCTTCCATAAATTTTCAGCAAAACCCAATGGATTCAGATGGGAGTTTCTCTTAGTTAGTGGAGTGGATAAAGACCAAAGATGATCTCTAACATGTCACAATATTACTTCCATTTTTTTTGAGAGAAGCTTCCATTTATCTCACAGTTTGATGCACACTTTTTAAAGGATGTCAAAGGAATTCGCAAATGAAAAAGAACCTTCAGTCAGAAATGTCAGCCCAGTAGAAATGGATGAACAAGTGCAACTGATCAAGCAGAGCACGGAAAATGCTTCTCAGCTCAAAGCAAAGCCATGCAACAGTTGGAAAACATGGATGGGAATGAAGTACATATTCAAGCAAAACTGAAATAATTAAGATGAAAAAATCCAGCTGTAAAAGTGCAGGAATAAGCATTTAGCCCTAACTTCTGCTGCTCTGGTTACTCTCATTAAAAGCATCATGACTTCTTTGGATCAGACTTTGGGCTACACATCTCTTCAGACATGCAGCATCTCTAGGACTCCCTCAGTCAACATCAAGCAGCAACCCACAATTTTTTCCTCCATTCTCATTCTTTCTATTGAAAGGCTTTCATCCAATTAATGACAATTCAGAGGGGTAAATCCAGCCCTTCAGAAAAGTAATAACATCTGTGCAATTGCAGCTGCTTTATTTTAAAATTATTTTCAAGGACAAAATGAGTACATTGCATGCTGAAGTGCATCACAGCTTTCCATTTGAAGACCTCAGACCAAATGATTTACAAGGATCAATGCTAACAGATAGAGCAATTCACAGTATGATGTAATCTAAAACTGATAAAGAACTGCACTGAAATACTGTTGAGCTGTCATGAATTTAATACACGAGAGCACAGGCTGAATTATAGCATTCAAGCATTGCAAAACTGGTCTTCCAACTTGGGCTGCCTTTTCTTTTGAGATTATAACTCTTACAAATAATTCTCTCAGCCTCCTCCAGCTTTAAAACATTTTGAATGTAGTCTCCAGTTATCGTCATAGTTGTGCACAAAGTCACAGGTTTTCTCAATGTCTCATTTTCCTCTTCATGCTGTTACAATGGGTCATTCTTTTTCTTTGAAGATAAACTGACTGGTGAAGTCAGAGCTAGGCTTACATTTCAGGAGCGGGAGCTTCTTCAGCTGTCACGGTGTTGGGATTCTCACTAGAAACCCCAGTGAAGGAAGAGGCTACAGAGGAGTGCAGAATCAGTGCTCTTGATACACCAGAAAGGCACCAAAGCATCCAGCAAAGCTTCCTGACGTGCACTTCTGTGCCTGTACAGCACTGGGATTAGGATCTGTCAATCCAGCATCTTTGGTAAGTGGCAAAATACCTTCACACAATGATGAAAATAATGAAATAAAATTTTAGAGAAAGGTTAAAATTTCACTTCAAATTAATGAGTTACTAAGTTTAGGAGTATTAGGGAATGTATGCTCAGTCATCTCCCACACTAAGAAGAAAGATCCTTTGGAGTTAGACAGAAATCATTGCAGTTCTCAGCTAAAGTAGAGAGCTGGGGGTTTAACAAAAGAATAGCATGTGAACCCACTAGTTTGTAGACAGAATTTAGGCTTCTGTCTGAAAGACAACCTACCTTTTCTTGTATATGATTACCCTGGCGATGCTGAAGTATAGGGCAACAAAGGTGATCCCAGCACATCAAACAGAGAGGGGAAAGAAGGACTTATTCTTCCTGTGTCATCAGAACGGTGAGGTGACCTAACACCAGTGACAAAATTAGTAAAGGGACTCACTCCTTAACTCAGCTACACAGTAGTTTCAAAACTAAAATATATCTATGGCTTAAAGTTATTTTTCCACTATCACTACTAAAACTTTTGAGTAAGAAGAACAGCTAAAATTATAGATAGACTAACAGGACTCCTCAAAGTGCACATATACTCTCCTGAGTAGTAGGTATGCCACAAGGGAGACCTTCAGAGAGACCTTTCTAAACTCTACAGCTTATTTTCCTCACTTATGCCAGATTTTGGTCAGCCCCAGCTCAACATAGATGATTATCAAAATCTCTCACCAGTTATTAGAATCAGTTCAGGAAAAAAAAATTATTTCCAAGGTGAACAGCTTTTAATCCATTAAAATTTTCTGATAACACCAGCTGCTGCTGCTATACCATAATCCTTCTCCAAACAGACTGTGAACTGTTTGGACAACCTACCAACTCTCTGCTTCCTACAGAGGTCTCCCAGCACTATTAAAGCTGGTTTAGTTCTTTTTAACATGTAAAACTTAGTACGATTAATTATTAAGTTATCTTAAAATGACAAGTAGTATCACAGAAAAGCTAGACAACTTGTGGACTTATACATCCACCTTCACATTAAGTCCTCCTTAAAGATATGAAATGTAAACCAGACATTTAAAGACTTAAAGATGTCAAACATAAACTAGAATAAACTCCAGTTATAATATTGTTGTTTTTCATGGGACTAGGAGGATAGAAGCACTCCTGTCAAGTTTGGGATTAATCATAATTCCATAGGAAGTTTTTGTCTACAAATTGGAACTTGGAAAATTAGATGATTTGGTTTGTCTATCATAATCCAAACATTTCTAATGATGGAAATTTTTTTTTTAAAAAAATAAACTAGAATTTTATATTGCTATCCGGCAAGCTTAAAGCAAAACTTTGGTCAGACACAGCAGCTGCTAGGCTGTTCTTAAAACATGCAAACCAACAGCCATCTATGCGGCATTATCAACTATGGCTAATTAAACAAATGCAAATCATGCTATAATCTACCATGAAAAGCAAACTCTTTGTGCCTTAATATGCAGTTACTTTGTGCCATGATCCTTGTTAAATAAAGATACTATTTTTGAACACTTCCGCTCTCCAGCTTCAATATAAACTTCAAACATCATCTTATCTTTCATTTTCCACATGAAAATAATGTCTAAACTTACATTCCAATTTATATTTTTAAAATACCTCTATTTCAGCAGCTATCTTGCTCCAGATCTCACAAGCTTCTGCTTGCCCATCAGTCTCTGATTTGGGGCCCCCTTTCCTGTCTTTTGAAACATCCAACTCTTCTGTTTCTACAAATGCTTCTTCATCAATTACAGCTTTAGTACCTTCAAAGAAACCTTGCAGGTCACTTAAGCATGGCCTCCCTACCTGAGTCCAAGAAGACTCTCTTTAAACAAGCTTTCTAGCTTTTAACATGTACTCCCAGATGACTTTTAAGGTCTTCCACCACCCTCCTCCAGGTCCCCAGACAAGAAGGAAAACCCAAGCTGCACAATATCCCTTTCATCCCCACAGTCACCTTAGACCCCAACTCTGAAATTCCTAAAGAGGAATCACTCACTGCAGGTAAGGTAACATGGAAGGCAGGAGTTAATGAGCTGGGAAAGTCTTTACAGTTGTGGATGTGACCAGAAGGACCCACAAGCCCTTCATTCACATGCCCTTAACATCTTTCCTAGGTTGCCTGCCCTGCACAGCCTTCATTAACTCTCAGAACCTACACTACTGTTCTTTCCCATTGGTCCCCAGATATTTTATTAACAAAAACAGGCATTTACTATGATTTTAAAGAACATTTGTATGTATTATTTCTGTCAGTGAGTCAACATCCTCTTTTCCTTTCTTAGTGCCAGGCTTGGATTCACAGCCCTCTTTTCCCTTTGTGTCCTCTGGCTGGCAATTCTCAAGGATTTTAGATAGTGTTTCTGTACTTGTGATTCTCATATTCTCCCTCTGTCATCAACCTTTCTGCCTCTGTTCAGTCCCAGTGCTGAAGTTGCTGTCTGGCATCCCTTCCCAGAGATTTTTCACCAGTTTATGCTAGCTGAAGTGCAGAGTTGCCTTGATTTAGCCTCACTTTCCCATTTCTCATTCATAGCTGATACGAGTAACATGCTCCCATTCCTACCGTCTTCCCTCCCTTTTCCCAAGAGTCTCACACAAATAGCACCAGGTCCCAGGCCCTCCTTCTACCCCACCAGCTTAAAGAGCAGTCTGTTACCATTTTCACAGTCAAAACTGCTGGTTAGGCCTCTTTGGAATATCGCACCACAGCTACTGCAAAGTTTTCTTCTTTGCATCCCAACCATGCAACGCTCTTTGCAAGGAAGCTGCAGCTGACCAAACACCTCCTCTCACAAACCTGAGCATACCAATTGCTCCTTGACAGCCTTCCACTTGTTCTTCACCTGGTGTTCCCACACATCTGAACTTGTGTCGTACTTTGAAGTTCACCCTAACTGCATTCCCCTGGTCTGCCATCTTCTGTGGAGTATCGTGTTGTCCCATACTGTGTTGTATGCTCCATCAGCATTCCCTAACCATGGACCTTTTGACAGTATGTTTCACCATCCTATCCGTTCACCATGGCATGACCTCCCATGGTCAGTCCACAAAGGCTCAGCTCTCCAGCCTCTCCCACGAGCCCATTCCTCCTGAGACATTGGCAGCAAATAAAACAAATCACAGAACACATCTACATACCTCTCTTACTTCCCTTCCATGCAACCACCTTCCTGCTGTTCTTCAAGCTTCTTGCAAGACAGGAACTGAGGGGTTTTTGAAACTTTCCTCGTCATTATTTGTGAATAATGAGAATAAAAAAAAATAAAAACCACAAACCCAAATTGCAACTTCCTACCAACATAGGTGTTAAGAAAAAAAACCCCAAAGAACAGTGGGGAAAGATGGGAAAAGTGATGTAGGTGTGTGGGACCAAGTAAAAGCACAACGTGATAGGAAGGGACAACGCTGGGTACCCTTGCTCGTGAGGCAAGAAATTTACGCCTGGGGAGATCTTCAGTTCTGCCCTTCAGCCAGTCCGGTTCGGGCAGGACGAGCACAGCCGTGACTCACGCCAGTGGTGCTCGAGAGGGTCACTGAGAGCCGAGCGAGGGGCAGCACCGGGACACCCCCCGCTCCCGAAGGGGGCCCCGGTGTGAGCACCGCGGGGCCGCGGGGCGGTGCGCGGGCCGCGGGGCGCTCTCGCCGCGGCCGCGGGCCCGGAGCGGGACCCGGTCCCGGCAGCGCGGGGGGAGCGGGGCGCGGCGGGCGCGGGGGGCGCGGCCCGCGCCAGGGCCCGGGCGGGAGCGGCGCCTGCGCGGCGGTGCCCGGCGGCGGGCGGGCTGCACCGGGCGGCTCGGCAGCGGCGGCGGCAGCGGCAGCGGCGGCGGGAGGAGCGGCGGGAGGAGCAGCGGCAGCGCCGCGGGTCCCGCCGCCCGCACCGGCAAGCGCTCGACCCGGGCCGGCCGGGCGCAGGGGCGGAGGCGGCGGGAGCGCGGCGCTGTCCCTTCAGCACCGGCGGCGCCCCCCGCCCCGCAGCGCCGGGAGGGGCGCGGGCACAGCCCCGCGTTCTCCGCGGGGGCTGCAGCCACCACCGGCGCCCCGCAGCTCCGCGCACCTGTGGGCAGCGCCGGTGCCGTGATTTTTCTCCCCCCCCCCCCCCCCTTTTTTTTTTCCTTCCTTTTTTTTTTTTTTTTTTTTTTTCCCTTTGTGCTTTTGGCCACGTCCAACCAGGGAAAGGCCCTCCCCCTCCGGCACCGCAGCGCCCGCGCTCCCGGAGCATGGCCCCCCCTGCCCCTGCCCCTCCGCCGCGGCTGCAGCTGCCGCGGACCCCGAGCGTCTGACTCCAGACGGAGGCGGCGCAGCGCCGGGAGCCACCGCCACCGGCATCGCCTCGGAGCGGCCCCGGGGGAGCGGGGCTGGCCGGGGCCCCTCGCCCCCGCGGGCCCGGAGCGCGGCTCGGCTTAAGCACCGACTGCCGCCGAGCAGCCGTCCCCTGACGGGCTTGCTGCCTGCCGTGCTTGCTTGGATGAATCTGCGACATGCCTAATAAGAGACGAGATGGGCCAGGGCGACGAGAGCGACCGCATTGTGATCAACGTGGGAGGGACTAGGCACCAGACTTACCGCAGCACCCTGCGCACCCTGCCCGGCACGCGGCTGGCCTGGATCGCTGAGCCCGATGCCCACAGCCACTTTGACTATGACCCTCGCACGGATGAGTTTTTCTTTGACCGGCACCCGGGCGTCTTCGCCCACATCCTGAATTACTACCGCACTGGCAAGCTGCACTGCCCCGCGGACGTGTGCGGGCCCCTGTACGAGGAGGAGCTGGCCTTCTGGGGCATCGATGAGACCGATGTGGAGCCCTGCTGCTGGATGACCTACCGGCAGCACCGCGACGCCGAAGAGGCTCTGGACAGCTTTGGTGGGGCGCCTCTGGATAGCAGTGCTGAGGACGGAGACATAGATGGCACAGGAGACTCTGGTGATGGTGAAGATGAACTGGAGATGACAAAACGCCTAGCACTTAGTGACTCCCCAGATGGCAGGTCTGGGGGCTTCTGGAGACGGTGGCAGCCCCGCATCTGGGCACTCTTTGAGGATCCCTACTCCTCCAGATATGCAAGGGTAAGCTATGCAACCAGCACCCTCATCAAAACACTCAAACCTCCCTGCGGTCCCACTTCCTCCCAGCATCACCAGGGTTCTCCTCCGCTGTCAGAGCAGGGCAGCCATCCATGTGTGTGCCATACAGAAATCATGCAGGGTCTACAGGGATGTCACCCACGATCTCAAGCAGGCCCCATGCATGGGGAACAAGTAGACATCAAGGCCTGAGCTTGTGTACTCAGATGTGGGCCTCCAGAGACCCTTATTTTCCCATAGGCTCCTAAAACTCCTAGAACAGCTTGGAGCAGGGTCCCAGTCATGGGCCAGAGGTCTCCATTACACCAGGTAGTTTCCCTCTATGCATAGATTTTTACAGTCAGACATCCTCCAGTAAAGAGAGACACCTTGTTCAGCCCTCTTACAAGCTAATGGCTCTCTCCTCTTTATGAGATGGAGAAAGGATTATGGGAGCAGGCAGTCCCAGAGGTACCAGGGGTTTGGAGAGTTTCAGCCTGGACTGGAAAGGGAATCAGTGCCTTTCTCTTTTCTCATACATAGCAAGTTAAATATTTATGAACATGCTTCTCTGGAAATGGGTAATTCAGCTGCTCACTCTGTGTCTTTTTCCCTTGTGGGAAATGCAAAGTATTAATCAGAGCAAAGGGTTTCATTCATGTAGAAGGGACACTGTGTTTGACAGGTTTCTTGCCTGCTACTGAAGGACAACTCCTCCCCTCCTGGTGCCTGCGGTTGTTTTGGAAAGGGAATGCACACTGGTGCAGTTCACAGCATAGGTGTGGATAAAAACAGTCTGTAACAATCATCCAACTCCTTCGAGTAGGCACCTCCTCATGCAATGAGGATAATTACATTAATTAGGGCCTGATTCTGTTCCTGAAATCAAAAGTACTGAAAACATTTGCTTCAGGAACAGCAGCAGGATTAACTCCCAAGACAGTCAATTTGATAACTAAGGAAACAGATGGAGGACAGTGCCTTCATAAAGAAATTGGTTGGCATAGGCTTTACTCTTAAATGTACCTTTGTTACAGCTTAATTGCTGCCAGCCCTCGGTAGGGATGAGTGGTGCTTTGGTGGGGGAGGGTGATCAGTGTTCCTGAGAAGGATCAAAGAAGTGAGATCAGATTAGGGAGAAAACTGGATGGATGGATGGATGGATGGATGGATGGATGGATGGATGGATGGATGGATGGATGGATGAAAGAGAAGTGGGAATGCAAGGAGCAGGGAGAGGGGAGTTGGCCACGTATGAATGGGTGCTGGAACAGCAGCTGCCAGAGACTTGGTCTGAGCAGAGATCTCCAGCAGGCAGACACCAGGGCTGCAAACTGAATGAATGGGGAAAGCTGGAGCAGAGCCTGGAGTTATAGCTTGCTGCATTTCTAAAGATTCTTGTTTGCAAACCATTTGGAGACTTCCTCACTGAACAAAGGAGTACATAGTCTAAATAAATTTCTTTAAACAGCGTTGAGGATAATGGAATAATAGAATATTTACCACAAGATGAAAAGATGATGCTGTTGTATTGCAGCTTTCAAATCCCTGATTTCTGCCAAGGGAACAAGGAAAGGAAAAGACAAGGCTGGAGGGTATCCTTCAAAATGCTTGGCTTCCATTAATCAAGCCCAGTGTTAGCCGGCGATCTGAATAGCAGATCTCTCTGGTACCCAGAAATCTGTCGGTAAAACACATTTCAAGTGAAAGTAATGTGCTTGGTTCAAGATTTTGGGAAGTGGTTTGAAAGCCAAATGGATAATGTTGTCCCAATGAAAAGGATACAGAGGTTAAAACATCCTTTTGTTTGGAGGCATTATGATATTTTAGGAGAAGGACAAAAATTTATAACCAGTATTAGGAGTCTTTGTGATGCACAGGCTGGAATTCTTGGATATAAATTCTCTAAGGGTATTTCCATTTAGCAATAGGTGTTTTATAAAATGATTTGGGTTTGTTGGGGGAGGGGGGGGTGAGTGGATGATGTACCATTTATTCACAATCACTTGTGCATACCTGTTAGAATTCAACTTCTAATTTACTTCTAACTTGTTTTTCCTTAAAGGATTGTTAAAACCAGATAAATATGAGTACACTGAATATTTCTTGAGTTAAATATGATTCTTTAACTTGTATCTATGGAGACGTAGGCCACATGCATTAACATTTTGCATGAAGGAAGATGGCTTTCCTCATCAACACATGCACACACTGTCCATTAAGAAGACATTATAAGACACTTAACATTTCCTAATAAAAGCCATACGTTATGGTTATGGGTGTAAAAAGAGATGGGAGTTTGATTTATGCTCTGTAACCTAACACAGACATTGCGAAAAGACCTGAAGCTCACAATAGCTAATTTATAGTAAAA
Source organism: Prinia subflava (assembly GCF_021018805.1). Taxonomy (NCBI): domain Eukaryota; kingdom Metazoa; phylum Chordata; class Aves; order Passeriformes; family Cisticolidae; genus Prinia; species Prinia subflava. The sequence continues at coordinate 14,739,076 of NC_086251.1, forward strand.
TAATTGGTAACATCATTAACAGGTGAATGGTATATTAAGGCAATCATTGGTAGAGTCAGGCAACAAATCCACTGTTACCTCACTTCTGAGTGCGCTGCTTTCAGTTACAAATGGTAATTGAGTTGTGCAGAAATCTAAATTCACATTACCATTTTGTCAAAGAAAAAATCACAAAATTTTCTCATCCTAAATGGAACTGGGATCTGTACTAAGGGTGGTTATTATATGCCTTTGATGTTTACATATAGCACCAAAATGCATGTCAAAATAGCATCTCAGTGTAAGCATCAGTTTACATAACCATTGTAAGTGTTACACTTGGGCAAGTAAAAGGAATACAGTCTCTGAATATTAAGATTAAATGAAAATCTGCATATCTGTATAAAGCAAGATTCTCTGGACTGCATCTGGTATGCTAGATCAGTGGATGTTTAGGAACGGTCTATGAAAAGCTCAGCATTTACTCAAATCCAGCCATTCTTGGAGGATTTTGATGGACACTGCTTGCAAATACAAGTACATTTGATGTTTTGCTTCACCTCCACCTGACTCATACTAAATTACTTCTGATCTCGTTGTAGACAGCCAGGAAAGACTGGAAGTGCATTTGTGTATGTCAGGCAAAATCAGCTAACTCTGCAAATTTTGTTTATTTCTTAACTTACTTTGATTAAGCAAAGCTCCTAGTCACTAATCATTTGTCTTTAGGTGCAATACAGTCAACAGTTACTTGTTAAAACAATAGTGGCTGATTTGAGTTGATTTCAAGGTTTTTCACACTAATTTCTTAATAATGTAGTTCTTTCTAAAAAGAGGAAACACTTCAAAAATTGCATCATATTCTCTATTTGTAATAAGAAAAGATAGTTTGTTTCAAATGACAAACTGCCTTAGGCACCTGTCTTAGTAAGATGAACAGGTATTACACTTCTCCTTAACCTAAAGAATCCACATTTGGATATCAGAAGCAAAGTCTGGTGACTGGAGATCTGAACAGAGTAATGAAAAGGTGATGGGAAAGATCAGGGATCCAGAAAGATTGTCAAAAGCATCTGTCTAGACAGCTAAATATCACTGCACACACCTAAACTGATGTTTCTTTGAAGCTCATTAGAATTGTCTTTTTTGCATCATCAGACAATTTTGTAAATTTATTTTTTCTAATTAGGCACAAAGAGGGAAATAGAGTCAGCCAGAAAGCTATGCTAAAGCAGCAGAGTCACACTGTAGTAGAATTCCTGCCCTCTGCACTTAGTAGACTTCATAGGTCTGTCAGTACATGCAAGCCTGGAAAATATTTTCTTGGCATCCTCTCTCCTTTATGCTTATGTCTGGTCATGCTGTTCTTCCTCTAGTAAAGCTCCCACTGACTTCCTGGGGAGCTTGGCCTGCAGGTATCTAACATATTTATTCCCCTTCCTCCTCCTCCTCCACAGCAGGATAAGGTTGTGTTTGTGTTAATTCACATTCCTTGGGTTACTCAGTGTTTAGGAACGAGGAGCTTTCAGCTGAGATTCTGTGCTGCTGCTCACATTCAAATTAGACAATTAAGCTTCATCATGAACTCTCAGGGAAGCTTCTGTAGTCCTTCCAAATCAACATTTTTACTGTTTTTAAATAAAAGCTGGTTAGGGTCCTGTGGAATGTCCTCAACAGTTTGACTTGCAATCCTGGCATATGCTGTACTGCTTTGATCTGTAAGAGGAAAAGTAAAACTCTCACTCATGCTTCCCTTATGTCTCCTCTTCACATCCTGCAGAAGAATCTGCTTTCCTCAGTGGGTGACTTTTGAAGGACGAGTTTCTGACACTGAGAAGGAGACAGGAAAAAGGATAGTGGTAAAGAGATGAGAAAAAGGTATTCCCCAGGGATTTCTTCCATCTTTCTTTTGCACATTCAAAAACATTTCAACCTTGCTGTGTTCATTTAAACTGCTTTTTCTCTAGATAAAGTACGGCTCATGTGTATAAAAAGGTTTATGGGATTCTGGTTCCCATAGAAAAACCACACTGTCCTGAGGATTAGGTTCTGCTCATTCCTCACCCCCAGCCAGCACGGCTTAGCTGAGGAATTGAGGCAGGTATCAGGGAGTGGGAGCAGATGCTCCTCATCCTTCACAAGGGGAGCTTATTCCGTAGATGTGTGATGCAGGACACGCTGGGCACAGGAGCGCTCCACAGACATGGGCTGGGGACTCGCACCAAGCACAAGCAGACAGGGACACAGGGGATGAGAGCTGCCCCACTCGCTTTCCTCTACCCTCCTCAGCAACAGCTTCAAAGAGGCCTCAGTGGAGCTGCTCTCCCACCTTGAGCCCTTCTGGGAAGTGTCTCCTGCAGAGGCATATCTAATCCTGCACTGAAGCTGGCTGCAGGAATTCTCACCATATACTTTGGCAATTAACAAGGCTCTCTAATTTTAACTGCACGCCGCATTACAGCTCTGGAAAAATGAGAATCTTTCCACATCAAATGAGGTTTCCCTGGCACTTGTAGTATAATGGAATTACAGACATCTATTAACTACCATTCTATCATTCATTATTAATATAGTTCCTCAAATTCCATTTTATTCCTATTTTCTCCCATCAAGTAACATGCTACTGCAAATCCTTATATAACCCACCCGTGAGCATGGTAGTCTTCTCTGCATCCTGACCAATAAAACCTTTGCAATGCCAGTTGGAAAGTGCTCACTGCTCCAGGTCCCGCATCCAGGCCCTATCAAATTGGTCATGGTGGGAGCAGATACACAAGCAACTCCTGGGAATTGTGCGTCCAAATTCAGAAGTAATACATTTTTAAACTACCAAGCACACACAGAGAAAAAAATTAAAAATATCAGAACAGCCATGCAGAAGCATGACTTCAGCAGTTAGAGCTGTTCAGAAACACACAGGAAGATACGATGTCTGCCCAGAAAACCTTACAATCTCTTTGAAGTCACAATCTCACAAGGAGATGAGAGAGATGATGTTACCCACCTGACAATTCCATGGCTGCCTAGTACAGACTAAGCAGTTTGGATTCAAGGACATTTTTTAAAATCTATTTGCCTGTTTCCAATTTTATTTCTATTATTCTAAAACCTTAAAAAAGAACAGCATCTGTTGCCATTTTAATTTAATTTTTTAATCTCACGTAATTTTAATGTTTCTAGGTTACAAAATTTACTTCATTTAGCCAAGGCTGTGATTGTATGGATCATACCATCATATGCATACACATATATATGCCTTCCTATTGCTGCCACCTCCTACGATGCTGAGTGGGATTTCCATATGAGGAAGGACTTCAAAATTAAACCACCCCAAAATATTTCTGCAGAAGTAACCGTGGTACCACTGAAATCAATGTGAGTTTAGTGGCTGGGTTCAGAAAGCTATTTGGTCCCTTCGCTGTTTAATCCATCCCTTTGTACCTTCAGTTATTTTCTTTGCCCTTCTCCTGACATTTGCTATTTTTTGGTTAGGAAAAAAAAGGCAACAAAATAGTGGTAATTCTCTGTCATGAGACAAAGGATAAAAAGATCTGTGGATCAATTATAAAATTTCTATTTTAGAACTGCTCACAGAAATGTGGTATATTAGACTATACCTAGGAAAACTATTTTTCCATCTTGTTCTTCCCTTCTGCTGTGCAATCTACCGTTTAACAGTATTTGTCTTTCTTATTTGTAAAAATGCATGTGTACTTATGGTAGTACTTTAGTAAAGTCTGTACATACTGCCTTTCTCTTAACATAAGGAGAGATGTTAGCAAATCAGCAACAGAGGGCCCAGCCTTACTGTTATTGAAACTCAGCCAAAATTACCACCAGTTTCAAGGATAGAAATGAATTTTCCTGCAGTATGGTTTAGGGTAAATTAATTGCTGTGTACTGCTTTTTTTTAATAGACACGGTGCATATTTCCATTCCAAAGCGTTAAAGTGCAATAGATCTTAGCAATTTATTAGGAGCATACATATTCAAATACATGTTTTCATAATCTTTTAAAGTCTGCACACTGCATCAAAACATAGAGCTCCAATACTGACAAAGCTCATCATGATCTTATTGGTATTTTTTACTGCAAAGGACTGTAGAATACATCCCCCTTTAAACCACATGACTTCAATGAATGTTCAACTAAATCATATCCAAGCACTGTGTTTCATAATAAAAAGGGCAAGCAGGGGTATTCAGACTGAAAAATTGGGCCCTAATTGATAATCAAGTGCGTAATTCTTTCTCATGCAAATGCAGATGGCAAAACTGAGTTTCCATTTTGTACAAGTTGATCTTATGAAATTTCAGTGCATTCTTGGGGTATAAGACTGACAGAAAAGCCATTTTGAGATCTTTGCAATTGTCTTACAATTAGCTTCTCAGTTACTATATGCTGAATTTGATCTGAGGAAAGAACAGTTTAGAAGGCTGACTTGGCTTTCCCTGCTGAATATTGAATTACATAAATATGTGATTCACTCCAAATGGTACACAGAAGCGGTAGGATCGGATGAAATCAGAGAAATCTATGAATCCATGGAGAACCACCTCCTCCCCCTGGAATATAAACCAAATGCTGTCATTTCTAGAATAATTTTTACATCTCTCTCCTGTGCTCACTAAGTAACCAGATTTTGCTGTCTTCACTCCTACTCTTGTAGTGATAGCTTACTCCAGGAATATCCCGGTTTCCGTCGGGCTGAGAACAAGGTACCACCCAACACGGGTAAAGGTGAAAGGACCAGGCCCTAATTGATTTTAATTTCTTTCTGATAAGATTTATTAAATGTAACAGAGGTGCTAATAAATCATGCAATAAAAATTATGAATAAATCGTGGGCCAAGGCTTTCTGCAGTGATTGCTTATGATGTAAGACTTTAATGACAGTAAGTTAAAATTGCATTGTAATGGCCTTTTGTAAATGCAATAAATCTCAGGTTTCAGTGCACTGCAGACAGGCAGCAATGTGTGTGCTGCACATGAGCTACCAACACAGGAACACGCTGCTGGCACACACTTACATAATTTTGTTGATACTTCAGGAGCTTCAGTAAATCTCAGCACTGCTAGATTTACTTTGAAAAATCTTGGGTCAGGACCACTGAGGTGTTGTGACTGCAAGAAATAGCTTAAAATATCATACTGTCTTTTCACTTGAAAACCTGGAAGAAAATGTCCCTTTTAAGAAGCAGTACAATGGATTATTTGTTTTTAAGTAGAAAAGGTAAATGCTATTGCTACCAAGTCTTATAATTTTCAGAGGCAAATACAAACATTAAAGCAAACATTGTCATCTGCACAACCAAATTGATCTTCTTTTTTGAATATCCTTGATCACCTACCCATTCATAAAAATAATTAAATGTACGCAGGGATACATCAACGGTTACTGAAAAACTGCTTGTTTTGACTGCAGGAGAGTTTCTCTTGCTGCCTACATTTGCCCTCAAAAAACATATTCTTAAACACAGAGAGATCTGGTCAACTTGGGTTGCTTATCATTTAACATACCTAAGAAATTTGGCTGCAGATTTCCCTTGAAAATTCATTCCAATACCCCTGTTCTGTTTTTCAGTTTGGGCTTCTTGCAGTCTTCATTACACCGGATCAATTGACAGGTATAGATGGTGGGGGCCAGTTCTGGGATTTATCCAGTTATTAATTAAATTAAAACCTTCAGTCAGAATGCTTCAGACTTGATAACAGACTTCAAAACAAAATGAATAAGAAGAAGTCTCTAAAATGATGAGCACCTACACCTCCAGCAGAAGGGAGGTCATGTCCTAGAGCAGAAAAGGGTACAGGCAAGAAGCGAACAGACCATCACTAAAATCCCACCCCACCTTGTAGGGCCGTGGTCCCAACTATCACTGATTTTAGTGGGATCCAACCAGAGACCCATGCACACCTATTTCAGGTAAAATTTTTCAGGACAAGGACAATTGTGTAATTGCCACAACACGCAATGCAAAAGGGCTTGCCTTCACAGCAGCCTTTGATCTCTACTCTAAAAACACCACAACATGATCTCAGCCACATTGTGCTATTCCCGTTTCCCTTTTTAGCATGGATCTCCCCTTCGCTTCTAGTGTGGAGTTCTGCAGGAAATCTAGTGACAGTACGTCTTAGCACTTCTTGGGAATGTGTCCCGCATAATGCAGAACTGATTTTAACTCAGGGTTTTTCAGTAAAGCGCTTGTAAGGACAAACCAAGAACAACCTGACTGCTGTGGTAGCTCAACCAATACCCAGACTGAGGCAACTGCTGTGGGCTGGTGGTTGGTTTTCTAGTTTTGGGGCTGTAGCAGATCAGCTTAGGTCAGAATTTTGCTTCAGTGGTATTGAAATTTAGTGTTCTGTTGTTTAGTGTTCAGTTGATAGGAGTTCACTGTCTATCCTACCAAGAAGTCCCTGAGGTGCTAGGGATTTTATTAAAAGACCTAATGTAAATTTCAAAACTGTATAGATTACTTAAAATGTTAGTTATGTCTAAGCAGCAGGAAATCAATAGTGCAAAAGTGCATTCACTGTTCTAAAGAAAGCATCTTTTGGAAAACCTGCTCCACTAAGCAAAGAAGCTCAGTTTTCACTGTGTCAGTGGCATGGACTACAGGCAAATAAAAAGTTTGAAATCCAGTAAAAATTCTATAGTCTTCAACTCCAAACCACAAATCTATCTTTCTATCCATATTACCATCAGCTATAGGAATGCTTAAAACTGTGCATTTACTGTTCTCAAAGGATATCTAGGTTGGGACAGCAGAGTGAGCCTTTGTTCTTACTAGGTGATTTTTAACTTTAATTCAGAACATTCCCACAAGTCCTCAATAAGTACACAGACCTACACGGTGGAAATGTACTAGAAAGCAAAAAACAAAAACCGTGAAAAAGCCCCCAAACCTGAGATTGGGACAAGTGAGTGCAAGCAACTGAATTAATGCAGTTTATGGAGTGAGCATTTGTTAGAAGATCTGACCAAAGATGTGCTTGCTTGTCTGTGTTAGCTCGGAAGGATCCTCTCAGGAGCATCTGCAGCATGCCAGTAGTGCAAAGGCAGGTCACACACGTTTAGCTCAGCAAATGAACATTTGCAGTGGGCACAAGCACACAAACACCACATTTTATTAGCTCAGTATGGCACGTCATTTGGGTATGTTTCAGCCCCTCTCATTTTCTATGAATTTTACTGTATGTGAAATCATGCAAGATGTTTAATCTTAGTAGGTCATTTTCAAAATAGAAAAACAAAATTTCTCAGAGTTCTTGCTTTGTACTTTTTCCTCTCTCCCTTACTATATGTTTATTTCAGTAGCTAGCACAATAAAGTTATAATTCCTGTGACTCCTCTAAATGCTTGTACTATAAAAACAGCAAGCTGACATCTACGGGAAGGCTTTACACTATAGTCAGATGTAGTGTTTTCCAAACCAACCTGGCCTGCAGCAGAAGATCACCCGAGGCTGTGATCCTTCCAAAGGTGCAGTATGTGCCTGAGCTGTTGTGGCCAGTGCATAGACAGCAGGCCTTCTTTGTCACCACCTTCTCCATCACTCCTGCATCCAGGAACTCTAGCAGTCATTTCCTACATCTTCACTTCTGAGGGCAGACTCATGAAAGGGTGTCACCATGTGAACTCAGAATTCCCAAAACACTAACCCTGCATTTGTAATTTTTTAAATGCCTACTGAAACTTCCCAGTGCCTACAGTGTTGTTTCTGTAAGTGTCCAAAACTGCCTTAGTACTGTTGGCAACTACCTTATATCAAAGCCTAGTTGATGCCCATAATTTTCCTTCACTAATAGGAAAAGTCCTTTAAATGTACTTTCAAAATACATACTGAATACAACCTGTTTTAAAAAACATACTCAAATGAAAACATGAGACATTTGTAGTATGAAGCAGTTCCCTGGATGCAATAATCTAATGGCATCTAGTTTTTTGCTTAGAATGTGAAATTTCAAATTTAATATTTTTCTCTCACAGCATTATTTCAGATTTTCATCCGTCTCTGCTTGGCAGCCCTTCCCGCTTCACAAAGCTGCATAATCCAGGCAGTTAGTGAAGCTAATCCAATTTGCACATCATGAGGAATTCACAAACCATTATACTGGGAAGATGGCAAAGGAGCATTTCCCAATAATGTGGAAGAGGCTGTTCCCCTGTGGTAATTCTGGGCTACTGAATTAAGCGAGATCAATAGCAGAAAACAGATATACATAGTGGCATTATCAGAGAAGGTCTTAATGTTGGCATATGAGAAGACTGGTCTTTTTATTTTCACTCACCTGTTGGAAGGCAGTTCCTGGTAGGAAGTAACCATATGTTGTCCTCATGCACTGGACTCCAGGGTGAGCCATGTGCAATGATTTAGGGATCTCTGTGCAGCCCCTGTGGAGAAGGGATGCACAAAAATGCACAAGAAAGCAGGAGATGATATGCAGAGTAGATGATATACAGAATTAGAGAGGACTTTTTTACCCCAGAGCCTTAGCAGTTCTGCCACGCTGCAAAGTGAGCTCTAAAGTCAGTGTGAGGACACATCACATAATTTGTTTTGAAAAGACCTACGTTTCCCAGGGCTATCAATCTGTCACCTCTCAGTCGTGCCATGGAAATACAAGCATTCTTAAAATCTCTGCAGACTGCCTTTTCATCAATATTTTAACATAAACATTCTTTTAATTTAAATGGAGATTGATCACTTACATTTTATTACTTTTTAATAAAAACCCATTATCACCATTAAAGGAAACTGATCTCAATGAAACTATTGCCAGGATAAATTTAACTTGGAAAAACGCTAGAACAAGTCTTTGCTAGATCAGAGCCTTTTACGCCACGTATGCTTAGTTCTGGTTTTAACAACCAACACAGAAGTGATCAATGGACATTCTAGGTATTACATTCACTGCTTTTGTGATGCACTTAAAACTAGTCCAAAATCTTACTGGAAACTATGAAGGGTGTATTGTTAAGTATCCCTCTCTGCTGTAACTTACCTATATAGGAAAACATGCCAGGGGCGCTAATGAAGCAGAGACAGTTTTGCGGTTTTACCATCTGTTATCAAATATACTCCTGCTATAACAGAAAGACAATTGTATTAGAATTTAGAAGTGACAAACATTGAAAAAAATATTTTTTTTCACCGTTTAAATAGCTTTGCTGCATAGTCCAAAGAACAAAATGTTTGGACAATTAATAAAACATTTCAGGACTGCCTTAATTAAAAAACAAGATACAGCAAAAGAGTGATAGAGTTGAACACAACCACAACAGGGAGGTATAAATAAGAAACCATGTTATTCCACAGCCTTCAGGTTTAGATTTTAATTCAGGATAACACACCCTATTTTTACAACCTACAGAAAAAAAACAGTCAAGAAAAAACCCATTTAAAATGTGAATGTCATTGAAGAATTTAAAAATGCTCCATCTACACTAGCTAATAAGTGATGATTGAAGAGTGCTCAAGAACTGCATCCTCCTAACCCTCTTTCCACCCTAAGTAAGGACCTTTGGGATAAAAACTCCAAAGAACACTACAGTTTAGCTTCACTTATGTGCACTGGACTAAAAATGAACACTTAATATTTATGTGAATCATTGTCAGTGTCAAGTGAGATGAAGCTTATAAAAATAGATCCAAATCAGGGAATGAGTTCTAAGACTCAGTGGGTAAATGCCTCTTTACGTACAGTATTATTTATAGATATTTATTAATCTGTTCTGTCATCTTGTCTCTTAAATTATTAGAAAGTAAGAAAGAAGGAACTACGGCAAATGTAGATGAAAGAGAAATCTTACTGGGAACTGTGGCAGGAATAAGAGCAAAAGCCAGGAAGTTTAAAGCTCCTCAGCCCCTTGCTTTCTGTATGTTCTGTATGAAAACAGCCTATGTGGCAATTACATACCCACTTTCTTTAACCAACTATGCTGTTGACGTAGGAAGAATGGTGTTTTCATGACTCTCTGGCATCCAGAAGACTTGCTACCACATTTGAAAACAAGCTAGTCACGAGCCAGTTTCAGGCATCGAGCTGCGTCTTGTCTCCGTGGTCTCATGAAGCCTTTGACATCTTACATTAATCAAAGTCCCTTCTAGACATAAATGTTGAGCTTACCACGGCCATAACCGAAATTTCAGCATGGAATCCCAGTTTTTATAGCTCTCTTAGAAGACAGTGACAACTGCAGATGGTCCCTAAGCTGATCTCCAAAGGTTCTAAGCATTAAAAACTTAAAATGTCATGGTAGCTTTGTACATCTATTTATCATCATCTGGTAAGGAGACTACTTATATTGCCCTGAATCAACAAGGTTCTGTGAGTCTCAACCATTTAAAAAAACACTTTGAAAAGCAGCTACAAAAATGACAACAATAATGAAAATATGATTAGAATTTAAAGCAAGTATTCAATATTGAAGAACAAAATACTCAAGACAATTGGGATGCAGATCACCTTGTAAGAAAATTCAAAGGAACAGGGCACATCAACAAGGCTTCTGCTGGGGAAATGTTATGTTTCACATGCAGGAATCTGGGGAGGTCATACTTATTTCCTTCTGCTAGCAGGTGGAGAACTCTCCTTTGAAGGAATTGGAGCCATTTCCTGCTTTATACAGACACATTGCACAACCTCTATCCGACAGGAAATAAAACTGGGTAAAGCAGGCAGCTGCTCCCTTCCCTGGATATGTGTGGTTATGGAATACTGCAGAGGGGGAATACGTATCCATAGGCTTTTGCTTTGACCATTCAGGTGTCATTTTTATAAGCATCAAGGTGAAGTGGTTTTTGTATGCTCTTCATCCAGATAGGATTTCAACGTAGCTGTATGTCTGCTCAGAACAATACACAGAGCTGCTCTTTGATTTGAAGGCATTTCTTGGAAATATGAGCTTCTCCTGCTCTTGACTTCAATAGCAACATCTAATTCATACCACAAGAAATTACATCTAACATTTTTGTTCTAATTTTCCTAAATAAATTTTAGAAGTGAGATGTATGGGTTTACAACGCACAAGAATTGCTGTAAATTTAAGCAGAGGTTGTAGATGTGAATCTTAGGAATAATTGCCTTTTTTTTATTGCCATAAGGATATCTGAGGATATTATCCATCCCAGTAGTCAAACAGGTTTTATTTAGCAATATCAGTCTAACAGATGCAATTTCCACTTATGATAACTGTGGGCACATCATTCATTTTAGTAACTGCAAAACTTATAGTAAAATACTTTTCTTTAACATCCCTTGCTCTTCACTTTGACAACTGCAGAAAATAAAAAATAAAATGAAAAGAGAGATTTCTGCTGTGATCTTGTACAACTGTCCAACTGTTGCACAGTAGTTTATTATAAAGATCTGTAATGTACACAGATGGCAAAAGGCTCACAAACACATCCTGAAATTATGTGTGAAAATTGCATTCACAAGTCTTGCGCTGTGTGTATTGAGAGACCAGAAATGGTATTTTGACAGGAATATCAATAAGGACTTGGATTCAAATGAAAAGAAAATGTTTTCCATTTACTACCTACACTGCATAAGGTACTAGCTGTAATCAAGAAAAATTTCAGGATGGCACGAATCTCTCAAGCTACAAAATTCCCAATAACACTCAGTAGAGTCCTGCTATTAAAATGCCCACAGGCCACAAAAATGCTTTTAAGCCAAATCAGTAGCCCAAATTACAAATTCTAGTTAATAAAATTCACCACAGGCTCACAGCTTAGAGTAGAATATATTCTCTTTTTTAAATACATCTGCCTTCATCAAAATGCTTAGTGGTCACTCATGGTTTTCAAACTCTCACTATGCTGAAGCAGAGACTTTTTTAAAAACACACAGAAAGACATGAGGCTTAAGTAAAGTCACCGTGCTTGTCACCAGCCCCTCGAACATTTATTGCACAAGGTTATTTGTCATTCCAGTTCAGTTACTCGTGAGAGTCACAATGAAGGAAAACCATCCATGACTTGATCTATTGGAGGTTTACATTTTTTGGAAGTTTTGCAGATGACATTTAGGATGCCTTCTCATAATACACAGACATTTTGGCTAAGAAAGAATATTGTTATGTACTCCAGTTTCAGATCTAGGGCTGGACAAATAAATGTAGATACATTTTGGCAACACAATATTTTTTCCTCCAATTTCTCCTCTACCTCTCAAATAACATTTATTCAAAGCTTTACCCTTTTTCCATAAGAAAAATCCCAAAGTTTCTCATCTCTCCTCAATATTAATTTAATTTTCTCCCCTCACATTGACTTAATAAAGAAGTGAAAATGAAGAGGGTAGTCGGAAAAAAAGAACAAAGCAGCAAATTTAAGAGGGAATACCAGGAGTTAAAAAGGAAATAAGTTTCTGTGCAATATTTTGCTAAAAACCGTAGATGAGAAAGAAACCTTGCCTGTTTGAAGTCTGAAGGACAAATATGACAAACCTTCTTGAATGTTTTCAAGGAAAAAAGGATCATCTTTTTTTCCAACTTGCTTTTATAATTTCCATTGGGTTACTTACAAATATACATCCATCTACTTGCAGTCCTTTATCTCGACTGAGGTGAGGGGTTTTTGTTTGGTTAGTTTTAAATTAGTTGGGAATATATTCAGCTTTCCATGTAGGTCAGAAAAAAAATCTTCAAATGATTCTCAGCCTGGCACTGTGGTTTTTAGCCTTTTCTGGACACGAAAATACTCTCCCTTTTAGAAGCATCAACATGTTCTTGTCCTGCTGATAGTTCCACTTTCACCCAGAGTCTATGGCACGAATTCTGGGTTTTAAACAGCATTTTAATCACTGCTGAATAGCTGCTCTCCTGCTCACAGGGCATGGGATGCTATGCAGTGGAGGAGCTGCAGTCACCATCAGACGTGAGAAGGACACTCCTGAAGTGGAACTGCAGAAAATAGTGGTTGCAATGTAGGCAGTGAGAAGGAAAATGCCTGGAGGAGGATATATCTCCTAGAAATAGGAGATGGAAGGAGCCTTCAGAAGTAGACAAACAAATCACTGTAGGGAGAGGGAAGTCTCACCCCTCGATGTTCACTGGACATTGAGGGACAAAGAGAGTTAGAACCTGGGAAAGGGAACACAGGAAAACAAATCAGTAGCTTGCTAGTAGAGAAAGACAATCAAGAGTGTGAAATCTCAGACTGTGGCTGAGACTTACAGCTATTCCTTTTTCAGCAAGGTGAGAACAACCTAGTCAGAATAATTCAAGTGAGTTAGCAATATGCTGTACCTTCTGCACATGCTGCAAGCAAGAAAACAGCCCTCACGAGGGTCGAGGAGGAAGGGGGTTTGCAGTAAGAGACTCTGTGGTCACAAGAGCAGATTTTGCTATTGCAGGTTTGCCAAAGAATAAAAAAGGTTTAGGCTCCACGTGAAAAGCTTCATGTATTGTGACCAGTGCTAATTCTGGAGAAGCCTTTGCTGTAAGGACACGTGAGGATTTTGGACAGCATGTTCTGATGCACTCATTTTCTTCTGTGAAGGTCGGACACTTTGATGGCTGGCACAAGAGCTGGGCAGGACAAAAAAAGAGAGAGAAAGAGGCCAACTTCATTTCCTTAAGAGCTCTAGAGTGGATATTTCAGCATTCCAAACTAGCCAAACTATCTTCTCCACTCAGAAGTCCTGCACAAGAATTATGTCCTTCACCACACACACAGACTCTTTTCAGCTGTGATCCAAGACTAAATGGGATTTCAGGAGAAAACTATTGGCTTAAATATATAGGGCAGTTGTGGAAGTAAGAGCACACCACAGGCACTTGCTCTGTCAGACTAAAAGATGCTGAGCTGGTTCCAGCAGTGGTCCTCACACAGGAATTATTCTGGGGGTGATTCTCATGCACCCCTTTGCCCTTGTTTGATCACATAATTTTTTTTTAAAAAAAGGATCTAGAATAAATGAGCAATCTTTAATTGAGAATATTTGCTGTCTAATGAAAGGCTGTGGCTTAATGTACTCTGTTCACTGAGGATTCCAATACATGTAACATTCAGTAGCAGATACAGTGATGGAGCTGAAACAACAAGGACATAAGATAGCAAATAAAATTGTTACAATGTTATTTGGGAAGCCCGGAAATGCACCAGCTCTTGATACCACTTCAATTGAGACTTCTGGCAAGCCACAACTTCTTGGTAATGATTTACATCTATAATCAGGATAATAGAACATTATTTATCTACCTTTTCTGGATATTGTGGAGACTAACAGTTGCACAGTAATTTGGAGATAAATTGGAGACACTAGATAAATTTCCACTGTCATGTTTTCTCTAAGCAGGTGAAGTGAGGACACCTTGACACAGAAGAAACCAAAGTTTTCTCAAAATAAATCAGAGAGATCAGAAGGCAGTTTTATCTTTGCTTCATTCTGATTATTCAGCATTCCTGAATAAGATTGACAGGAAATGAGAAAACAAAGCTTTCATGGATGAGAAAGGTAAAATCTAGTAACATTTAACACTACATCTGCAAAACAACAGTTTAAAATCCACAAAATTATTTCTGCTGTTTCAGATGAAAAATTAATGCAAGATGCACCCAGCAGATCGTGTCTAACAGACTATGGACAGATCTAATAAATAACTTTCAATTGCATAATGACAAAATTTAAACATATATCTCCTCATATAGGCATTTTAAAACAAAACCATATAACATTAAACACTAACGTACTTGACCAGACCCCACATTTTAAATGGCCCTGGTTTGTGGCAATCCCATAAAGTCAGAAAATAGTTTAAGTGAATTAACCCCTTGTCTCCATAATATGTGTATTCTGACAAGAGGTTCTGAATGGAAGGAGCAAGTTATACATCAGCCCTGAAGTGCAAAAGAATGAACCTTTGATTTTTATCTTGGCCGTTGTCAGAAAACACATCCCCTTCCCAGGGCAGGCAGGGTAAGTATGAGCTGAGAGCTGTGTCTAGCAAAGCGGGTCTCTTCAGAAGATCAGCGCCCTACGGAATAAGGTGCCAGAGCAGATGCTGTATGTGCTGGAGCCTGATGTGCTGGGGCACCCTGAACAGTCCCAGCAAGGCACAAAGCAGAGTGGGAGTGCTCACCTTTTCCTCAGCTGGGCTGGCTCTCTCTCCAGGATCATCATTATAGTACAAGACCTCTGACACAAAGGCATCAGGCAGATAGTGAAGATGAGTTAATCACTTCCAGGGAAACATTCAGCCAGAAGTGGCAGAGGTACTGTTACAGATCAGGGAGGAGGCAAAGAATTCAGGAGAGACACGGCAGAATGACACTGGGACCCCTTCTGGCAGTGTGTTGGGACAAGGAGTAGCCCAGTTATTGCCCTGGAGACTCAGAGAGCAAGGCAGATGATAAAACAGTTGCCCATCTGCGTTGCAGATGCCAGTGTCTCTGAAAATGCCCTTTGATGGGGATACAGACCAGAGGGTGTATTGCAGATATGTGAGCAGGACAGGACATTCCATTGTACTAATCTGAGAATTCTTGCTATAGGTGAGCACAAAATGGCTGGATGCCTTGGGCAATGCTTGGAAGACATTGTGTTCCTCAAAAATATGTACTGCTTTTGAAGGATTAATTCTACCTCATATTTACCATGGATTTACTCATTATAGCAAGCAGGGGTAGCCTGAAATCACTTACATCATTACCTAATTCAAGGAATCAAAAGTGTCAAATTTGACTTCTCTTTGTTAATTTCTTTTTCATGAGTAATTCCTGAAAGAACCAGGAATTACTTATTTTCCAAATAGAATAACAACAGAAAGCTGCTGGAATTTCAACCAAAACCCAAATCCCAGACCAACAAAACCATCCCCTTCTTCCTCAGTGTTCACTGATTATAATTAACGTGAAATTAATCAAAACTCAAAGCAAGACCAAAAGAAAAAAGGTCAAAAAGCAATTATATTAGAAATACGTTCCCCAGTCAATTGCTTGCTTTTCAGGCTTTAGCTGTGTGGCAATTTCAGTACTTATGCAATCACCATAGAATTTTCTAGGTCTGACTTTTACTTGAGAAGCAGAAGCTTCTCACCAACCAACCCCTTCAGGTCCAAGCCCAGGAACTTTTTTGTCATGGGGGTGGGGTTGGGGGGAGAGAAATGAGCTTCCTTCACACCCTCAGCCCCCTCAGATGCCACCACTGCATCACAGAAGAAACTATCACGCACCTTCCTGCGTACTGCAGCTCCAGTCAAGGACACTTGGAATCATCCGGGAGACACTGCCTCGTAGCACACAGCCCTTGCAGGGAGAAATCCCTCTGGGGAAATCAGTTTATGGCAGATTTCATACCGTGCCAGGTTAACAGCATATGTATCCCTGTCCTTTTGGCACAGGTTGGAAGGAACAGTGTTTGCTAAGGCTGCACAGCCAAAAAGCGCACTTTAAAAATACACGCTGTAGTCAGATGTCTGCTTGTAACATTTATGACTTGGCAGATTGACTCGCACATCAGGCACACATTTGATGGTTAATTCTGAGCCCTAATGCAGCAGAGCAGTCTTCTACCTGGCTGGTGTCTATCCTTTTCAAAAGGCAAAGGAGTGCATAAATTATGTTTAAAAAGAGGTAGGCATTTTCTACCCACAGAGTGGAGTCACTGTAGGTGGATTATTATCCAGGAATACCGAAGAGGCAAGAAGTCTGAGATTTAACCCATTCTTTGTAGTCTTCTTGCCTGCTACTGTTGGTACTGCTGACAGTCTGAAATTATCCATATGATACAATTTTTCAGGAGGTTCTGCAGCACAGCAGCTGCATTTCAGACAGTCAGCAGGAGTTAAAGCCCTAAAGAGAAGATTTTATTCTGAAATAATACCAGCTAAACCCTGCAGTAGCATTCAGTTGTCTCTGCTGATGTTGGCAACTATGAGGTTGTTCCAGTTTACTCCATCACCTGGCCCTACACTACAAATGTTATACCTTAGCAGAATGGGCTGAACTCTAAACCACCTTACAGATGACCAGCAGGATTTTGAAACCTATTTCTTCTGCAGTATCTTTACTACTGGGAAAACAAAAAGCAATAGTTTTCACTGCAAACTGAGACATTTGTATGTCAGGATACAGGCATGACCTTTATCTAGCACAAATAAGGCATAGAGATATTCAGCTGAACACAGCCACCTACATTTACTCCAGCTGAGAACTTGATCTTCAACACTGAGCTTAAAGAAAGCATTGTGAATTGTGATGAAGAAAAAAAGTCAGCATTGGGGCCGAGCATCCCTAAATTCCAGTGATTTGCCTGCAAACTACTGACAGTGAGCATCTTCAGAAATAGGAATTTGGTTATAAGAATAGCCAAAAAAGAGGAGGATTTATAAATGCAGGATTTAGATTATCATAGTTAGATTATCAAGTTTTAGATTATCATAGGTAGCCCTGCTCTACTTCAACATTTCATATTTATGCAAAGGGAATAATATTGCCGTTGTCCATAACAATTTTCAGAAATTCAAAATACTTTACAAAAATGACTTAATCCTTTCAGTATCCTTACTGAAAGTGAGATATGCAAGTATTCTTTCAATTTTCTCACAAGATGTGTGACTTGCAGCACAAAAAGGTCACACTTATTTCTTAAATTAATCAAAAGAAATAATTAGCAAAAATGACAAGGAAGTCTTGGCTCTTCCTGCTTAAAATTTTTTTTTACCAGACTCATCATTGTCAATAGACCTAAACAGATCAAATGCAAAAATACTAAATGCAAGAGTATCTTTGCTGTATTTAGTACCACTGTATCCTGCTCTAAAATCTGTGATTCTCCCTGAGAAGGGTAGCAAAGGCTCAGTATTTTCTGGGCAGATGGGCATCTGTTACATCATCTTGGTCTTTTTCCATGCATAGCCATCTTTGTTCTCTAGCAAATGTGCAAATATCTTAGACTCACCAAGTGCCACTGCGGTGCAGGCAGGGACAAGGCTTGTCCCTCTCCCCTCCTGACCACACACAGGGAGGAGGCCAAGAGCTGCTGGCCCATGCATCCTCCAAGAGAGAGACACCAGGCAAGGTGAGCCAGAGCCACCTCTTGAGAGGAGACAAGGAAGAGATTTTGCAATAGAAAGAAAATCTGTGTCATGTTAGTCAACAGAGCTGTTCATGCCCGAGGGCACAAAAGAGAGAGGACTCCCACAAGAGGGAAGGGGAGTGTAGAAACACGTCTCAACAGCAACATATCACCTGCCCTTCCTCCTTACCATCCCCTGCAGATGCTCCCTTTAGCAGCTTGACCATACTGGCTTGCAAGGTGCTCAATTTAAAACGATTGCCAGTAGACTGAATTTCTTATTTCTGCTCTGCAGCACAGAGGCGCTGGGAGAACTTCTGTCACAGTCAGACATCTCATACCCAGTAACAAAGAATACTAAAATGTCCCAGAACTCCTTCACCTTCCTTCAGCAGCCTGTGCATGGGATTGCCCAATGGTCCAGTTTTGAGTCCCAAACTTGCAGGATCTCTTCACACTCCCATGTTTGCTTATAGCAATACTTCAGTTAATTAGTGGAGCTCAGCCGTCGTACTGGGAGCATTGAAGTTCAGGCTCCTTGCTAAGCAGAAATTTGGGCAAGGAGTCTGAACTTTCTGACTACCTTAAACTCCTGAAGCAGCTCTCTTATATAAAGCACTGCTCAGTTCTTCTCTTGGAGTTCTTGAGTAGTTTTGTATTTTGTTTCATAGTTGACCCGGGTACTTGCTGGTATAGCCGAGCTGGATTTCTTGTCCGTAATCTTATCAGGGTTGAAATTTTTAATTTGCAACTATATTAACTTTCCACCAAAAAAAAAAGTTAATATAAAGAAAAAAGAATTCTGTTTTCACAATCTTTTGAAACACAAATTGCAGGGAACAATTTTAAGATACCACATGAATTAAGGGCACCATTGGCATAAAACTAAATTCTGTTTCAAGACTGCCAAATGGTGCAGCTCAGGAATAGAGACTTCTAAAAATAACATTTCTACCATGAAAAATTCCAACAAAATTTCCGCAAAAATCCCCAAAATTATTTTGAAAGCATACTACTGCCTCTATTACTTTATTGTCCTGAGTGTTGTGTATTATTTTCTTGGAGGAACACTTAGAGGACCCCATTACAGAAAGCCATGCTATGATAGCTCACTTAAGTAGGGAGACCGAGAGTTTTCAATGATAATTAGTATGAGCAAAATAACCCTAATTTATATAGGTAAACATACATCCACATACATAATAAAAGAATTTCCTTCTTTTCTACAAATGTGGAGTTTAGTTGGAGAGCAGGGAAAAAAATCTTTCTACAGAAAACAGAGGAGATCCTCTCTTGGTATTAATCTCTGAGACCCTAAGTCATTAGGTTTTCCAATTTAGAAAAGTCACTGTGATTGTTTAATGAGTTCTCTTACTTTTCTTGATCCCTCAAAATAGGAGCCAAAAGCAGTCTACTTGTTCCTACAGGTGTGATTTATGAATAATTAAATAATCCCTACACATTTGTGAGTATTTCCAAAGCATTCATAAAACAGTTTCTAACACAATCCAGAGACAGCTGTGACCAGGCCTTTGACCTCCTGTATCGGAGTCCACCAATCAACCCAGTTGTCCTTTTTCATATTCCTAAGGTTGTGCCCCTCCATGAGAACAGGATAACACCAGTGGAAACAGGAATTTAAATGCTGTCTCTTAATATCTTTAGCTTTTTTTCAGCAGAATATTTTCCTATCATAAGACAACAGAAACTGAGGCATTATGTTAACACCCATGCATCTGATTTTAAATCCCATGCTACTCCAACACATTAAAATCAGTTTTCTCAGGAAGAAGAATAATTTCCCCAAGGATAGCTGTCATCTTGGGCCTCACCAATTTTCATATCTCTGAGCTGACCTTTTTTTTTTTTTTACCAAGGACATAATTATTACTTTTAAAAATAATCTTTGGTCAAAGTCCAGCCCAAGGAAAAACAGATTAAGAAGCTACTGATTTAAGAAACGGAACAAGACAGGGTTAGAACTTACTAAGGCATCTGGTGAATTGAGGTACATGCTGCAAAGTACCAGACTATTTGTACAGGAGAATTAGAGGCCACATTGCTCATGTAGTGCCCCCAGACACTGGGGCTTTCTCAGGAGACTGACTTTACACAGCCCTCTGTGTAAACAGGGGATTCGGGCATCCCCTGTTCAGGGAGGCGAGTGAGGGAGCACAGCACTGTAAGGATTTATCTGACTGGAGCAGGACACATTGGCAAGAGCAATACAGGGAGATCCAGTGCAGCAGCCTGGATGTTATCCATCTAATTTCAGTATCTAATCTCTCTAGACACTTATAATCTGACATTCAGTGGTGTGCTCCATCTTAGCTGATACTGAAATCATTTAATACAAGTGGGTAGTGAGGTAGGTGACAAGCTGATTGATGGCAATATCTTCATTTAAAGCTATATAGCACCACCAGACAGAGGTCTAGAGCAGCTCAGGAGTTCCATCTAAATTTGTTGGTATCCATGCACGTTTATCATGCCAGAGTGTGGCTTACACCATCTACTACATAATTTTCCTGAAAAGAACGTGAGCTGCCTGAAGCCCATTAAAGCAGAGTGTCAGCATCTCACAGGATACTCAACAGTGAGATTACAGTGAGTTTCATCATTTCTCCCTCCTGGCAGTCTGAATCTTTTCCACTGCCTTACAGTAACCGGAAGGAATGCTGGCTCCTTGAAGCTACCTGTACTTCAACTGTGACATCAAGTGCCCCAGAAGTGGAGATGGTGCTGTCTGACAAAAACCAACACTGCCCATGCTTGGGGTCACAACTCTGTCTTGCACGTCCTGCAGTGGGAATCTGACCCTTGGAGGCAAAATTGGTGTCTGGCATTTGCTACAAATGGATGGGGGGGTCCAGCAAACACCAGGCACACAGATGAAAATGTAGTGATGCTCCTGCACATAGAGAGTGATTCCTGCATATTAAGATACATTATTAAAGCGTGGAACTGCCTTTGCCTCTCTATTCCTTCACGAAACTCCTGCTTGGAGAGCCCAGACAGCAGACTGGATCCCACAGGGAATCCCTAAAAAGTCCAGTCTTGATGAGTCTCAATCAAAAACTAAGGGAAGGCTCATATAAAGGAAAAAGGGGCTGTACTGAGTTTATGGAGAAGAAATGTCTGCTTCATTCCTTTCTTTTGTGCCTTAAGCACCTCGGGTTGCCTACTTTTCTCTAGCCCTTAAGCACAACTGCTTCTAGGAAAAGCAGTGGCAGAAAAGTCCCTGTCCACCCTTGTATTGCCATGGAGACACAACCTGACTACCACTTCTGCAGCCACAAACTCCCTGAAATCAAATGGGTTTTTAAGTCTGTATCCAACCTATTGTTCTGCCTTAGGTGAAAAGATACGGGAAAAATAGGGTTTTCTCACTTCCATCAGCACTCTCATGAGTGCTGACAGTCTCAAACAGAGTCCAGACAGTCTCAAACTCACTGTTCAGACCTGCACAAGAGCATCTGAATGCATTTTAGTCTGGCTCCTGTGGAAAAAATTCCCCATAATTCATTGAAGAATACCAGAAGTACTGGCTAATTCTGTCCAATTCTTTCATGCTTCATTCAAGGTCTACATCGTGGGGCTGTTTCTAATCCAACAGCAGCACAAAGATGAGCTTTCAGTGAAACCTGCACAGTCCAGGGTGTTCCAATGGCCATAACCAACAGCATTTCCCTACAAAAGACTGAATTTACATTGTTTGCAATGACGGTGACATACCAGCATTTTACACCCTTTGAACAGCAGGGATAAGATGAAGAGAATTTTATGGCTAGTGATTGCCTTTCTTAATGAAGGAGCTTTGTCTCTCCCTGCCGTGTGTTGTTGCAGTTTCTGTGGTAACGACTGATTGCACAGAGAAAGAAGTCAGTGTAAATTGCTGGCATGTAAACAACAGCTACCTTCGAATCTGGTTTACATATATACCTCTTCTGACTCAGTTTATGATCCATTTCTACAAGGTAATTGTTAATGCCTACAGTATTTATTTTTTTAATTTGGAAGCTGTTGAGCTATGTGACATACCTTACATGCCACACTTTTCCAATACAGAAATACAAATTTAGGAGAAAACCCATCTGATTTTTGTCCACATAAAAAAATAAAGTCTTTAGAAAATGAGGTGTGAACTCTCTCAATAAAAATGACAAAACCAAAAAAAGTACAGAGTATAAAATATATACATATATATACTAGCAAATAGAAGATGACATTATGTGAAAGGTAAGAGCAGGTAAAGGTTTTTTCCATCCTGTTTTAACAGAAGAAATTGTGTGTGAATCTCAGGGAGTAAAGCATTTCAAGTGACTGCAGTGAAGCAACGAAGAAGTCCAGGCTTAATAGTTTTCATTTTAGAAAAAACACTTCATATTCAGAGTTAAGGTTTCAGTGACCATACGTAAAACCTTTAAAATAACTCAGGAAATGCCTTCAGAAATCAAGACTGCAATGATTGGTGCCATTTCTTTCACTACCCACATCTACTCACACCCTACTTCTCTAGAAACACATTCTCAAAATGGAAGCAGCTTCTCAAGCACCAAGTTGTGTTTCTGGTTTACTGAATTCCCACAGAGTACTGAAGTTTCATTGAGTAGAAACTAAGGCATCCAGACAAATTTGTTTAGTCATGAAAGGAACAGAAGAATGGAAGACAAACAAGTTGCAAGAATGGAAACTCCTGAACTAGTTTTCTACCAGCTTCTCACCATCCACATATGCTTTATGAAATGTGTTTGTGTTGACTAAGATACAGAACTAGCTCCTTAAAAAAAAAATGGGGCACAGTCATTCATTCTCTCAGTACAGCTCTGAAGAATACTCCTCAACACCAAAGTTTCAGGCTACCATAACCACAGCATTCTCAACTAAATTACTTTCTCACCTGAAGGGTAAAAGTGATATCTAACATTCCATAGAAATATGTTGACATACACTAATCACTTGGCAGCCCAAATCCCAGTGCAATCAACAGTGGATTTATACTGGCAGAAACAAGATGAAGCTATTTCTGGAAGTTGCTTGATGTGCTGGTTACATGGCTGAAAACAAACAGCCCTAGAACCATAAATGGGGCTGGAAAACCCCGGTGGTTGCTATGTTAGGTCTGACCATGGCAAAAGTGGCTTTGCTTGGCTGTGGCACCCAGGAGCCAGGGTAATGGAGGTGTCCAGCTCATCCTGGAGCACTCAGACGCAACAGCTGCATTTCCAGCTGTTACAGCACATTCTTTAATATTACATAATTTCAGTTTCCGAGTGGAGATGGACCTTGAGTTGCTTTTCACAGGGGAGTTCTCCTGGGCAGTGCTGCTCTTTGGCTTTTAGCATTTCCTTTCACAACAGGCAAGAGCTATTCCCGTCACCTCCTGGCTGTTCGTCGTTGCTCTCCAACATCATATCAAGCTGTCACAGCAGGACAGCTACAGAGCTGCAAGCACTTTGAGTCAGCATGGCTTCACAGTGAGGGGGATGGCCCTGGAAAGGCAGGAGCAGCCTCCCCTCCCAGCTGAACAGCTGCTCCGACAGGGACAACCTCAGCTCACCCACAGCTGCTCTCACACCAGAGGCTCCAAAGGCTGCCCGGCACAACCGCGTAGGCGAGGAGGGAAAAAGCAAAATCCCAAAGGCCACACTAAAGATGTCCCCCATGGATTAGCTTTGTTTTAATCAGTCCAAATGACACATCTGCCACATGTCAACAGCTTTCATTTCTCCTTGCTGTAGCCTCTCCTTCCTCTCTCAGTAGTTCAGATGGGCAAATCTGGGCCAAATCCACTTTCAGTTTGGGCCTATTCCTCCTCAGGATTTCTGGATAACTCTGTGTTTGAAGGCAACTAGGATCCAATCCATGCCCTTGGAAAAGGACAGTCAGCAGGTCCAGAGGCCTGATTCTGAAGGAAGAATTCCATGCTCAATTCAGGTGCCCATTTCCATGAAATGTTATTATCTGGCAGATATTGAAAGACAATGCTTAAGGCACCTGGTGGATATTGAAGGATACTTTTTGATTCTCAAATTTAAATAATAATTATTTCAAGAGGAATTGGTACCTAAGTTAACAAATCCTGTTACAGATTTGTCCTTTTAAGAAAGGATCCTCCGGTTAATTTTTTAAATTGCACAACAACTTAAGTTGATACTTTCTAAACAGAGATAGGAATATCCATTCTTTTACAAATGGCCCTCTCTGATTCTACTGAAATTAATAGATTTTTTAAAATAGAAATTAATGTAATTTCCAGGTTAATTACAAGTTTTCCAATTATTTAGCCAGCATTTAAGTGTACCATGAGAAACATCACTACCTGTTTTTATCCAGTTAAAAGGGAAATACATCTCATTGCATGCATACATAAACCATCACCTACCATTTGCTTTAGGAGAGAAATATTTTAAAATTATGATTGTCTAATATTTAACCTAGAATTAAAACAGTGATAATATCTATTCTGTTTCTCAGACTTAAATAATAAGACCACTAACCCAAGGCAAGCAAAAGGAGCAATGTATGTGCAAAACAATCAGACATTTCAAGATACTCATTTCAAGATGCCACGAGTTTAAACATTTTCCCATATATTAATTACACTGCCCTTGGACATCAGCAAGCATTTCATTATTGACTGCAATGGGAAGAGAACCTCACCTGTATTCTGTTCTCTGTACTTCACCAAATTCATCTGGTATTGACAGATGTCTGCAACAGCAGGACTTTTATGCTGCACTGATCCTAAATACAGCAATTGGCAGCACTGTCTCTGGCCAAGTGAATTTGGGCCATCAGAGGCAGTGTTTCTGTAACTACTCCTGACAGGAAGAATTAATTGTTTTATCAATTTTCCCCAGATTTAAAAAACTGTACTAATAATTTGCTTGCTTGTAAACTGAAAGATGAATTGGTGCCAATATTTAATTATGGTCCTGTCAGAATCCCATAGCAGTCTAACTTTTCCTTAAAACATAGATGTTCCTCACAGTTTTTTGGGATTTCTTTCTGAGAACAAAGGACTCAGTAGAGCAGCACATTAATGGCCAAGGTTTCATGTTTCTGTTTATCTGGGAGGGTTCTGGCTAGAAACAAGCCTTGGATGCCAAGAGACCTATATAAAGAACACGACCTTAGTGATTAGGTCCTAGGATGTGGCATACAAAACACAAATAAACAGGAGCAAGAAACAAAGATGCAGATTTATGATCCAAACCAAGAAGCCAAGAGTACTTGTGGAGATTCCCATAGCAAAGGAAGAGGAATGAGTGAGAACACAAAGTACTACAAAAACTGTCAGTTATTTAAGGCAGAACTGGTAAAAATGAATTGGAAAGTTTCCAAAGAATGCCTTTTTGCTTTATTATTTATAATGGCAACTGCTTTGTATAAACTACCTTACACAATTTTTTTTGCCTTCACCCTGATTTATCTTACTTTCCTTGACAGATTCTGCCAGAACTGTTTAAATAATAATTTGATGTGCTACATGCAGATTTTCCTGTCTACCCTCCACCCTCACACACAACCCAGCACTCACTGCAAATCGCATAGGGATCTACCATGCAGTTTCTCTACATAAAAGATGTTGCTTTGCTTTCAGACAGAAAAGGTTTGACCTTTTTGAATGTCATCCAGAGGCACAAGAAACTGGGGAGGGGGGAAGGTGTAAACAAATACATTACCACTATGATGCTTAAAGACTCCTTGGGGATACTCTGCACTCCCCATTTGCATTGTCTGCTTCATCTGCATGCAGAGCTCTCAGAGACACCAGGAAAAGGGCCAGAGAGGGGGAACAGAACTGAGAAAAAGAAAACTGTTAACAAAGAGGTTTTTGCCTTATCAACATATTGCCCAATTAATAAAAAAAATTAAAAATCTATTTTGCATGCACTTAATGTTTTCCAAAATGTTTGAAAAATAATATTAAAAAACAAGGAGATTAGGAAGGAACACAAAGAGATATAAATTCAATTGAAATATTAGTTCAAATTTGATCTGCAATCAAAAATCAAAAAAAGTAAGTAAGTACATAGAGGACAAGGAGCTGCAGGATCTGATAGCAATGAATGGTGCAGAACAGCTGAGACTTTAGTCCGTTTTAGGGCACCCAGAACAGGCACGGACATAAACTTTGCTGGACAGGTTGGAGTAAGACATGAGACAACCTGCAACCTGCCAGGTAAAAGAAAAAAACATAACTGCATCTGATTGCAGTTTTACTGCAGTTGACAGAAGGAAACCAGAAGCTTGTTCTTTTAAATAGGGTGGGCACAGGAGGACCTGTCTAAATGTTACATGCAATCTTTTCAGTTGTGTGTTCAAGTCCCTTATGTGTGCTCCTCCAATTAACTGAATGAAATTGGTTAGTCAGGGTCTTAATTTGCCCATAGAATAACATCCTGACTAAGCATGTGATTTTTGCATGATTTTTGGGGTTGGGTTTGTTTCTTTTCAAGTACACTGAATTAAGATTTTTAGGACGGAAGGAAATAAGAGATGCCAGATCTCAATGTGGCACTAACTTGAGTAGGACAACAGTGATGCTTTTGTATACATTACCTGTTAACTAAAGTCATTCCCGCTTATGGGTAAGACTTAACAACTCAACTGTTAATTTGTGTGGTGCTTGACCACAAAAATCTTTCTTCCCTGTGTCCCCTCTGTGAAGCTGTGACTTGCAGATACCTGCAAAGTCCCTTCAACCAAGAGCTTTAAGTATACTTGAGACCACAGAATATTTGAAAGGTCATTATTTATCACCATTCATCAAATAGGAAGCAATTAATTTTTAATGGAAAAATCAAGTCAATGCATCAAGAGGTGTTTGTTTTGGTTTTTTTTTTTTGACATGCCACAGCTTTATGAACTGCTGGGAGAAAGTGAGACAGCCTGTAGGGAAGCAGGAAACCTTTTATTTACTACTGAGGAGAATGCTTACAGGTCTCTCTTGTGTTGTGGTATGTGAGGTAAAACACAGCCAGATAATACAGCAAGATTTAAAATCACATAGCTCAACTATTTCCCTCTCTCATACAGCCTAGTTTCCTTCTTTCCAAATATTTGCAGTGAGATTTCATTTTCCTTCCTGCTTACCCTATCACTGAACAAAAATAATGCTAGCAAAAGTACACTGCACACAACTGAAATGGAAGAACAGCTAACAAATACAAAGTAGTCAGAATGAACCAGGCTGGTTTAATCTCATTCTGATTTAACAAGGTTGTTTTGTTTACCAATTATTCTGTGTCCTTCAGAAAAAAGCGAAAACCAGAGAGAGACAGTGCAACCATGCTGCTT
This sequence comes from Prinia subflava, assembly GCF_021018805.1. Taxonomy (NCBI): domain Eukaryota; kingdom Metazoa; phylum Chordata; class Aves; order Passeriformes; family Cisticolidae; genus Prinia; species Prinia subflava. The sequence continues at coordinate 14,766,395 of NC_086251.1, forward strand.
CCAAGAAGCAACTCATTTACACAAATCTGCTTTGAATGACATAAGAGGAAGAGTCTTGTAGTCTCTCCCCTCTTAGGATATTCCTTCCTAGGTGAAGTGCTTTCAGAGGGATGCTAACCTGGAACACAACCACAGAGTCTTCCTGCCTCAGGCCTGGCCCTCAGGCATCAAAGTCATTAATGCCTCCCGAGGCTAAGACTCTCCAGGAAGATCGTGTTTGTATCAGCTTCACTTCAGACAGCCCCTACAACTCGCTGTGGGGACAGGGAGAGGAGGAGAGAGGGAAGTCCTGCAGTGTGGTGGGAAATCACAGCTGCTGTTGCAGAAGTAGAGAGACCCTGGCAGCTCAGGGACTGCCGGATGGGGATGGAGGCACTGAGCATTCAGCACGTGCCAAACGAAGGGGACGGACACGCCAATGTTCCACAAATGCTGCATCAGTTTGGAGATACTCCAAACTCTGCTGATACTCCCCCAAGACACAAAGTGAAAAGCACATTCCTGCAAAATGGAAATCACACTTCTGATTCCTTCTGGCTGCGGAAGGAGGGAAATACTGCACACAGAGGAATGAAGCTTTTCCTCCCCTAAAACATCTCTAAAAGAGCAGAAACTAAAGTATAACAGAAAGCCATTGAGTCTCCTCTTACAGGTCACTGAGAAGCTGTGGATCCTGGGTCTGGCAGCCATCCAGAAGGGCAGATGGATATAAACACAAAGAATGAGTCCACCAGCCACCTGGGACCATAGGACAGAAAGGAAAAGCCAGAACCATGGCCCATCAATGGACAACCATGCTCCACAAGCAGGCACAACGTGGCCTCTGCAAGTGGGGCACAACCATTATTTGCTGTAACAAAAGAAAGTCTTCCATTCTGCATCCCCTAAATCCAGCTTTCTTACCATCTTTGACACTTTAACAGGTCTGTCTCCCCAGAACAACAATATTATTGGGGCAGGATGGAAATATCATCATGCTGCATTTTCTGCTCACAAGGACAAAAAAGATGCAAAGCTCAGATTAGTTCTCACCAGGATCATCTAACAAACATAGGAACAACAAAACATGTCATACTCCCTCTGCATATGTTGCAGAGAACATTTAAATTGGCTAACTTGGCTCAGGGTTGACAATTTTGCCACAGAGATCACAGAACAATTTTTTTCCAGAACTTGCTTTGTGAAGGGACAAGATCCTAAAAATACTTTAGGAATAATTTTTTGACGCAAAAGGAGAAAAAAAGTTAATTAGGGGGAGATTGCTCTTCCTTTGAATCTAATAGGAAGTGATGTGTTGGGAATGAAAATTTCTCTAGTTTTGCACAGATCCTCTGAATTCTTAGAGCAGCTGGAAAGACAGCCAGACAAGTATGGAGGAGTGAGTGCTCATGGTGATGGCTGGACCAGCTGGGTGTGAACCACAACTGAAAATGCATTTCACAGTGTTTTGAGGAAATGCTACAGTCCCAGCCCTTCCTGGAATTAGGATTTAATAATAATAACTGGAATTAGGAGTTAATGGATCCGAGTGTGTTCTCACACCACTATTACCATGGTCACTGCATTAATTTTAGATTATTGCCTCACTGATTTACAGTGAATCCCAAGAGATCAAAACCAAACCACTGATCTCCCTTATCCTTCCCTTCTTATATCTTACTGCCAGAGAACCCATAAGAGCTAGTCAGATTTAGCCCTTCCATAATTCTACTTAGTGCTATCTGAAAGCTCTAGTGCAACGTGAAATTTGGTCTTGTTTATTGTATGTAAAATTCTAAAGAGATTATTCTAAGCTTAGTATAAATCACAATGGAAAAAAGTCTGCACACAAGAGTAGGGATTTACAGGCCACTTAATGACTTATCTGTACTCTCTATTTCATTCTAATGAAGTAACGGAAGTGCTCTGACCCTGTGAAATGTCTTCAATACCAGAGAATCATTATTAAAGACACATAACTGTGATGTTACAAAAAAACCCCAGCCTCAACCCTGTGTCCCTTATTTTGCATTTCTAAAGCTAACTTCAGTTCAGTGTAGTCCATAAACTTCACAAAGCACTGAAAGTCTACCAATGTCCATAGGAAGATTAGTGCTAATTGGTAGTGATCTTTGAAATTAAATCAGTTCAGAAATGTTAAAATAAAACTATGAAGTGGCGACTTACCACTAAGTCCTGGGAAATATCTTTCCTAAGCACTTGCACTAATTAGAGAGAGGGGAACAAAAAAATATGACCCCAATCTAGCTAAGGGCTCAAATAACTTAAACCCATTTGAACTGGGCATCAAAGTTATTCCGTCTTCAGAATTAAACATGTAGTCCTTGCTTAACTGGACTAAGGCTCAGAAATAGGAGGCAACGTATCTCTCCTTTTCATCTTGAAAACAGCTTTAATTATATGTTGGTGATCCAAGTAAGGCTTAATCCTCAGCTCTTTGAAAACAGCCTTCATTTCTGCAGTTCCCAGTTTTCCCACTTTTAGCCCCATAATACAAGACATAGTGCCTGGGACTTGCTGGCACAGCTGGTCCAGGTGCCGAGCACAGCATTTCAGATCCTTGGCATCTGCCTCTTCCCTCCCAAGAGCTGAGGCTGATGCATGCTGTCTGCCCCTCACAGATGGTCAAACAAAATTTTCAAGTCTTCTAAGCCACCTCTGGCAGGTGGGAACATCATCTAGCAAGGGGCACCTGCACCCCCAGCTGTGCCCATCGTCACAGGAATCCAACCCCTTTCCTGTACTTCTTACAACTAACATTTTCTAGAGCTTCTGAAAGATATGGCTGTCCTTGGGCACCATTACATCAGTTAAAGGGAAAAGTCTGGGACAGGTCCCTTCATCCCATTAAAGAAAGAGTGATAGCATTTTAAAAAAAATTTCTGATCCCAGTAAGAAGGGAAGTTATTCAACAGTTTTGAAAAGCTAGTCCATTTTTAGCCAGATACCAGCTTGCATTCCTAAGATCCCCAAGATCCAAATAAAGGAAACATTCTCTGAAGTGGCATCCTATTCTGCACTCCTGACTTTAAAGGAAGACTTGTTCAGGATCCTATAGTTCACTGTATCCTTTTCTTACTTGGCAATTAAGGCAGGATTTTTCCCACTATGCTAATTTTGTTGACTATTTTTTCACTTTCAGAAGGTCTACAGTGAAAGGCAGGTTTCACTACAATCAATTACAGCACTTGATGATTTGAGGCAGGTCAGCATTTCAAGTCACCTCTTTGTGGGCCTAATTTCTAAATTAGTGTAAGGAATGTGTAAGGACTGCATCATGGTGTGGCTTCTCTATAGGAATGTAAAAGTTCAAGGCTAGTGATAGGCCTGAAACTGTGGGTGTACCCTGGTAAATACTTCATAGAGAATGCACACTTTGTTCTCATCTCTAGCATGGAAATATGGCCAACACTGTTTATCTGCTTATGCTTAAGCAAAGGAATATTGCTGTTCTTAGGAAAAGATTTCAATATATTACAACACTGTAAAAATCACTGAAATGCAATAACATTGTTATACATTTATTGCTTCTAACCAACTCTATAAAATGTAAGCTTTGCTTCCCTCCAAGGGTTTTGGGAGAAAGCCGATCCTCACTCCACAAAGTGTTATTTGCAAAATGCACCTACCTTGCCAAACCATTAGATGTAAACCTTTTTAAATAGTGTACAGGATATCATAAACCCTAGACTGGCTTTGAATGACTCCACATCTCCATTCGTTCCCTTTGGAGTCATACAAGTGCTATTTAAACAAGATACATGTTTTAATACGCTATCATTACTTCATATCTTTAGTCAATTACTTCCCAAGCACAACCAAAGTAGTCCTTTTTGCTTAGCAATAAGGACTTGGAGACAAGGCTCTTACAAAGGAAGAGGATCTGCCCTAAGAATAGCCCAAGATTTTCTAGATAGCCCCAGAGGAAGGATGAGGTGAGCAGTGGGGTCTGCCAGTCAATTAAACCATTTGAAATCCACGTCATTACATTAATTCTAATGTTAAAATACTGTGCTTTAATTGGATTGGCCCACACAATCATTTTGTCCTTATGAGGTATTTTTACTACATCACTTTAATGACAAAAAGAAAGAAAAGGAGGAGAACCTCAAGTCCAAATCATTTAACTTTTAAAGCTTGACATTTATCTTAAAATATAATTTTGCTTCCAGGTTCCACATTTAAAGCTGCAAGGAAGCACACCTACTTTTATCAAAGAATGCAAGAGATTTATGCTTATTTATGCAGAGCCCAAACACACAAAACGCAGCTGGCAGGATTTTAATTTCTATCAAATTCAAATGACAGAGTCCTTCCAGCTTGATTTAGCATCAGTACCAAGACCTACTTTGAACCCAATCAGGACTACAAAAAAATCAACAACAGCATCTAGTAGGAAACTTGAAAACCCTGTCATTCAAAAGGTAAGAAAAACTCCAGTCAATTTCAAAAAGATTAGGAGGAATATCTTATCAGTAATGTTTTCTTGGCTTTCAAAGAGAACACTCTTCCTGCCTGAAATCCGTTCACTTGGCAGACCAGAATTGCCTAGATGCAGTTCTCTACTGCTTAAACTTTACATTTTTAGTCTCTTTTAATTACTTTGATTTAGACAAAATGAAGCCACTTAAGACCTGGCAGAAAATTACCCAATTAATATTTCCCTTCTCATCAAGTCAAAAGATTAATTATGCATTCTAATAAAGGCTTAAGGACTTGTTTCCAACAGCTGCTGACCAATTTCATCTTAAACCAAAAACGCCTTTAAACACATGCTTAACTTAATTGCCTAAAACATCCTTCCAGACTAAATGGTTCTGTTGATTGTCCTAAGAAGTTAGGCAGAAGAGATGGCCAGAACCTGAGTGCTTAGAACCCAGCAGAAAAAAAGGAAAAAAAGAAAAAACTTTGAAAAAAAACAAAAAACAAAACCAACAACCAAAAAACAAAGCCAAACCAAACCAAAAAACCACAAAACCACAACACAACAACAACAAAAAAAGATAGGAGATTAAAATATCTAACTAGAGAACTTAATAAACTAGGCAATAATTCATATTTCTCATGTCTCAATACATTATAGTATATAACACTGAATCAGCAAATTACTGTAGTTTGGTTTGCTACCATGAGTAAAATAAGTTAGCTGGTGGAAAATAGAATACCAATTTCCAGGTATTTTCCAATATTTTCCAATTTCCAAAGACCAGGCAACACAAATAAGTACTGCTAAAGACAGGAGATTTGAAAAAGGCTTGGACAAATTAAAATGTAAAGTAATTTTATAGCCATCAGTTGAATGAGACCGATGCTTCCTTTAATCTTACTGGCAGCTACTTGTCAAACAAAGAGTATATACAGTCTTCTTTCTAATTTGAACAGAACGAGCAGGACAAGCACATGATGTCCTGCTCAGCCAAGAATTCAGGGATTGCGTTCCATATCCAAAGCTTAAGTACTCTTATATGCTTTTACAAAAGAATGGCTGGCTAAAAATAAATGAATAAATAAATAAACCACAATACAAACCCCTCATCTTCTAGCCAATGTAGTTTTGCATGAACTGTTGACAGGTAGGTAGCAGCTGTAATCCTGACTGTGACTGCCTTCAACTCTCATCAGCAGATTGCTGAGAAGGAATTCAAGTCAGAAATATGGGACATTTTCATTTTTGTCCTTTGATTTCCATGCTACAAAATTAGGATAACTAATCATTGTAACTTCCCCATTGATAGAGAAAGTAAGACTTTTAAGCACTTTAAATATTAGACACTTTCTATGACTTTAAGCAGTGGCAAGATCCATTGAAATAGGCCTGAAACTAACCTCAACATTGGGATTTTACTACTGCAGCTCTGAGGCATCACTAGCCAAGTATGGGGCTCCCAGTGCTACAAGCAACACTGCCATGTGATGTACTCTGCCTCCCCCTTTCCTGCCCCACAAAAGTCAGTGAAAACCCTGTGTGGTTTTAAGACAAGAAAAAGGAAAGCAGAAGCAAGACTATCAAGTGTGTGGTTTCAGAGAGTTGTTGGTCTGCCTTCAGGAATTGATATGAAGCTTACTGAAATCAAAGGCAGTCCTTAAACCAAGCATTGTGACAGCTCTGCCAGGCTTGTGCACTCATGACTGGTATTTTCTGGAAGAACTTTGCACCTTAGTTTGCTGAAGGTATCTGAAAACAACCTCTTGGAAGGAAGAAAACATACACAGAAAATGCTCAAAAAACCCCAAACCCCAGCAAACAACAAAAATCCCTACAAAAAATTCCCAGCTAAAGAGATACTTCCCAAAGAAAACCAAGCCATTAAACCCCTCCTCCCCAGCTAGAATCTTCAATCTCTATTTTTCGTGTTTCGAGATGAGAAACAGTTGGTCATCAGTCAGGGAGAAGGGCCTCAGCAGGAGACCAGGATTGTATAAAAACTGCTCACTACAAACTCCAGTACAGATAAGAATATCTTGATAAAGCCAGAGAAAAACAAAATGACTAAAATTTTTCAGAATCCTGCCAATGTAATCAAACAAAAACATTATTCAAGAATTATTTTGTAGTGTCTTGATCCAGTCTTATGCTTTCAGTGTTTGCAATACACTTCTTTCTAATTAGAAAAAAATGGATCCCTTTCCCTCTTCACTCTCCTCCACTGGATTAACTCACTGAGGTTCAACATGGCACTGGCTGATCCAAGGTTCTGGGTTTATGCCCCGGTATTTCTATTTGCTATGAGGTCATTACTTGCTTTTGCTGTGTGTTCAGATACTGTTCATGGGGTGCAACCTAAATGGAAAGCAGCAGGATCCTGAGATGTGAGTGAAAGTTTGCACCAACACTTAAAGGGGAAAAAGCATTCTGCGCTTCTTGTTCTTTAAGGATTCTAAAACTTACGGAAACCATTTTGGTTTATGCTAAGACTATACACTATCTATTGCTCTTAGCAGTAGCTGAAGAGCTGCTATAATTATTCAATAGATTGTTTCTAAAGAAGATTTGTAGTTTCTAACTGATGAAACTCAGGAGGTTTAACTTAGGACCCATATGAAAAACAGACATGGGCCACAATATCCAAATCTCCTTACCTAAATGGAGAGAATGACAAATCAGACTTGGCATCTCCATACTCATCTTTATCTGGAAAAGTTTTCACATAAATAAAATTATTGTCACATGACTGGATGCAATCTAAACTACTTTCCTGGGTTAGAGAAAATAGAATATACGCAGGAAAGGAAAATCATCTGAATTCACTGCAATGACTAAGTCTGGGCTGAGTTCCAGTCTCATTAAAATCAGAAAACCATGGACCAATCCAATATCTTGGCAGAGACATATGAGCAATAAAAAAGTTCCTCCCTGCTTTCCTCATCTTGACATTCATATGCAAGGGCAAGGATGAGTGCCGGTATCACCCCACATACAAACATTGTGAGTGGCACAGTACAAACAGGGTTGGCATAAAGGTTTGAAAAGGTGGTCAAAGAAAGCAGCAGGTAGCTCTTTTGCAGGTACGTGTAGTGAAAGGTAGTTTGGCTTGATAGTTTGCTATTTCAGTGGCACACCATCTTACCAGAGTACCCAGCTTCAGCCTTTTGGGTATCTGAGGGTCTTTTGGGGTTGGGTTTTAGGTGTTTTTTGTTTCGTTTTTAATTTAGAAAATTAGGTCTCAGTGGGGAACATGGGCAGAGTGTGACTTTAAGGAAAACGTGAGCCCCGAAGATGCTTGCTTGCTTGCTTTCTCTGCTCATGGAAATGCAGCTGCCCAGCCCCTGGGCCATTTGCAAAGAACACTATTCTCACATAGAGGACATCTCCCCCCAACTTGTATGGTAATACATGAACTTCAAATTAATGTTATCAATTGATCAATAGCTATTTTTTTGCCACAAATGCCATTGATCTTTAAAGACAATTGCTTCCTCAGTGTCCAGTACTGAGAAAAGATATCAGCATTAAGAAGTTGGGCGTGCTTTGTAGTGCTCCTCTATGAGTGGAGATCCCTGTTGAACTAGAGAGAGTGATTTCTGAGAGATCAATGCTACTGCAACTTATCTGGTTGTGAAGTTGCTATGGAATATCATAGTTTCAAAGAATCTAATACAATTACTATTACTAGCCTAATTCACTTTCTCATGACGTGGATTTGTAATGCAGAAGAGCTTTGATAATTGACCTTTAACTAATGGGAAGGAAAAACTGGTTTGCTTAGTCGTTCTCCTTTCATCTAACATTCAGAGCTATCCTCCAACCGGAACCGATACTTTAAAAAAAATAAAATTAAGATGTCAAAGACAGTTTCTGATACAAATGAAAGGATCCTTTGAAAGACAATCCTTACAGATGTACCTTGCACAGAGAACTTGCCATTAATATCATCATAAACTTGCAGCTGAAATTAGAAACATTTTTAACATGCAAAAGGAATCGACAGATCAAACACTACAAAGGAGAAGAACATAATGTAGCTTTCAAACAGATGTAGATGGATTTGACAGAGGAGAGGTTAACTGGGGTTAGAAACAAAATGTGGGGAAGAAAGATCAGGCCAGGCAGCTCATGGGGTTTCTTTATTAATTTCTTTACCTGGGCCACCTTTAAGGAATTCTTTTCATGCTATTGCTGTAAAAAGAGAGGGAATGGGAAGTATTGCTTGTATGAACACAATCTTTGATAAAACCTAAGTGCATGTAAAATTATTCAGCTGAAAATCCATAATTGTTTTCAAACACTTAAATAAGTGATTTGAGCCTGTGAGACTAATAAGAGATATAGCACTAATTTTATTAAAGGGAATATACAGTTTGGTTGAAATTCAATGACAGAGTTGAGATCAGAGGAACAACCTCTTTTTGAAAGAGAGGAGGTGGTAAAAATCACTGGTTTGTCAACAACATTTGGCTTTAATCTTCCTTTGGGATGGGAGAAATGTCCAAGAGCTATTCTCATTCTGCTCCCCAGATCAGATAATTTCTAAGTCATGTTGCAATTTTTACCTTTAAGGTCTGGGGAAAAATATCCCCAATTCTCATTTTCTCCAGTAATGAGAGATCTCTCATAGGAATTACAAATAGTTGGCCTAAAAGTTCAAAAGCACTCTTTTCATTCTGGAGTGGAACTTTTACCATGTTTGCATGGTAAAAGATCTTGATACCACCACCCCCCAAACAGTCTACATGCTGCCAAGATTTGCCTTTGACTAATCCTGTGGTTGCAATCAGCAGAAGGAGCTTTGGCAGTCAGCGGGTGGGGGCTCATCTTGATTCACACCAATTGCAAAATTTCTCCATGCAGAAAAGCAAGGACAAGGGTAAAAGCATCAAGGTGAAAAAGAACAGTAAGGCGAGAAGTAGTTAGAAACTTATCCAAGGGAAAAAAACAGGCATTTATAGGGGAGATAGATACATTCTCTAGTCCTGTAAAATGGCTTAAATCCTGAATTTACAGCGACACTTTCACAGCTCAGCTTCTGCGTTGTTAGCTCCATAAGAATGCTGAAACTGCTAGACTTGGGTGACATTAATGGAACTTCTAACCCAATAAAACACAGCTATTTCTGAGGATTTTAGGAGGCACCTTTACTGGGAAGCTCTGGAATATACTGCATGCTGTTAAGTTTAACACTGGGTTTTAGCTGAATTTCCTTGATGCCAGCCGAGTGAGTCAAATTCATTCCCAATGCATTGTGCAATCCTCACTTTGAGGCTCAAGCTGGGAACATAAACAGCCAAACACAGCAAAGAGAAAAGTGGGAAAACAGTGTACAAATAATAGATAACTGCAAATAGAAAGCAGCAGTAATGGTCTAGGAAATAACGGTACAGGACTTTTTAATAAAACTTGCTCACTAATTACCCAATTCTCTGAAGTTTTCAATGGTATCTTTTCTTCAGAACAGCTGTGCAGAATCTCCCCCTGCCCCTCTTTGAGGCTGGTTGCTGGCTGTGGCACGAGGCATGGCAGCAAACGCCTCTCCACGTGCCAGCAGCTGTGGGCTGTGTGCTGCCATGGCCGGTCCATCTGCCGCCACCGCCCGTGCCAGCACAAAGAGCATCATTATCCTGAGCTGAACAAAAAACCGGAGGAAGGAAATACCTCTGGCAGCAAAACATTCCTGCGTTCAGTGCTCCTCTTTGCTTCTTCCTTTCCATCAGTGCTCAGTCCTCCATCTGCTCTCCAGGGGTGCTATGGCAAAATGGGAAAAATGAACACAATGCAGCGTAAAGGAAACCACTGCCAAAAAAGGCATTCTTGGGTCATTTCCACTCTTGTCCTGAGAGGGGAAGGTGAGTAGATGGATTCATTAGTCTGATGCTTCAGGTCTAAAGGAAGGTACTCCTCAAGAAACGAGGGAAGGGCTTGAGGAATGTCCTACTCTCTCAAAATCCAAAGAGCAGTTTTACCAAAGCTGGAACAGCAATTTTTCTCTGCCCCAAATTGAGAGAGAGGGCACTAATATGGATTAGATAAACTCACAGAACAGCTTGATTAAAGAGAGGCTGCTGTGTAACATGGCTAAAACCTCAAGTAGACTGCACAAGCAAGAGTCAAAGGAAGCACCAGTAGAATTCCCACCAAGAACTGAACTACCATATAAAGCTTAATTAATTTTGAACAGATCAGAAGCCCTAGACTTCAATTGTGGATTCTTTGAGAGAAGATTAAAGTATTTCAACAGATTTGAAATTTTCAGAAGTAATACAAGGGGGAATAAAAATCAGATTTTCCAGAATATGCAGATTTTATTAACTGAAATCTATTTCAATGGAAAATTCCTGAGGGTTGTCACCTAGTCTGGAACAATAGACACAAACCCTCCATGCTGCCACTATCAAGCTCCTGCCAACTACATTTTGTGCACAGGGGTGCAGGAAGCAAGGGTCCCTGTCTAATTCTGCCTTCCACTTCCTAGGGCTGCCCCCAGGGCTCAGAGGTAGGCAGCCAAATCTTTCTTCCCCTTTCCTGTATCACACCTCAGGACAGGACTGTGGAGCAGGAAGTGAAAAGAATCAGCTCTCAGCTGACAGTCCTAAGCAACATCAAATACTTCTAAAACTGCTAATCCGTATTCTCCCTACCAAAAATATTATTTTTACTCCTCCATTAGTGGGACTAGCATGAGTCAACAGACAAACACATTCTCTTTTTAAGAAAGGCATGACAACTGTAATTTCACCTTTATGTTGCTGATTCCTCCATTTCATCAAAAACAGCTTTGTTTTTAAGCTAACTAAGATGAAATATCAACATTACCCTTGGAAACCAAGCCTTCCTTGCCACTGCAGGAGTGAGGCAAATAAGGATTGAGATACAAGCTTGAAAATTCGCAAATCACTTCAGCACCAGACAGTTAAGGTATCTAGAGCTGAGGTCAATAGAGCACAGTCAACTGAAAATTGAAAAACTAGAAAGCTAGTGCAATTTATAATGATTAAGGATCTGACTCATTGATTCCAGTTCTTCTTTGCTTCTTACTAATGGAAAGGCAGAAGTTGTCTTATGAAAACAAAGATAGGCATGCAAGCATAATTGAAGAAATGGATCCCTCGTTTCTGGTAAATAACAATCCCTCCTTCTCTACGTGCATTGGCTGAGGTACTGCAAGTTGGCAGCCAGGAAATGAATTCTTTTTGCAGTTACAGCTGGATAAATTCAATGCCTGGGATAAATTGGCCTCGAGCAAACTTATAAAAAAAAAGTGCTTCCTTGCTAAGTGATCCCAAGAGACATATGTCTCTATAAAACAGTTAAAGGGAAGCTGCTGACTTGCACTCAGTGGGTTCAACATTTTGAAAATGATTTTGTTTTAAATCTCACAGAACCACTTACATAACAGACAGCAAGGAGAGATTTTTTTTTTTTGACACTTCCCATTTGGAAGATTAAGAGATGGAATCAGTGGTACATCACAATGAAATTTTAATTATCAGAAGTTTGGCACCATGATAAATTTTACTGCTTTGACGCTGCACTCTGTCTCACAGAGACTAAACTTCACACCCAGCCTTTAGCTCCAGATCATGCAGTTTGGACCCTGCCTCTCTACATTGTTTTGGAACTGCTGAGAGAGGGAGCAGTCATTTCCCATGGATGGAGACCTCCTGGTAGCTTTCCTATGGCAGCTGGCTCAGGGCTCCTTCAGTCACAGGGCAGAGGGACCCGTGTGCCCCTGGCTGTGAGGGCTGTTGGCTCTGGGGAGAAGCTCCTGCAGGAGGAGGTGAGATGTGCAGCAGGCTGTCCCGACAGAGGGTAGCATCCCGCGAACCCTTGCTCTCCTCTGCACACAAAAGCAGTGGGACAGCAAGTGCAGGAAACAGCTCCAATAGCTCTGTGCCAGCACATGGCTCCTTTTTGCCGACTGAATTCCCAGATGGCCATTAGCACCCAGCTATTTGACTTACATACTTTCAAAGGCCTCGGGGAGCAGAGTCTTCGTGCCTGCCAGATCCCTGTGGGGTAACTGCAGCCATACCATGCTCACTTCAGCTCTTCCAGCAGGTTTGTTCACAAGTGGAGCAAATGTAACGATTTTCATCCTTAATTACAGTGGCTAACCATATGCCACATTCCAGAGGTGAGAAAATTCACTCGTGCACATCTTTTATACATGCGTATGTTGCATATAGCTTTTATATTTATTAGGGTAGGGTTCTCAGTTGAAATCAACTAGAGTAAGTTTAGAGGTGCTCTGATTTATGGCAAAAGAATTCTTGGAGATAGAGGCTCTAGGCTAAAACATGATACAGAAGAGATGGGCATTCTTATTAGTCTCTGGTTTAGCCCTCACCTGCAAAGGAAAGTGATAGGGAAGCAATTCAATAGAAAACACTGCTTTAATAGTAGGGGCTAGAGATTAAGTAAATTATTACCTACAAACTCTCTGTGTGTTCTTCAGCAACCACTGTGCTCTGCACAGTCACTTTGTTCATTTAGGACAAACCTTTCCTGAGGACTTCGCCCAAGAGTAACCAAAGTTACTTAGGGCATCCCACAAAGAGTAAACCTGAAGAAAGGACATGGATAGGGTTTGATCTGGAAGGAAGGTACAAAGCTCTGCACATGAGCAGAGCTGAATAAATTCATGTACTCTTCCTGGATGGCTGGGAGTGAAAAGAAATAGCCTGTTATATTAATAAGCAAAAGCAGGTAACCAGAGAGACTTAGAAAATTACACCCACTCACCTGCAAGGAAAGAAATTTTCATGCTAATGCAGGAAATACAATTGTTGTTGACCTCCATAAGAGCTGGAAATAGCATAAGTCAAGTGAATTTGATTGTAGCTTCACAATCTATATAAAGAGAAGCCAATTTTTCTTTGACTAACATGCTTATATTTAGGATCCTAAATCTGTATTTGGAAACCTAAGGAACTGACCTGATTTTCTGAAGTGTTCAGCACCCAGTGAATGAGTGGAAACATTTTTAAGTGGCTTCTGCAGGAACTGCCGGATTCAAGAGCTTTGCGGGGAAGAAAGAAATCAAAGTTTCATTCTATTTCTTAACTTTGTGCTTACAAAACTAAGACTTGCATTTTCAAAATTCATCACTCTGCAGCAGTATCTGGTTTTGCTTTCACTAGTGTACTGCTAGAATTACTAAGTGTGTGGAATTTTAAAAGCTTTCAGACTCTTTGACTATTACTTAAATAAGGATATTTAACACAGAGTAAACACAGACCCACTTTGCTGCCATGCTAGTTTGAAGTCTGAATAAAATAATCCCTATAGCAAAAACAAAGACATATGAACAAAACCAGGGCAAAGCCATAGAAAGTCAGGAGTAAACTACATTTGGGAAAGCTTACATTATGTAAAAGGAAAATTCCTGATAGCTCACTTGAGGAAAAAAGAAGAATTCTAACAATTTAGTAAACTGGGGGCCTGCATTTCCCTGAAAATGGCCTTTCCCCAGGAGATACTAAAGTTTTGAGGTCACATTGCTTAAAAGGGCACTGCTATCAGTCTTCATCTCATTCAGAAACTTTCTTAAATCCTCTGAAGAGCACAAGATGATATAAATCTATTTGGAAAAGACATTTTATAAACCTATGGCCTAGCCAATCCTTATCAAAACACAAGGATAATTCATGAATTACTGCTGTATTATTTCCTCTAATGACATGAAAATCCCAGCGTTCATGCTACACAATATTTGCAAGTGCAAACATTTTTCAGTAGTACTGCCTTTGGAAGTTCTGGAAATTTGGAAAAGAAAAACATATATTGTCACTGAATTCTTGTTTTTATTTCACTGTGACCATTTCAAAGTTTTGGAGTAATTTTGGAGTAATTTTTGGAGTTTAACATTTGGATTGAATGCCACCAAAAATACTTAAATACAGTCCTTTCGGCATGCCCTTCACAGTAGCATTGGGTCTACAAACCCCAGACCTGCCTGATAAATGAGTTGTACATTAAAGCCACTTCTTAAAAGCACACACTAAATTAGGCACCTTTCTGCAGAGATAAGATTTACAGGTTAGTGCACTCTTCCTAATAGAAAACACTCATACACACAGGGTACCATTACCAGCAGTCATGAAGCAAAGCTCATTAAATAAAAAGAAAATTGAAGTCTTACTTTTATCTATGCAGAAATATAACTGCCCAGAACAAGAAACATACCAAGACTGTTATTTCCAGCGTAGAAATGTCTACAGGCCCCAGAAGCAGCATTGAGAAGCTTTTGTGGCAGGCCCTGCACAAATAGCAGCTATAGGTGGTCATTAGCAGCAGTCATTACATTTGTCAATGGACAGACAAAAGGCAAAAAGCAGAGCAGAACAGAGACACATCAGATGAGATGAGTGAGGAATTAAATAGGCCTTGAGCTCACCCCTCCTACAACAGCAGCAACTTCTAACAGGTCAGATTTAGCCCCCAAATATGCTTGTGTCCTTCCTGTGTTTTTTGAGAGTGTATGTGTATGAAGTGCTTTCAACAGCTGTAACCCAACCAAGTGAACACAACTGATTTTTCTGCAACAAACCCCATTTTTGAAGTCTTACTACCTGTTTCCAGATTCCCTATTGACCATGGATTGCCACTGTGCCCTGGCAAACGACTTTCCAGACTGTTCTATAGTTTAGGCTTTCTTATGTCTGAAAGATTTTCTGTCTCTGGGGCTAAATTTCCAGCAAGATTTTCAAAGTACCACAAGGAATATAATCACTTTGTGTTTTTTCCATGGAAAGCATGTGACTCAAGCCTGCCACCCCTCAAAGAGCTCAGGCTGGGCTTTCCTTCTAATCCTGGCCAATGCTTACTTGTGCAGTCTTTGAGAAAACTTGCCAAGCCCAAATTTGTACTCAATATACTGTTCACAGAAGTGTACGAAAACCTAGATGACCTGTAAAAAATTAGGAGGTGGTTTCTTTTAACTTAGTCAACAGTTTTCCCTTAAAACAGCACTAGAAGAAATATATGACCGTTATCTCTACAAATCAGTTTATTTATAAAACCAGTCATTCAGTGATCTTGGAGAGCTAGGACAAAACCACGCATCCCAGGGCAGGTGATGTACCAAAACACATGCACTGGCTAGACTGCACAATTACCTTGCAATTACAGTGCTGCTCAGGAGTGTGATACTTCTAGTACCGGAGCCTTCAGGCAGTGTAAAGCAGTGATTTAATAGAAAAGCTGGCTATTAACAAACTTAATAGTCTTAAGACCGATGCCAAGTTTCAGCATTAGAATTAAGGTCCCAGCTGGGACTGAAAGTTTCTTCCCTGGGAACCATTCAACTCATAATTCAGCAGTTTCTGCAGGCAGGCAGTTTCTGCAGCAGTAAATAGCTCCCCACTACTGCCTCCTGTTCCTCAGAGCAGAGGAGAGCTCTCCTGCAGCCTCACGGAGAGGTGAAGGCCTTGTTCCCCTCTAAAACTGGTGCAGAAGTGAGCACTCCTTAGCAGACCACAGCAGGGGCTGATGCACCTCCAGGTATCTGAGATTCCTGGAGGAGAGGCTTGAAAAGGGAAGGAATAAGAAGGAAGCTTTAACTCTTTGATTTAAAAGAATTTCCTAATGCCATCCCAATAAAGTACAATACAGCCCAAACCACTTCTGTCCCCAGGACTAGCAGGAGGTGCTGCAGAAGAGAAGGGGTCTTGGGGATGTCTAAGTCACACGCACAAAGTCCAGAGGAAATGCATCATAAGTAGACTGTGTTTACAGAGATGATGCAGCACTGATTTGTCCTCTAAAATGCAGCAAAACTTTCCATTAAATTATTGACTCATCTAGACAGGAACGTACTAGAAAGGAAGTAGATTTTGGTGTGCAAAGGCATAAAAGTTAAATGACAATGCTGGCTAACTAGAGAAACAAATGGATTAGAGTTCACACAGCAATGCCCAGAATTGACCCTCTTTCATTTCATCTCCCACATAAAATATCTACTGAAAGGTACAGAAATAATCACTTTATCACTAGAAACGCAGTGAAACAATAGTGATCTAGACTTCAAGCGTCCGCTGCCTTTAATTGTCCTTTGTATTGTATGTCAGCTATTTCCAAATGGACTTTTGAACCCAAGCCCACAAATCCCAGCACAGAAAGGGGACCAGCATGATCTTCAGAGACAAAGCTGCCCATTCCTGGTAAAAAGCCATAGAGCTTAATCTTCTCTACACTGCAAAGGGACACTCTGTGGTACTTAAATTGGTTCAGCAAGTCACAGTGTTTCAGACTGAATCTTTGAGTCAAAGGAACTTCTCTCAGACAAAACTGCTACAGGACAGAGATCTGCCTGACTGAAGCAACAGCCTCCTTCCCTCTTGATGGCACAGAATTCCAGTGTAAAAACAAAGAGGACACAGAGTGTGATTTCCTCCTAGAGACACTTCAATACCAGAGAGAGAAGTCGTAAAGTAGGCAGCCAAGTTCTGTTTTCTCCTGGGGTGTATCTGCTCAGTCAGTTCTTTAGGGCACAAACAGGATTGGCAAAGTCTATGGAGGAACAGCTGACAGCAAGGCATTACTCAGGGGAATGCACAGATGTTACAAACACCTACGCTTCATTCCAAAATTAACTTTTTTATTAGCAAACATTTGATGGTCTCAGGTCTGTCTGCCTTAGAACAACAGTCTGCTTTTGAATGCTCATCAGGAAAATGTTACCTGTTTGTTCAGGCAATTTGATCTTGGAAGATGCACATACAAAATTTACTGGAACCAATGGGTAGAGGGGAAAACAAAGTGCTATATACCATGTACTCAATATCACTAATTATTTCTTCCCTTGCTTACAACAAGGGAGTAGGGTTATTTATTACACATGGTGGCGTGTCCTGGATGGTTCAGGTATAGGGATGCTTAGTAAGGTCATTCCTGATGAAGTTCTGAAGGCAGCCTTCCTACCACATTCAGTATTTACTTATGATCCCAAGGTTTAGACTTTCCTAGGCTGATCTTACATATGCCTTGCACTGTCTTGCGGGATATTTGGTCAGACCCTTGTCTGATGTAAGTGAACCTGGCAGCACTGCAGGGAAGAGAATGGTTTCCTCTTCCACTGCCTGAGTGTCTGGCATATACTTTCTTCTAATTAGTATTCATCCTTAGGCCTGTTGAATTTATGGGAGAGAGTTAGCTGCCCATGGAAATCCTTATTGTTTCGAAGCTCACTTTCCCTCATAGCCTGCAATTCTCACTGAGAGCACCCTAATTATAAAAAAACCCCAAAGTCTATTATATCAATTTGTCCTCAGTAAGCTGACACTATACAAGCTAATATTTTACTAACTTAAAGTAGTAAAGTTCAGTAAAGATTTAAAACATTTTCTAAAAGCACTGAAAGAACAAGGAGTCCAATTATTAGAAAGTGACACACCTCTAGTTCCACAGATGTTCTCTCCACAGAGAAATATAGCCTAGTCTTCTTTAAATTCCTCTTTGACATCTGAGTCATTTGGGCACATTTAACACATTTAAACAAGATAAACACACACAAAACACTGTAGACTTTCAAAATCACACGGTAAAACCATTCACAAATGAAGAATTATAGAAATACGCAGAAATTCTGTCTGCTCTCTCCCATCTCCTGCTAACATCGTGACGTAGTATCTGATCTACAAAAATATTCTCCGTGGTCATTCTTTAGTTCATAGGTCTAGGACAAAAAGTTGGGACTTTTTGTCCCAACTTCCATTTGTTTTCTCTGCCTCTTCTTTCTCATTTTCTTTTATTTTCCTTTTTTTTTTTTTTTTCTTTTTAGCTCCACCCATGAAAAGAAAAATTATTTCAAAGGCCAAGGACAAAGGCAGGCCATGTATAACTTGGGTGACTTGCACAGGCCAGGCACAAATGCCAATTTCAACATCTGGTCAGAGAGGACAACACAGCTGGAACTGTTACCAGCTTCATGAAGCTTGGTACTTGATTTTAGACACTCCATTGTGACTTTTCTATTTCCTCTCCCTGTCCCAACATTGCACCTACTGTGAAGTTTGAGTGAGATCTTTATTTGTAACTACCCTTCCAGAGGCAGCCACTGAGGCAACATACCGGATGAAAATTTTAGAAGAAAGTGCCACCAAATGAAGTGCCAACACAATTTCCAGCACAAAAGCACACCTACATATAGTGCAAGAATCTTTATTTTTTAGAAGTGGAGTTTGGAAGGCAACCAGCCTTTCAAAATGACAGATCTGCAGCTCTGTCTGAATGATGGTATTGGAGACCACTGAAAAATAGCACTGGCTTTCAAACTGTCTGGAAAGAAATTAATTTGCCTTCACTCAGAGAACTCAATATGCAACACCAATGCCAGTCCCATGCCAAACCTAATATGCTTCTTTAATCTCAGACACAATCACATAAAGCTGTTAAAAAAAAAAAAAAGAGAGAGAGAAGCTGCTTTAAAAGATGTGCATTCACTGTTAGAAAATAGTAAGTCTGTGAAAAAAAAGTTAGAGGGTAGTAGCTTTCACCAAGGATTACCTTCATAAAAATCAAGTTCTTGGTTCACACAGGAAAGTCAGAGTGATTTGTGTGAAGTTTTCTTCTGTCAATGACAACTAAGCTCTAATGTTTTGGTTTTTTTTTTTTTTCTGGGAGAAATAACTGCTGTACCCTATAGTCAGAACTGATTTAAGGAAATTTTTTTCTAGATATCCCCAAATAGAGTGCTATATGTTTTTGCATTTAAAGAATACATAAGTGCAGTGTTTTTACACTGGTACAGGATGTTGATCTGGTCTAACACCCCTGCTCAAGCAGGGTCACCTGGAGCCGAGTCCATGGGAGCTTTTGAATATCTCCAAGGTAGGACATTCCACAACCTCTATCAGCAACCTGGTCAGTACTCAGACAAAGTGTTTGCTGATGTTTAAAAGGAAGCCCTCCCATGTTTCAGTGTGTGCCTGTTGCCTCTTGCCCTGTCACAGTGCACCACTGACAAGAGCCTGGCTCTCATCCTTTTTGTATGCTCCCTTCAGGTATCCATTAACAGCATCCCCCCAGTCCTCTCTTCCTCAGGCTAAACAGTCCCAGTTCTCTCTGCCTTTACTCACATGAGAGATTAGCTATTTCCCTAATCACTTTTCAGACTGAGACACTCCACAACACAAAATTTCTTTTTTCTTTTTTTCTGGTAAAACTACTAAAAACGTTCACCTGAACTACCTAAGCATAGCCTTTAATTCAAAATCACAGCAGGTTATTTCCTCTGAATGATACACAGCCTGCACTGCTTCAGGGATCAGCAAGGCAGAACACAAGTTCTCCAGAAAAGAGTACATCAAAACAAATAATCACATTTTGCATGTTTGATTTTCCCACTCACTTCCCCATATTTAAAAGACAACTTTTAAGCAGAGGGCATATACAATTTATTAAATCTATGCTTTGGATACTTGCAATTAAATTGCAAGGATACATTTTTTCATCAGAGCAAAATTATTTTAATAGCCATAATCAACACAATCAAATATAATCAGTCTGACAAGATAATAACATTTTAGAATCATTGACAATAATTTTCTGCCTTGCCAGCTCTCATCTATATGAAGATGATTATCCCCGGAAAAGATGTGCAACTTCAAAGGTTTCAACCTCTGTTTCAATACAGTGTTATGTATTTTCATTTTTATTCTTCTGTATCCTCACCTTCCCCTCTCTCACTCTTTTTTTAACTTTTTGAGAGGTGTACTTCTGGTCTTCTTCACTCTCTACATTCTCCTCTTTACCTGTATGCAAGTCATTAGGATAATACATCAACATTCTTCAACAATGTTAAGCATCATAAACCTTATGAAAAGTGAAAGAAACAGGTTTTCTTCCTAATGTATTATTTTGGATTTTCCCCCAAATCTGAACACCAGCTTTCCCCATTTATCTTCAGCCATGCCCAAGACATGTGTTGGCCAACTTCCCTGTTTCCACTCTATTCCAAACACCCCTCCAGTGCTATTACTTGGAATCTGTCACACCATGAGTATCATCTCCTATTCTTCACCTGCTCAGTCTCCAATGAATTCTGCTCCTCTGTCTTGCTGTCATTTTCATCACACTCTTCCACTCAGTCCCCTTACTCTTACCCTGCTCTTTAAGGGGCTTTGCTTTCCACTGGGAAGTAGCAACACTGAATTCAAGCTTACTTTTCTTTCTCAAGTCTCTTATTTGGAGCCTGCTCACACCCTGCAGATTCTTCCCTTCCCTGCCTGTGGCTCAGACCTTTGCTTGTCCTCAGTTTCTTCTAAGCTCCTTGTCTTCTCTCCTGACATACCGTAAGTCTTTTCTTCTACCTCCGCCTTACTCTTCTCTTTTTAAACTCAAACAGCTTGTCTTTCCTTGATCAAGAAGCATGCCCCTTTTTGTTCTTCAAATCTTAAAAATCCTCTGAGGAACCCTCCCTTAGCTTTTCAA
Organism: Prinia subflava; assembly: GCF_021018805.1. NCBI lineage: Eukaryota > Metazoa > Chordata > Aves > Passeriformes > Cisticolidae > Prinia > Prinia subflava. Next base: position 14,787,261 of record NC_086251.1, read on the forward strand.
CACATAACTGGAGTGTGTTGAATTTAGCAATGCCACAGTCTCTTCGGAAGGAGCTACTTGCCAATGAAATTTGAGCCCAGATGTCTCCAAAAGATGCTTCACACTCCAGCAGGGAGAATCCTCAGCATCTGAATACTGGATAGACCTTAAGTCCATCTGCAGTAGGTCATCTTAACATAAGATGCAAAATATATTATTACTATTATAATAAAACATTAATACTACAATTGCAGCTTTGATGTTGAGTGCTTTCAGAGGCAAAATATTCCAAGAAGGCACAATTTCTTACTGCCTCCCATTCACAGGGCATTTCCCAAGCTAAGTTTGCATGAACAGACAGTTTTTCTAAGCAAAAAAACTGAACTCTAAACTTTGTTTTACAGTGTTCTGGGACCCAACAGTTGCTAGTGTTCCCAAAAATGTGTCATTACATACTTTCTTTAATGAAATTGATAGTTTATTATATCAACAACTTCCTAGAATAGCTTATAAAATTTTGATTTAATTAGGACCAAAAAATCATCTTTTTCTAGTCATGGCTGAAAAAAGAAAGACCAAGACATTACAATATACAAGATACAATCCAATCCTGAAGACAAGGCTCTATTTTTGGTTCTTGAAGCAAATCTAATGGTTCCAAGGAGGGGGAAATGTATCTGGGTACTCAGTAGCTTTCATAACAGAAAGTTAAGGAGAAAAAGCCACTTGCTCTTGTTTAAATAATCATGATTGCTAAAGGAAGTGGAACTAGTTTGATTTGCAACCTGCAGGAAGCTGGTCTTCTGTCTTTTCTGCAGTCTGCAGATATTCAACTAAACATGTAGCTGTTTGCCTCACCTTTTGAAGAAAACAATTCTATTCAAAACCATAGGATACAGAGCCACGGCAGGGCATGGTTTCATACTGAGATCACGAGCACTGTAGAAAAAGGACAGGACAGGAAGGAGGCAGGAGTGTTCAAAGCCTATGCTGAAGACCAGTGTAGTTGTTCTTCAAGGAGACACCACCATGTTTGTGATTTGTCTGTTGGATCTACTTCTCATGGACACATAATTTCATTAAACTGTTAGACTTACGAAAAAAGGACAGGTCACTGTCAGACCCATATTGTTCTATCCTTTGTTGTTGTTGTTTTTGACACACTAGAAGCAGTGCAAGAAACACAGGCAGTTTTATAGGGTTTTTTGTTATCTTTTGTTATAATAGCCTTCTTTTCTAGTCATTCAATATGCAAAAAACCCCTCTCCTTAAAATGCTTGCAAACAGTAATATTTATTGATTATTATTGATTCTCCCCTATGGTGAATGGGAATAAACAGTATGATAGAAATTGTCTGGATATCAAAACTGATGACAGCAGTTATAATTCTTGGCTATAGTCCCCTTTTTGCTAGAAAGAGTGTTTTTTATGAAATCCTGTTGCCAAGAACAGACCTAAGCTTTCCCGTCAACTGGTTTTAATTTGCAAGAGCATCTGTACTAAAAGCTCAAAACACTACAAGCTAGAAAGGTCTGGACTGTGATTTTGCAGGGTGTTGATAATGCATCATGAAAGTGTAACAAAAAGCTTCAGATGTGAAACAGTCCTCAGTGTGTCAATCACTTCCATCTACAGGTCCTTTCCTGAGCTCCTTGCCTGCTTCTTCCTCCTTTGCCATCAGCCCTGATTATGACATGAACCTTTGCCTGTGCCAGCATGAATGAGACATTTTATTGCAATTAGCTGCTGCATTTATTACTGACAGCGTCTTCCCCAGACAGATGATCAATGCATTTATAAGCATAGCAAGACATAGTGAGATATGAACTATATCTAGAGTTTAAAGTCTGCACAGGCCTGTCAAAAGGTAAGAAAAACAGAACTAGTATGAATCATATTTTACCACTAAGTATTGAAAATAGACCAAGGCACTGCCAGAAGGAAGTTTGTTGCAGAGCTATGAAAAAGCCTTTCCATCATCTGAGTCTTGGCCCAGCACTTTGAGTGACTGTGTACTTACTTCATTAGAGGCTTTTGTGGGTGGGAGGATCTTGAAGTGAGGAGGAGGCTAGAATGGAAGAGGACATTATGCATTGCTTCTTGGGCCATGAGCTAAGGTAATTTATAACAGCATTACCTAATCAGAGTTTTTCAGGATTGTTTTTTTTTTAAACTTGTTTGGGGTTTATTTTAAGCAACACAAAAAGTAGCAAGAAGATATTACAGTACTCAAGGAGACTCAAAGGTACATAACAGGCAGTCACAGCCCTGAGAGTTCCTGTGACAGCACAGTAACAGACTGGATTGTATTCTTTATAAAATACATATTTTGTGTATAGGAAGTGATGGAGATATAGAATTTTTTTTAAAGCCACAGAGATGTGGGTCTGTCAGACATTTTACAGACTCAAGCCAATGTCAATGCAGTAGCACAGACGCACATTCTAGATATGGTTGCATTTGAAAGCTATGTTTCTTTCCAAGGTATATAGAAACAGATGTACGTCTCTACCTACTATAAGGAAGAAAGATCTTGTCATTAAATTACAAGGCCAAGAATCAAAACCCTGGCTTTAGTTCCACTTAATTAATTTCAGTTTATTTACTTACAGCTGTCTTTGGACAGCTGCTGGAAATGGTACTTTTCTTATGCCTCGGTTTCTTCCTTGTGCCAAGTCATTCATGGGAAAAAGTCAAGGAATGATTTTCAAGTTTGTTTCCTTGTTTAAAGAACTCATTTCCATCATTCTAGGGAGCTTCGCGAACAAGGTCATTGCAATCATTCTGGAGACAAAGCAAGTAATTAACTTATGTCCTCAGCCTGGCCAAATGGCTTGACATAAATAACTTCTTAAAACACAGTCTACCTGTAAGTATATCAGCAGTGCCACCCATGCAAGGACTTAAAAATACGTTTGAACCATAAGAATTAAACCTGCTAGCTAAGATGAAAGTTATCAATCCCAGCTTGAATTCTTAATATACCTCTAGAACACAAGACATCACCTAAAATTTGAAAGCTACATGTTTACCTTCAAATTCATTCTCTGTTGTCACCTTGAGTGCCCGGTGTGGCAGCTGGGTCCTAATTAGAAAGGCATTTCAGCAGGGGCAGCACCAGTCCTTGTACTCCATGTTCTGAAATGTTTAGCAGAGTGTTAACCAGGTGCTGAAAGCCAGGTGAATTCACAGCACCACTGAAGCTCTCATTAAGCAGCAGCAGCTTTCTCAAAGCAGGTGGAAGGCTGGGAAATCTGACTGGGAGCAAAGAGGGAAGGCAAGCTATGACTAGCAGAGCCAGGGGACTGGCACAAAACACAGAGGGAACCCAAGAAAGTGCAGGGAAGAGGATAACAAATACAGGGCAAGATAGGCTGACCACTGTATCTCTATCAAAACCACAAAATTATAGACTAAAAGAGGCAGCGGGGGGAACAATCATTTCTACCCTATTCACTGGAGACTGCAAAAATAGGAGAGCTCAACCAAGGATGAGATTTTATCAGAAGTTTTCAAGATCATCAGCCAGTATAAGTCAACACAGTGGAGCTTCACACACACACAAACCCCTCAAACCACCACAAACAATTCACTCCCTTCACACCTTTCCCCCATCTTAGGTAATCAGTTCCTCCAAAGGAGGATCCATTCAAATCCAATCCAATCCATTCCAAAATCTTTGCTTTCCAAGCAGTTTCATTATGAAGGTGCACTGGTGTCACTCAGAAGCCCCTTGCAGTCCATCAATATCAAAATTGCTATTCAATATAGCTTAAAAATTAGGAAAATGTAGTATTAAGAATGGTTTTGAACAGAAAAAGAAAACCTAGTTGAGTAAATGCTGACTTTCATATATTTGGTTTCATAACAAAAAAGAAATTGAATTTTCTCTGTAAATAATGTGCCTTCCAGTAAAACCTTCAATGTATGTTTCAGTTTTAAAAAAAGCCTAAAAAATGTTTTCTGAAGTTAAAAAGAGCTTTGCTATTTCAAAATGGAATCTGCTTTTCTAAGAGAACCAACCTGTTCTTGGTTTAATACTCGAGAATATATCTCTGCATTTATTAGTATCCTGAAGGCAGACACCCCATTGCTAGGGGGGATGGCTTCACAATATGAATTGTGAATTTAAACTGTCACTAAAATGTAATTATATCTAAAATTACTTGCACCAGTCTCTAATCTGCAGACTGAAATAAAGTACAATTAACAGCAGAAATATTTTGGCAAAAAAAACCTGCAAAATTCCTTTTTAGTTGTGCCTGTCCAGCACAACATACAAAGCAAGGTGAACCCGAAATTTTTGCAAGTGCTGTACACATTCCTCCTGTCAGTTGGGTGCCTCATCTTGCTGCATGTAAAATCCAGTCCACAGGTCTGGGTCTTGTACTACAGCAGTTTCATAAATGGGTCTCTACCTAATGAGCATTTTGTTGGAATTGGAAAGGGCTGTGCACAACGTCTCTGCTCAATTTCTAATGAAACCTCTATGGCTGACAACAATGTCTTTTAAAGAGAAAAAATTAGGTTTGGGTCCTTCAGTCTTAATGTGTCTTTATTGTTTTAATACACCAGACTCATTTTTCCATGTAAAAATAGTGTCTGTGCTTGCTTGGGAGCTGAGAATGGAGAAAGATAGCTGTACATTTTAGTCCTTGCAATGCCTGAGCACACATCAGTTTTGGGAAAACAGCTGAATGTTCATGTTACCCTGCAAGAGTTTTAGGCAACTGAATATGAAAATCTGCTTCTAAAATGAAACAGATCTGCTAATTTTGTGAGAAGAGTTACTATAAATATTGGAAAGAAGAGAGTGGAAGTCCAAAATGTGCTTGCTAGATAAGCAGTTGCCCAGTTCTTCTGCCCTTTATCAATCAAAGCAAGCATTTAATACTGAGATGGAATATCAGAGGAGATTAGGTCGAACAAAGAAACTTGGAGCTAATTAGAAATCATGCTTCACATTATTCTTCTAGTAACAGCTGTTTTGAAATATTGCTATAGGGATGATCCCACTGCAATGCTGGCTTTTGAAAGCCTTCCAAATCCTGTAAAATGTATTAATCTGTGACATTCATATGAATAGCCCAGACAAACGAAAGCAATTACTTTCTCCTCTTTGTTCTGATTTGTTATCTTGGTTTGATGTGGAGAGCCTATGCCAAATATCTATCTCTGATTCCCTGATAAATCTGAAATCGAATCATAGAAGTATTTCCTTTAAATTATGTTGTCTATTTTGGGGCTTCAGCTAATGGAAAAACAAAGACAGCTAAACAACTTCACTACTTGGAAAAAATATAACTTTCTTCCTTCCGTTATCCCTTAGGAACCCTGGATTTGGAGGCCTTTTTTTGCTAGTTGTTGAAATAATAAAATAAAACAGGCATAGGAATGAAGGAAAAGGGAGGAAAGATGTTTTTCTGAAGTACTGAAAAATTTGCTACCATAGGCAGTCTGTGTATAAGTCAGAGGGGTTGGGGGAAAATGCTGCATATCATAATTGAGATAGATTTGTAGAAATAGGCGTGAGAACTGCAGCAGAGAGCCTGCCTGCAGAATTCCTGAGCCAATCCAGTGGACATCATGCCTACTTTGGTTTTTCTTTCACTGATTAAATGTAATTAAGAAGAAAGGGGCTCTTCTTTCTGTCCTGAAGGTGCAACACAAACAGGGCTTGGGTATGGGGAAGTGGCACCACAGACAGCTCCTTCACAGCAGGAGGATGCTCTCTGAGACATTTTAAAACCACAGCCAACCTCAGGCTGACCCACAGCACACTGCTCCAGCACTGCTAAAGCATAGAGGGGATGCTTGAAATGCCCAGAAGCCCTGCTAAAGTAAACCCTATTCCCTAAGGATATTGGTGAGCTCTGCCTGGCCATCCCAGCAGGGCTGGGGACGAGAGAGAAATTAGATGTGCCCAGTCCTACATCACAGTGACAAAGGACACACAGGCTGCCCCAGGGGCTGCTAACCTGGGAACTGGATTTGCTTCCCATGCCACAGCAGCAAGACCTTTCTTCTTTGGGAAGCACCTATAAAAGCCTGACAAAGGCTTCACCAGACATATTTTGAAATAATAGAAACAAGAACCGTTTTCTAGCAAGTAAAAGTGTAAGGAGTTGAGAGGAGAGGACTGCAATAAGGAACGACCTAGAAGAAGTCATGGGCAAAGCAAAGTTAGAGTTAGGTCTTGAAAGTCTCAGAGCCCAAAAATTCTCACTCTTGCTCCTTATTTTCTTCATGTTTTTAAAGCAGCCACATTGACCTGGCTGTAATTTGGATGCTACCTTTTCTCTCTCAACATCCAATTTGTTAAGAAAGAAGAAAAGGGAGAAATTGTTTTATTTGAAAAGGCTTCTGCCTGCATTCTCCTTGAGAAAGCCAACAGACCTGAGAGGTTAGTGCCATCACAGCTGCATGGACCAGTACATCATAAATACAAATAAATCAGTGACCTGAAGCCACACTTGCTCAGCAGAGTCCCAAGCCTTGGCCAGTTTTTAAAACAGAAAAAGATTTGATCCAAAAGGCCAAATGGCTTTGGATCATACCCTAAGCCTGCAGCATATCTTCTGTCCCTGGCACTTTGAAACAACATGTGAGGGGCAAGGCTTCCAACTGCCCTGGATCAAAACTCAAACAAATGGCAGAAAGGGAAGGGGCAGTCCAGGACAGGAGACTCTGACAGATGCAAGCCTGTTGGGAGTGCTGTTCTCCATGGACACAGCCAAGAAGACAGGAAAAGAGGAGGCATGAGCAAGGAGGAAGAGGGGTGAGCACACCGCGATTAAAAATAAATAGTTGTGTCACATATTGTGTACAAGGCTTAAAAACTAGTGTTTGCTGCTGACAGGGGTTTTAAGGAGTTTTTTTGTTGTGGCTATTTTTTTCCCCTTTTAATGCATACATCACATTACCCCAAAGTGACAACTCCAGTCATCCGTGCTGCCAGAGCAGCAACCCTGCAGATCCCCTTCTGTGTGTTCTGCTTGCCTGGGCACCCTGACACTTCCTTCGTGACAGCTCTGGAGACCTCAGGACACGATCTTTCCCTAATGCACGCACAAGCTCCCAGAAATGCTGATCATCAGCTACCCAGGCAAATCAAGCCTCCCCCACAACCTCTTTTTTTTCTTTTTTTTTTTGAGTCCACAGCAGGTATCCTTTCATGAGAAATTGGAATCCCATGTTGCTAAGTCACTCAGTCTTTCACTACATGCTGGAGAGGATGTCTGATGTTTCTGTCTGCTGGTGCTATTCCTGGCCCAGTTTTCTCACAGAACCTTTAGAAAATGACATCCAAGAAGTAGCTGTTCATAGTCTGCCATAGAATGCAAGAGTAGATATAGAGGGATAAAATTCGTGACTGGATTGTCACATTAGATTCCTGTTTTCTATTATTTCACAACACCTGAATGCATCTCTTTGCATTTTGCATAACTAGGCAGAGTCAGATTTTACAAGGAATCTTCAGAAATCACATGCCTCATCCCACTTACCTGTGAAGAGTGCTGGGTCCCTAATCCACTTAGGTTCACTTACAAAAATCCCAGCTAACACCCTCAAGCCTTTTAATCTATTTCTAGGGATTGTCATCACCTGCAAATTTGAACAAACCCAGAATTTTCTGAATGACTCATCCCTATCAACACAGAACAGCAAAAATTCATCTCCCATTGCAGGAAAAAAGCTAAGAGTACCCCCTAGTGTTCTGGGTGCAACCTGAAAGTCTGGCCAGAGTGAAACCAGAGACAAGCTCATTTTAGAACACGGCCTTTAGTCCCTTGGCATCCATTGTTTCCCTTTAGAAAAGGACACCTGTTGCAGTGTGATTACCTGAATGTGCCTCCAAACCATCATGTACCCACAGCTTGGTATGTCACCATTTAAATATGCTCATGTGAATTTACACCAACAAACCCCTCTTTGCACTGACAGTGTTTAAGGGTGCTCCCAGTCACCTAGAGCTGCTCAGATGACATGCAAAAGTCATTAGGGTTTGGGTACTCAACAGCTTTTGATGCTTTATGGATCTACTATGAGAGTCGTGCGTCTTAATTAATCTGTCAAGTGCTTCAATATCCACAGAGAGAAGGTGCAGTGCAATGCAAGACAAGGTTATTTATAACTCCCCCTCCTTCCTGTGCACAAAGCCACATTACCTCACATTAAATCCTTTTTTAATGACACCAAAGTTAAAAAAAAAAAATAGTGTAACTTCTGCTGACTGAATCTGCTCCAGACACCTGTTCCTTGCCCTGCCAGGTCAGGAGACCAGCAGGTTCTGCCATTAACCTCCTGCTGCGAGAGCTCAGCAAACCTTTTCGCTTTTCTGGGCTTCTCTTCCAAGGCATCTCTCTAGAGATGTTCTTTCTGTCAGGGTGTATTACCGTGTGCATTTACTAAGTAGTAGTAATTATTTTGCCAATAACAAAGGAAATTTATTGTTAATCATAACAGCAGTCTTAATATACTTTGTCTTCCTGGCTTTGTCTGGAATAACAACTGGAAGGCAAGTGGAATTTAAATCCAGGGAGACACATGTGGAGTGCAGCACCCAGCAATATGTATGCAGATGATAACATGCTTGAGCAGGCTGGCCAATACAGTACTTGCAGTAGCCCATCCATCAAGGCTTAAGTTATAGCAGATGATGCAAATTTAATGATTAAATATAAAAGCTTAAAATTCCAGCTAGTAGCAGCAGCTTATGTGGGGGTAGGGGAGGGCAGTCATGAAAGCCTGTCACCTAAACTTCATCTTACACTGGAAAAGTATCTTCCTGGAGCAAGGCAAGCATATTAATAATGCAGCAGTGCCAGCTGAGGGAAACGGCTGGTTTGAAAAAGCAATTCTGACTGTAAGGGTCCAGGAAATGGAATCTCAACAGGACAAGCCACATTTACAAGCTCCTGCTAAGATGGCTCCTTTAGCAAGCCAGAAAATAACTTACAAACAGATCACAGTTTGCACTTTGGCACCACCCTTAATACATGCTCAAAGAGCCCAGTCTGGAGGGAAATACACTGTAATTATAGACACAGTGCAACTTGTGCTGGCCAGGCCACCAAATGCCCCTTGTGGATCCTTCAGAGCTTCTGGTTCTGTGGGGCATGACTTTAACACAAAGCTCAAAGTGGCTTTTATTGCAGAACCTGTAAGATGCAAATTCAGCACTTCCTGAGATTTTTTCTGATTGCTGATTTCTGGAATGTTTATTTTTTCCAAGAGAACGTTTTGCAATTTTGCTGTGATTTTAGTCAGTCCAAACAGCTTTGCTATTATCTCATTGCCTGTACTTAGACTCTAAGTGCAGCTCTTTGGTGTTTAAAACCAGGAACTGAAATGAAACACTATCTGAAGCAACAAAGATGAGCCGGAATGTTCTGGTTTTCCCTTAATCCAGGGTTCAGTGTTGCCCCTCACCTGTTTCCTTTTCCTGGTCTCTCACGTGAGGTAACAGCAGTTATCCAGCAATCTCAGAAGTCAATTGTAAGGATCAGCTTGTCAACACTCACTTAAATCCACGTCACTTGCTTTGAGCATAGGAAGCAATAAAATGCTGAACAGTGTCACTGCTGTGGTCCCCAAATGGATCCTTATTTGTCTTGCCAACCCATAAAGATGCAGACAAGATCAAAGCTCTGTTGTTTTGTTTGGGGTTTCTTTATGGGCTGCATAAGGATTGTCACCTAACTCATGAAATGCCTTGGAAAAATAAAATATCTATCCTTAAACATCTTGAAATATAACTAACCACTTCACAGTGCATGAATGGTCTGCTGTGGGTGCTCCCCATTATAATCAAACCCAAGAAAGTGGGGAGGAAGGGAAAAATCAGTACATACTGAGAAATCCTCTCTCCAGAGTTACCAGGTGGCAATGTCCTAACTATAGATTTCTCTGAAAAGCTGGATTACCTTTTATTATCCCACTCTTTGGTGAGCTTACTTCCCTTTTTAATGGCCTGTTCCCTCCTTTACTACGTGTGGCAAGGCCTGGTGGGTTTGCATTGCTGCACATGCTCGAGCGCAGCAGCACTGAGCAGCTTTCCAAGGAATAATGGGAGCGTGCTCCTCGTGCCATCAGGTGTACATAGCACAGTGCCTGAACGTGTGTGTCACTGCTGAGGATTACACAGCCCTGAGCAAAACACAACCCAGCCACGCTTTGTTCTCCTGTCAGGAAGCTGAACCCACAACAAACATGAGGCTCACATGAAAAGATAATGCACCTTTTCTAGCCACACTGAACACAAACAAGCAAATGGAATGCACTTACTTGCACTCCAATTCCCCTGTGTATGCCCACTGCTCCAGAGTGTATTCACAGATAGCCCACCCTTCTCTGCTGCTCCCCCACCACACAATGCACAGAAATCACCACTTCAATTCCACACTGAGCCCCTCTGGCTCTTAGTGACCCTCATGCCAAACTCCACACTGCTGGAAATACTGTTGTGGCTTCAAGGAACATTAAGGAAAGAACATTTTTGTTAAATGGAGTCACACAGAAATTTATTGAATGCAGAATTTCTCACATCATTGCATAACATCAATTTTCTGTGACAATATCTGCAAATATGCAGGATGCTGGGAGGTGGTGGATGGTGTCAGGCAGAAGGCATTTGAAATGAGAACTTATGGATCAGGGATAGCTCGCTGAACCTCTCTGTTGAGGGATGGGGTTCAGGAAGTCTGAAGGCTTCTGAGAGGTTGCTGCATCTGCTGTCAAATATTAATTTTGGTGTATACAATTTCAGCAGTTTTGGCCTTGTTTCAGTGACCCCTCCTCCTCTCTACACCGTCACCAATTCCAATTTAGCGGGGATCACCAAGGGTACAGCACACTGGGAAAACACAGGACTTCTCCTGGTTCCAGCTAGGAGGGATGAGTTACCTCAGATTCAGTGGAAGATCAGTGCATATTGTTCTGGAGCTTCATTAAAGAGAAGGGATATGTGAGATCATGAAGAGCTATTAAGCTTACATATTTCTCCCAGTTTATCAAGATGGTCAGTACACAGGCAAAGCATTAGCTGTGAGGTTTCTGCCTTCTGCTACCTGCTGTCGAATGCCCTAGTTTGGCTGGTGTAAAACTAATGCCAGCTGTACCCTAATAAAGAAAAAGGCCTTGGACTTTACATGCATAACCAAAACCCAACACTATAAACCTGCTGTTGTGGCATTTGTTCTCTCAAGGGTATTACAGTTCAGCATAAACTGGAGGACAACAGAGGAAGATACAGATATCTTTGTTGAACAGACCTAAAAAAACCCATGAAAGCCAGTATTTTGAAGATCAAGCCAATAATGCCAACTTGTTATATGAATTGTGAAGTGGGAACTGGATAGCAAGAATTGTATATGTATCTTTGTTTTACCATGTCTCTTTCCTCTTGCAAAAATAAACAACTGCCAACTCCCCACCTCTCTCCCACCAGGAACTGGCAGCTTTTCTCCATCACTGGCATTATCCAGCCCTGACTGTGCCCAGGAATTCACTGCCTGTCTCACTGACGGTATTTCTCAGCAATCCCTCATACATATGGGACATCATGTTCTGCCCTCAAGAAACCCACAGCATGAGAGTCAGGAATCTATTTTAAAAGGTTAGGTATTCCCCAACCATGAAGGGACAGTATTTCTGGCTATGTGTATTTGAGTACATATTCCCTGGCAAAATAGGACAGTGGAAAGGGGATGAAACCCAGACTTACTTGATATCCTTGTCCTCAGGCTGGTAAAACAAAATATTTGACAATTACTCTTCAGAAGCAAGTGAATCAACCAAGCTGCTACGTCTGTGTAGTGGTTTAGACTGATACCTCTGTAATCTTTTGCTATCCTACCCACAATTGTGACAAATGGCTTTCACTAGTTCTGTTCTCATAGGATACCAAGTTTCCATTTCAACAGAAAGATGTGGGGTCTCCAGAGGTCCCTGCTGCATTTGCAGATGAAAGAACTTTGTCTCTATTACCGGGTACAGGTTGATCCCAGATGAGTTGCCTGGTGTTTTTACCCATCACCAACAAGCTCCCATGACACAAAAATCTCTCTCCATCTCTGAAGTAACTTGCATTTTTGAGATCTCTTCAACAGCTGCTTCAAAATGTAGTCAGTTGTTCACAGGTAAAAAGGAAAAATTTTCTATGCACTGTGAACTCCCATGTCAAACACATAACAAGAAACGGAGGAAGGAAAATGATATGGACTGAGTTTTTATGAGAAAGTCTGGCTCAATAATGAATGGTTCACAACTGTTCTAATGACTGAAAACATCTTTAGACAGAACACACAATTCACTGCTCCATGGACACCAGAAGCTGAATTTTCTAACCACTGAAACAAGCCACAAATTATCCACCAATTTCCAAAACAGCATGACTGTGGCCTACACAGATATTTTTGCTGAAAGGAGGAAAATATGACAAGAATAATAGTCTTGCAGCTAAAGCACTGAACTCCAAGGACCTGTATGTAGCTCTTGACTCTTCAAGGAGCTTTGTATTTCACTGAGGCAAATCACTTCAAATTCATCTCCCCTAGAATGTGACTTAAAAAATATATATAAATTTCAAAAGTCATTATATACATGGGTTTCTTATTATTCCATGTGAATATGAATAAATAGAACACAAAGAAAAGCAGTCCTTCAATTGTGCTTGAATGCTTCTAAACACATACTCCTGTGCAATAAGCAGACAAACTCCACACTGGTTTTTCTCTTCAGCTACTTACTTTTGTCTCCAGGTTAAGAGATAAAAAAGTGTGCACACTGCTTTGTAAATATAACCCTCTATGAAAAAAAAGTTTATTATGAATATCTTGATGCTCAAGTTAAAAGAACAGTCTGACAATAAAACTGTATCATCCAGTTTGCAATGTCTCTACCTATTTCCAAAAGTTCTATTCTGCTCACCAGCAAAACTTGATTTTTCCAGGATAGAGTCAGTGAGCAGATTCATAAACACAGCACACAGAGTTTGTCCTTGCTCTCCCACTAGTCTTGCCACTCATTATTAGCTACTTGGGAATTGGTTTATTAAGGGGCTTCATTATCTCCTGTTGTGATATTCCTGTTATCTTGCTTATGTCCTTTTTTACCCGAACTTGGTCTAAGATGAACACAGTGTTTTTAAGGCCACAGCTTACAGCTGTGCCCTGAATGCATCCTTAAACACAAAGTTCTTTCCTGGAATCTGCTAGTTTTAGAATCATAATGAGAATAAAAAACAAGGCTGTCTTGACTCACTTCATTGGTCCTTTTGACTAAGTCACAAGTCTACACATGAAATTGTGACGTGAAGCCTGTATCTTTTGCCGATCTCACCAGTTCTTTAAATAATGAGTCAAGGAAAAATAAGGCAGCAGGCCCTATTCTTTTTTAGAGTCATGACATCCTTGGAGGTGCAGAAGAGTGCTCTTGTTCCAATTTTAAACCAGCAGGAAATGGACTACAGAACTTGGTTTTCTGAATGACTCTAGACTCAATACCTGTCTAACAGGCTAAAGCTATAAAGACTGACGTTTTCCTTTTCTTTCACAGTTCCATTAAGCTGTACCAATAATGCAGCAAATGAATAGAGGCATCATAACACACAGTGCTCTGACAGTTGGAAGTTGCCTGGCTCCTGCCCCATTTCTAGTTCTATCTGAACAGAATTTTCAAAGAAACAGACTTAATGAATCATGTTTAGTCATGCCTGAACGCTCACTGACACTGTAGCTTAAAAGCAATACCTGCTCTCAAGGGACGGTTTTGCCATATCTGCGTTCTACAGTACATTCTGGATTGTTTATTTATTTCCTAGAAGCACATATACTTCACTAGTGAGCAAATACAATTTCATCTTTGCAGCTTGGTCCTCCCCAACCACAAATGGGGAATTAATGCTAGCCTATCTTTTTTGTAAATCATTTTGAGATATGCTCATGGGAAACGCTGTTTAACACAATATTAACCTTTGCCACTCATTTCTAGGGAAAAGTGAGCAGAACACCATCTTTTTCTTCTCTCTTCTCCAACTACCTGCTGTTCTCCCACTTCAACCAGGTCAAAAACCTACAAGGAATTAAGTGCAAAAAGTTATTACTTGAAACTGAAAGACCACTTCTGCTGTTTCTACTGAACTGTAGAAATGGGTTCCACTGGACTGGGGTTTGTGTGAGCAGGTCAGAACTTACCAAACAGTGTGTGAGATGAGACAAGTAACAGGACTCCATTGATAGGGCTCAATACTCAGCAATGGGGAACTTTCAGACACAGGGTCTCAAGTTGGGGTTTTGCTCAAGAATTCCACTGCCTCAGCCCACCTTGCTCCAGGCACAGAACCCAACAGCCAGAGTGTGACTTTCAGTGCCATCAAAATAAGGGTTCAGAAGGACCAAACACAGCAGAGTTTCTCCTGCTACATCTGCTGCCGATAGCACCTCACAACTGAAATGCTGATTTCTAGGGAAGAGCACCGAATACCAAAACCTAACGCTGGTCTACAAATTTTCCAGGAATGCTTTGCTTTCCTCACTAGTGTATTGTTTTCCAACCCCTAAGAATTTTTCTTTAATTTCATGATAGGCTGGTTACATTAGATGTTCTCTTCACACAAATGTACCCTTGACCTGGCCACTTTTTTCTTTAAAGCAATAAAGTCCATCATAATGGATTAAAAAAGCCACTTGTTTATGACATCTGGTAGGCAGCCTCACACATCTGAGATTCTATGAAGCATTAATATCAAAGCCTGCCAGAAGTATGCCTTGTGCAGAAGGCATCAGACCGAAAATTAATGTGTCACTTACAAATGGTAAAGGCATGAAACTGAGTAATCTCATTCCACGGTGCAAGGAACAGCTGGATCAGCCGAGGGCAGGTGTGTGAAAGGAGAGCCAGACACCCCTGACTGAGGCATCACAGGGGAGGTGGGCTGAGCATCAGCTCCAGGCATTCCAGGGAGCCAGGCAGATGCCATCAGGCACAAACCTAGCTACAGGGAGTCCCTGTAATCCTCTCTAAGACTCAGTGGCATGTTCTAGATGATTGCATAAAATGGTAATGAAGATTTTGTTTTAATATGCTTTCTACTTAAACAAGCTCTCATTGCAAGAAAGTTATATCTAAAATAATTATATTATTTTCCCATTCTTTTCCAAGTGCCACAGAGCACCTGGTCATTTCTCGCCATTGCTGCTTTCAGGGCGAGAAAATAGGAGAAATCGTCCTCTTTTTAGACTTACCTGAAAGATCTATAAAGAGCTCTCTCGGAGCCAGGTGTATAAAAATATAGATTTCCTCAATTCGTTTTACTGGAAAAATGAAAATAAACCAAGCAAACAAATAAGGTATCCAAAACCAACCAAGATTATCATGCTAATGAAGTAATATGTATCTAGACATCTCCATCAGTGTGGAAAAGAACTCATGACACCTTCACTATGTGTTCAATGCACAAGACTTGGTATACTATGAGCATACACCATTTGGCAGTTATGTGTTCCCAAAGAAAACATGAAAGGACAGGGAAAAATATCACTCAGATCCTTATTCTTCCGTTTCTTCTTTTATGAAGAAAGAGTAAGGAAAGAGGGTTTTTAAAAAAAAAAAAGTCAAATCCCAAGTTCAGCTACCTGCTTTTCCTTTCAGTCTTGCTCCTGTTGCTCCCAGGTAGTATTTAGTTGTTGCCGAGCAGCAGAAAGCTAATTACCGCAATGTCATGTTTCCTTGTTTTCATCTCTTGCTCCTTCCCACTTACATGCACACTGCTCCTCAACACTCCCAAAATAAAGGTAAATTAGCTGCAAGAAACAAGAGAATTGAAAGCACAGTTTTGCACTCTGCCAATGGAAACACTCCCTCCCCTAAAGCACTTGCTCTTATTAGTGTAAATCGCCCTGTAAGCTTTGGTCACAGAACTCATTAACATCTCCAGCCAAGCATCTGGCGGGGCTGTGCTGCTCACCTACCCCCAAAGCAGCCAGCTGAAATACAGCAGGTATTCCCACAGGAAAGACACTCACTGCAGTACTGGTGAAGCTCCTGTTGAGGGCAATTTAGAGAATTTAGCATTTGTGCTGTAGTGCACATGGCAAAAAAAGGCTGTCAGAACAACACAACAGCTTCTGACAATTCATTTAGTAGGATGAAAGAGATGCCTTATTCTAAAGCTACCCACTATAATCCATTTAGGCACAGCACCTTCTGCCCATTTGTATTTCTTTGCTTCCAAACAAAAGTAATCTTTTTCAGAGTGTGGAGAGCAAAAAGATTTTGTCTTCTAAGCTACAGACTCGCTTTGCATCAGCACTCTTTTTTTAACCCAGCAATACATGTCCTTAGTAGCATGAGAAGAATTTATTCCCTTTTCAGAAGACTCCAGTCTATTTCTGTATTTGAAATAGCAGAAGGTCCTAAAAACAACTACTGCAACCCTTTCACACACGGGCACAGATGAGAAAGGGATTCCAGGATGCAGAAACTGACTGCACATACAAAACTAATAAAGGTAAGGGGGTAAGACGGTCAAAATAAGGCAGACAAGGCAATGCCAAGCAGAGTCTGACTGCACTGGAGACCAAGATCATCCACTTACAGCACAAGGAGGGGAGATTTCCATCTCTCATGGCCACCACTCATCACCATAAGCTAAAATGTTTGAATTCTCTATCTTCTTTTCCACCCCCAGCACTTTTGCTAAGTGCTAAATGTTTGTGATAAACCAGAGGCTCTACCAGAATTGCTGCTTGCAAGACCATGGCCTAAAGTCAACCCAACAGCCACTTAGAAAAATCAACAGTTATGAAATTCATTGTGTCTGCATGAAAGCAAATTCCAGTGTTGCCTTTCTGCAGGAGATGGAGAATTAGTCTCTCTTTTTCAAAACTGCTGACATACCACCTTCCACTACATGGGGGTTTTTTGAAAAATACAAAGGCGGGTGTTACAAAATAACACCTCTCTGTTTCCCTATTTTGGCCCAATTACCTTCTATTGTGGCTCTAGCACTAATGACCATTGCATATGAGATAAATGAAATTTCATTGGCCATTTTCCAAACATCTCCCAAGGAAGGTTCACCCCTGTGGCTACCATGAACCCTAAGCAAGAGCTGGGAAGAGAAACACTCCAGCCAATGTTGAAAATATTTAATCCCAGAGAGCCAGTCAGGGATCCAAGTCCACTTAGAAGAGCATGACACTGTAATCAAATGCATTGCATTGTGTCTCTTGCATTCACGAGCCACAGAGCCACTCTAGATATTCTTTGTGCTCAGGCAGCTCGACTATCTCGATACAGTTCCCTGTCTGGCAGGGAGGGGAGGGCTGGGTGAGTGCAGTGAATCTGTCACTTGCAGCAGACAAGAACATCTTGTACTTGAGCTCTTGTTGAGTAGGTTAGAAAGGCAGACAAAGCGGCAGACTTATTAGATTTTTTTTAAACGGAGGTATTGAGAAGCAAAACCCTTATAACATTCTATTAATTTAAACAGGTTTGTGCAAGATCTCATTATCCCCATCAATAAGATCAATAACATTTAAGGATTAATATCGAAAATAAAAACATTACAGTCTAAACTGAACTTTGAAGAGATCCCAGTATCCCCAATCCTTATTTTAGGCAATCATCACTAAAATCAGAAGACACTTCTGCAGACTTGAGTAGCTAAAACTAAGGAGACAGATTGAACCAACTCAATATTCCATCTCTGCTAAGCAGCAGACTAGAGAGACAAAAAAGTCGTTTGCAACAATCTGAAGGGCATTTTGACCAAGGAGGAAAAGGTCAAGTGAAATGAAGCAGGATGTAAATAGGAGTAATGGAATGAAAGCACGATGAGGCTAAAAAAAAATTGAATTAAATTATTTTGTTCTGGAGTTCTCCCTTAAAGGAAGAGAAATTAATCCCTTATAATACTCTGAATAACCCTAGAAGATCTTCACAGTTGCAGCAGGATGTACAAATACACCTGCTGGCATTTCTCTCCCAGGATTTGTAAGGATGATGTCACATCTGATATGCCAAAAGCCTGGGGGTAAAGCACCACCTAATAACTCTGATTTGCTCATCGTTAATACTAATATGGGTTGTGTATGCATGTGAAGAATTAATACATTTTTCTGAGCAAGGAGAACAACTGCTAATGGTCATTACACTAGATCAGAGGACTGTAACATCATGCTCTTGAGCAAGCATATGATGTTCATGGAAAATAAGCACCTTTAAAACCCAATGGCTGTGTTAAATCCCATGACATCTGCCTAAGTATCTATGGGGTTTTAAAGGCAGCTTCTTAAACTTGTCAGTCTTACAGCATTGCTGACACCATTTCTTAAAATTAGCAGACCTGAGAGAACTTTCTACAACTCAGCTTTCCAGACTTTTTACTTGGTTTCAGACTGTACGCTTTGTGTAACTACTGAAGAATCATGGCTACAGACACAAGAAGTGAATGTAGCAGGCACTGCATATTTCTGAAGAGCTACATTTCGCTCCCCTCCCAGTGATTTGCCTGCCGCATGTCTCCGAGTGAGTCATCAGTGCAGGGGAAATACCTCCAAATTAGCAGATTAGGAATGGCAGATCCTGCAGACTTGGGCAGACTGTCACAGCTATGCTCCTTCCAGATCCAAGCCCTCTGTGCCCATGCAGCTCTGATGACCTTCGAATGCATGGCTCTGGACATCCTCCTGCCAGCATCAAGCAGCGTAGACTCAGCACAATGCCCCACCTGGACAAAAAGCATTCTCCCTCAAGGGTCACTCTTCCTTGGGCACACAAGCCAGTAGCAAAGTGGGGAATTCAGATGGGAAAGAGGGAAACCAAGGCACACGGTGCTGGTGCACCCACCCATCCCACCAGTGCCTTCAGAAGCCAGTCCTGGCCCTCATGCACATCCATACCAGCACACAGGCATGCAAACCTGTTACCTAACTTACACTGAATTATGCAATTCTTTAGTGCTCATTAACAAGCAGAGGCTACCACAAGTTACTAGTGAAAACAATCTGAGAAATTAATAAACATGACCATTTTTAATAATAGCCAACCCATGCCTTTGGGCCCAGAAACTGTGCATATTAGCCCAGGAATAAAAGTTACTAAGCTTTAAAAAGTAACAGGTTCATTACTAGTATTAAAAAAGACAAAACCAGGAATACTCTTGTTTGCATAAGTTGCAGTTGATCTTGTTTGTTAAGACTATAAGTGTCCTAATTTGGTTTTAAAAGTAAAATCAATTGTAAATTTATTTAGACCAATTCACCTGCCTGCCTGTTGTACATCACTGGGCCTGTATTGATTGTTTGAGATAGAACTCATTCCAAATTGTATTGATTTAATTCATTAGCAAATTTTTAGCAAAGCATATTTTGTTGTTTCAGGGCAGAAGTACATAAAGCTCCATTTAGAGACTGCAATACAGAGCAGGAGAGGTATGGGAGGGGGCTAGAATTTCTCAAATAAATGAGATTTACAAACAGCAATATGAATCATCTGTTTCTGATGAAAGATCCGTTTTCTAAACAATAAATAAGAAAAACTAGGACTGGAAAAAGCCTAGAGACATTGATAGGGGGAACCAGTTGGTGAAATAAGAATGGGGTGAATAAAGCATAAATAGTACAATGTATTGGTCGTTTCAACAGACATTTTGATTTATGGATTTAAGTGCCTAAAATAGCTCAACAATTTATAAATCATCTTAAAATCAACAAATCATGAGTAGATTTGTCTGGCTTTACAGCAAGACCGTGGAGCTGAATTTGTTACCTTGGCAACTGAAGGTACCTCTGTTACCATGGCTACAGCTCCTTTAAAATACGGTTGGCAATTCCTCCCTCCCCAACTTTTGTGACTATTTTGAAAAGGAATTAAAAAAAAAAATAAGGAATCCTAGTACTCTGTCAACACTTGCACTGAGACAAAAGGGTCTGCAAAATGCAAATTTTGTAAACCCACAACGACAGGTTAAAGATAAGTGAATTTTTCTGCTGCAAATCTTTACCTCAGTGACTGTGTTATGAAGAGCTTAGATCTGGAATCCACAAACTTGGATTATGACTAGCTCGATCTTCACATACTCAGCTCAACATTTCACATCAAAACCCAGTTCTGTGGCTCACTGGAAGAAGTGGTATAGAAATGGATTCCTACCACACTGTAAATTCTCTGTGTATCAAAGCTCCCCACAAACAGGTGATGGTCTGGATTGCTTAATGAGATATGGAAAAAAGGGTCAGAAATCCTGGATCCTTGTTTCTGAGGCAGGTGAAGTGGCAGCAGGGAGTGCATTCAACTTCCCAGGTTCCAGTCAGCACCCGAGATGTGCTTCCTATGCCTGGAAGAGATGGTTTTATGGAGGAAACCACTTACTGCACTCAAATCTGTGTCCTCTGAATTATCCTGAGGTTAGAGTGGCATTTATGTTGCTAAACTGCAAATAATCTGTTTAGGGATGTTGCTTGCACCTAATGCATCAAGACAGGAAAAGGCTTTTCCACCTTTCCAGAAAACTGTGCACCTTAATCTGAGACACAGGGCATTCACAGAAGAGGTCACAATGCCTCTTTAACCTCATTGAGGTTATTCTGCAAGTTAAATATAAGAAAAACTTCAAGGTCTGATTGAGAAATAAATAATTTTTTAAAAATAACCACAAACTTTGATTTGGACACCTTCTGATTCCCAGCTAGCCCTATGTTTTAAAATCCCCTTTAACTTTCCCTCCCTAGGAAACAGTTTTTGTGCTCTCCCCCAACATTCAATCACGCATAGTTGGTGTTATAAGCAGGCTTAGGGCAGCACACAAGTGCCACAAATCACTTAAGAATTAGAAACAGAGCCAGGGAGAATAAGCCTTCCAGGGTGAATGCTATTTTTCATCCTTGTTTGCTAACAGAATACCTGGCTTGAACACGAGTCCTGCCTTTCTCTTCTCTTCTCCAACTTCACCTCCAATCCCCTCTCACTTTCCCTTAAATTTTATGCAGTTCTGTGCCTATCGTATGCATACTTGCTAGGGAAGATTTCCAGAAGTGATTAGTGATTTCTGGCTTTTCAGTTATTGAGTCTCCAAACCAAAATCTCCTGAAGGGCTAAATTTTAATAAACCTTTAGTCTGATCATATTAAAATAATATAAGACTTCTTAGCTTTGAGGACTTCAAAGTCACATGACAAAGTATTGAGGACACTAGAAAGGGCAGTGGAAATGTTTTCATCCTTTTCTTAACCCACGATGGCCATTTCCACAGTCACTGATGTCACAGGGTGGCACAAAGAACAAAACACTAAGACCCTACATGGATCTGAGCACTGCCTCCCCATTCTCTTCTCTCCCCACCTCATGTACATCTGCTGTGTGCTGGACTCGCTGCACTGCAAGGTTAAAAGGAAGAACACGGCTCAAGGACCGAGCTGGAATTTCACAAGCAGATGGCTTTGAACTCTGCAAACACAACTCTGGGGCACCATGTCTTGGCCAACAGACACAGTACCCTAACAACAGCCCGGCACTCCAAATTTCACAGAATATCCACCCCTGGGAAAGTTCAGATATTAAGATACAGATTTGGAGCACTACTCCCTAATTTTACCCCAATTCAAGACCTCAGTATTGGTAGTCATGTAGTTAAAGTTAGAACACCATACTTGAGAAATACAGGCTCTAAAGACAATCACCTTGTCTGTGGGACAGAAGTAGTACTTACTTGTTTTGCCTTACAAAACAGTTGCAGAGATTGATACCTATATTAACATTTCAGCAGCACTTCCAAGGTGTAGAGTTCCACACTGTTACATGCTAGAGTGTTTTGGATTCTTTGTAGTGCCGGTAGATGCATAATATTCAAACAGAGCTATTTCAAATGAAAGCTATTTGCTTTATGTCTGAGGTTAGAATTCAGAAACTGAAGTGGTTCTTCAACCACACTTAGCATTGTACCTGCATGTGCACTTGAATGAACCTAGGAAATGAAAATACACCACAGATGACACAGCCAGAAGACAGTAAACAGTAATAGTGGAGAGGATCCTATTGTCCAACAAGATGTTGAGTGTACTGCAGAACACAAACTAAACACAGTTGCATAACATTGCTAGCAAAGCTTTTGGAATATTGCACATTCCTTTTACATTGTGCAGAAAGCAAATTTTCTCTAGGTTTAGGCTATGACTTACCTTGTGATCCTTTCTGAATATCTCCATCTTCCTTTTGACCTTGACTGCACAAGAGGTTAGTTTCAGAAGTGCTTGCATGTTGCTTATGCAACACACCTCCCAGGAGGGGTTCAAAAGGCTCCTCCTGAGCCTTCTGTAGCCCCAGCTAAAAGGGGCTGAGAGATGTACTTAGTGCAGCACCAGATGGGAGAGTGTCTCCCACCTGCAAAGGGCTGTTGGGAGCCCTTTTGACAATGCCAAGCAATCAGCTCTTCAACAATACCCCGAGAAATCCTCCCTCTGCAAGGCCTCTGCAGCTGCCAACACTGAACTGGCTCATGGGAGGGGTGATCACCACATGTAGCTGATAGCAGGGTTGGTGTCACAGGTGCTAGATGGCACTCACCAATTTAGCCTTAAAAAACATAACAATGAGGACAAGGCTTTTTCATTGCTCTCCTCTACGTAAGGACAGAGTTTTTGCATGTCTGTAGGCCATTACTGTGGCTTGATTGAGTACAGTAGGAGAAAATATTGTTCTGTGGAAAGAAAGGATGCTACAACATTCTCCTGGAAATCAGGATGGTGCTGTCAGCAAGGGGGGTGGCAATGTGCTCTCACTGCCCTGTGTCACTTACACGGTGGCAGCTCATGCCATGGCAGATGCCCTCATGAGTCCGGGTGGTACGTTGATTTCTGTAAATATCACATCTATACTTGCCCACAAAACAGTGGAATCTCATCAAAATGGGCTGTTTTCCTTGAGATTATGAAAAGAATAAAAAATTACTGGGGAAGCAAAGTGTGTGATGTGCAGGGACATCATCGACTACATCAGGTTGCTCAGAGCCCTGTCTAACCTGGCCTTGAATGTTTCCAGGGATGGGACACCTACAACTGCTCTGGACAACCTCTTCTGGTGTTTTACCAGTCTTATAATGAAAAACTTCTTCTTTATATCTAAGCCTGACTCTCTCATTTAGTTTAAAACCGTTAATTCTCATGTAATTGCAACAGGCCCTGCTCAAACATTCATCCCCATCTTTCTTTCATGACAAAGGCTATTTTGGAAGATGCCTAAAAGAGCTACCAACACAGTTTTATAAGTTATGTTGTCACTAATTTGGATATCTAAAATGGCTCACAGCCAGTCAAAACCCAGTACTGACAAAGATTGCTGTCAGTAGAAATTTTGTATGTTCCATCCTGTGCATTATCCTTGCACAAATTAAGCTGTGCAAGAACCTCTGCCTAACTAGGGAATGAAAACATCCCCTGCTTTCCAAAATACTGTCTAATTTTTTAATAGGGTTTTTTTTTTCTTTTTGGTTTGTAATAGTTGCAATTCTAAGTAATGTGGATATACTTTTATACTTTTATATAATTATATAATAATGTTGATATTTGATATTTAGGTTTTGTAGAGCAAAGGCACAAAAAGGTCTCAATATTTAGTAACATATTTAGGCCACCTAGGAGCTTAACAGGACTTTTGTGCTACACACTACCCAAAGGTAGGGAAGAACTGTGGCCATAATGCTTTAAAAGCAAAAACTGGTAGCTATGGATTAAGCTAAGCAAACAATATGGGAGGGATAGTGCCTACAACACACTGCTAGTCATAATCTGGGAAAAAATATGAAGAAAACGTTTCTCTGAATTATGTGAAATTATCTAAAATGAAGCAGTCATTGAAATGCCTGAGGTTTTACATCCTTATTTTTAGCCACCTTGTTAAGAACTCTGGCTTTTCAGGGAATCTGTGATATCCATCCACATAAACTGCAGTGAAAACAGGAAATCCTGAGCTCAACATTTACTGGCACCATAGCAATCCCAGGGCTTCCAGTTTTCCAGGGTGATGAGTTATTTTGAGTGCCTCTGTTCTGAGGTGCTAAACTCAACTATCAGAGGGTAAACACTCAGCTGCTCCCAGAATTTAAATCTCTTTGGAACATATTCCACAGAGTCAGAAACTGAGGCTTCAAAATCCATGGTCAAATACGAAATAAGTTGGTCTGTAGAGGAATTCTATTATAATTATTTTTGCTATAGTATTGCTTTGGGAGAGAAATTGGATTAAGGATCCCACTACAGACACAAACTGCTCACCTCTGGGGCTTGATGCATTCTGGACCTTCCACTTCATCCCATGTAGGAGCTGCCAGCAGCATCCTACAGCCTGCCACACCCCAGTAGCTCTGTGTGAACGTGTGTGGAAGGTGTGCAGACAGACCTCACACCCTGTCCAAGGCTGGTTATGTAGCCAGCCCGCCCATATGGCAAACTACGAAAGGTTAGACAGGTACTCATTTAAGTTGTCTTGAATGAGAAGCATTATTGCCTGCACACAAACATGATCCGAACACACACCAAATATCTTGGCTTAAAAGCCACAGGGAGAAAAGTTGGCCTTCCATGTTAAGTTAAAGAGTTCTACATTCAGGGCAAAGCCTCCCTCTGCTTAGGAGTTTCCTTAAGGAGTTTTGCACTCAATACTCCCACGCAATGGAGGGTTTCCTCTTCCAAAAAAAAAACAGGTAAGTGAGCGGGACATGCTCTTTCTAAAGGAGCTAGAGACCACTGAGCATCCTCTACATCCTTCATACCTGTAACAATTTCATTTCTGGGGGCTGCTGTGAAGCTGAGGTTGGTGAATCAAACCTCACCAAGGGTGGACTCCAAAAGGCTGCAGAAAAAATGTCTCCAGCTCTTCTAGCATCATTTCAAAAGTAGGTTTGAGAGAGGCTGCACACCATGTAAGCATAAGCATATGAGTTAAGCCACCTTTGGGCAAGTCACAGTGCAGAAGCTGTAACAAAAAGGGAAAAAATAGACCAGCAGCAAGTTAGAGAGGAAGGAAGTGTGATATTCTCAGGAGATAAATCCAGAACAAAGGTGGTGAGGTGAGATCCTGAAAATCCTAACGCATGACACCACCACCATTCATTGCTACAAAGCTCTCCATCTCAGTTTAGAACAGAAACTGTGCAGAGTCTAAAAAATATTACCAACTGCCTAACAGAAAAAGATTGAAACTCCTAGTATTAATGGGCAATTAAAGTTCTCTGGTTTCCTTTGCCATGTGTTAGTTTATGTTCCATGTATGATATATTGCATTACTTTCTCAGTTTCTTTAATCTTAAAGCTTTTGACAGCATAAAAGTGTGTGGCATAATCTGAAAATGAGATTAATAATTATATTGAATTTATGCAGCAAAAGCATGAGCATATGAAAACAGATGTCTATGACTCATGGGATGTTATAATGTTTAGTGGTTGTAAGCTTACAAAAGAAAGAAAACACCTGAAAATTTCCTAAATGCTTAGCTGTCTGTGATGGAAAGTGAAAAAGCTTAAGATGAAGATGATTTTGGTTAGGAATTAGGAAGAAAAAATATAGATAAAAAATTGTGAAATACTGGGATTAAATTCTTGCTGAATTTCTATGATATTCACCAGTAGAGATCCTTAACACCAGTCAGTGTAGCTGCCTTTCAGGAATGATCAAAGACCGTTTTGGGGCAGGGAAATGACCATTTTGAAGGTCCCTATCAAGCATACATTTCTGCATTCCCTCAGAGATGGAAGGCTTACTTTCACACTTACAGCCCCTTCTGCTATGTCTCATATACTCAGCTGCAGGAGTCTTGGAGCCCTTTTGGATCAGGAATCCATATATGTTAAGAATTTCCCACTGTGCCATTGCTGAGCAATATGAAACATTCCTTGGTCCCACCATACTGTTCCCATTTAGTTTTCACTACCAGACTAGGGAGCAGCAAGGAAGCTTTGCAAAATAAATTCTCTTCTGTGTCAATGTTTCTATTAATTCACAAGAATTAATCTGTCCTAGGTGAAACTGGAAGGCTTGGCTGTGACAAAGAACCATTCCAGCCCTTGTCTGGTGACCACCTGGCTGGCCACGTGGCCCCAGACGAGCACTGTACATACCCCACTTCCAGTTCTAATGCAGCCTTGCTTATCCCAGTAACTACCTTGTCAAAGCACGTGGCTGCCTGCTAGGACTAACATTTGAGAGATCAGCTTCTAATTTATTTATTGCAATGTCAACACCGAATAACTTAAGCATATTTTCCACAGATGACTGCACATTTTTTTTAACACATTGTTTCGTGTCTGCATGCCACAAAGCATTCCAAGATTTTTTTGCAAGCTGTCATATATTTTTTGGCATTACATAATCATTTGATCCATAAGCTGCTAGTGGACTTTTTATCCGACTCTAGAGCAAGCTCTGTCTATCTGCAAGGCTCCTTCTTCCATTTGTCTCAGCTATGAAACATGAATTTGAATAACCTTGTAAGTTGTCAGCATGTTTGCTGATGTGAGCTTCTCTATCAATTGTCTTATCATCTCACTGAAAAGCAGACAGCTGAGAGCGTCATCTCTCCCTTCACTGAGAACAGCTTGGTGCTAACATCTGATTGTACCCTCACAGACCTACACTACACCCATTAAAAAATAATGGGATTTTTTCCCCATGCAAATAATTTCCTTTTCATGATCATTGCTCATAGGGTCTTGAAACAACTTCCATGAGGATTCTTAATGAAATATTGCAGAGGTTGCTTTTTGACAGAGTCCAAGCTTTTGCTCACTTCCCCAGCATTATCTGGTTGCTGGTATCATGTGCCCACATTTAGTCATCTGATCAGTCATACAGATTCAGTATTACTTTCAGAAATTCAGCAGAATTGCTGCCACATTAAAAATGAGTCATTTGTTTGAATCAGGGTCCATATCTCTAAGAAAACCTGGAAAATTGGTCTTGACATAATAAAGTGTTTATAAAGCTAAGTATTTTAAAGCAGTTTTCACTTAACCCATACTTTGGCTGAGCTGCAGCAAAAAGATTTATCTCATTAAATAATTTGGGAAACACATGGACTAAACTAAATTTATTTTAAATTAAGAGTGGTTTAAGTACCATGTACAGATTAAAACAAAAGCGAGGCAAATCTTTGAGATTTGGGTCACAGATGGGCAAATATTAGCATTTTCAGGGAAGTGCAGTAATTTTGAGAGACAAATCTCAATCAGATAAACTACTGTAAAAGAAAGCTGGCAAAGTACTTAAAGAGATACCTTGTAAATAGAAACCCCAGTGCTTTATGCAGGTCTAGCACAGGTCTCTGGGTATATTTGAATTACTGATGTTTTGTAGAAAACAAACTCCTATGTTGCCAGCATATGTTTTTGAAACTCTTCAGAGCCTAACTTTTTCCTGCAAGTGTGTAGCAGTGATAAACAATGAAATGTCACTAGACTTGGGATTTTTATATTATTCTGCCCATCTACACCACTCAGCCCTCTCCCATTCCCCCAAAACAAACAACAAAACCCCCAAACAAACTAACTCAAATATAGTAGATCTCACTAGAGTCACAATATACTTTTCTGGAAGCTCCATAGCAGTAAGACTACCATCATTTCTCCTTCAGGGACAAAGCTCTGGTGAGTCGTATGTTCTCACCTCCCATTTCAGTCTTGGCAAGCCCTGGGTCCTCTAAGAAAGAAGCAGCAAACCTACTGCTCAGGAGCCTGCTCATACAGACTGAGATGACAACTGCTTAGTTCCTCTTCTTTGCTGGTTCAACAGGACCAGGAGTGTTATCATGTAGTGATTTAAAGCTTTTTCACATCAAAACTGAAGCTCATTGAAACAGATCAGTAGAAAGAGATGGCGCCACTTATATTGAGAATTTCCTGATGCTTTAACAGATGTAGTTCAGTCAAAATGCCACCTTCCTCTGCTTTTCATCCAGAGGTTCTTGGGAGGGTACAATTTCCTAAATTTCCCTATGAAAGGATTAAGAATCACTTTTAAAAATATTTCTGATAGCAGATGGAAAAGAAAAGGCTGGCAAATCTTCTCTGAGTGTGCTGTGTTTCTTTTCTCCCATCTAGCTTGAGTAGGATTGGTAAATGATTCTGAGCAGTATCAAAGGAGAAGAGCACGTGTCTGCGGCATGCAGCTGCTACTAACTCGCTGTGAACGTGTGATCCGGAATGAATTATGGATAGTGTGTTGTGTACACCGCTATTTCCTAGAAAACAAGCTCCAGAGTTACGGAAACCTGACTTGCAAAGCCCTGCTGCTTCCACTGCCACCACACACTTTCCTTGTTGTCTCTGATCTAGGAGTGCTGCCAAGACTCAGCCAAGGCCTCCCTTCCCAAGTCCCCACTCCAGACATCCATCGGTCTGGACAGGGAGCTGATGTGAGTTGGCAGACACATCCAAGCCCCAAAGAGTTTATTATCTCAATTAAATTTTAAAAAAGATGGACAAAGGATGTTGCAGAAGATGCAGGCCCACATGCTTGAATGTGTCAATGGTGGAGGCTGGAAAAGAGCCTCACTCATCTGATTTCTGTCCTGGTATTTCATCACCAGCATTTACTGCCTATCTGTACTAAAGTCTGGGAATTCCAGGCACCAGTGGAACTCTAGCACATTACCCAGCATATTTGTGTAGACCCAAGCACAAAAAATGCTTCTTATCTCCAAGACCAGAACTATCCAAGACATGCAAGACAATGTGCTCTTTTAGAAAACTACTCCTAGAAATAAACAGCAATACCTGTGTATTTAATAGTTTGGTCAAATACTCAGACCTTTTATCTAAACCTAGCCTCTAAATCCTCATGTATTAGGAGGTTTATTTGGGTTTTTTAGGCTGTTGGACTTTTGTTTTCTTTCCATGCTGAGTGGAAAGATGCTGGCTAATTATTCATGAGTGGCTACATCTCACCCCATTACCTTGCTCCTTTTACAGCCATGCAAAGTTGATGTGAAACACCACTGTCATGAATTAATTGGTAATTCATATTCCCATTGCACTGGCAAAAATGGCTGGGTTAGACATAAGGCAGGGAGAAAAGATAGATAGATAGATAGATAGATAGATAGATAGATAGATAGATAGATAGATAGATAGATAGATAGATAGAGATAGATATAGGTAGACTGATAGATAGATAGATAGATAGATAGATAGATAGATAGATAGATAGATAGATAGATAGATAGATAAATTTGATCAGAGGCAATATCATTTAGGTTACAAAATTCTCCATTTAGGGGCATGACACCTTTTAGACATTTTCAAAATAAACTTATTAAAATATAGCCAGTATTAAGAGAAATTATGCAGGAGTATAACTTCTTCTCTCTCCAGAATGAAAACATTTTAATGTAACTCACATTTTAATCCAAATCTCCCCCTTTTAAATCTCCTCTCTACCTTCGCTTATGGCTTTTGTGGTTTTGGACAATCTGAGATTTTTCTTTGTTGGTATTAGAGTCAGAAAAAAAAGTGATAGCAGCAGCATTTCTAGTGAAATAGAAATCATTCACATGTCAAAGCAAATAAAAGAGTTTTGATCACTTCAAATACTTCACCTAGGTATATTCTTTAATTATAGAAAATTTTAGATGCCATTATGTAACTAAATGGCATGTGACATCACTTCTTAAAATCCTCACTCCTTTCCCTCAGCTCATTCAGATCCAAGGAAGAAGAGAAACTGCTGCAAAATGTAAGGAGAAAGAAGATTAAGAACCACTAAATTATACAAGAGCAATCCATTGGTTTGATTAGTTTTCAGACCATTATTAGTGAAATAAAAAGAGACAGACATATTTTCAAAGACAATAGAACACGTGTGAGTCCCACAGTCTTCACCAGATTTTATCAGCACTGCCCATCTCTGGATTTGACAAGTTATCATGTTAGGCACAGTAGGCCTCTGATGGTGGGCCAGAGAGAACTCTCTTTTTTTCACATCTTTGGCAAAAATTAGTTCTGGTCTGCCTAGGAAAGCCTACTCACTGATTTTTGTGCTATTAGATCACGTTTAGAGTTTGCTAAATTTCAGATAATTAACAAAGTATACTCAGATGAAAGAAGGGGTGAGAGCAATATGAACTGGGGATCACAAACAAATCAGTGTTAGTGATACCTGCGGTAAGCTGCTAAATTCCTGTGTTCCAAGAAGCTGCAGGTGAGAAATCTATCAGAGATGGATGTCAGTGAACCAATTGTCAGGCCTGACTTTCAGGTATTTCTGCACTTAAATTGGAGAAAAATACTGAGATTCTTCCTGTCAATACCATTACTCAGACATAGTTTTATGAAATCCTGAAAGCAAACTCACACTTTCAAAGCCACAAAGCCTACAAAAACATGCCCATCCCTGAGAAAAGATGCTGTTAAATCCAGACAGGAGGAAACAGACACTTCACACTCATTTAAGGAGGTGCTTCCTGACCTGCTGAAGTGAGGACTAAATGCTCTCAATTACCCTCTGAAGCCAAGGTGTGAGCACACAAGTTTTAACAACGAGAGAGATCATGGGTGTCATGTTCTCTACCGACAGCACTGCCAACCTGTACCACTGCAGAGAACTTAATGCCCGGTCAGAATTGGTTATTTGTTCTCTTTACTACAGCAAAACATCAGTTTCAAGATACTTGCTGTGCAAGGTCAGCCTGAAGCTTGTCCTTAGCAGAAAATCTCACTCGGGAGATATATTTGTATACACTAAGAAGAGGATTGCATTTGAAGTCAGGATTAAGAGAGGGGCCATCTTCACAAACCCTTAAAATGCAAAATGGTTTTATTCCCCTCTCTCCTTCTCATCTGTCAGTGCTACCTGTCTTAAGGAAGTGTCAGCACTTCCTTCTGCTGCCTGAATTCTCAGGGCTCTACGACTCTCTGCAACAATCTGCCCCAGGCTGGAATACAGCAGACATGCTCAGGCTGCTGGGAACACCTTCCTGACTGCTGGGTGCAAGATGCTTTTGGTTTCTCATTTGACTGATACGCAGACAATTAATCTCTGAGCGTTATTGATATCGTACACAAAAGTGCTTTGACCACTTAAAAGTCTTCAGCTGATTTTTCAGGAAGACTGTTGGAATCCTAAAGCCAATAACATTTAGATAAAAGCATATAGAACCTGCACACATGGGATCACAAAGCACATGGTCAACATCACCTATTTTACAGATGGAGAAACGGTGCGTGGAGAAATTTCCCTGTTTAAGAGAGAATCTGATACAAAATATACCCCAAATCCTGCTTCCTCAGTTCCCATAATCTTCATATTGTTGATCTCCTAGATATATTAGTCATTGATTTTAGCACATATCAACATGTATAGTAGATCCTCATATAACAGTGCTGTGACAGCCTGAAGTGTTTGGAGGGAAATAATGTTTTATTTTTTAAATCTGTGACAATGGTTCTGATCTCTTTGGCAACAAAGCTGAATTTGAAAAGCAGAAGAGTCTGTCTGCTTCTGTGTCCTCCCAAGCTTATTTGCTCTTACTGGCCTGACACTGGCCTAGGCTGCCCAGAGAGGCTGTGGGATCTCCAGCCTTGGAGATACTCAGACCTGGACTAGGCAAGAGCAGCCTGGTCCAGCTTTGAAGTTGTACCAAGCAACCTCCAGAGGGCCCTTCCAACCTAAATGATTTTGTTATTTTATTCTCTTCCATTTTCTTTGTATTCTACTGAATGGTTCATTTTCTTCGTATTATATTGAATGGTTCACCTCAAACTGTGGCAAATCCATGCTTTTGACTTTGTTTGCTAATACAGAAGGTCAAGTGTAAACCTGCACTAGGTCTACCCAGAAAGGCAGACAGGACAAACCTCTTAATTACAGGAGAGTTTTGATAGTTTGAAGCATAGGCTATTCTTAATGGGTCTGTTCCTTTGGCAGCAGTTTTGTTCTGCAGATCATTGCACTGGCAACACACAGTTAGAAGAAGCTAGTTCTTTTTAACCCCTGTGTTGACTACACTGTTGAAAAAGGGACACTGTGAATAAAAGGAAATGAAAAGAGTATTTGATAATATTTTCATTATCACAATTGCTCATGCTCATAAAGACAGGGAAATACCTTATATGACATGTCTTGTCAAGGTGACACACAAGACCAACAGGAAGGTAACAGATGTAGGGAGTGGAAAGGCAAGAGGTATTACCATGACCGTACTACTCCAACACACAAAGAAACTTGGATATATGTAAATTAATTAATTGATTAAAGGAGGATTGAGCAGGGCAACTGTGGTTACAAGACGTTACAAGTGCCTGACTGCACTGACTGAACCCCTCAATTATCATGGAACACAACCAAGAAGTCTCCTTTAGGCTGAGGAAAGACTGAGAAAAGCTGAGAAAGCTGGCCTTGATCAGCTTGCAGAATAGAATTCTTCAGGGTACCTTATTGCTGTCAACAAGGTCTCCCTGTCAATACTTAAAGGGAGCTCACAAGAAAGATGCAGACTGACTTTTTAGTAAGTACTGTTGTGATAGGACCCAGGGTAATGGTTTTAAAATAAACAAGGGAGGATTCATACAAGAGGGGATTTTTTTACAATGAAGGTGGTGGAGCACAAGCACAGATTTCCCAGAGAGGTGGTGGATGCCCCATCCCTGGAAACATTCAAAGCCAGATTGCAATTGTAATCCAATATAATTTTTAAAAAGTCATCTAATTCTGGTAATGAGAATCTCTTCAAGCAAATTGTGTCTGGTGAAAACCAATAGATCTGTGTCCATTGGATTCAGCTGACAGGCTTACCTGAAACCACTTCCTTATCCTCCCTATCCCCCACTCTCAAAAGATCTAGACAAGGGAACTGAGAACAGAGGCAATATCAAAGCTCAGTTTGATAATGTGACTCTTCTCAGCCTCTGTCTGGGGTTTGCTAAGACAGTCTGATGATGCCATGGACTCTGTTCCTTGCTGTAGAGCCCACCTGAGACTGCTGCTAGTATTCACTAGCACTTTTCTGAGATCTGAAATATCATAGCTCTCACTAAGCTGGGAGCAGCCACGATGCTGCTGACAGAATGCTGAGAAAAATACTGCCTGGCAGTTGTCCTGGAATGTGTGCTCTCTCTCTACGGCAAGAGAGTAAGAGAAGGCCAAGTTCAGGAAGGTACTGATTTCAATATATCCTTAACCTTAAATTCCACAGAAAGTCCTGAGATTTAAGTGCTTGCTTAAATTTATACTTACACTAGGTGCAATCTGTGTAAGAATGGATTTTAGCACATACTTATTTACTGCTTTCCCTCTTGGGCTGAATGTTAGGCTGTCTTTGCAGGTGAGACTTGGCATCTTAAGCCCACAGGAAGAAGGCTTGGCATTATATTCACATTTAATAAAGCTCTTGCCTCTCCCTAATGTTTCAGAATGAAATCCCCGGCACTTAACCTACCATTTAACATTTCTCTCATATCTTTCTTTCCACAGTATGTGGCATTTGCCTCCCTGTTCTTCATTCTGGTCTCCATTACCACCTTCTGCCTCGAGACCCACGAGAGATTTAACCCCATTGTGAACAAGACAGAAACTGAATTCATCGGGAATGACACCCAGGTGCGGCACTACAGGGAAGCAGAGACGGAAGCCTTTCTCACCTACATCGAAGGTGTCTGTGTGGTCTGGTTTACATTTGAGTTCTTGATGAGAGTCACTTTCTGCCCCAACAAGGTGGAATTTATCAAAAACTCTTTGAACATCATTGACTTTGTGGCCATACTGCCTTTCTATCTAGAGGTTGGACTCAGTGGCCTGTCTTCCAAAGCTGCTAAGGATGTCCTGGGCTTCCTCCGCGTAGTCCGTTTCGTGCGAATCCTGCGAATTTTCAAGCTGACCCGCCACTTCGTCGGGTTGCGGGTCTTGGGACACACCCTCCGTGCCAGCACAAACGAATTCTTGCTGCTCATCATATTTTTGGCATTGGGCGTCTTAATCTTTGCCACGATGATCTATTATGCCGAGAGAATAGGTGCTAAACCAAATGACCCTAGTGCCAGTGAACACACACACTTTAAAAATATCCCCATCGGCTTTTGGTGGGCTGTTGTCACCATGACGACCCTGGGCTACGGAGACATGTATCCTCAGACTTGGTCAGGCATGCTGGTGGGGGCCCTCTGCGCTCTCGCTGGTGTGCTGACCATTGCCATGCCTGTCCCTGTCATTGTGAACAATTTCGGAATGTATTACTCCTTAGCTATGGCTAAGCAGAAGCTACCAAAGAAAAAAAAGAAGCATATCCCGAGGCCACCCCAGCTGGGATCCCCCAATTATTGTAAATCTGTCGTAAACTCTCCACACCACAGTACTCAGAGCGACACTTGCCCACTGGCCCAAGAAGAAATTTTAGAAATTAACAGAGCAGGTAGGAAACCTCTTAGAGGAATGTCCATCTGACCGTTAACCTCCATCCCGCGTAGTGATTTAAGATTCAGCCAGACTGCTTTCTTAGAGCAATGGGTAGCACATTTATCCATTCTAGTCCCACCATCACACAGTGAATAATATGTGTGAAGTCTAGGTTGCAGGGACAAATGGTACGGTGGAGGCTGATCAGCAAAACTAAGGATAAGAGCACGCTCTAGGAGCCCAAACTTTGGTCCTGGTTAAGGGCATACAAGTCTCAAGATATTTTGGAAAGCTGTTACATCTAGTGGAAGAATTTTGAGAGTTCTACAGCTGTGTTGCTGGACTGTGTAATGCATCTCAGAGGCTCCTGAGAGCTGAATGCTTCATAGAGCAGAGTAGGAGCCAAGTACTCAGCAATTACAGAGCTTTCTGACAAAACAGGGCTGGAATTTGAAACAGCCAGATGCTTTCTCATTTGTTCCCATTTGGGACCTTTCAGCTGTTTTAAATGGCAGATATTGTACATCTCATTACAGAAACTAGGTGCCTAGTAAGTTGAAGGGACAACTATACCATCATGCATATTCATGAGACAATCCTGTCTCTTTCTGATGATTAACTGCAAAGTAGAACAACAGCTCAAATTCTTGACACTAATGCAAAATGACTCACTCTGAGACAAGACTAGATGTAAGGATGTTTATTCCATGGCATGCAAATCAATCTATTCTATAATATTCCACTAGAATTTAGCATTTAGAACTATGAAGAGTTTTGAACCACATTTTCTAAAACATGCTCCTTTTGCAAGTATGGGTTGGGGAGTTACAGCTCTTTCAACCTTCTAGCAGCAAAGGCCAACTGGAAAAGGTCTGACTGGTCATTATTGGCTGGTTTGGCCTAAACAGTGATTGCCTCATTCTTATTTTTAATTGTACCGATTCATGTTAGCAATAGGTGAAACCAGAGCAAAATTAACCATACTAATTCTACTGGGAGGGGGGAGGGAAATGGAAAGAATACTAGTCACCATGGAATATATTATAATATCCCATGGCTAGTGGTTAATTATGGGAATATCTCAGTTCTATGAGACTCCTATAGCACACAAAATTACGGGGCTCCAATTTGAGTTTTTTAAACCCCATAATCTACCTCTACCCATGGAATGTCACTATTTATTCTATGGAGTAATTTGAAAGTAGATAACCATGTTGAAAATGATGCCAACTTCATTTTTGGCAGATGTTCCAGCCAAGTTGCATAGTAGACATTTTTCAGCCTTTTCAGAATATCCCCATGCATTGTATTAGAAAGGACAGATTGCCAGCCAAGTGATTTCAACTGACATAGAGTTCAAAAGAGGTGTTTTGGAAGAGCTAGCATATACCTATGATGGTCTTGTGTTATCATTTTTTTGCTTTGAAGAAAATTCTGATTTGTTACTCATTGTGAGTGAGATATTTTCTCGTCATCTCATAGCCATGCATGTTGATGTCATTGTGAGAAGCACAAAGAAAGTGAGACTTTCCTTTGTGTGTGACTTCACCAATGCCAATGCTAATTTTGGAGGGGAAGAGCTGGTGGGAATCTTTCTCTTCTTTCCTATTCTCTTGTCTCTTCCTTTCTGATTTCTTCTCCCTTCTGTGCAAGTATGTAAAATCCATTCAGAAGGTAAATAGCTTTCATTTTGTTTTTGTTAAAGGCTATTTCCATTGCAACAGGCCTATCACAATTCACGTGACTGATAGACTGTACCAATTGTATCCTTGGCGCACATAATCGATGGTTTTATCATCCATTCCCCTCAGGTTGCAAATGCTTATCACAGCTCATGTTCAAGCAGCAAACTTCCCCACGAAGCAGATGCCTTTGTGGCATCACAGATCAAGAGGGAAAGAGGGCACAGCAATACTGTGTGTCTCCTACCATGAGCAGTGTGCCAACTGCCCCATGATAGGGTGCAAGAGACGCCAGACTCTGGGGTACTTTAGCAGTCAGCTACAGAGTGAAATCAGCTCAGAAATCCCTGGTGTTATAAAGTTCCTTCCATTACTTACCCTGGTCCTCTCTGGGTACTGGAGGACCAGGAACTCTACAAGTTCAGTACAATTCCACACTGGTATCCTGAGAATACGTGTAGTTTTGGTTCAATGTGGAACTGTTTCGCCACCATCAGTGCTCTAAACTCAGCTGTTACTGCAATATCCATGAAGTATTGATAGTAGCAGCAAGTTATCTATTTCTGCAATAATTAAGAGAGACTATTTTTATATACATATACAAGCATGTATATTTTAAGAAGTAACAAAGCACACTTACACTTCAGCTAACAAAATTGTAACGCTGTAGCTGGAGTTCTGTTTCTGGTAATTATTATGCACCACTAGCAGCAAAAAATATTGCCTGCATCTTTTAGATTCCAAATAGGGAAAGATCTATATGTGTGCAGGAGAAAAGCAAAAAATACTAAGATCAGAACCAAACTGGTAAGACAAGATCTGCATTGCCTTGGATGTTAAGTTTCATTTCTGTAACGTGAAGCATTCACAGGCACGGACTTGTTTTTGAAACCATTGCCTGCACGTTATATGAAAACAGGGACTTGCAAGCAGTGAAAATCTTCAGATTGGTTAACATCCTCTAACTGTAAACAACTAGTAAACATTGCACTAGGAACACAGAATGGGTGCCTAACTTTTCTAAAATAGTGCCCAAGTTGTCCAGCATATTTCTTGCAATTTTTAACTGTAAAGCTTCAGTGTGAAAGTGTCTAGGTCACATAAGGTCATGTGATTTGTATCCAAATATGTTATTAAAAAACAAAAAGCCTGCTTAGTTGCTCAGGTGTAACGGACATCACATGAAGTTATTAATTCCATATATTATTTGTGGTGGAATCACCAAGCAGGGCTGAGCATGAAGTAGTTCTCCATATGACTCCCTCCCTCATGCACCGAGTCAGCACCTCACATCTGTTCCTGGTCCATGCCCTCAGGGCCAAGGGGGCTCTACAGAGAGCTCAGCACAGCTCTGTCCGGTGCCCCCTCCCAGGATAAGGAGCACTTCCCTGGCACAGGCATGCAAACAGCAGAGCTTTGCCCACAGGCTACACAGCTGCCGCCAACGATGCTGTGGTCATTTGCAGGCAAAGCAAAGATGCTTTGAATTTAGAGTCTGGCAGGTTTGAATTAAATCTTTTTATTGTCCCCAACACTCTCAGCAGCTCAGTCCTGGGCTAATCTACACATGGCAGGAGGGTATCTTTAATTAACAGCACTTGATTTTAATCCAATACAAAGACTGTTAGAGTTCCATTCTACCATACCTCCCCTTCCTGCAGCAACCCTTCCTGTTTCCATCCCATCTGACCCCACCAGTGGGTGGCTGGGAAAAGCAGCAGAAGGGAGGAAAGGCATTTCAGGGTAGAGGATGGCAGAGCTACTGCTGCAGACAGACCTTCACCAGCAGCATTAAGAAAGGAGAAATTTCCTCTATAGAAAACATTGTCTTCAAGGCAGTTTCTGCTGCCCATAAATTCTCAAGATACTGCTTAAAGAGTGCCTGGTGGATCTGGGCCTGATACAAAGCAGCAGATTTCACCTGACCAATTTGACCAAAACCCCCTGACCTGGGGATATCTCAGGCTCTAGAGAACTGTGTGTCCTCTCACTTAACATACACCCAATAAATTCTAGCATCTCCATGTCAAAGGATTAATGTTGTTATGTTGCAGTGTTGTTTACAGGCCCTGTTCAAGATCAGGGCTTCATATTGGCATCATTTTATATGGGACAACCACTATACTGCAATCAAATACCCAACAGGCTAAGTGGACGGCAAAGAGAAAATGGAAGTAATCCCCAATATTTTCAGTTGACCTGAGGCTTAATTTAATTGAGGAAGATTACTTGAAAGATCTGTGGCAAAGCCACTAGTTGAATATAGCTAAATAAGCATCAGTCAACCACAGTCTGCTGTGCTGGAGTGTCTCTTATCTCAAGGCTTGAGTATTCTAAATAGTCAGTATCATAACAGAAGTAAAAAAAAACCCAAAACAACCAAACCCAGAAAAATACTTTCAACCACTTAAACATGATTTTTGTCCCAAACCTCACACTCTCCTACCGGTATAATAATTTAATTCAGCACACAGTGAAATATTTTAAGGTGCAAGTTTGTAAGAAGAACTCAAAATATGCAAAACAAATACTAAAAGCTCTCTGTTTTATTTTTAAAGCATTGTCCAGTCCCTCTCTTACGTGAGCTGTGTGCTCACCTGTTGGACAGATTGACAACATGGTTACATCTCATAGTTGTCACTGGATGAAGCAGTAAAGGTAACTTCCCAACACTGTAAAAGAAATCTGGAACATGAGTGGAATTCATAACTTCATTTGATGCCTACAGTACTGTCTGGTGCCACACAGCAATGGTCTAAAGAATGCATTCAAAATACATAAGCCAGGAGGATGGGTTATTTGGGGGTTGTTCAGAGATCTACCCCACCCTTTTATTCTTTTCATATAGATCTTTACAACACCACCACACAAAAGGTTTATATTGACTTTAACATGGCCAAATTAAGAATTTCTCACCTCTCTGATCTCCTCTGCATGCAGCTTCTCTTAAGCTATACTCCAAGGATATGCTATCTTCATACAAATGTATTGTGCAGGCTCTTTCACAGTGTACTGGTGGCAAAATTCTCTATTCATTGCATGGCTGTAAAATACAGAAAAAAAAATACTAGAATTGAGGCACCTAAGAGGAAAGGGGAAATGTCTGTCATTACTAACACAGACTTCAACTTCAGAAAAACATTCTGTAGTTCTTTTCCTTCTCTGCCCCAAAGCCAATTTTCAATAACCCACTCCTAGACTATCCTGATGTCTGAATAGTTAAAGTAATCCAAGTCTATCACTGACAGAAGGGAGCAACAAAATTGCAGTGACTCCAGTGTACTCCATGGTGAGATGAACTGGAACAAGCTGTGATGTTAGGAGCCCATTATTTCAATGATATTTCCTGAGAGAGAGCTGTTCTCCTTTTAAAGAAATCATGTGGAATTACCCATTCCAGCTTTATCACTCATACTTTCTGAAGGAGCTGCTCTTTTCTCAGGGCTTCATTTTTCATCTTTTCTGTCATCATAACCTAAATAACCCGTATTCCTTGTGCAACACACTGGCTCTAACGTCAGAAGTGTGCTGGGCACTGTAATTCTAGTGCCAGTGCTCAGTGGGAGCTGGGAACTCTTGGCAGCTCTTGTCAGAGGCCCATTCTGCTGCCTAACACCTCACTGTAGCTTGTGAGCCTCAGTGGCTTTTATGGAGAGCAAAGCATTGTTAAAGCCATAGGTATGTAGTCGCTGTGGTGGTCCTTCAAACCACAGGGAAGCAAATTCTCTGATCAAGTGTCTCTGAACATTATAAAAAACGTCTCATGTAATTTTAGTGTCATAAAACCTTTGCCCCTCTCTGTAAGATGGACAGTAGACAGCAAAGTAACTGCTAAGAGTTTAGGTCTGTTTCAGCTCAGAAAGCTCAGGTGTTTAAATGTGTTGGACATAAAAAATACTAAAAAGGAATGGAAAAGGTAATAGGGAGGTGTTTTTTTCTTTCCTCACTATACTTAGCCTTCCTAGTCTTTAAAATCCAAAACTCCGCACTCCAAAATAGCAAATGAGATAATAACCACATCTTGATATCACTGGCGATGGAGTCTTTGGGATCTAATGGAGAAAATGCTAACAGCTCAAAACAAAAGGAACAACACTCAGTAATTCTCATCTAACTTAAGTTTCATTTTTCTGAGATTCCTCTTATATTGGAAGAAGAATCAGGCAGCCTCCGAGAGTAATCCGCTCATTTATGACCTGAGCTGTTGTCTGCGGGTGCCTTTCTCCATAAGAGATCACCGGTGGCTGCAGCTCTAACTCAATATATTCTCAGTTAAGTGCCTACAGTTCTGTGGAAGCACTTTGGATCTATTCCTTGCCCCCTGCCCCATGTGGCATTCCTGCAATCTCACAGCTGGGGGTTGCATGTAAAGCAGAATTTATAACTAATAGAATGTAATACCTTGTTGTACAATTATTCATCTGTCACTTCCTGTAGAGATAAAACTGGTGGGTGTCACTTGTACTACTGTTGACCTTAGAATGTGAGTAAAAAACAACATCCTCTGTGCCAAGTAATTTGAAAACAAGGAGGAGGAGCTATGTATTCAAGCACAGTGCTTTATGTTTCCTGCTTTTCTCTGGCACTAGGTGAGACATGAAAAAAAATTCTGAAATTAGAAAATCTCCCCACACAACCCCTGGGGACCAGAGGCAGGGCCGAGTGTGTTTAGGAACTGGACTGCACTAAGCTAAAAATCAATTGCAGAACTAAATAATAAATTTTAGGAGTTTTCATGCCATAATAACCTAATGAACACAAGGCAATTTTAGTCATGGGAAAACACAGACACAAGCACTTCAGCCAAATAAGGCAAACCTGTGCCAATCCTCCAGCACAAAGCAGATATAAATATGGTAAATCCTCTTTCTCACGCACATGGCTCCCATGCCATCCAGTGCAGAACGCATTCCTGGAATATGAAAGAGATACTCTTGGTATCTCTTCCTTCTGAACTGAGTATGGTTGGTGTTTGCAGAACAGATAAAAGAAAAGGCACCTCTGTGCAACAAGTGCATTTCTGCTGCAGCACAATACACTACTTCACTTAACCTGTTAGTACAAATACCAGGGGCAAAAAGGTGTAGGGTATGAGGTCCCAGTTCTGTGCCCAGTCCACTTGCTTGTATCTCTCTTGGACTATACTTGCTGGATATTTTCTCCAAGCCTTTCGTTTACTTGCTTGTCTTTTTATAAGCACAAAGCCAAACCAACAAGCACTCTATCATTCCTGCTGTCATTGTTCTTTGTATTCATTCATCCACATTCCATGTCTCAGACACCTTCCATACTGTACAGATCATCATACTGGATTCCTCAGTCAGAGCAGTAATATAAGATGGTAACATGACTCACCTGACTGCATTTTCCTGCAACCTCTACCTGACCTCTCAATGACCCCCCCCCAGCGTTAGTGAGACTCTCAGATGTTCAGGGTAGGTATAAATAAACCCCCAGAAGGATCAGGATGAAACTAGGAAGGATCTTCCAGAGCTCTTTGCAATGCAGGATTTCCAGAAGCAACCGTTCTCAGCACTGCATTAAGCACATATCCAATAATGCCTGTCAATAGCAAGATGCACTGGATCGACTTTCCTAGAGCTCCTGTACTTCTCTAGCAGTACCAGTAGGTAGGCAGCCAACATACTGTCACCTCACTTCAAGAAGTAGTACCTGTCAAGGGTGATATTCTCTGGGAGTGATGTTACTATGTTGGCCAAGTTAGTACTGGGAGAGACGGTCACCACCGTCACTGGAGTGCCTTTCCTGGGGGACACGGCTTCCTGGAGGGACCCAGGTCGACACGGTGGTGAGTAAATGTTGAAGAGGTAGGTTGGGGCGGAAGGATTCTGCATAATTCATGTAGCATACTAAACT
This sequence comes from Prinia subflava, assembly GCF_021018805.1. NCBI lineage: Eukaryota > Metazoa > Chordata > Aves > Passeriformes > Cisticolidae > Prinia > Prinia subflava. Next base: position 14,829,177 of record NC_086251.1, read on the forward strand.
CTGCTCTCATGCCAGTGTAAAGTCCTTCAGTATGATCTACTCAGAAGAGCTTCATAACAACTTTCAAAATATGCAGTAATATAAAAATCAGGAAACTAATAAAGATACCTAGATAAAGATATTGATTTTAATGGCCTTAGACTATTGGGGTAACTAAAATGGAGTTGTTATATAGGAATCTTAATTCTTTTACATGTTCACATTTCTCTCTTTTTTCTCTTTCTCTCTTTCACTCTGTTTGTTAACATTTACTTGTTATTGCTGTACGTTGCTTGCGACTTGTGTATGTTACAGACTGTCACATTTTATTCTGTGAAGTTTTTCTCCAATTCCCATCAACCTGAGCTCCATGTTGGGCAGCCGAGGAGATTACAATACAGTTCTTTATTGCAAAAGAACCAGGAATGTCACAGACTATAGGTAACTTCACTGAGGTTGTGACACAAAACCTGATGCGAGGTATTAATGCAAAGAGTAAGTACTTGGTATGAAAATAGAGCTATTTAGTCAAATTAATTTCTTTTCTTTCAGATAGTCTGCATGGGAAAAATTAATTTTCATTACTCTCCAGAAGAAAACACTCCCAAACCTACCAATCTAGGATTCTTGCCACTCTTATTTGAAAACCAATGGTGCCTATGTCAACATATCATAGCTCATTTTCAAAGGCTTAAACCCATATTTTCTATGCTGTTCTTCTCTATGCTAAACTTCCTTCCACACTCTCCAAGTCATCATTTCATCATTTTGTCATCCTTTGTCTGTTGTTTAATATATCTTTTACATAATTCTTTTTCTAATTTCATATAGTTATATCCCTTTTACTCTAAGGATGTGATTAAACAACAAAAATGAGTCCCTACCCATGGGATTCACATTTCTTAAGCCTCTGTGAGGCTCTGTAGCCTAGAAAATTGATTTCTGTAGCCAAAGATGGTCTGGCACAGAAGCATAATTGTTACTTTGCTGAATGATGTCCTGAGATTTAACAGTCTTTCCCAATTACTCCCATAAACTAGTTTTAAAGAATGGTAAAAAGTAGCTGATAGACATTCTGATCGTTTTCTAGAGGGACAGCATGAAGTTTATTGCTTATTCTTAAGTGTCAGGAACTCAGAAATCACTGTAGTCATGTACCAACTCAAGAGATGCATAAGTGTCTTAGCGTGGAGTTCCTTTACTACCTGATTTGCTGTTATGCTCTGACCCTCTCTTAATAAGTGAAGAAGCACAGCAGAATTTCCATGAAGTCCAGTGTAAAAGAATACAGTAATTTATACTGAACCAATTGATGAGTGGGCAATGAATATTAATGCAGAGTAAACACTATCCAGGCAACTAAAACAGAAAGAACTTGCTAACAGGAGTGGAATTTGACTTCAAGAGACTCAAGAGAGTTGGGAATTTAACTGTAAGTATTTCCTTTCCATGTGACATCTCAGAGAGAAATCACTGAATAATACAATCCTTTAAGTTGGAAAATATCTTTAAATCATCAAGTCCAGCCTCTAACCTAGCACTGCAAGTCCACTACTAAACCACATCCCCATCCCCCAAAGTGCCCCATCTACACAACTTTTAAATACCCCTGGGAATGGCAACTCAACCACTTCCCTGGACAGCCTGTTCCAACGCTGGACACCCTTTTGGTGAAGAAACGTTTTCTAATATCCAGTTAGATATTAGTTGTGCCTCAAGGTACAACTTGAGGCAATTTCCTTCTGTTCTATTGCTTGTTATGGGAGGCAAGAGGCCAATCCCCCCTGGCTACAGCCTCCTTTTGGGGAGTTGTAGAGAGTGATAAGGACCCCCCTGAGCCTCCTTTTCTCCAGGCCAAACACCCTCGACACCCCCAGCCTCTTCAAGGCGTGTGCTCCAGAGCCCCCACCAGCTTCATTTCCCTTCTCTGGACTCGCCCCAGCCCCTCAATGTCTTTCTCGCAGTGAGGGGCCCAAAGCTGGACACAGCACTCACGACGTGGCCTCACCAGTACGGGTGGACAATCACGGCCGGCCCTGCTGGCCACGCCATTGCTGATCCCGGCCAGGATGCCCCTGGCCCTCTTGGCCACCTGGGCACGCTCTTGTCTGGTGTTCATCTGCTGTTAAAGAGCAGCCCCAGGTCCTTTCCACTTGCCCTGTGCCCCAGCCTGTGGCACTGTCTGGGGTTGTTGTGACCCAAGGACAGCCCTGGCCCTTGGCCTGGCTGACCCTCACACAAGCGGCCTCAGCCATCGATCCGGCCTGTCCAGATCCCTCTGCAGAGCCTTCCTGCCCTCCAGGGATCAGCACTGCCCCCCAGCCTGGAGTGTCTGCAAAGTGACTGAGGGTGCCCTCGATCCCCCATCCAGAGCCCTGATAAAGGGATTAAACAGGACTGGGTCCGGCTCCGAGCCCTGGGGAACACCGCTGGTACCAGCTGGATGGAATCCACTCACCCCAGTCTCTGGGCTCAGCCATCCAGACAGTTTTCTACCCAAACAACAGTGAATTTTTCCAAGCTATGAGCACACCATTTCTCTAGGAGAATGCTGTTGAAAAACCTTTTCCTCATCCACTAAGTGGGTTGCCTTGTTATAGAAGGAGATCAGGCTGGCCAAGCAGGATCTGTGTTTCCTAAACCCATGCTGGCTGGGCTGATCCCCTGGTTGTCCTGCTTCCCCAGATCCTCCTTCTGGCCACTCTTGTAGCTCAGTGTCACATTTGCCAACCTCCCCAGTGCACCAGTACTGCTGATAAGGGATGGAAAGTGGCTCAGTGAGCAATCCCTTGAGCTCCCTCAGTACCTTTGGGTGGACCCCTCCGGCCTGAGAACTTGTCTTAGTGCTCAATGACCATTTCCCCTTGGATTATGGGAGCTTCACTCTGCTCCCCATTCCTGTTTTTCAGCTCAGGGGACTGAGTACCCAGAATAAAACTGGCCTTCTATTAAAGACTGTGACAAAGAAGGCATTACACAGCTCAGCCTTTTCCTCATCCTCTGTCACCATGATATATCCCCCCCACATCCAATAAAGGATGGAAATTCTCCTTAGCCCTCCTTTGTTGCTTATGTATTTATAGAAACATATTTATTGTCTTGTATGGCAGTAGCCAGATTGAGTTCTAGCTGGCCTTTAGCCCTTCAGATTTTCCCCCTGCATGACCTCATGACATCCCTGTAGTCATTGTGAGGTGCTTACCCCCTCTTCCAAAGATGAAAGTCACCCTTTTTTCCCCCGAGCTCCAGCCAAAGCTCCCTGTTCAGCCAGGCTGGTCTCCTTTCACCAGCTCATTCTTTGGCACACAGGGACAGCCAGTTCCTGTGCCTTTAGGATTTCCTTACTGAAGAATGTCCAGCCTTCCTGACTTCCTTGCCCTTCAGGATTGCCTGCCAAGGGACTCTGTCAACCTAAACAGGCCAATGTTTGCCCTCTGGAAGTCCAAAGTAACAGTTCTCCTGACCCCCTCCTTACTCTCTGGAAATCAAAAACTCTATCATTTCATGATCCCTGTGCCCAAGACAACCTCCAACCATCACATCATCCACAAATCCTTTTCTGTTTACAAACAACAGATGAGGTATCTTCCCTAGTTGGCTGATTAGGGACATCTAGGGATATGAAGCCAATGGATATTTTCATATAGCAAGCAGTCTTAACTCCTCCACGAATCAAAGTAAATATCTTTGAATATTTGAAATCCTCCTGTTAACTTCATCATAATCATTTGCTTAGCACAAGAAGTGCAAAGTGATGCTGCAAAACCAGGATGCAAAAAGGAATGTGAAATCTTTGCCTTTCTTTTTTTTTTTACCTTTTTGATAAAGACAGCTGGGAAAATCTGTCCTCCAGCAGCCTTATGGCTGCTCTACTTCTCACTTCCAGATAATAGGCCTGTAGCTAAGAAAAGCTAGAGCACAGCAATTCTCCACTCTCACCTCAGCTGCGCCACCCCTGTTCCTGTATCTTTCTGTCACGAGCCCAAGAGCCAGGGAAACCCATCATCCCAAGAAGTTTCCCATTGCCAGCAGAGTATGACACAGCTAATGTTTACCACAGTAACAACCCTTTTACATCACTGGGAGAGTGTGACAGGACTGAAATACAGGAGAGTAATTAACTCATGGAACACATACCAATACTTTCTTCAGGGAGCGAGCTGGATTAAAGGTCTCTGCTGTTAGGGAACCTCATGGAGATCCTTCTTCATAAAACACTTCAGGCAGCTACTGTAAACATTAGAGTTAGTGACACATTTAAAATGAAAATGAACCTCATGTTCTGAAGAAGAACCAAAGGACACTCAATTGATCAGGAGTGGGAGTATCTACAGACAGTAATAATGGCAGTCCCAGGTTTGGATCAGGACTGTAAGAGCACAGTTGAGATCTAGAGAAGTGGTAGGTTAATTTTTAGGTGTACATGGGGTAGGGATGTGAAATGTAACTTTACTCAGAGAAGATTTCCCCAGCAGCAAGATCTTAATCTTTCAAACAACTTACTTTACTGGCACTGTTCTCAGCTGCTCCTGCCTGTCAAACCCTTCCTTTGTAACAGGCTGAAAAGCTCTGAAGTCACCCAATGTCTACTTAGGCAAGCTGTAGGTACTCAAGCTCTGTTCTTATCTCTTTCAATCTTTAAACAAGTGTAGGAGCAAGACAGCCTCTGTTCTTCTGGAGGAGATTGTCAGTGACCTCATGTGACCAAAAAACCAAAACTATGTCTCTTAATTGCTGTGTTTCTGATCTAGAGCTGAGAAAACCCTATCTTCTTCAGCAGAATGTGGAGGAATCTGTCACAGTCCATGTATCCAGATGTTGACTCATGGGTGGGTGACTATGCTTGGATTCCATGCTATGGATTGTGGGGTTTCTCTCAGCCCTGTTTCAGTCAAAGTGATTCTGTAAACACTGAAAATAATCCCCTCTGAGAGTACCTTTCAATTCATCCAGTCTTTAGAATAAGTGACCACTGCACAGGTCTGTAGACACATGGGACAGAAAGAGGTGGGGTTGTGGGGCACAGCTACAATCCTGAGATGAAGCAGTGAGAATTGCCACCATCCCTGACAATACCTACAGTAAGAAGGCTAGGCCAGGAACTTGTTTCTTGGCAGCTGTAGGAGAATGGCAGTGTTTGCTCCAGGGAAGAGGACTGGGGTGACTTTCCCCGTGCAGGAACCATTTCAGAACAAGTGCCACATTTCCAAGCATAGATTGAGGTCAATAAATGTATCATACAATTATGGCCACTGATACTCTGTATGTAAGGTGCCGTTCAAATAGTTGGAGAGTCGGTGTCAGACTGCTTATATTGAAAACCAGCAGTGCTGGTAAAGCCACTGTAACAATTTGCAACCATTTGCTGTGGCAAAAGGGATGAGTAATGGAGCAGCAGGTACATGGGCACCTCTATTGTGCTTCTCCACAAAAAGCAGAGTACACTAATGCAAAATCTAGCAGTTATCCTAAGTTGGGATATTTTTCAGAATCCTTTCTCCCTATTTTGAAAGCCAGCATTTGCTTGGAAACACACAAGGCATTTTAATGTACTTTTCTGCAGATAAAAAGGGATGAGATGGAAAAAAAAAAACAAAAGGCAAGTGGAAACCACACAAATGAGGTAGTTGTGAAACAAACTACTCACCTGGGAAATATGCTGAATACTTTCTTTAGCCTCTCAGCCACATCTCTGCAGGAGAATGTTTTGAGCTGGTGCAGTAAGCTAGGTACTCACAGACAGGACAATTAGGGAGATAAGATGCCAAGCTGAGAGTCAGAAGATTTTGTTGTAAATAAAATCTTATATAGCAGTAGGCAAGTCACTTCACTGCATTGTAGGCTTATCCATCTGTAAAACAGAGATGATAATATTGACTCCTCTTCATAGAACAAAACCTAAAGAACAAAAAATGCTGTATGAGCCTAATTCAGATTCTGCTAGCAGGGATGGAAGGTTTCATGAGAATTTGATAGGGCAGAATCAACCCTTAGAAATTTTAAGCACCTAGAAATAGTTGCCTTTAGAATAACTAGATTCAGAGTCACCAGACGGCAATGCTTGCATAGTTTTTCTTTATCTGGAGGTCTCTCAAACACAGGGTCAGTCTTGGAAAAAGCAAATGTGCAAATGGAAACTTAAGAAATCAACACGAAATAATGTAATTTCGTTCCATCAATTTTATTCCTAAAATTGTTCAGCACGTCAATCTGCTAGTTAAAACAGTGGGAACTTCTAACTGTGGACTGATGGCATCAGTGATGTTTATGTTTTCTTTACTCCCACAATAGACTAATCACATACCTCCAGAGAATTAGGTGCTGTAGCCAGTGGTTTGGACCACAACTGTTCTACTTAACACTTACTTATATACACCAGCAATAGATGCAGTGTTCTGTGCTGGCAATTTCTCTGCTTCCTAAATATTCACCCAAATTGTCATTGTGGATTAGCGTGGCCATCCAAAATGTGATCCCTAAGGCATGTCCCATGACTGTAATGTTCAAGGGACATTAATAGGATAGTTCAGTAATTTGCCCACATCCCCAGTTACTCTGTTCTCTTCCTCTGGAATGGAAATAAAATAATAAGGTTGTGGATTTTTAACAAGCAGAGAGGAAAAACCATCAGCGCTAAGGGATCCTGAAGGGTCTGTGAGAGGAAGTTCCAGCTCAAGCTACTAGAGATTTATAATGCAATTTAAGAAATTAATTTGAAGAAGGTCAATTTTGTTGCCATTCAAGCACAACAGAGCCTGCAAGCGGCTTCCAAAGGAATCAATGACTGTTACCAGTGAGCTACCTGACCTACAAACACTCTGTTCAGAGAAGTTTTGAGCTCCTCAAATTGACCAATTTGCCCTCCATCACCAACAACTCCACTTGCAAACCTGGGCTCAGGAGCAGCAGTGGGTGTCTCAGAGATTTCAGTGCTGAGCTCTGCTGACTCAGCTGCCTCCCTCATTGCAGGATTAGAGCCATCAGCTTGTAGCAGCAGAGGCTTATGAAGCAGCCCAGTTCTTTGCTCATCCCCAGGAGGACTGCAGCTTGCCCCAAACACAGCTAAGTGATTTTTAAATACACGGCTCAGTACCTGCAGTGTCACAGTTTCTATGGCAGCCGTGCCAGGTTTTTGCTCAGACTGTTATTAAATAGCAATGATTATTATGAACAGAAATGAATTGCAACTCAGTGAAACCTTAAACCTTTAGAATCCTATTGAAATTAGTGTCCACAAGTATTAAAATGCCCGTATAGCTTTTGCAACATTTTTAAATGTGTTGAGAGACCGAATTATTTCATTGCTCACAGAACAAAATGAAACATTACCACATCTCTCTCGGGGGAAATAATTGGCTGATTCTGTACATAGAAAAATGAAGGCCAAGGTGAGATGCAGCAAAGACTGTTTATGTTGTGACAAACCAGTGACATCTAAATAGAAGAAAAATAAAGGCCTAGAATGCAATTACTGGTGCCTGATAGATGTTGATAGTGTGTGTCATGTACATCTGTGTGTATGTGTATGCAAAGTAACAAACATAACTTGAAAATGCTTCTGCCTTCTATTCATCTGTTGTCCATCAGAGAATCAAACTCATACCTCCAAACCCTACCTAACTGTATCTTTTTTCCCTTTGGGGCTTGTTTTATTAGTTGGCTTCAAAATAATTGCAAAATAAATGACAATATTATATAGCATTTAGAAGAAGCTAGTACATGAATGTAGAAGGGGAAATGAAATTAAGTCTGTCCACTGAGTTTCTTTCCTTGAAGACTTGCAGGATCACCCATTGCCTTACAGTGTCTAGGTAATAAGCATTGTGCAACCGAGGTGTAGGATGCTGCCAGTGCCACTCAGTTAATATATCTCAGCATTTGTGGAGCTTCAGAAAGCACATTTTGACTGTTTTTCCTTCCCTTCAACCAAAATACTCATATTGAGCTGTGCCATATTTCGAGTATATTCTCAATACACTAATTTACACTTTAAAAGCCTAAAAAAAAATTCCTACACTAAATAGCACTTTAAAATGTTTTATGAATGTAAAAACCAGTCACACAGAGAAAACATATGATTCTCAGTCTATCCTCATGGGAATGTGTGGAGCAAAATGGGCAAATCTGACAACCTATTTTCACTATTTACAGCCAAGAGTAAATTTTACTCCATCTAGTTTCCAAATTCATGGCCTGCTGTAGTGTTTTGTGTATGTAGCGTCCCGTGCTGGCATTGCAAATACTGTATGTGTTTCAGAGGAGAACATCAGAAAATGGATTGGGTTTTCTTTAAATCCACATTCTGCTGTTGTATTTCCATACGTAACGTACTCTGTGTGTCTCAAACGTGTACAGCCATTCTGCATGACTGATACTGGAAATGCTATAAAACCATCTGGGTAAATTTTGGGGAGGGGAAGAGCAGGAATTTCCCCCTCAGTAATACCGCACACGGGTGTAAAGCAGCACAAACAGAATATACTCAAATACTAAAACACAACTCTCAGTCCACTGCCTCTCCAGAGCTCCAGGAGGCACTAGGCTCCATGACAAACAGGTCATCCATGCACCATCCGATGTCATGCGAAAACATACTCTGATTTCTAACCGCAGTCTTCTGCTCGCAGGACTAGGAACCACTGCACGCCCCTTTCTGAAAGGGCCCCTCAGGGCGGACGTACAGGTGGCTGCTGTCACACCTAATGGGATCACCTTTTGTTTCTCCTCCCACTTAACAGATTTGATTTTATTTTATTTTGGTGCAGTGCACATGAACGCAGTGTCTAGGACAGATGTGCTACCTTTTAGAGTGTCGCTATAGAAGTCTTTAGCTGTGAACCCTTAACTTGCAGCTGGAACTCTAATAAACAGTGCATAGTGTTTCAATAGCCTTCTGCTTATATGTTTGAAGATTCGAAACTGAATGGTGAGGTGGCCAAGGCGGCGCTGGCAAACGAAGACTGTCCCCACATAGACCAGGCTATTACGCCTGATGAGGGCCTGCCCTTTACCCGCTCTGGCACTCGGGAGAGATATGGACCCTGCTTCCTCTTATCAACCGGGGAATATCCCTGCCCGCCTGATGGAGGAATAAGAAAGGGTATGTAGCTGGGGCCCTGTGACCATGTAGCTAGCAACCGGTTTAAATAACTAAGAGAAAGTCAGCTTAGCTGGAGCTCGCGATAGTGCGCTTGCTGTAGATATGCACGTTTGGGCTGGAAACCACCACCTGATGTCTGCATTTGGAGTTTCTAACCTATTTCTTTCAGAAAGAGAAGCCTAAGGAGCAGTAACTACCCCAAGCAGCAATGCTAGGCAGTTGAGTCTTCCACCCCAGCTGGTGCAGGAAGCTTTAGTGGAGGATGCTCTACTATATCCTTAGATTAGTCCATCCCCTAAGGAGAGACCAATTAACGTAATATAGCAATGAAGGTTTGCCACTTGGAAAGCTCACAGAGCTTACCAGACTCTGAGGAGCACAGACTTGGAGGTGGCAGACAGAAGAGATAAACCACAAAAGTAAAACATACTCAAGAAAACAAGAAATTATTATTTAGTGACCTTAACAGAGCACTAAAACAAAATATTTGGATATTCATAGCTGGTTAGTTTCATATAGAAAGAAAAGCATGAACATCTGTTGGCACAGGTGTCTTAAAATTAGAAAATAATCCATCTAAAATCCTTTCATAAATAAATCATTATTAGTTAGTTTCTCAGACTTCTGACAGGGACGAATCTCTCAGAAGTAACTGCATTTTAGTTTGCTAATGGTCAGAATAATCTATTTAGAAACAGAAGTAAAATCACATTTAAAAACCTTCCCTTTTTAAAAGAGACTGTTTTGCTTAAATGATTTATTGTGAGGCAACCATACAAACCCAAAATTAGAGCTACATCTATATGCATCAAAGTTGATAAGGTATGGGAAAATTGGAAAAGAACTCACTCTCTTCAAATCAGTGTTTACCACTGGTGTACTGTATATAGTATAAGATAGAGTCAATATTTTAAAACTGCAAAGATTGTATGACATAACCATACACTGAGTATGGAGTATAGAATTCCCATGTGCCATTGTATGATGGGCAATAGTTATAGTAAATGCCAGTTATAGATAGTGTATGTATTTATAAGTCTAAAGCTTATCATCAACAAAGATATAGTAGGACCACAAGACTTTCATATGAAAGTATATCCTCTAAAATTTACCTTTGTAGCAAAGCATTTTACTTGATTCTGTATTGGATAAGCATTGGCCGTGTTCATTCAGCCTGGGCGAGTTCAGGTGGTTCCAGTGGATCAGGGGAACACTCCAAATGGCACATCCTTTGGGATGGGGAATGTATGGTTTTCACGATGCACTGCAACCTCCTCTCGTTCCTGAATGAAACAGAGGCTGGTTGGCTAAAGAGTAATATACGTCAGCATATTGTTGGCCTGTTTGAAACATGTTGAGAGCATCTTAATTGTTGTTCCAACAGAATTTCATCCATAGTTTGTGCAACTCTCTGTACACTTGCTGAGCTGTTTACGTGCATGCCTGAAAAAGAAGGGAGGGAGGGAGGGAGGGAAACTGAATGCATGCAGTTTTGTTTTCTTTCTTTTTATTTTTTTTCTTTTAATGCTGAGAACAAAGGAGTAGTATCTCTATAGCAACACATTCAATTCTATGGATTTTGCTGCCTTGTCCCCCTCCAGCCCACAAAGATACCACAAACCTTAATTTTGCCTGAGGTCACAATGCATGAAGTGGAAGGGAGAGATATGTGTGAGTGTATGATGGAGACGTAGAAAATCCCTCCCACTGATTCTTCTTTTTTTTAGGGTACAACCATGTTGCTGCCTGTAGGATCAATTACATAGCCTGACCATCTTGAGAAATGATGATTTTTTTTTTAAAATGCATATATTTTAAACTTTTTCCGTATTTCAACGGCCTCCTGAGTCATGTTGCAAGTGATACTACTCTCGGCATGTCCGTGCATGCAGATGCTATTGAACTGGCTACAATGTTGACCTCATTCTTAGTCCATTCTGTCATTGATCCAATGCTGTACTTTGCATTTTTCTTTTAAATGAAGGTTACGAAATGTCACGGAGCCTTAACAGCATAGCTGGCATAAGTGGAAAAGCGATAGGATTATCCTCAGTGTCTGCGCCCTACAGCTCTCCTAGCCCAGTGAGACGTTCTTGGTCTCCCATCCCATCTATTTTGTAGCATGGATCAGTAGCAGAGAATGGTCTAAAAAGCTTTACTTTCAATTAGCCTATGCGATGTTGCATATAGTCCAGGTGACTAAGTCTGAAGATGCAATGTCTCACAGTAGCACCCGCTGCAAACGGTGTTACTTCTGATGCTTAGGTGACAACACTCCTAAATAGCACTCAGATGACAATAGGCAGGCATTGGCGTAGTACTGGTGGGCCATACGTGCTGCATGGTATCAGTACCTAGGATGAAGGGTAGATGCACCAGATGGCTTCCTTGCTGGTGCATCCTGCTAGTATACGCTTATTGTGGCTAATGGTGGATCTACTGGCTCTGTATGGAATGGGTTAGGCGTTTAGTCGATGCTGAAACATGCCAACGATGGAAGATTTTGCTTTTCTCAGGATATTTTTGAGCCATAGGAACCCTGCAGGAGTTTGAGCAAACAAGCACAGTAGAATGAAACTTTGCATGGGCACCTATCTTAAGCTGAAAGCAATACTCAGACACACTATAGAGAGGTCTCAGTCTGGCTGACTGCATGGGAAAAAAAATCCTGTTGAAGAAGAATATGGCTGCCTCTGCATGTAGCTATCTCACCTTTTCCTCCTTCCTTTAACACTAAGATGCCGAGCTTGATGTGAAAAGCGCAGGGAAGAAGCTCAAGTACTGATTGTATTCTTTACATGCAGATCTTTGCAAAGAAAGTCCAGTCATTGCTAAATATATGCCAACAGAGGCAGTCAGAGTGACCTGACAAGGCAAGATGGAGATGAACATTGATGGCTAATAAACATCTCTGTGGAACTGTGCAGGCATAGAAGACCTTCTCATTTGGACAAAGTTAACTCGCTCCATGCAGGTTTTATGGATGATTCTTCGTGGTTCTGGAGTTGTACTAGAGATGCAGGCTTTTTCTACGGCCAAAATGTAACAAAACTGTAGAAGATCCTTTTTTTTTAATCTATTTTTTTGTTCCATAGCATGACTTGCATGAAGACAAAAATGAAAATGAAAAAAAAATCAACAAAACAACACACACACGAGAAACACTGCAAATGTATGATTAAGGAGAAAAAGAAAAAAAAAAAAGCAAAGTTATATATTTTCTTTCAAAGCTCTTTACTTTTACATACATTGTTGTAGCCAAAATGTAAAACATTATAAAACTGTACATTTCTTTGCTATGGATCGCTTCTTTTTGTATACAAGATACAGAGTAATGGTTTTAAAAAGTGCAATCAGGCAGTCATCGGTCATATTGACCACGCCTTCACAGTTCATCACACCGACATGGAAATCAAGAACTTTTAATCCAACTAGAAATGTATAAAAATAAGAAAAACTTTCTCCTGTCTGTTTTTGTTGGCATGCTTGTGACACATGGGACCTTCCTTTGGACCTGACAGTAACAGCTGGTTAATTTTCCAGCTCTGGTTATGTTGTATTTTATTGATGTATAGATCCAGCATAAAGACCCTTCATAAATTGTTCATATTAAGTAATCAGTATGAATTTTAAACAAAAGAGGTGTTATTTTAAAACTGGGACTTAGAGTACAAAATCAGGAAAATACTCAAGTATAAATGGTCTCAAAGTTTAAGAAACAAGACAACAGCATTGTATGCAATTTAGTACTGAGTAAAATGCATGCACAATGTTATGCAAAACAATTCTAGCATGAAAATAAATTTTGTATCATGGTTTCAGTGCCTGCTGTATAGTGTAAAGGGGAATCCTTTTCTGAAGCAATCAGGGGTTTCCAGAGACTTGCTTCTAAAATCTTGAATAAATACAGTGTTCTCAACAGAAATGTAGGAGAAAAGCTTGGTATTGCTTTGGTTCTACAATGCTAATTTTGGTTAGTAGATAATAAATGAAGCCTGCAAACACTTGATACAACCAATGTCTAAAGAATTCACACCATTAGTAATTTTACAAGGGAAGATTAAAAACCCCTATAATGACCTAGGTATCTTCCTTTTCCCTCCCCAACAATAATAAATGTTTGTCTTTTTAGCTGATAAAATGAATTCAGTTTTTCTTACTTCTTTGGGCCCCGTCCTTCACTTGTTCTTCACTGAGCCACACCAGTGCACCTGATACAAAACTGAAAGAAATCCAGGTGTCCTAGTCACACTTGATTTGCCACACAAAACATGCACCAGTAAGAACTACTAAACACAATGGGATTAAACTTGATTTTAGATGCTACAAAAGACAACTATGGACTATGTGCCAAAAATTTTCTAGTTGCCTGAGCATTTTTGATAAAGTACTTCAATAAAGGAAGGATACACACCTTTGTCATCGTGTGAGGAATTTCAAAAGAGCTGGCAATCTTCTAGGCAAGCTACAGCATCTGCAACTGCTGATGGGAATGGAAATGTAAAGGAATAGTCTCCCTACAGTCTGGAAGAAGTAGAGATTAAATCCAAAAAACTCCAGAAGAAACACTCATGGCTCTGGTAAGTGCTAAATTATACACAAAAGAAACCCTACTGCAGCTGGACCTTGTCGTCACAAAACTCTACTCCAAAAAAAAAACCCAAAAAACCAAGGAAGACCTCAAGCTGTGTTTTAGTAATAGAGGAAAGGCTGATCATCTGAATTTGTACATAATTAGAGAACTCCTTTGTAGTCCTTGATGCAGCATTATGTACTTGATTTCTGCTTTAGTTTCTCCCAAGAACTATTTTTCTCACACTGTTTCTATGCCATCTTTCTCAGAAGATAAATTTCTTACCTCCAGAGGTAAGATCCAGATTCATCCAGTATTTGCTTAATGAACAACTTTGCTTCTTATAATGTATTAAGAATCCAGAAATAGATTTATCTGCCCCATTTTTTATTTAACACTGACTCACGGGCCCAGTGCTAATTTTCCATTACCATAAGGAATTCAACCCTGTAAGTCCCATGTAGGTCTTCACCTTCCACTGCACTTTCCATATATCTGAGCCTTAGAGAACAGGCTGGGTACAACTGTCTTTCTGTGCTACTTTTTTACATTCCCAACTCTCATTTTCATTTAGATTCTCCTCTCTGCTCATTCTGATTTGGGGTAACCATGTCTTCTGGGTGACTTCTATAAACCCTCAGAAAAAGCACCACGCGTCCCATCTGCCCTTCAGGAGGTGCTCTAAAGCTTAAAATCTGTTTGACCCCAGAATTCCCCTTCACAACAGTTGCAGTTCTGACAACAGGGTGAGAGGGGAAACACAAGAAATGGAAAATCTCAGAAGTTGTTGGATTGAATCCTATGAGAAATTTACCACATCCTCCCAGCTGCCTTGCAGTTAAGGAGCCTTTGCTCGGGTATTCTGGTTAAAACATTGATTCCTTCAAGTTTGCCCCCTCTCCCTACAGGAGGTACAAATCTTTATTAAAGCATTAAAACTAGCCATGTGGGTAGATTCTGACTTCAGGCTCTCAGTAATGCCACCAGCTACTTCTGAGTTCACACCATTGCAAGTAAGAGCAGAAGTTGGTTTTGCAGTTCACTTACACTCTGCCTGTTTCCTGCTGGAAATGAAGATCTGTGTTTCTCCTCTGTAAACTCAGCTTTCACCAGTGAGTTCCCAGCTCTAAGACTCAGAGCTGGCCCTTCACCTGAACCCATTGGCAATTAGTTGCTTATTACTTGCTAACATTTAAAGCACAGCTCAACCACACTTTCTCCACATATAGCTTTTCCTCTGACTGCATGAAGGTACTTGTTTTTTCTGGACCAATCTGATGTGCCTCCACAGTTGCAATTTCAGACAGAAGAAATTTCTAAGAAGAGGTTTCTGCTTTCTCACTCCAACAAAAAAAAACCCAAAACAACAACAACAACACACCAAAAAAAAAAAAGAGAGGGAAAAAAAAAAACCCCTAGCTAAAACCACTGTGATAACAGTCAAACGCAGCAGTCATTAATCTGGATGAAGTGATTTTTCATGTAAATTGCCTTCTCGCTCCCTAAAGTTTCAGGGCCAAAAAGAAAATACATCACTGAAACAAACGTCTGCAAGGACAAATGAGCCAACTGAAATACAGAAGAGAGCAAGCAGGGCTAAGGCAAGAGCATTCAAAAAGGAAACGAGCACAAAGCTGCTTACAAAAAAGATATCCTGAAGATATTACCCTGCCAGTTTGCATATCCCTTTCATAGTTTCAAAACAAGGCAGCCTATTTCTCTGCTTTCCATATATATCCTGGAAGGAACTTTGCCTCTGAACTACCTCTGAACACAAACTACCTTCACTGCTTAAATTATGCAGGTTATTTTTAAGTCACACTTGACTTAGCTTACTTGAGTTTGTGCATAAAATACCTGTCTGTTCAGGACTCCCAAAGCCTCTGCATTCATCTAGGACTATAAGTGCCCAATTCCTCTCCTAGGGAAATACAAATGTTCATTTACAATCAAGAATAAGATTTGAATTACTGAATGTTAAAAACAAGTCCAGAACCGCAACTCTTGACTTTATCTGAAAAAGCAAATGCTATAATGAGATATCTGCCCTGTCTCAGTCTGGCAAAGCCAGGTTTTCAACTCTCAGCATTCACTTGGACATTCAAAATACTTCATGTAAGTGCATAGGTCCAAACATCTCCAGGTACCAAATATCAAAAGCATGTGCTCCAAGGCTTCCCTCATTTTTCCTGCTGCTCAAGCTAGAGATTCCTTGGGCGGCAAAAGGCAAAATGTTGCATTTGTGTTAGCTCAGCTGTCACTCTGAGGTACCTGCACTGCCTCTGGACTCAAAGGGCTTAGCAGGGATGACACAGCCTGTGCAGAGGCTGCTGACTGTGAGTCACAGCAGCACAACAGCAGACAAGGCTTGAGCCCAGGGAAAGCTGCTCAGCAGGGGCCACGCTTTGCTGGGGCGGTGTCAGTGCAAGTGGGTGACTGGAGAGAAGGCGGCTCAGGGGGTGGGAAATGAGAAGGACACGGGATGAGTTTGGAAAATGGGTTATGCAAGCAGGAGCAATGGAAACAGCAATCAGCAGTGAGTGGGAAAGAAGAGCAAAGAGAGAGGGAAGAAGTGGCAGTGAGATTTACCCAAAATAATCATCAAGGACCACTAGCTTACAAGGTAGAGCTTGGCCTGGGACTCAGGAAATGGGAATTTTATTCTTGACTCCCCTGTGGACATGTTGGGTTACTTTGGTGGGGGCAATTTAATTTTTTGTGCTTCAGCTTCTGTTTCTGTGATGTTATCCTCTTTTGCAAGTGTTCTGATGTCAAAAGAGGAAAAGCCATATTTAATAAGGAATAGTTATTATAATCTATCTACTCAGAATTAAGGCACCAGAGGACAGAAGCATCTCTTCATTATTTAAAAGATGCCATATTTCCTTGTCTGCAGAAGAACACAATGCCCCTGTAGGAATCCCTTTTCTTTGTACTTTAAAGCAGAGGATTATTATGGAAAATGATTAAGCACCCACACAGTTAAAATGACAGAGCATTTTCATTACTGATTACTCCTCTGCTGCCCTAATTTAGGTACCACATGTCTTCATGCATTCAAATCAGTAAAAACAAAACAAAAGCTAAACTCGCTTGACATTTGCAGCCAAAAATTAAAGTCATGTCAGAACATTAAAAATCTCCCAACTCTTGGCCTCGCTTCTAAATACAAAAAAAAAAAGGTAAAAACATAGTCTGCTAGCAAAGTGTTCACACATACTTAAGAGAACTATGGTGAGCAGGGAGTACTGGAACAATATTGAATTGAAATTCTGAAATTCCACTTACAAAGTCTCGATCCCAAGACCTGAAGACAGAACTTCCCTCAAGACTGCATAGTATCTGGATATCAGGTGGTCTACTGGCAAAGCAGCCTGGAAACAGAGGAGGAACTTGCAAATGAACTAAGAGAGAGGCTAGCCAACACGGGAATTGGACTCACACTCCACCCCCTACCAACCTGCAAAGATACATCTGGAAACAAGGTGAAATCCAACACACATGTCACAAAATAAAAATGCCAGAAAAAAATTTGCAAAATAAATGTCACCCCTGAGTTTTCCCATCCTTCAGCCAGCTTTTATTCAGGAATAACTACTTTGTTGTTCTTTTTTCCAATCAAGTCGAACAATGTGTTCTCCCAATACTCTAAATTTATGCTTCCTCACTCTCCCACAAGGAAACACGTGGTTCATCCAGGCCATGATTCAAATACAGAGACTATTTTCACTGCTGAATATTTTCAGTCACATAGTCTATTTCGATGTTTTACAGAGGCACTGATGAGTAAAAACTGCTGCTGCATTAAAAACAGGTGAATGCTGAGACAACTGACTGATGAACCTCAATGAAATGCACAAATAGCTCTGAGAATGTGGCTGACTTCAGTCCCTTAACACCTAAATGGGTTACAAAATAACAATGACTTTAAACATACAGTTCCTCCAAATTAACTTCAAAGCACATGATACAGACCTACATCTTCAGTTATGTTCACCCAGTAGAAGGCCATTTCCATAAAAGCAAAGCATTTAACTTCAAGGCTATTATTCTTTCTAACATAGAGCAAAAACATGCAAGATCAGCATTTACTGGGAAATAAAAACAGCACAAAAACTAAAGGAAAGAAACAAAGTACTACCTCTTTTTTCCACATGTATCAAGATATTGATGTGAAAAAAAGTTAAAGTGGCCAATTATTTTTGTGTCAGCTGGAGTTTTCAGCAAATTCCATGTAAGCACCTCTTTTCTACAGTGCACATTTTGAACCACAATCAAAACCACACAAGATGATTCCCTATCCCAGACTGTATCCATTCCAAGCCTTTGGAATTTTCAGCTAGTAGTAAATGGCATAAGCAGGACTCAAACACTGATAGCACATCTGGAGTCCTTTTCAAGAAAATATGTAGCTGAAAGAGAAAGTCCAAGACTTACCATGCACCATAAAAATATCAAAATTGCTCAGAGTTATCAGTATCTGTCATCGTCTTGATCTCTAACACAGGGAAAAAGGAACTGGAAGTCCTAAAATTACCTAAGTCTTATTTAAATCAGATCCAGAGTTCATGGAATCAAATGGAAAAAATAGTAAGTATTTGGTTAAATGCTGGACTAGATCAGAGGCCTGATCAAAATATTTCTGAGTCTGCAAGGTGAAGATCGGCTGTTGCTGTTTTGGCTGAGGAGAACTGGAAATTTCAAGGTGTGCTATAAATGAGAAAAAACCCCGAACATTGCAGGTCAACAACTCCCATTATTATAAATAAACAGTGGAAGAGGGAGAACAATAACATCCACGAAACAGCATAGTTTGTCTCTCATCTCACTCCCACCACACTGGCAGGCTGGAATGCTGTTATGCTGTGATATTATTCAGTCCTCAGGAGCTGTATCTTGGCTCTGTCCTCCCCCTCCTTTTTTCCCTGTTTTAGCTGACTGTATCAGGCTCTCTATTGCCATTCATTTAAATATTTTTCCATGATCACCTTTCTCTTGTACAATCAAACTGATCTCCTTCAGCAGTTGTCCATCCCCATCCCTAAGTCTCACAACTCCAAACATGCCATAAAAAGCACAATCAAATCACCTTCTCCCATCCTCCCCACAGTTTCTCAGTGCTCAAAACATGCAGCTGGCACTCATTTAGAAGTGACCTTTGTTGTGATTGCAGATGGCAAGACTAGTCAGACACCAAAAGGACTGCCACCGTGCAGACAGAGAGGTCAGTGCCGTGTAAGCGGTGACTGGGCAAATCACCTTCCATCTTTCAAAGGAGCACACTTCAAATACAGGGCCTGGCACGCTGAGCACAAAAGCAGCAAGTAACTCAGAATGCCACACCAAGTCAAAAAACATCAGTGACCACCAAGGGGCCCAAACAAATCCCCCGAGAGACAGAAACTTCTGGCACAATACACACATTGTCCTACCGACATTCTTTGAAATGGAACAGGAGTGTCTTGTGCAGGTGCTCATGGAGGTTGCATGAGTAACAACTGCAGATCTCTTAGGATTTCAAGTAACAGAAAGGCACACAACAGCTTTCTTCTCCTTCTCCCCCTCCACCCAAAGGCCTGAAAGTTCTCTGGACTGAAGGTCAACAGTTCACAACTTGTTCTCCCTCATGAGTGTCAGCTCACTGGCAGGTTTACTTATCTTCAGAAAATGGGAGGGGAGAGCAGCTGCACAGACACTTGCTTAAGTTCTTTCAGTGTCTTTTTTGTAAATACATATATATATATATATTACAAACTTTGTCAGTTTATTTCCATTTGAACCTGCATGCAGAATGCTTATGTAACAGGCTTCCTGCTTTGTTTATCACAGAAGACCTGTCAGAGAACTCTGTGAACCACAGCCCACTGGGTCTGCACTTTGCCTTGCAGAGACTGATCTCCATGGGGATTATCAACAGGCAATAGCCATAAGCTCTTAACATCAGCATGGAAAGTTATCTTCTTCCACTTGTTTAGGAACTTTTCACTGTGTGTTCCCCTCCTCACAGAGAAAGCCGTAGCTGATTTTGTACAGTGCTTGATTCTGCAAACAAAGCCATTGACACACAAAACAGGGCATTCACTTCTGAAAGAATGAGCAGCAACTTGGTTTTGACATTCAGCTGTGTACCTTTACAATGAATTCTATTCACTCTCTGTACTACAGCAGCACCTAGAAGCCCTGACTGATGACAAAGCACTCACTACGTCAAGAACAGTCATTACTTCCCAAACTCTTCAACCTATACAGGCACAACAAAGGAGACAAAAATGCAGTTCTTGCCTTTCAGTGACAAAGATCACATGCAGATATGAAACACAGATCAGGAGCAGGAACAAACTGACATACTCCTTTCTTTTTTCACCTTATCGCCCCAAATCATTCTTGGTGTTCCAAAAGTGTGTTCGCGTTACAGGTGCACAAAATTGAAAACAATTCCAAATATCCAATTCACATTAATTCGTTACATAATTTGGTAGACTCCTCTGCAATAAACTGCAGCAACAGCACACACAGTCAAAACGTGTTCCAGTCCAGTAAACCTCACGTAAGGCACATATTGGCTGTGATTAATAAAGGAACAGACTTATTTAGAGGAGCTGATTGCTGAAGCAAGAGAACGTTTATTTGGTACACAGATTTTGCAGAAATCACAAACAGAAACCTCAGACAGGACAGTCAAAGAAAGCATGAAAAAGTGTTCAGTGTATAAAATAGAGGAACTTTGGTATCCAGAAGGTGTCATTGAGAACAGTCAATAAATACCAACTTAGGTAATTAAAAGTGCAAGAGGTCACAGCCTGGAACAGTATATTGCCATGAAGAACCACAACTAACACATGGATTAAAAAAACCCATTTTGCAATAGAAATCTTAATTCTACATATTTTACAGAAGACACATTTGATTATTCTTTTGGTATCTGTAATAGTCAAAATCAGCTTCATAGTCTGCTCAAGTTTCTCATTCATTGAATAGAAAAATAAAATACTTTTGAAAGAGAAGCCAAGAACTGCTAAACTAACTAAAACCAAGGGTGAAAAAACCCATGCAGCCCATATTATCAAATTCCTTCCCCTTCATGTGTAAGCTGATACATCATTAGAAAGTCTTCCTGTCCTATTTCCTAAGAGCTTTTCTCTGAGCATTTTATAGTTCTGTAAGGCTTCTTCCCTGGCAAGCTTGCTTTAAAAACTAAACCACTGTTTAGCAACAGTAGGTCTCACTAAAAGGTGCATTTACTACACAGTAGAATTGTCTATATTTAGAACTTGAAATATGTTGAATACCACAGCAAATATAGGTATTGTGGGTGGTAAACATCCAGTTTAATGGCATCCACTGTATTTGTATGGAAAAAACCAGTTTCATAAATAGCTTGCAAAATTTTGCTCAACATAAGCAGCTAATAATATCCAAAGATATCTCATTTTACACTTTTCCCTTTCTCCTACCAAAACAAGTGATAGACCCATGTTCTCTGTCAAGCCCTCACCCGGAACAAGTACTGTGGGCATGCTGTGAACAGCAACTCAGCTGAGCTGCAAAACAGAAGTGAGAACTAACCTGAAATTATTAGGAGCATTCTGGTCTGTCTTTTAGGCTGGAGAACTTGCAAAATCTTTCTGGTTAGATTTTGATGTCTTCCTATTCCAAGGCAGATGGAAACACAGGAGCTACTTTGGATCAAGCTGTCCTCAACAGCTACAGTTGACTTTTGCCCTTTGATAAGAACTTTTGGATTGTTTCTAAGAGCTCTTAGAAATTTTCCTTCCCTAAGCAGTAGCTGCAGAAACTTCAGGTTTGGTTTGCAAGTTAATGACAATTCATGCAGATCTACATCCCTGTAAATCTATAATAAACTGATGTCTGGCACAGAACATAATCCATGAAAAATACTGCTCCTTTCACAGTTTAATCAAGACCAAGCTAGTTCAAAAGGGCCTCATTTTCCCCTTTCACCGGCCTTCTAAATTATACTGCTTTTTTTTTCTTTTAATCCTAATCTTCTGCTTAAAATGTGTGTATGCATCTAGTCGTGTTCACTGGTAATTGTTTGTGACACAAACCATTTTCTGAGTGACAACCGCAATAGAAGTTGGCAGGTGCAACATACCATGAGGTAAAGACACAATAACAAAATCCACCTTCTCAGACCATTTCTTCAGACTGAATTTATACACCAATATGCCATTAAGCAGTTGATTTCTTCCTGAAAGACTTCTCAGATGAACAAGAAAATCTGTCTTCAGCTGTACTGAGAATGTCTGTAATTCTATCTGTGGGTAAGAAAGCCCATTCCTGTGGCAAGAACCCAGGAAACAATATTTTAAATATTCCAGCTTTTTATGCATGGTTTTTCCTTCTGGATTTTGGGAAAATATCTGCAGTTTCCAACTAGTGTGTTAATCATGGGCAGTTCTCCTGTAGCACTTCTGAGCTCCACAATCCAAAGATGTCCATCCACATCCATGACGTTGTGATTCCAGGTGTGCTGGGTCTAATGAAGAGCTTGACAGAGGGCCATGGAGTGTCCTGCCCCACATCCAATTAAGATCTGTTTTGCATAGCCAAGAGCTTTGACTGGTTGTGGGACAGGAACGTTTGTTTCTGTGCCATCACCACACATTCCATGTTCATTCCATCCCCAAGAGAAGCACTGGCCACCTGGCAGAGAGGACAGAAAATACAGAATAAAGACCACAGAAACACAACAGCTTTGGTTATTTTTGAGGAGCAGATTTGTCAAGTCATTTTCTATTTAGATTCTAAGAAATTCTGCTAAGGTGGCAAAAATGTTCTGGTTTCCTTGAAAATGTAAAATAAACGCAAATGGCTGATTCTCCATCCCGTTCCATACTGTTAGAAACAGAAGAAAGATCAAAATAACAAAGACATTTGAAAATCACTTAGTAAATACACAGTTCTGTATTTATGCAGAGCCCACAGAAATCTTTCTGCATTTTAAGAGCCCTCCCTGAAATGATGTAGAATCTCTGTCTTTCAAGTTTCCCCTAGTAAGCAGAAGTATGATAAATGAAAAGCAGTGACTTGATTCATTCACAGCATGATCTGCAGGCTTGGGGAACACAGAGCCACAGTTCAGCCAAATTGCATTTCATTCCTAGCTTCAAGTTCACCTGTTACCTTTTTGCTTTAAATACAAGCCTTCAACAGTCTGCCCTATTCTTAATCATCCTACCTCTCTTGCTTACTTTGACATAATTTCACCACTTTTATTATTCTTATTTTCCCTCATTATTATTTATTTTTGTAAGATCTACTCGTTCATATCCCAAATAACAATTCATGTATTATTATCACCCCATAGTACTCTTTTTTGAAGCACAATATGTAAATTTTATTCTATAAATGGCTGGCATAATAAAAAAATCTGCCAAAACCTCCTTATTCTGAACTACAAGTGCTATTTCTTCCCTCTTTTCTATTCTTTATTTGGCTGCCAAAGACTGTGTCTAGGACTTTCCGTACTAAAAAAGAAAGCTATCCTGCCATATAATCATTTGTTTGTGATGCCATTGTTGTTTTTGAAAAGCAGCAGGTATTAACAGCAGGAAGTAGCATTCTGGATTCCAAATAATAAGAAGAAAAGTGCCAACATTCACGAACTCTAATCTCAGTCACAATTTTATTTTTCAAAATTCAGAAACAAATTATTGCAAAGCTAGCAGGGCCATCTTCCCTGCAACTCCTGTAACACTTCACTCTCCTCTGCTCTCTCTACACTATTAGTACCTTGAAGATCCCCTCTTCTGCAGTAAGTGTAAACGTCACTGAGGCCAGATGTAACTAAGCAATGACATTTCATTTTCCTGACCATCTTTAAGGCAATGAAACACAACAAAGCACCACTAGAACATCACAGTAGCCAAGGCACATCTCACCTGACACAGAGGTTCTGTCACTCTTATCTCAGGAGGCACCAGATGTTCTCATGATGGTGCATGTGCAACACTGACAGCTCAACCTACATCTCACATGCACTCACATGTGCTGCCAAAAAGTGCCAAAATCCGAGTGGGCAGACATCCCATTTAAACATATTTAACAGATCCCATTTAAATATCGACAGAGCATCCTACAGGTTAATGGCATTTTGCTTTTTGGTAAGGTTCCAGGTAAAAATGTTTAAGTAAATATTAAAAAGCAGAAAAAAGACACTTCCATCCCAAAAGACACATCTCAGACTAATCATTCAAGGAAGCTGCACCTAAGAAAAGACATTTTTTGGCACATTTAGTATCTGAACCCTGCAGAATGAGCCAAGCTTACAAATGTAAAGAAAAGAGAATGCAACGTGCCCTAACATTAATAGGAACACTGTGGTAAACTTTTTTTTACTAGACACCAGCAATTACTACAACAATTTACATGCTTCTATGACAACTCACTACATCTGTTTAAAGGGTTTCTTATTTCTTTTTTCATCCTGTCCCATCAGGACAGGAGAGAGGAAACCAGAAGTTTTCCAGTCACTTTGTATTACAAACTACTTATTGGAACATTAATGGTATAACAGTCAAAGAAACAGTGCATTAGGACTTTAACCTCTCAAATTGATAAACATATCCAGTGAAACATCTTTTGAAAAAACATCATAGAAAAGTTTACAAGCTAGGAAGCCCCCAAACAAGAATGTCTTCCCTAAAATAAGGATTGTGGAGTCTTTTCCAGCCTTTATTTTTCCAAGCATGTCAAAAGGCCACCAAAATAGATTTTTGTACATGAGTCCAGTGATCTCTAAGGTTACTGAAATAGGACAAGAGTCAAAACTGGCAAAAGAAAAATAGAAAGTAAGTAGGATTTATGAATGGTCTTACACAAAAATGCCTTGTACATCCATGGAGAGCTGGCAGAAATCTGAAGAGATGAAAGGGCAGCTGACAGATATGGAGTGACAGGCCACAAAAATGTTTCTCATCTCCATCAAGCCAGAATCAGAAAAGCTAAAAGGCAGAGAAGTTTTGCTGTTAAGATGAAAGATGTAACTGTACCAGATCTGCCTGCAGAAGATTCAGTGAAAGGTTTGTACACAGAAATAGCCAAATGCTTGACTTGTGTCAGAGACAGCAGAATTTGCATAAAACACACCAAGTTCATTTTTTGGGCAGTAACATATTCACAGAACTTGTAGGAGGGCTAGGCAAAATGAGTGTGGTTAAAGTGGCCAGGAGGGAACAAGCAGCTATGTGAATCAATCACTGGCACAGGAATCGAAGTCAGTGAAGATCGAAGGTAATGAAGCATCTATTTAAAAAATGACATAAAAGGAATATCTGCAGAGTTAAAGGCAGACCCTAAGAAGAACTAATGGGTAGCCTCTGGACAAAGGGCACCATTTAATGGGTTTTTCCTTTTCCCATGTTCCCCTCCCCCTTTTTTTTTCCTTTCTTTCTGATTGCTTCTATTCCCAATTTATTGCTCATAAAAACACAGAACCAGGAGCCCTACATGCCTTCACAAGAAAATTCAGTTTCTATGTCAGACCTTCTCAGGATGGAAGAGCATTAGAATGAACAGTCTTCACACAGCTACAAATTGCTTCTAACAAAATTTAGAACAAGCACTGTAGCATGTTCTCAAACCATAGGATTTGTGTTTGGTGAAGTGAGGGAAGGTTACTCCGTGTTACTGGTTAAGCGAAACCATATAAGTACCCAAAGTACATATCAAACCCATAGAACTCACATGGCAACGCAGCAGAATCCCAAGAGAATTTCAGTTGCATTCACATTCACACTAATCAAAGTTTATAGTAATGCTATGCAGGATTTTATTTTTCCCAAAACATTAAATATACAAGACATAAGGACAACCAAATTCTTAACAAATCTATTTTGGCTCAACAACACAATAAGGGGCTACTGCCCTCCTTCTGTCTGCAATAATTATCTGGGCTTTCCTCAAGGTAACTGAAGTGACAACAGCCATCTAGAGGTTCATTAAACTGGAGAAAAGTATTTCTAGATAAAATAAAGCTGCATCAGATTGGAGAGAATTCTGGAGAAAAAGAGAATTTAGAGTCGCTCCTTATTGCTGAGTGGAATATTCAGATGGAAGAATTGATGTTAGCAAATAAGGTGCTCCGGGTGAGATTCACTGCACTTAGCTTCAGCCACCTGAAAAATCAAGCAACTTAGCTACAGATCATTATCCTCTGTAGTCCTCAAAAGCCAATGGAGACATCTCCATCTCTCCAGCAGAGCGAGAGATTCCTCTTATCCAAGCACTGGTGTGAAAATTAAGTCTGTCTCACTTTGGTGATGATAAAGGGAGACCAAGTGATTGCCTAACCTTGGCATACCAGTTTTATGCAGCTGAAGACAGGCTACATTAAATCACACCTTCACAATTGGTCTGGAGGCAAAGCAAGGAACACTGGAAACAGGGAAGCTGCAAATATCACTGCAGCCTAGCTTCAGGCTACAAACAGTCTGCTTCTAAACCAGCCTGTGCCCTGGAGGCTTATCACTGAAATCTTGAAAAGCTCCTCTTTTCTGTTTCTCCTCTACCATTCTTTACACCAGCAAACAAACAGAAGCTGGCCTTAAAGACAAGCCAAGTATCTTGAAGTCAAGTTATTCAAAAGATAGCTTCACATTTTAGGGAAACGTTGAAATGTTTTAGTACAGCTCTATTATATTGGCTCTGTGCTCTTAGAAATAGCTCACAATACTTCAAATTATTTCTTCTTTTTGACCTTAAATTAGTGCTACTCTACTCTTTTGTTATAGACAAAGTTACAGTAGGCAGGAGATCACTCAGAATAGGTCACAACTCTTTAAACAGTATCAGGGCTGGAACACAAACAAAATTCAAGTATCTCAGCCACCTTCCTTTGATTATTTGACAGCCTTCAAAACCTCACGAGGAACAATGTAACACTACACAGGAGATTTGGATTATGCTTCTCCCAGGGATTTGCAGAACACAAATTAATATTTTTCCTGTTTTTTTCAGGCCGTGTGATTCAAGGTGTCACATAAAATAAAAGGCAATAATCATCCCTCTAAACTTTTGTATTTTTAATAGCAACACTTCTGCCATTAGTGCAAAAGTTCTGCAATTTTAAATTGTAAGAAACAGAATTGATATCAATTGCTTTCTGCAGAAAACATGGAATTGTATTAGTAGTTAAAAGGGAAGTCTAGGTATTGTGCAAAATCGCATTAAAGGCAAAGCTTGGTAAGTATGAATGTATGAATGTAAGCTTGGAATGTATGATGGCATCACCTCAGTGCACAGTTGTACCTCCAAAACTAGCAAAGAACTATGAGAACCACATTCAGTTTTTATTATGGGGCAACATTTTCAAGAAGCAAGCTGTCACATGCTCCAGGCAACCCATCCAATTGCAGTTCAACCCTCAGAAAAGAGTCTGGCTTTCAAGTGAGTAAGCTGGATAAAAATCAGACACATTGCAGTGCTAACACAATATACAGGTAAGAAACACCACACATTTTTGATATTAAGTACAAAGCCATGGTACTAAAGGCATGCTGATTTCAAAGTTAGCCTCCAGTCAACAACCTGCCCTCACTCCATCGTCACATCATTATAGCTCTCCTCAGGCAGTGGACCTAAACCACTCAGTCCCCTCCTCAGCAGTGGCTCTACACGAGTGAAAAGTCAGCAGACTTCAGCTCATGCGTCTGTGGTTCATCCTGGCACCTGGAAAGAACAACTTTCCATGTCCTCACACAATTCATCACAGCAAATGCACGAGGCCTGCACTGTGTGGATGCCTCTGACTTGGTGCTCTGAATGAGTATCTTATGTGAACTATTATTTTTTCCCAGCAGAAGCACAGTTTTGTTATAGGACCTTCTCTCTGGCTAGGTTTGTATCTTGTGTAATACAGCAGGGATTTCAAACTGGGTCACGGCCTCAAGGCCAACTGTCAGAATATCCAATTACAACCCATAACCACCTACTGAAGAGAATCAGAAAATCAAACTGAGAGTACAATATGCCTAGTAGGAGCTTAGGCATGTACAGTACTGCAAAATGCAGCAATAAGGCTACACATCTCCTTTGCAATTAAATTTCACTTGGGAAAGTCTAATTTCTAGACTTGTTTGTGCTTCGATATCAGTGTCAGTCCACAGACAGCAAACAGAAGAGCAGTACAGAGCACATCTGATCTTTTCTGTTTCATTTCCACAGCATATAAGTAGCCAAGAATTACAAAGTGGGAAGAGGAAGGAATCATGTTTATGATAAGATAATTTCCAAGGGCAATGTAGCACATCTGCCACAGTCTGAAAACTGTCTATGGAGAAGGTGCCCACATCCAGCAATGCAGAGAAGTGGGGAAAAACACAGTAAGATGTTACTTTAAAAAAAAGCCACAGCAGATCCATGCAAACATGCTGTGCATTTTGCTGTGCACTGTTTTTAGCATCAGGCAAATAATTAAGCCCACCCCTAGAGGAAGTGTTATCTTGCCAAATTACAATGACAATAGAAATTTCGTTCTGTTCTCACAGGGCACTTCAAAGCAGAAGCTGAATGGCTCACTGCACAAATTAATATGTATCTATTCGAAAGAAATCACTCCACATTACATCAAATAAACATTTTAGGTTACCACTCAGGCTAGTTTATGATAGAATTTATTTTTTCCTCCTCAGTTGTGCATAGTCATTTTGAATCAAAAAAACAATAAGAGGAAGAAATTCACAAAACTATATTCTAGGGTTTAAAAACAACAGACTTGCAACTACAGTTTTCTTGGGCTGCTGCAGCCGTGTAGTTTTTGTGGTGGCACCAAAGCCCTGCAGGATGGAGATGGTTGCTTTGCTGTGTGTAGGTAGCAAAGACAAAAATCTACTGCACGGATAATCTGTTCACATTTCTGTTTCCATGGGGAAACCTGAATGGTATTAACTGTGTCTAAAGCTCACAGGTGCTGCACGAGGTTTTGTTTTGGTTTTACTCAAACTTGTCAATTCCTTCCCAACAGGAAAGCATCTCCAACTCAACACAGAACAAAACCTGGGCTCACGACTTTGTGCAAGACTGAACGTAACTGGTCCACTGACAATACATGAGGATTATATCATACATGAAGCAGCTGCAGTGCAGAGAGGATTAAGCATTAAAGATGCTTTTTTCTACACCTGTAGAAGACAAGAAAATCTTTGAATTTTGGTCACTTAAGTACAGGACAAAAACACCTGACAGAAATTAATTAATGGAGAGATTTGTCCTGAGGCTCTGACTGTGGCACCAATGTCTGTTCCATCAGGATATCTGACATGGCAGAGAGTGACATTCATTCAGAACTTACATCCCTGCCTCTTACAGTGATAGGCATTCAATGTGTCACAGTGCTTTAACTTTGTATGACCAGAACTAGACAATCACAGTCTCATCACAGAGCCAGAGACTGCAGTCTCATGACCCTCTGTACTATGTGAAACAGAACATGCAGAAAATACCTTACACCTAGAGCTTAGTAAGAGATCATCCACTCAAGGCAGAAAGTCAGAGCTCCTCTAGAAGAGTGTGAGTCATTCAAGTGTCCCGTGGGTCCATATGGTGCCATGGCCATTTGTGCCCATGAATTCTGGATAGCAAAGCACTACCATTTCAAATTTGCACACACTTCAAACTGATGTAAGTGATGACACAAAGAAAAGGAGGGGACAGCTGTGATTCATCTGACCTACATTACCTCCAAGACCTAGAACTGAAGGGCATCTTCAGCACAGGTCTAGGAAAAGTCATAGATGAACGCAGAAGCAAGAATCTGAGAACCCCCTCAAACTGCATTCCAGTCCCACATGTAGCTTTCACAGCACTAAGCAAATCAAAGAGCAGGAGAAAGGACAGTCAGCAGGATGAGCAGGTGCCTGCAGGTGAAATGGTGCTTCCTCCAACTTGGCTGGCTGAAGTCAAAAACAAGAGACCCCACTGGGCTCTCAGGAATTCTCTCATCAAGGAAGAACGGCTAGGTTGGAAAAGGATTTTTGGAAATGCTTTGGTGCTTAACATACTTCATAAGGCAACCCTTTGTAGAACCCTTTGTCTGTTTACAAGCACGTGCTTTAAGGCAATCACACAGACAGGCTATAGATGACTGTCAGTCCTTGGCATCTTATAAAAAATATTTATGACATAACAAAAGCTGAAGAGATAGTCCATATGGTCACATTTACCTACAATTTCTTCTCTTCTGACTACTATTCTCTTCCTCTGAAGGGCTGTTTGCACTGAACAAAAGTGAGCGTTCTGGGATTTATCTCTGAAGGTGTCCTATTCTGCAGAATATAATTCTCCAACTCAGAACCAAGAATTGAAATGTGTAAACCTTCCACATGGACATCTTATGTAAAATAGCTTTGTGTTTGAATGGGCTTTAATTTGAACTTCTCTCCTTTCATTTTCCCTTAGCAATTTGCAAGGCTGCCTTTTGGTCAAGTTTCAAGACACATGATATGAATGTGCATTACTGTTGAGTGAAGTCTAAAAAAACTGCTTGTTGATATTAAACAAGTGAGGGGTTTTTTTTCCCCTCCCATGCTTAACAAGTAATCTGAGATCAATTCCAGCAATCATAAGCTAAAGCTGGAAAAGCAGAGAGAAAAATCAAGGAAACAAGTGGTGACTGAGTTGCTCGGTTTCCGTCTTACCGATTGAACTGGTAGATTTTCTCACAGCTACACAAACAGCGCCACAGAACAAAAGTACTTGCAGCTCAGCAGTGATGATATTAGGATGCCTTATTTTGCAAAGTTTCAAGTTGTGATCTTGCTGTATCACAATGGCTCCAATGATGGCACCCCTGCAAGTGTCACAGTGCAGCTGTAACAGTGACAGCATTGTAGTACTGTGCGCTGTGAGAGCTTTAAAATGCATAGCTCGATAAAAGCTATAACATAGCTGTAGTCAGAGAGGGTTCAGGGTGAACTAACCCTCCTTTCTGGGCAGGATTTGTGGATTACAAGTTTCCTCTGTGCTGCAACCATTGTACTTCAGTTAACCCACTTGTAACCGGTTCAAGTGTGCCTACAGCACCCTGTACTGTAGTGCGAGCGCACATCCAATAAAACTCCTGTGGGTCATGTGCCTTGTCTTGTCTGTCTGTCTCAGTCTGTGCCTGTGTTACAGGGACTCTTACACTTGTCCCTGTGTGGGGGTCTGAACGGGGTAACTCTGGATCCACTGAGATACAACAAGGTTGTGTCATTTGAGCACCTAGAAAAGGAGTGAAAAGCGGTAACACCCTCACGTTCACACTGATGCCATTTGCAGCCACCACTGCCCTCTGCCTCATACAATATAATTCTGTGAACTAGCAGGACGCCTTTCAAAGAAGAAAACAGACAGCTGACAGAGCTGTGACAAAAGATGAAACCAAGCAATAAAAAAATAGAAAAAAAATCCCAGGATTCAGACTTCAAATACAAACCATAGAGAGGTTTACGTCAAGTGTCTGCACCAAAGGCAAGTCACGTTTTCTCAGAAGGGCTGATGAAACACAGTGTTCTTGCCCAAGGTTTGCTGTGCAGGGCTGGGCTGGTGTTAATTTTCAATGGCAAGTGAAACTTGAATACTGAAGAAAAACAATTAAAAAACCCCACAAGAAGTCCCCAAACAAACTGAAAAGTATTAACACCACAAACTGCACTCCCAGTCCCATCTACATGGCTAAGCCATTAGTCTGATTTCTGCAAAGCAGGACCCACGTGGTCCAGCTCTTCCTATTTCTTAAGGGCTAGGAAAAGATCAGGAACTTCAATCGTATCATCCTGTCAAGAAACATACAAATTAAGGAGCCAAATAATGTGTACCAGATGGGAAACATGAATTTTCTCCACAGGTAAACAGTACCTAGGGAGACCAGGACCATAGGAATAACTCTTCTTTTAACTGCACTTTTAAAGCAAGAGTTCACTAAGTGTCATATTTCACTAAGAATTCTAGAAAAAGTAAGCAGATGGTCAACACTGGCTATGAAAGAAGAGTAGGAGAACAGGCTTTGCCAGCTATAATTAAAAACAAGTATTATACTATTAAGAATTAAACATGGTCAGGAAGAGAATCAGAGCAGACAGACTCAAAAGAAAAGTGCCCATGAGGCAGGACTGGATCTGCTTCTCCAATCATAATTTCAAAATCATACATGACTGTTGAATGAGGTCTGGGGGAATTGCTTGTTGATATTAAGCAAAGGAAGAGTTCTGCCATCAATATGTGTTAAAACCAAAGGCGAGTTTGCTTAGATAGAAACAGTTTTTGACATCACTTCTGGTGCAGAACAGAGATTCTGGGCAAGACGTAGAGCACAGCTTGAAAACTTTTTTTTATCTGTATGGACAAATTTTACTGTAGTCTCCATTACTTTTATTCATTGAACTAGTTCTTTACAAACCCATAATTCTTGTTGGAAAAAGCAAAGCTGTTAAATTTCAATATCAAGCTGGCAAAATACGAGCACTTCAAGCAATACATAGGGCTAATTAGCCCTGAGTGGCACAGATTATGGGTGAGAAAACACACCTTTTACATATTCAGGCCAGAGAGTCAGAAAATAACCTTGCTGTAAGCACAGCTTCTTCACGTTTCTACCTTCACCCTCTTCTGTGGGTCAGTATCAATACATTTACTCTTCACATCCTCCTTACCCAATCTTCCCTAGAAGTGCACAAGGCAAGGAGAGAAACACTAGCAGAATTAGGGATGCCACTGGGTGCCAAGTGACACCATTTTAGTTGTTCTGATTAGGAAAGGCAAACAACATTCCAACATAACATTCAAGGTACATTTTGGGGACACCTCACCACTGTGCCTCCAAGATGCACCTAAATTCTGAAATTCTGAACTAAATTCTGGGGGTAGCTCCTGAAGCAGAGGGAATATACCAAGTCAGTCCTTGGAAGAAAGGCAAGCACAAAACAGTGTCCTGAGATGAAAAATTCCTGCAATCAATGCTGTGAGATGTCTTCTGAAAGTTTCTGCTCTGCTACATTTTTTGGGTGCTGGCAAATTAGCTATACAGAAAACAGCATGCATGCATTGGCTGCAGGGATCCAAGGCTGGGAAGTAAAATCTGTCTTTGGCAGAGCAACAGGGAGAACAGCTGATGGGCAGAGGGATTCAGAGGCGCCACGCCAGCTCCAGAAGGTTGGAGACCAGAATGGACAATGCAAGCTGGGTCCCTGAGATGCCATTCGGCACTTTCCCATCTGATCCTCTGCATAACCTCAGGGAGAAGAAGAAACTAGCTGGACAGAAGACAGGAATATCTGACATGAATTTTGGAAGGACTGTAATAACAAAGTATTCTTCAGAATAAAAGAGATAAAACAAACACTTCTATCTCTGAAACAACATTTGACCAAATTAAGAATTCAGGAGCTTTGCTCTCCTCACTTTGGAGGAAACAGACACACTGGAAATATGAGGTCTCCATACATTGGACAGCAAATTGCTCTTTCCTATGTCCATGCAGAAAGCCAGTTTCTTCCATTTTATACCTGGCACTAGACTTACTACACGGCAGGAGCAGCTATAGAAGACAAACTAGAAAAAAAGGGAGACAGAACAGAATTAGGTGGAATTTAAGGCCAGATTTGGCCCTATGATGAATATTTATCATTACTTACAGAGAAAAAGCAATAGTATGAAAACCTTTTAAGTGATGGATAATAATGCTGAAAAAATAGTGTAAAAGACCAAAACCCAATCAAGCCCAAACTTCTGATAAAACAGCAAGCTTCAGCTTGCAGCAAGAAATACATGAGATGACATGCTTGTGTGTCCACAGGACTGTGTCTACTGTAACATCCAAAGAAATGAACACTGGGCAAAGTAGTTCTCATTAATCTGCAGCAGGAGTATGAGAGAAGCTGAATTTATTCTTTAATTTATTCTTTACACTGCTGGAAAACAAAACAACCACACATGAGGACAACAAAGCCAGACAATGTTGAGATGTTTTCTTAAATCACTTTGAAATGGTTTTTTCTCTGGTTTTGCAATAATTTAAGGCCTGCTGAACACCAATCATGAAAATATTTCTTGTACAGTACAGCTGAGATCTTTACTTTTCAGGCTCACTTACTAACAGAACTGTAGTTCTGTTCATGGGTGAATCAAAATGCAATTCTCATGATTCTGGAAAATGAACTCCATCTCAGTGAGACCCAATACATCGAGGCTTCTTAAATCTATTCAGGAATAGATGAAGCAAGAATAAGAATTTTAAGCATCCAATCAACCTAGCAGAAGTGATTCATGTTCCAAATTAATCTAAAGATTTAAAAATGCTTGGATTCCCTAAATCACAGCTTTTAAATTTTTTTTAATTTTTTTTTTCTTGGTGGGAGGGGGAGGAGGCACTATCAGCATTTTAAAGCTCTCTATAATAATTATTGGTACAGAAAGTTTTAAAATAAAGACCGTAACCTTTACTTAAAAATACTATAAAGGATACAAGAACCAGGTCAATGTATTTCAAGATAACCACAGCTACT
The DNA here is from genome assembly GCF_021018805.1 of Prinia subflava. Classification (NCBI taxonomy): domain Eukaryota; kingdom Metazoa; phylum Chordata; class Aves; order Passeriformes; family Cisticolidae; genus Prinia; species Prinia subflava. The sequence goes on from NC_086251.1 coordinate 14,863,333, forward strand.
CATGTGCCTTTTTTTTTTCTTGTCCAAAAAAACTGAGATTAGAAAGGATTACAATAAGTGGCAATACTAAACATTTGTGTTTGAAAAATATTTCTATGTACACATACAGACATCTATTCTACATATAACTAGGGATGTTTGCTTAACAGATTTAATGCTTTCAGACCCTGCATTTGTAATGGCAACAGGATTTGTAGCACAACACGATTTCTGTCTCTGCACACATCCTTCTGCAGATGGTCACTGGGGTTTTGGAGCACCTGAGTTTCTGTAAGTGGGATTCAATTTGCCTAAGCCCAAAACACCCACAGTGCATGTACCTGTGCATGCACGTAGCCATCCTTCACAGAGGAACCTAAATCATCTCCAACTCAAATGACAAACAGGCAGTTTCAGAGTGATGTTTGTCTCATCCCAAGCAAATATCTGAAGTCAAAAGAATCCTTCTACCACCACCCTTTTACCCATCTCTTCCTCTCCACTGCCTCCAGATATCTGACTAGCTGAGGCATAGTTTAAAGTTAAAGCAGACAGACCCTGCCCCAGATGCCCAGCCCAACCTGCTTTACAAACTTGTTGTCAGAAGACATCGAGCTTCCTGGAGAAAAAAGAGTCTTCCCAGGCAAAATCAGAAACCCACTGAGATTTCAACTGTCCCCCAAATCTTTACAAAATTTTGAACATACTTATGTAACCTGATTATCCAAAATGTCATCTATGCACAGAAAACTCTGAATGTCATGCACCTAACAAAACCTTCTACAGCAAGACGATGAGCTCTGCATTAGGAGCCCCTTCAGCAAGCACCAAGCTGTGCCTTCCTAGTTTTACTGCATCTTTGGTATTTACTTCATTCAAATATACACCAAAGGGACTTCCTTAGCTTTTTCAGTTACCTGATGGATTGTTACTAACTTCTGCATGAAAATGCCTATTATTATAAAGGAAACACAATTACATTAGAGTAATTTCTTAAGAAATGGGAATTATTCTTATGTTTAAGTAATAGCTTAAATCACTTTAAATCTTTAAAAACTTTAAATCACTGTGTTGAAAAATGGTTTGAATAATTTTGGTTGCTCTTATTTTCAACACCTTCTCTCCTAGCAAGCGTGTCATGCTGAAAGGTTGCTCATAGAACTGTTTACTTTCCAGCATGAAAGGTTATCATTTTCAGAAATTTCTGAGGAAATCCTTCTAATTAATTAGTCTACAGTTCCCACAGCACTTTATTTAATTTTTTTTTTTTTTAATTAGGTGTTGTGGTTTTTTTGGTGTGGTTGGGGTTTTTTATTTGGTTTAGAAAGCTCTCAAAGCTCTCTCAGGCAGAAATATTTCTTGCTCTCTCTACAAGAGATGCTTTTTGGATGCTTTTGCTACTGAGATTTTTTTTTGGCTCTCCAGAGGACAATTAAACAATGACAACATTGTATTCAGCCCAAAGCATAATTCTGTTTTTGAAGGTTTCATTTGACTAACATGATACTGACCACAACTTTCCATCCACAAGGCAATGTAGTTCAAGTTCAGCCTCAAGTCAGTGTGCACTGGCTCGACCCAAGTCCCAGGAGGTGCAAAAACTACTTAGCTGGCAATGTGATTAGGTAACCAGCTCTCCTTCAGGCTGACTACATGGCTGGATCCAAAGCTGCTTCTCCAGCTAGTAATCAGCAATGGTCTTAACAGGATTTAAGGAGCAAAGGCAAGCCTTGATGGGAAAGGCAAAGGGGACTAATTGCTTATCCTTGAAAGGAAAAAAGAAGCCATGAGGAAAAAAGTTTGAGAGCAGCAGAAAGCAAAACCCTGAGTCATGACTAATTCCTTCATTTCCAGCTATCTGTTTCCATTACTGACGCTTTGCTCCTTTTAGCCATGTGACTCTAAACTTTCTCATTATAGGGGGAGAATTACCCTGCACAAAGCAGGACTATAATCCGCGTTCCTGAGCTCTGAAGGGATCTGGTCAGACCTTCCCTCTGACAAATGGCAAAAACCATCACAAGGAGCAGCAGACAGCAGGGGACTAAACCTCTGAGTGCTGCATTACTGGCTAAAGGCTACTCACGGACTGTGCTCTTTCTACATTTCCCAACCTTATTTCAACTGCTTTAGCTATTTTAGGTTGTTATCTCTCCATGTCAAAGGTCTACTGCATGGTCTGACCTCACCTTGAGCCCATGGGCGTTGTGTAATGAAAACAAATAATGAAAAAACTCTAAAATTCTCTGTTGTATTTAATCATCCATGGATTTAGATTCACGGTGCTCTGTAAATCTGGAGCTTGAGAAAAGAAGTGAATAAAAACCCTGAAGAGAAGGTGCTATTCAGTTCACATGCGTATTTAGAATACACTTTAAAAAATGAACAGTTAAATTTAACATGAGACATCATGCACTTAATTATACTTTCTCACATGGTGACTGATATGAAATAAACCCATGTTACTTTATTCATTTATGAAAAGAACTTAAGGAAGGAATCACTGAAGCAAAGGTGACTTATATAGGCCTGCTTTTAAAGAGTAATTTCCTGGGAAAATGCTCCTCAGTGCTTTTTTTCGCCCATCTACAGTCCAGGGACATTTGACTATCCCAGGGACCATTTTAAAAGTTCACGATTTACAGCAGTAACTCATACAACATCCTCAAATTAATGGCTATTTAGGACAGAGGAAAGAAAATAATACTGAGTGAAAGCAGAACTCAGTTCAGTACAGAGAAGCCATGCTAAAAGCCATTTGAGGGCTCCTGAATGCATATGGGATCTGTTGAGACAAAAAGCTATTGCTAGGAGTCAGCATTGATTTCCACATTTGTGCTGTACAGACCCTGAGGATTAAGTTAAGCACTGAATTCCGGAGTGAGGAGAACAGCAGCATCCTGTGAGCGTGACATTTCTGCCTCTGTGGAGGGCTACGACTCACAGGGCTATAAAAGGTACCTTACTCCTTTTTAATGGAGCAAATATCATCTATGAACTGAGACTATTTTTAATTCATTTTGGCACTTATTTCTTACCTTTCATTTTCTATGTCCAGCACTTCTTTCCCCCTATAAAGATGTTTTTTGTCCCGCTTCCCTGCTGTCCTCATCCATGCAACATTTCTGCAGACCTCTGCATGAAGACAGCATTAGCTGCAAGGGTATCAGTGCAACAGAGAATCTGCTTGGTACCTGTTCACCAGCAGTGTCTCTTTCAATCTTTCTCTGCCAATAAAGGATTTTAGGGGATTGCAGGAGCCTTACTTTCTGTGCAGGAGGCTAAGAGCTGCACCATGTAACTATAGTGACAACTATTGTGAAAGCTCTCGATTTTTACTGACACGCCTCGCAACACCCCATGGAAAAATTTATACAATTAGAGAAACAGGAAATTAAACATCCTAAAGGCCAAAGGAAAATATTGTGGTGATCTGCATCTCCATGCATTGCTTAAATACTTCCTCGTGGTAATTTGCTTCTTTTACTGTATAGTGGTAACATTAAAATAGCATTTAAAAATTTGCCATTTCAACAGTGATTTAAGCCTCCACAATGCCAAAACAGAAGATACACTTGCAGTCAGCTCAGAAAACACTGTAGCACATTGCTGTATTTGACAAAGATTCACCACCGGGAAACTGACACTACATAAATGGAGAGAAGAAGAAGGTGCACACATTTTTTCATAGAGAGTAACAAACATTTGCATAGGGATATATTGAATTATTCATTTCTTACAGACAAGACAAAAGACACATCTTTCTAAAAGGTATTTCTCTATCCAAAGGATATGCATTTTAAAGGATTTTCCTGTGCTCACAGCAGCTGAGAACTGTGTGAAAATGATACTGAGATGCTTTGTCCCAGTCTTAAAGAGTTCTGTGACTTGACAGACAAGTTTGACATTCCAAATCCAACAGAACAGTTTCAAGCTCACAGCAAAATATGAATATGCTGCAGTCTGAAATTGCCTCAAATATCCTGGAAAGTTACCAAATCGCTTACGTCGAGCTTGAAAATGCCACCTCTAAATGTGCTTCCAAGGCCATGATCCACAGTGCTGGAAAATTGATCCTTCCTAATGGCCACCATTTATAACCTTAACCTTTACCACATTGCTACAGTTCTCTCCAACAGCTTAAACAATATGAATCAAAAACACTTCCAAGGATTTTCACAGTTACCACCACACCAAGAACTAGACCTGCAAAAACCTTGACCTTATTGACAAAGTGGATTTGCATGGTCACAGCATCTGTCAGTTTTGCAGACAAGGAATGGGACCAAAACACTTTACCCCAGCTGCCAGTTCTCATTTCCTGCTCTGTTGTCACGATTTATAACTTTAAAACAGCAGGATAATCGCAATCACTTTTTTTATTTTAATCATCATCCAAACCAAAAATATTTAATAGCAAGGTTTGGGGAAAATACTGAGCTGTTAATATAGCTCTACTGAATCGAATACTCTTGCAGTACACAATGCAATCCAGGCAGCCTGGAAAGGATGAAAATGATGTGTTGCTATGGAAACAGGCAGGCACATGTTTAGGTTGCTCATCCCCGATGAGCTGCCCCACCAGTATCTTTAAAGTCTGCTGATAAAATTTTAATCAATGATTAGAATAAAGTGATTTTCACCTCCTGTTGGACACCAGAATCTTGGTTTACATCCTGTCAAGCTCCTTTAATGTTCTCTGCGTCCAACTATGCCCTACAACATTAAGAATCAATTTATGTACAAACAGAATGTCAGCATGCACTTTTCTAGTTCAGCTACTTAAAATTATTATTCCGCACAGCAATAGATACCAACTTCCTAAATTAAAATCTTCTGCATGTAGGAAGGTGCTTTTTAATTTATTAATCAATATGCCATACCTCCCCCTTCAAAAAAACCCAACCATAACAACTCAATAAATCACGTCTCAAATCAATAAATCAGGTCTCTGATTATTACTGGCTAAAGACCATCGACCAGGGATATGCCCATCAAGAATGTGACAATTAGCCCAGTGCCAGTGTTATCACTCACTAGACACCCTAAACATCTGCTGTTTCCTAGAAATTACAGCTTCCATCAAACTATGACATACCTGCAGACAGATCTTTCAAAACACTGGGGCTTACGAAGTAAAAATGCATTTCCAGGCAGCCAAACAGAAAACAGGCCAAGTTATTTGCTGGCAAAACTCCACTTATTTCACTATTATCATAGCAGAGCATCTGGCTCCAAACATGCAGCCACTAATTATTTCTACAGTTAACTATGTCAGTACACTTATTTGTTATTATACTGGAACATCAATAAGCAAGACTTGGTTAACGCTACAACAAATCTATTCAAGCATTCTTTACAAATAACTAAGTACAGTGTTAAGACTACCAGTACGGTAATAAACAGTTAAAAAGCTCTGTATTCTGGATCACAAAACAGCAAAGCAAAGCTGAAAAGACAAGAAATCCATACTGTGAACAAACAGGTGTGTTGGGTTTTGTTGTTTTTTTTTTAAATGTAGTTGTGGTTTAACTTGGCAGGCAGCAAAACACCACACACAGCCATTCCCTCACTGCCCCCCAGTGGGATGGGAAAGTGCACTGGAAAAAGGTAAAACTCATGGGCTGAGATACAGACAGCTTGATAGGACAAAAAGAGAGGAAATAATAATAAGGATAGAAGAATACACAAAAACAAGTGATCAACAGTGCAGGTGCTCACCATCCCCCAGCTGATGCCCAGCCAGTTCCCTAAGCAGCAGCAGCTCCCCTCCCAAGTTTTGCTCAGAATGATGCCATATGATATGGAATATCCTTGTGGCAGTTTGAGTTGGCTCTCCTGGCCATGTCCCCTCCCAGCTTCTTCTGCCCCCTCTCCCAGCTTACTCAAAACAACTAAATCATTGTGTTACGAACACTTTTCTCATCCAAAATCCAAAACACAGCACTTCACAAGCTACTAGAAGAAAATTCACTATCCCAGCTGAAACCACTACGAGAGTCATACATTATAAATTATTATCTTAAAATTTTAATTAATTTCCATTCATGTATACAATATTCCTGTGTTTCAGTATTCCTGCTAGAAGGACTCCAGTGGTTCATTCAGACAAGTCATTCAGGAAGAAAACCAACTCTCAGACCTACCAACCATAAATCTTTACTGCACTGAGATCTTGAATCAGAATATTAAAAGTGCCAATGTCAGAAGAGAGATGAGTGACAGCAGGAACAATATGTCCTTTAAAGAGGCCAGACTTATCTGGTTTCAGCTTCCGAGATATCACATAGAGGTGATTTTCCACACTCTGCTCCCAGAACACAGCAGCACTTTCAAAAATATGGCAGTCTCACTATCCACTGTTATATTCAGGACTGAAGTTTTCTAAAAAAGCCCTGACATTAATCTCCTGATCAACTGCACAAGATTTTTATGGTGTTGGTTATTTTTAAACTAATCTTGAAATACACTGATTTCCTCCAACAACACTCCCATTTCCTTTTCCTAGCTTTGTAATTAACATGAAGACATAATAACTGCGGGCACAGCCCTCCCCCAAACCAGGATCCCACTGTGTCAGCATTACGCAGTACCTATATTTTATCTTCCCCTAAGGTATCCACTGTGATATTTTAAAAGATTTATTTGCTTACAGCTAAACAGATGATATTTACTCACATTACAAAACTCCTGTCATACAACTCCAGCATTATTTAACCACCTTCATTTAGGAGACAACCAAGGACAGCAGGTCAGGACAGTCACACACTGTCTGGAAAGGCTCGCACAAAGTACACGCACATTGTCCCTTCTCCCACCAGGCAAAAATAACCCGAACAAAATCATTATCCAGTTTCATCAGCAGTGCAATATACAACCAAATTTCAGAGTATTTTGCTAAATAAGTGGGTTCATTTACCCCTTCAGCAATAAAAGCAGGATCTCAGCAGTACAGCAGTTCCCCTTGGCTCAGAAGGTCAATATGACAGTGCTTTATTCCTGTTTTTAAGGTTTAGCTGCTGCCTGGGCATCTCCACTGGCTACCAAACTATTTCCAAATGTCCTTCCACCCAGGCATTTGTCTCTCCAAAATTTTGGAGACAAACAGCTTACGGGAAAGTGAGAATTACATAGTGACATTTGGAGTACAGTGCCCCCAGCCTCCCTTCCTCACAAAGGTTCCTTTTAGTTGTGACACTTTAGCTAATTCATATCACTTTTACTGCCTAAAAGCCAGTGTGGCCTCAGCCTCACTTCTCTCCTTTATTCCATGTCTGTATTTTAAACCCAACTTATTGTTCAGAACGTTCATGGATCCCAAGCAAGAACAGCTTCAGGATATGGAATAATTTAGTCTGGACCTCTGGGGATCATCTGCTTAACCTCTCTGCTTGAGTGCCTACTACTACAACTACTTTCATGCCTTGAAATTTCTGCACTCTTACACTGTGCACCAGGCTTCGTACCCAGAGAGACTGCTGGATGCAACTGGGCACTCCGAGGCAGCTTAAGGCTTGCTCATCTCATCCAAATTTCCCATTTTTCCAAACTTGTGGGATCTTGCTGTTCCTCCACTCCCACTTCTCTCCAGACAACAATCCTCATTCTTTGCTGGGAATCTCAGTGTCACTCTCCAAAATATCCTGTGCACCAGCCAGCCCCAAAATAGCGTAATTTTCAAAAAGAGTTGGATTTTCATCTCCTTTTTCCTTTACTTTAAAAAGCACACATGAAGCTACTTTCTGCAGATGGAGTAAAACGTACCATGTGAATGAGACAGATTGGCCTTCTCATTGGACACTGAAGGGTTGCTACGATTCAGACATTATGCTTTAATATTTAAATTTCCACAAGCTGCAGATATGCTGATATAAGAACAAACGTCAGAAGGCTGACGTTTCTGAGATCCATCTCAGAAAAAGGTCGACAACACTCTCTGAAATCAGCTTCTGTTTCTGTCTATTGGAATTTGACACATTTCAGTCACTTGAGTAAGAAAAGATTGCCAAAGAGGAATCCACCATTACTGTGCAGCTTTCAAACACTCATGAGGAGACACTATACTCTCATTTCATTTGTCCTTACTGAAAGATGTAAGAAATAGCAAACTGCTCTATTTATAGACATTGGGCCCCTTGGTCCTCATTTTTATTTCCAAAGTACTCTTTTCACACAGACCCCCATTTACTGTTTGAAAATTGCAATAGTACCGTACCACTTGACTCCACGCCGGGAATTCACTCTGCAGTGTTATTTCTGCCTTCTCTACAATTTGGCAGAGCTGTCAAACTGGGAGATTTCACAAGTTCCCTATAGCTCAGGGCATCAGAACCACAAGGCCTCAGTGTGTTTGGGTTTGGTTTGGGGGTGGTTATTTTTCCTTTCTTTCTTGCTGATAGGACCCTTTATGCTGATTCCAGCCTTAAATGCTGCATCCTGAGCAGCACGACAGCTGGGGAAAACAAGATCTACAGTGTCAGCCACTTACATGTGTTCTCACGTAGTCACCATCTGTTTGGTAGTCCCAGAAGTCAGCAGCTCATATCACAAAAAGCACTGTCATATTAAACACCCTGCTGACACAGAGACCACGGAGTGAGGGACTGAGCCTTGCTGGCTGCTGAGCCATCAGGTTATGGCCTCAAAATGTACCAGCACAGAACCTCTAAATGATAATCCTTCAAGGTCTTCTCCTCCTCTTCCTTCTCCCAGCTACAGGCTTCACACTGATGATGAAACTGCTACAGCTCACATTGTATAAGTTTACTAAATAACTGCAATTTTACAAACTTGCAAGTCTGCAAATGTCTCTTATTGCATGTGTTTGCAAGATATTTTGAGAGGCTGAAAAAAAACAAAGGTTACAGTCCTTGTCAAAATAAGCCATTTGTCCTTCATTCAGTGAAGTGCTAATGGTTAAGTGAGTTAAACAGGACTAGGGAACCATTTTGAAAGGCTGAAAGGATTGCATCCTGGGCTCCTACAGAGGAACGATCCAAAACTCTGCCACATGGTAGGATGCAGTTTGCTTTCCACAGCTTAACTGGCCTAAGCACATCTGAGTGGGGAAGCTCTGGTCTTGGTATCTCATCCATTTCCAAGATCTTAAACAACACACTGAGCCCTTCATGATCATACTGCTTAAGCTCTGATACTGAGAGAAAACAATTCTTCATATCCAACTTATCACCACACGATCATAATGTGTAATCCCAGGGAAGGACTTGGGACTGTGACCTGCAAAACACAGTAAGAAAAATTTCTGTCATCTCCCACCGGGAAAGGAATAAGCTCAAAAGGGATAACCTGCTCACTCCTACATATATACACACATATACAAAAGATATAAGTATAGGTTTAAATCAAAATATGGACATATCAAACCATTACTCATTGGTATAACATCTTCTTTGCCTTAAAAGAAACCAGAAATTCTTCACATCTGTGTTATTTGTGAGGTTTTAGGCTTAATCTTATTGTATCAATTTGTTTACCAGGAACAAGAGATCCTGACAACCTCTAGCTTCATATTGGGTTGATCTTGCCAGCAGAGATGATGATGACGTAGCATTTGCATTCTGTAATACCCTTCAGCAGATAAGTAGATTTCTGTTTTGACAGAAATATACCAATTATTTTTATGCTATGTATACATACAGATTTTTTTCAGGCTGGTTCTGAAACACTTAAATCTGCTCATAAACATTAGAATGAAAAATTTTCTAGGCACGCAGTTCCTTTTCTACCAACAGCCATTTGAAAGCTGAACTGTGAAGTCCCCTTTCTTCCCTTCTCCCTTTCCAGCTTTATAAAGAGAGCATGTCAGAGGACTTTGCTCATGGAGGTATCACTGAAGGTAATTGTTTCAGTAACAAGAAGCTTGTTTCCCAAAAAAAGTAGCCCAGCAACAGAAGTGTCGGCATGGAGACACAAGCAGAGAATCCTGGAGAAGCCTCCGAGATCGTTCTGCCAAGTTACACGCTTGATCACTGAGCTCTCAGCTCCGAAGAGGACCCTGACAGCAAACACGTCAAGCAGTTCCAAAAGGTCACATCAGAACAGAATTAACAGTATTTCTCTTTTGATAGTACCAAAAGGGCCCCTGATGAGAATACCAGACACTGTCTTGCCCCATGTTCTCAACACCCTGTTTTTCAGTACATTGAATAATGATGGCAAAGCTGATAAACAGTGATTGAGAATCCACTTCCTTGTTAATACAGCAAGAAAGCCACTGCACTTCACACTGACACAAGGGCTGGACTGCCAAGGGGCTCAGGCCAGGTGGAGCCCACCTGAGGAACTGGGTCATGTTCCTCCAGAAGGCAGCCCTTTGACACAAGATCTGTCACTGCCTCGAGCACTGGCCTGCCCTCTACACGTTGCTGCATTCCCCTAAGGTAAATCCAGCCTTGCTCTTGGAACTGCTTTCTGGGCTACACAAAGAAATGCCATCAGAGACTGCCAAATCCAAGGGTAGGCAGACAACCACGGACACTGCAGGATCAGGGGCAGAGCAGCAACACCCTCAGACCTCCCTGGCTGGAGAGACACACGCAGGGCTGGCTGTAAGCAAGAAGCAGTTTAACAATGTAGTATCAGCTCCAAGCAGCAGCAGGAGATGAGCAGCCTTCCTTCACACCGCAGGGGATCAGAGATAATTCAGAAAATGGAGACAGATTCAATTTAATACAGCAAATTAAAAGGAAACCAAGAGAAAAAATTGGGTCAATCTGGTATGCACATGGCATTCTCATTGATAAAACAAGTAGACAAGAAGATTTTTACAGAGGTCTCCAGAACTGAGCAGCATCCAGAAGCTCAGCAGATGGCCTTGAAAAAACGGCCTGCTCACTTCAGAGTCCCAGTGGGAGCTGAGCCCTTTCAAAATAACTGGAACAGTCTCTAGATATCAAGCAACCACCAGCAAAGGAGGTGAATTTGCTTTCACAGCATTTCCTCTGGTTCCTCTGGTTCATTCCAAGTTTTCCCTGCTCATTTGTGTATTTCCAATTAAATACCATTCTTATTTTCCTAACTGGTTCCCCGGCTAGCAGCAGGGGGGGAAAAGCACAAAACTAAAAGCTCTCAGTACTACAGCCCCAGCAATGCATGCGAATGCGCAGCTCCAGGGCTCCAGCACAGCAGCACTGCTGCCTCCCCTGACGTCCCAAGGACAGGGGTGCATCGGGCTGTGCATTTGTATTCCCTCCACCGCCTCGGCCTGGCCTTTCTCCTCGCTCCCCCAAGCACAGACATCATCTCATCAGCAGAGAGATGACCTGTGAGCAAGCTGCCCTGCAGCCTGCACTGCCTGGGCACGGAGCCCAAGGCGGGGGAAACAACACGGAGCAAAGCCACCCCAGCACCAGGCATGCTCAGCTCCTGACACGCCTGGCTGTCGAGGCACACACTCTGCTGCTCTAAGGAGCCACCAGCAGATGTGAAATGCTGCTGCAACCTCCAGAAACACCCCTTGTCTCTGCTGTGGGTGTAGAGACAGAGTGCAGGCTCATTTTTACTTCCAAAAAAATAACAAAGGAAGAGAAACAGATGTATTGGTACAAAGTATTTTCCTGTGCCTACTGCAAATCCACTATCTCCCACTGACCACGAATACAGCAAAGTATCTGGGAAAGAGAAGATAAGTCTTTGCTAACAGTCTAATTTTCATTTGGAAGTGAAGGGAGTGCTCGTTGAGAAAAAAGGCGGAGGAGATAAAAATCAGAGATGGTGAAAGCACATTCATAAAGGGCACGAGGAAAAGGGGGGAGGAAATCAATCACAAGAACAGACAAGATCAAACGGCAGCATACCAGTAACAGCAGTATTTCCTCGGGAAAAAAAGCTGCAGGATGAAGAGGCATCACAGCACCACGCTGCGAGGAGCGCTGCTCTCCTCACCCACTGCATAGCGAGAGTTGGTCTTTCTCCATAGCAACAAGATACTTAAAAGCCAATCTGGAGACTGAAGACCAGCTCAAAAACAAAACACAACATGTATCAATTTATTATCTCTATTTTAAGCCTCAGCAGGGAAGTACACAGGATAGCATTTGTTTAGCCTGAGGAAGCATCTTCATGGACAGCTCTCTCCTCCCTTTATACCTCCCTGCCTCAGGAGCAACCCCGGGTGTGAGGCAAACTGTGGCACTTTGCACGTCCCCTGCTCTTAGCTAATGCCAAAGACATCAGGCACAAACACAGCCCGAGGAGCTCGCAGCTAAAGCCTATCCACTGCTGCCTTTTGCAGGGACTGCAGGCAGGCATCCATACCTCCAAACTCTTCTCACAGGACTCTGGGAGTGGGGGAAAGGAGGAGCAGTTGCAGCCTTTGGTTGCAAAAAACCCGAAAAAAACCAAACCAAACAACCCAACGACAACAAAAAAGTAAATATAATAATAAACAAACAAAACTCCTTAACTTGCTGTTTAGTAGTTACCAGCTCAAGTCACTGATTGCAAGGACTCAGGATATGCTCATATCTTGTCCTTGAAGTCTGCCTATACCTGCTTGGAAGCAGCTCTGCTCGGGCACCTGAATGACTCCAATAAAGCCATTGTGCTGACAGCACTGGCAGGGCTCTGGTATCACTACAGACCTCACCTCCTCCTCAAAGGCACCGATGGAGCCTGCACAGCACATTCTAGAGTGCATCAGGATTATCTAAGAAGCACATCAAGTTTAAGGTGAATGGACCATGTGAAAAAAGCTGTAGAGCAGCTGGGGTTTCAGTCCCGGCCTCGCTTTAGCTTAGCTGCTGGGATGAGCTTCCCCTACTCCCTTCCTGCAAAGAAGAGCACGCAGCAGCATCAGGGTGATCCGGAGAGACCACGGCTGACCACCACAGAGAGCAGCACTCTGTGCTCAGCCAGGGCTGCTTCAAAAGCAGCTGGGCACACAGGGTTAGAGCAGACAAGGCCACTCTGGTGCAGCCACTGTCCCTGGGGGCATGATGGCATTGCAGGGACAGGGCAGTGCAGAGAGGTAATCTCTTTACACAGCACCTAAGAGGGAGGCTTTTGCCCAGTGGAAAAACAAGAACATGCTGAGGGTTTGGAAAAGCACGCTAAGAGTCTTAACTGGCACTGAATACTGGAGAACTGGTGGGAATTGGGCATGAGGGGGCAAACAGAGCAAATACAGCAAGTTGTTGATTATGTACAAGCATGCCAAAAAACGGCCCAGTGTGCTAATTTTGTTTGTTTTAAAGTTTCTTTCACTGCAAAACTTTACTGCTTGAGGGACCATAGAACATTCAGGAGAAAAGAAAAACCTAGTTTAAGATTATCCGAAGATGCACTTCCAGTGTCTGCCATCATTTTGAAATGTCTGCCATCATTTGAATTTCATATTAGTATTAAACATAGTTCTAGTTTAGATTCACTCATGAGTCATAAGTTTAAAAAAAAATAAAACCTTGTACTCAGCAACTTTGCCTTGGCTCAGCACTATTATCTTACAGACTTCATCTGTACATCTGCTAAATCAAGAACTCCAGAAAAAAATCCAATCCACATACACTAAACATCCATCTGTCTAACCATTTCTCCTACAGCTAATGCATATTTTGGATCTAAAATACAGAAGCTTTCAATTGGCCAATCCTTAACAGCTATATGTATTGTGGGTCTTGATTTTTCATTTCCTCATGCAACATTTTATTGAAGAATAAAATATTAATTTTCAAGCCACTGAGTCAATTTACTGTTACTTTTGAAAAAAAATTATTTTACTATAAAATATTTCTAAAAGAGATGCATGGGAAGGATAAGAGTAATATTCATCTGCATAGATTATGAAGTATAAGGAAAAGCATGAATCAGCTTGTCCTCATAAAAACACATTTGCTAACCAAAGTCTGTTTCCTACACAATTAGTTACAAGTGCAGAAATATTTCTTTTAATAAGTTGTTTCAAAGGTTGCCAGGAGCAAATCTCTGTGGAATGCATACAAAGCTGTTCTGTTTTTTCCTGCGTAGGTTACCTCACTGAACTCGAAATGGAGATATCCAAAGAGCTTTTTAGGAGCTTAGGGAGCAACACAGCTAAAATACATGAAATATATTGTACTTTTTCTTTTTTTTTTCCCCACAACTAGAGTGGAAAATAACAATATTTATGAGTCTGTAGCTCAGAGCTTGCAGCAGCTGCAGAAAAGCACTGCTTCCCATGCAGCCAAGATTTCCCCCAGCTACGGCTTCAGCCTCAGCCAGCCCCACATCCAGCCAGGCTGGGTGGCACTGTGACCAGACATGGCATTTTGCAGTGTGCCCTTTCAAAGCTGATGTCACTCCTGCATGAGTTTCCAGCACGGAACAAAAAAATCACAAGGCACAGGCTGTAAATCACAAGGGCTTAGTTGTTCCATCTTAGGAAATTAATTATCCTGATGATGTTATCTTAATTAAATGGTAGCTAATCTAAGTTTATATTTAAGCCTGAAATGTGAATATATTTTAAAAACTCTTGATGATAGCAAATCTGAAGAGACAGAGGAAGGAAAGGAAAAATACCAGAGAAAGTGGGGTTGGTTGAATTGGGCAAGCAACCATATTTCTAAATACAGGCAATTACAGCTCAGGTGTTTCCTCCTTTAGGAAATCACATTTCTAGGGGGAAAACGTGAGAGTTGCCAACCAAAAGTTGAAAGCAGATACACAAAATATAAATTATAAAATTGACAGTCCAGAAAAAATCCCCCAATATCTGAAATCTGGGGTTAGCAGAGAATCTTTGAGGAGTCCTGATGTGTGAATAGTTATTTACACTTTTCTAGCTCACTGAAAACAGTGATGCTCTTGTAAAAAATTTACAGCCATCTAGCAAGGTGGCATGGATACAAGCCTGCAGCTGCTTGAGAGGTTATGGGCAATGAAAACCTTTACAAAGAAGAAGGAAAAAAAATGGCTAGACATTAAGAAATTGTTCCTTTTTCTTCAAGGGCAAGGGAAATTTAACATGGCCAGCAAGAAAAAGTGAAAACCAGGAATTATAGCTGTAACTAAACAGAGGGGAGACTACTAAAGGCTGACACCAATATCTCAGCATCTGAACAGCAAGAGGCACTACATGTCCTAATCCTTCAATCCATACTCCTCCGTCACCATTCCCATTTGTCTCCTACCCAAATCCCCTCAAATTGAGACATCTTTTGTCCTTTATAGCTGAAGGATTTAGCTAAAGCAATTACCCTCAAATATTACCATAAAGACAGATAAAACACAACCATCTCTCCCTTTTCCAGGCTGATTTCTACCTGAACACATACATTTTTGCAACCAACAGGCTCAACTTTCTCTTGGCTCCTACAGGCAGATGGGCTGTTCACAGTCTCCTTTCCTTCTGAGCAGAGCTGGAGGACCCCACACCCTCACACGCCTATCAGCAATCTGCACTGAGTTTTACAAGGTCACATCCTGCATCACTCTAAACTGAATCCCAGCCTTCCAATCAGAGAAGCAAATGCACCTATAACCTTTGAAAGCAATTAAATGTACTGCCCTTGCTAACTCTGATGATTTCTCCAATACTTGAATCTCAAGAATTTAGCAATTACTTCTGCTGGCCTTTGTTCTGCCATGAGGTTGAGACAGCGAGTTTCACTTTGAATGTGTGTCAGAATCAGTTATCAAAAAAGAAGTGCCTTTTAAAGAGAGATTCAATAAAACAATTGTGCTCCTGCTTTTCCCTTTTGGCAGTACAGAAAAAGCTTTACAAAACTAAGATCTGGCTTCCGTGACCTCCACACTCGTTGATCCTTTTGTGAGCCTTATTTCCAAGCTTCCTTATTCCCATTTTAGACAGGTCTGAGCTTGCCTTTGGATATTAAGGAATTTAAGGGAAGTATTTCCTTACATACAAGGGTGATATCCAAGTAGAAAATTTGATCCTTGAATCTAGACAAAAAATAATTCTACAATACTCTACAACACCTTACTGACACACATCACCGAAATGAAGCCCACAGACAGGACAAGATAACAAGGGATATATTTTTGCCTTGGTACAAACTGTTTTAAATCTGAGCGAGGAAAAGTTAGACTTTACACTGAAGTACCCGAAGTGCACTTAACTTTTATACAAGTACTAGAACTGAAGTTGGCAACTAAAGGTTTGCAAAAACAAGTATCATTCCAAAATGAAAACCAGAAAAGGGGGATTCAAAATCATGTTATCTCCTTATGGTCATGTAAGATATTATCTTAGTATTAAATTACTTTAGTCCATGAAGCTAATTGGAACAGTAAAGAAGAAAAGCTGTTTTTCTCCAGGTGTATCATACCAGTAAGCGAGCCACACTGGGAGTGCAAAACATGCAACTTATAAAACAGAAGAACAAATCTCTTTATCTTCACTAGTCTCTCTGAAAACAAAAATACCACAACTAAACACAGGAAAGGGAAGGGAATTAAGAATACAGCTACAGAATTAGCTACAAATGCTTAATAAATAAGTCCATCTCTATGAGGAAGTGTGATGGAGAGACAATATTGTGGCAACCCATATGTGTACATGAAAGGCAGTACACAAACAAATGCCTGATTTGAGCTCAGGATTAGATGCAGCCAGAGTAAATTGAGCATTTTAAAGAATAATAAGTTGTTGCTGGTGAGACTCAAAAAAATATTACAGCTTTATGGCAGACCCCTCCTGCCCTCTGAAATCACGTATCTTCATTGCCTATTACTAACTCTTATAACTAAAACCTGAGGGATTCACAGACCTATTAGTCACTTCTGGGAAAAATTACCTGATGAAAGAATAAAAATAGCCAAATGCAGCTTATAAACAGGGAGGTCCTTGCAATGTTAGTGTTATTACCTTTTGTTTTCTTGTTATTCTCATCCAGTCAGAGACATGATCTCCAGTTAAGGAGACCTATTTGGTTTTGGGGATACAGCAACATGCAGTCATCTAATTTCTTGAGATCTGTAAAAATCTTGGAGGTTCCTCTAGAAGCTTGCACTGGGTTCTTGGACCATTAACTTGCTGGATGAACACAACTGAAGCTGTACAAGAAAGTGCAGCACAAGAGAGAAAAGGCAAGTTCCGATCAAATAGTGATGATCAATATGCTGTGGCTACTAACTTCCCAAGAAGGAGATGTGTGGAAGAGTAGGAAATGCTGCTAAGTCTCAGACACAGCTAAAATATTTAGGTTCACATAAAGAAAATCAGTAGCAAGACTGAGTGCAATTACAGGGCAGACACTCATTGTTAGTGCCCTGCAAGCATTAACTCGGGATCTTTCATTATTACCATTGTGTGCTGTCTCTCAGACATTGAGCTTTTGTCAATTCAAGGACATGTTGCTTATTCCAGCTGACTTGGAGGCAATTCTCATCTCCCCCTCCTTTCCCCTTCATAAACTTGCAGGACAGAGAGCAAGGCAACACTGAGTTAAATCTTCATCATTTTTGTTGACAGGGCTCCTCATGAAAATTGCATGGAACCCCTAACACAGGCATTTGAAAGTGCTGCAGCTCCAGTTTAAAAACTAAAAGCATGGGAGAGGACAAAGCTGTAACTGTTACACATGGAAACACAATAATGAAGATCTGAAGTCCAAAATGACCGTAGAGTAAATGGGCTTCCACAACAGGGACACACCATTATTTGGCCTACTTAAAGTTCACAAATAAATTTCTAATAGATTTCAAGCCTGTCTGTAGAGATGCAGAGAAGCTCACAAGTGGTCACAGAAGGAGATAGTTTCATAGTGTAATCTCATTTTTCATGGTGTATTTTATTCCTGCCACCCTACAATTTTAACAACTAAAAATCTAAGGTCATTTTAGGTAACAGTCTGGGCTCCTCCTTGTTCTTCCTCTCTTTGGTCCTCTTATCACTTTGCCTAAGTTCCCATGATGAAGCAAGCTCTGCCTTGAGCTTTGAGAACACAAGATCAGAGCTCTCACCGTTCTGGACTCACCACTGGGCACCACTGGCTGCAATCCAGCCCTCCTAGAGCAGGCAGCATGTGGTTTCTTGTGTTCCAACCTGCCTAAGAAGAGAGAGATCCCTGTGTCTGCAGTTTTCCTGGAGAGAAATCCACTAACAGCAGCACTAAACTATCAAAACATGCAGCTTTGCCCAGGAACTTCAACAAAGGAAAGGAAATGGGAGCAGAAATAAGAGTCCTTTCAAAAATGTATCATTTACAGCACGGAGCAGGGGATTTTGGAGATTTTCTTCTTTAGTTTTAAAATAAAGGTTAACAACTTATTTTGGAGTGTAATTAGATGGATCATAGCAGAAATGCCAATTAACAAAAAACAATAAACAAAACATGATAAATCTGACTTACCTCCCACAACACAAAGCAAACTGTCATTAAGTTTACCCCTCTATGCACAGGAATTGAAGTCAAGCGCAGTCTCTCTCCCTTTTTCACACAGGATTAGGTGATAAGTTACCCAGAAACAATCCAAAAGAGCTCCAAAACTATTCCTTATATGGCAGATATTTTTGAAGGCTCCATTCTGTCACTGATTTTGGCAATTGTGAAGATAATCTGTCCCATTTTTCCGTATCATTT
Organism: Prinia subflava; assembly: GCF_021018805.1. Lineage (NCBI taxonomy): Eukaryota > Metazoa > Chordata > Aves > Passeriformes > Cisticolidae > Prinia > Prinia subflava. The sequence continues at coordinate 14,881,854 of NC_086251.1, forward strand.
TTCCTTACAGTACTCTGACTTTGAGGGGGTGCAGCTCACCTAACATAATAACAAACCTTGGAAGTTAAGGCATTATGCCAAGGCCTACACTTTTACCATTTCTACAGATTTCCCAGTATGATGACATTAAGAAAAGAAGCTTCATAAGCAGTCCAAAATTACAGACAGCTTCCAACTGAAAATATTAAAAAAAGAACTGACATCAGAAGTTACTCAACGGGAGGGAACTGTATGTAGTGAATGCTGCAGTTGCAGGGAAGAGGAGGAAGCAACTGAACTTCTGCTATCCTTGGTGCTGACTCACCACATTCTGGCTGCAGGATATGACATCCCAAAAGATGTTCAAGTTTCTAGAGATGTCCCTAATGCAGTCAAGTGTCTCACTGCACAAATACATCGCCTAGAACTGAGACAAAAATCTGAGTTCTCAAGTCCTTAAGATTGCGGCTGATACCCTGCAAGGTATCAATACTGCTATTTGGAGAAGAGTGGAAAATAACAGACATTAAACAGGGCATTTTGTTGTTAAGGGCCAATTCTGGTTGTATCAAGACTAAGATGTGGAATATGATGAATCTGTCCACCTTCCTCATCTTCTGTCTTCCCTGGACTGAAAGCCATATTGTCTTGCTAATATCCTTCTCCTTCACCCCAAACCAGGAAACAAACAGCCTGGGTAAGAGGGGCAGCAGCTGGGAACAGGAGGGACATGTGCCCCTTGCTGCTATGTTCCAGCTTTACTCCAAACCAGAGGCAGCAAGGAGTGACAGGGACCTTGTGTTGCAAGCAAGAGCTCCGCTCAGGTTATACAGAGACAATAAAGTCAGGAACAGCAGAGTATTCATTTATAATGAAACCAAATGAATACTAAGAAAAAAAAAAACACCCCACCCCATATCCTAGATCTCACGAATTTGAGCTTTCTTTACGTGTGTGTACCCATCTGTGTTTGTAAGTTATACGCACACACAGAGCTATATTCACAAACAGGCTAAATATGTTCCCCAAAAGAAGATTTGGCATTTCCAGCCTTAATCCTGTCACCCAGAACAGACCAATTTGCACGATCTTCAAGGCCAGCTGCTGAGTTCATCTGCTGAAACTAACTTTACATGATACGTTTATTTGCTGGGAGGACAATACTGTTTTGACTCAAACTTACCCTGATTAGCCCTATGCCAGTGAGAATCATTGCTGTGTTTGTTCAAACTACTGTGTCCTAAATTATGGAGAGAAAGTCACTTTACAGACCTAGGAGCAGGAGGAAGCTCTGGACAAAAATAGGATGGCACTGTCACAGTATTTATCAGCCAGGTTCAGATCAGTTTCATCCTTAATGTCTCTGCTATATGTTATCTAAGTACATGACTACCAAGGTAAAGCTTATTTAATCCACCTGAAAAAAAATTATAAATATTACTAATCATCAGATGATTATTATAGCTCATTTAGAAACAAAGCAATACACAGATCTCACCCTTTCCACTACAGAATTTATTCTTATGCATAATTAACTATCCACAGACATCATATATACAGCAATAATCATATTTCACTAGAGAGCTCTTTCTACAGTCAGTCTCCACAGAGTGATTGACAGAGAGGCATGGGCTATTATACCCATTTTGGACAGCAGGTGTAAATTAGAGTTTGACATTACAGATACGTATCAGTATTGTAAAAGTAGAGAAAAAAATAAACTGTGCAAGAAATCAATAATTACAGCTTGCTGGTATTGAATGGGACCACACCAGACAGCAGGAAAAATGCTTCTACCCAGGCTCCTGCTCATCACATCCATATGTTTACAGGAGGGTAAGAGTTACCTCATTCACCTTCTTACCTCACAAGACCTTTTTTTTTTTTGTATTACATAGTCAGGGACAATTCTCACAGAAAATACATGGAGTAATATTGGGAGTGTCAGAGCCCACAGGCAAGAACAGATTTGTCAAAATATCACAAGTAGCCTTTTCCACAAAGCTGACTTGGGGATTCACCCACCCCATCTGCTACACAATTACAGGGTGAGGGGTCAGCAGTGAGCCAAAACTGAGGGGGAGGAGAGACAGGATGACAAAGTCCTCACTCTGTAGTCTTTAACAGCTCTGCCTTCTACTTACAGACAGAAAACCTGAAGGTGGGGGCTAAGAAAGAAAAAGAAGAACATGAGGCTTTCCCTACACTCTTTTTTTTTTTCCCCTCACTTTAAGGAGAATACTTGAGAATGAACTTAATTCCTAATAGCTATATCCAACCCCACTGCCCTTAGGGCCCCAGGGCCCATCCAGAGCCTGCTGCCCTCTGGCTGGAAGGGCCAGCAAGGCCACAGAGGTCCTGCTGAGCTGCCTTCCAGGACATGCACCATTCCCTGGAACAGCGTCCTTAGCTGCAGACAGTGGTGGCATTATTTCCTGAAATGCGTCTTCTCCATGCAGCTAAAAGCCTTAAGATCCTTGAAGAGAGGAGTGTTTCTAGACCATAATGATTGCAAGCTGTCCAGGAAATGAGTCCTTCCTATAAAAAAACAGTGTTCAAACTACAAGCCAAGATGTTCAGGATCTCTCCCTAAGTCGTCTGATTTCTTACAAATGTTACCTATGCCTACCTCCCACTGAGCTGCATGCCCAGAACTCTCATTCTAAAAATGTAGTCACAAGGGTGTTTGAATGCTGAGTGCTTTATGTACATCTGAAGTGTTTCAGAAACAAGTGCCTGTCTCATTCTTCACCATCTAATTAATAAAGAGGTTTCCTAGTTCCATACCACTGTTTTGCAAATCATAACAAGGAACATGGCATATATTGCAGTAAGAGGAGATCTTTTGGTGTTTAAGTAACGAGCACAAAACCTAAGGTATTGCAGCCTAAGTGAATTTTTCTGCAGTTGCTAAAACCATACTATGAAAAATACCGATATAAAAAGGGAGGGCAGAGCCTCCCTAACACTTTCATGTATTTAATTTTGGATGATAAGAACATCCCTAGGAAAAGCTCATTCAGTAATGAAATCTGAAATGAAAAATGACCACCCAGAAGTAAAAGTAGTCATACACAATTAATGAATTCATTCAGCCAGCCAATAAATCAAACAGCAAACCAGACTCTCTTAATCATGCAGAGAAACGTTTTTCAGTGCTTCCTATACTGTACTTTGCTCAAGGCCTACATTACCAATTGGTTGTTTCTTTAATTCTTAACCATTTACAATATAATGTTATTTTAAATTTAAGTGTCATCCAAGAACACTGTGTCAGAACATATTATTCTTTCCAGGTTTCTAATCCTCAGAGAAATTAATATCAGAAAATTTACTTTATAGGTTGAAAAAGCCTGTGAGTATTCAGCAAGTTATTAGTGCATAGATAGCTATAACGTTCCCAAAAGAGCCCTAGCTCTTCCCTTTTTGGGTGAAACTTCATACAAACAGATATCAGACATGCAGAAAGCTAGCACTGCCTGAAGCTTTTACACTCTCTTTCTATCAGGGACTCAAGAAGTTTACCCTAGGGAAACAGAGAAAAATAACTTCTTAAAGTTTTGTCAAAGACATTTTGAAAATTTTCACTTACTATTCAATTTTCTGTGCAACAATGGACTAAATTAAACAGTAACTCAGGAAAAGCTCAAAGCAAGAGACTACTGAGAAAAGAAAGAGCAGCTTCACTGAAGCCTGAAAAACTGAGTCAAACTTCTTTGCCTTTCAGCTGCACATCTTTTTTTCCCAAAGCTCATCTACTAAATTCCAATAGTTTTCTCATCTCCCTCCAGTTTTCCCCAAAAATTTAGGATCATGGTTCTATTGAGCTTTGCAACTGCATGCTTCAATGCAGGAGCTACATGTGCTCTTCACAGAAACCTACTGTCAAATTTACGCGGAAGAGGCAAAGCCAAGATCGTTCTCCTACTAAGACTGGATTCTCTGTAAGCTCCAAAGGATCACACTCAAAACTTTTGAAATCTAAGGGGCCACTGTAGGACAAAGCTGCCTGACAGTCCCTGGTGTTCTCACTTATACCACACTCCTTCATGCTGCAATCATGTTTATCGGTTTGCTTGTTTCCCTTTGGACACAACCTCGACACACCTGTGACCTAGACTAGCACCAACCGAGCACGAAGGACTGTGCTGATTCTCCAGGCTTTTACCAACAGCAGGGTCTAGCTTGTGCCAATTCCTGCTGCCAGCTTGGTACTGACAGGTCACACAAATTCCTCTCTTCCAGATTTCCACTTTCTCAAGGAGGGCAGTGAAGACAGCCCCAACAAGCTGACTCATCAGCAAGTCCCTGCCTCCAATTACAATTATTGCAGCTATGACTCCTGAGTGAGCTTATTAATCGAAGTCTGCACAGTAGAGACCTTTAATTTTACAGAATTCCTTTCAAGTCACCTCCAAACCTGGCAATGAAACCAATTTTCCTCCTCCCAAATAATCCTAACAATAGCCAAGACCTGCCCTGTGTACAAGAAAATGCACGTGTACTCTCAGTGGCAACTGATACACTATTTCTCAGCCAAATTTTCACAAGGTGGTTTCCACCCGCACACACAGACTGTTGTGACCAGATCTTTAGCCCAAAATCACCCAACATTGATCAGAAATGCATGACAGCACCTATAAATCCAAGCAGGAACATGGATCCTAATTCAAACTGCTCCTGGAAGGATGGTGAACAGCAGCTTGGAGCACTGTGCCTGGCTGCTGCTAGCTCTGCTTGGCCCTGCAGATAAGCAGAGCAATCGGCAGGAGAGTAGGAAGAGTCCACTAAAGGACACAACACTTCTTTTGCACAAAAACCCCACAAAAACGCAACCCTAACGTCCTCAATTCATCTGGCCCTGTACCAGAACAACAGGAATTAAAGTGATGAAATATGATGAAATTGAACTAGGGGGCGGGCAAGGACAGAAACCTCCAACAATGATAATTTTATTAAACACTATGTTAAGCAAGTCAGAAAGCTTGGTGCACCCACTAGAGCCTGCCCTGTATATTCTGAATTTCTTAGCTTAGATACAGCAGAAAACAAGTTCCAAGGGTCCTCTCAGGACACTTGACTTCGCTGGGAGGACACAGTCTGCTGCCCTCTGCAGCTCACCTGTTCCTTACACAGGCTGCCTCCTTCAGGCAATACACCAAGGAGTGACAGGCAACACCAGGAACGCTTCTTTGCAGGCATTGCTTTGCCCTGAGAAGAGTCAGAGCCTGAAGGAAGAACAGAGCTACATTATGTACCTTCCAGCTAGCATATGAATTTTGCAGGTCCTGTCACGCTACTAACAATGCTCAGAATCCATTGCTTACGCCACCCTGTTGGGCTGTGCTTCCTGTCTCTCCTGACAACGCATCCCCTCTGGCCATACCACAGTGGGAAAGGATAGGTCATGGGCATCCCAGTACACACAGACAGCCCCTACAGAAAAGAGCTGAAAAAACAGCAAATATGGGAGAGATACGGGGACAAATTTATCTGTGACTTGACATAAAACTCATTCCTGGCATTCCTGTTGAACTACTAATGGGTAACACAGGCAGATTTCTTTTCTAGTCAGTTTTCTTCGTTGCTCAAATGTGTGCACCATCATGTAAAGCAGGAGGAAAAAAAGGCTGTTGAAGTATGAACTGGCTTTAGACATACCTAGTGTGAAAATCCTGTGTTTTCCACCTCTGGACTACAAACACATTCTTCAAGTAAACTTTGGAGCTACTTGTTCTGGGAAGCATTTGAGCTGAAAGCCCTGGGATTTTCAGTGTGATGACAAATGTCTTTTTTCACTCCTAGTTTTTTGGCTGGAAATACATCTAGAATACAGAGAGCCAGGATTTTCCTTTTGCTCAGCACACAGTCTGACCAAACCACATGGCTCCTCTTGCACTTCTCCAGGCCAAGGCCAGTCCAGAAATTACCCACAAAACCCTTACTTTGGAAAGATTAGATTAAAAGGTTAGAGATGATGAATATATAGCCTTTCCCCTGAAGCCCTGATGGAGATCATGTATCATCAGCTTCATTTTTCAAATGAAAAAAGGGAAGGACACATGATGGAGGACATTTACCTCATGTCAGCTAAAACAGCAGAGACAGCAGCAGGAGCAGGATCTACTTCTCCCATATCTGAGCTTACTGGTTATCCAAGTGTTGACTGGATAAGCTGAATAGACACACAGCATTGTCACAGAGTCACTGGTGACCTTCTCACCAGGCCTTCCACTGTCACCCTGTCAGATACTGCAGCTCATGTCTCCCTGCCAGGCTCATGCCCCCACAACAAGCACAAAATAAATGCTGGGGCAAGGCACTGTAAAACACTGCACACAAACAGACCTGTGATACCTGCACCAATGATTTCACAGAAGAGAAAGAGAGCCATCTTCCCAGCTCAGTGTTTTGGCACAAAGTGGTTTTTCATTCAGTCACACTGAGAAAACACATGGAAATACAGAAAAGCAAGAGTTTTCAAAAATCAATTAAAATAAATTAGTTTGTAATGAAGAAAAAAAGTCTCCCTTTAAATATGAGACCATCATTAAATGCTAGTAGCAAAAGGATGGTCCCAGTTACCTTTCGAGTGCATGTTTTCCACTTTATGGTATTTAAGGAACAGAGCATAGCACACAAGATATTGGACAGGCCAGTATTCCGTAATGTGGGTGAAGATGGTGAGAGTGGACTGCAGTGTTCCAAACTCCTAAGAAGAAAAACTGTGAGTATTTGTGGATTTCTCTCCTTGCATGCCTAATAAATGAGCTCCTGGCTCGTTGTGCTCTGCTCACCTGAGCTGACCCAAGTGTGCAGGTAACAGGCTTGAGCTGCCATGAAATTCCAGCTCCCACAATGAGTGGAGTGGACAGGAACACCAAACAATTCCGTTTATATTCTATGACATTGTCAAGCTATCTTTTGCAAAAACAGGTTAACAAGAAAAAAATCATTTTCCTTTAGAAAGGAAAGTGCAGGGCATTGTATTCCTACTAAAAGATGAAGCACATTAGAAGCACATTAAACTGCACTGATGATTGAATATAAATAAAAGCCCCCTCTAACACTTTCTTAGAGTGTTGCTGAAAATAACTTCACTGTATTGATCCCACTGGAAGTCTTTTTGTATTTTTCCCATGGCTCTTTCTTGGTTATCTGAGGTGTGCAGTGCTTATCTGCAATATAGAAACAGACCTTTGGTACAGAAAAATACAGAAGCTAGAAATTCAAATTACTTACCAGTTTATTACGTTTTTTTCATATTAGAGGATGATTCATAACTAACTTGCAATCTTAAAAAATGAAAAGGGTCAAGGACAGTCTGAGTTTACATTTTTTAAGCCAGTGATCAATGTTGAGCTTACTTTCCTTATAAATATGATATCAAAGTGATATTATTCAAGGACTTTTAAGCACTTTAAAAACCCTGCTAGATGATATTTCATCATGGTCCTAACTAGACCATGAAAATTAAATGCATTTTGCTAGAAGGGATGTAAAATAAGGGAAAGTTTAAGGACATCTCTCCCCCATGCCATACACCCATATCTGTACTTCACAGTGTACTGCAGGGCAGGAATGGGCACCAGCACAGGCACGTAGTTCACACAACATTAAGCAGCCCCAGGGGGAGAGATCTGCTTAGTTCCAAAGCAGGAGAACTGGGCATCCCAGTGCATCTCACCAGGGCTCATTAGGGCTCATTAACTCCTGGAGACAGCTCCAGCAACAGCCTGAGACATAGCGTGACACACTGATAGCAATGCAGCTACAGCCGGGAGTGGACTTGCTTCCTGCTAAGCATTTTTTTCCTGTGTAAAAAAAAAAAGCTTTAGGGCCAAAGTTGCCATTTTTCTGCTGTTTATATGGCATGAAGACACACAGCTCCATGACTAGAGCTTCTGGGGACTTTGCCACACTGGTAATGAATAGCAGGATTATAAAGGCACAGACTGGCAACAGGCATTTTCCAAGTTTGCTGTGAAACAGAACTTCAAGGAGATCAAAGAAGTGCAGAAATGCAAAAGTCAAGTAGCATAATACTAAAAAGAGACTTGGACTGCTCTGTGTCATAAGAATGGGCTGAACAGATCCTTTGCAAGCTTCCTGCAAGAGCCCAGAGACTCAAAGGGACAGGATAAAGCCATGTTTCATCTTTGCCATCCTGAGAGGAAGAAGCTAACACTCATCTGCATAAATCACTGAGAAAGCAAATTGGAAACAGAAGCAAGCTAAAAAAGCACATAAGAACAGCTAGTAGACAGGAAGGGAAAAAGACTGTGAGAACAACTTGTCACATGGACAACACTGCAAAATAAGATCTCCAGCAGTGCTAAGACCAGCTTTGAGCAATGGCTTCAAAACACCCTGCTCCCTAGTTGGCTTTGCCTTCCATGAAACCCTAAGCAAAATAGTTACTTATATTCTTTTTTTAATTAAAATAAGACTTAGCACTTTCCTATGATTGCTTCACAATAATAAAAAACTCTTAACACTAGTCACGTGACAGTACTGACACCATCACAGAGCTTTGACAATGGAGAACAAAAACATGCCCCACAAGTGGAAGGGAAGACTGTTCATTTATCAGTCTGCCCTACCACAGCCCCTGACCTATTTTATTACTAAAAATAGTCCCTCTTAGGTCACTGCTGCAAATTGAATTCTGCTGCTTCATTGCCCACTGCAATCTCACAGAACTGCATGCTGCCTACACACCAAACACTAAGTAGGTTAACTTATTCACTGCCAGGGATGCAGCCAGTCTTCTCAAGTGGAGAAAAAGACACAGACAATTTAGCTTAAATAAGTAAAAAGTTTCCTGTACTGCAGTTAAAAGTCCAAACCCAGTTATTGATATTGCATCATGAATATAAATGCCTGGCTTCCAATTTGCCTGCACTTACAATATGTTTTTCAATATTATTCTTGCAAGATATGTTTTCAAAGGATTTAAAGTTACAAATGATTCAACAGCAGCTGTAATGACCTCTCTATTGACAGAACAGCCAAGCCTTTCTTGTTTAGCCTCCTCACTAGGATAAGTCTGGGAAAGCAAGAGACAAGAGGGAATCAGTCAAAATGTTTCAAGTTAAGAAGCCAGCTCTTCTTTCAAAAGATCCTGTATTTGTAATTCCCAATCCAAAGCATCTCGTGATTATTGTACCACGAAGAGAGCTGGCAAATTGAGACCTAACAGCCACAGACTACTTAAAAGAAAGAGGAAGAAGAAGGCATGAACTTGACAGACCAAGAACTTATTGGAGGATCCTAAGCAGGAGACTGAAATAGGCATTATCGACCATTTCATGCTAGATAGTGAACAATCATAAAGAACATGCTATGTCCTTGCTGTTTTATTTTGAGCTAGACAGAATAAGACTAGCATATTTCCCTGGGCGAATACTGCATCTTCATTTCATTACTTCAATAGCTTCCCAATCTTAAACAAACACACCCCAAAACCAAGCAAAGATCAAAGACAACTGACTCTATGTCAGCTTTCTGCTTAAATCACTGCAAATTCTGCCGGGAATTTTTTTAGCATGGAGCAGATGCACACAGAGCTGAACCATTCAAATGATTCACAGGCTCATTAACCTAACTTTATTGTTATTTAGTTATGAAACCAAGTTTCTCACTTCCTGCCATTCTAAGAATAACATCTGTCAGATCTGGGCTTTCTTGACAGAGGGAAAATCCAATGTCTTCAGGGGACAAAACAGCCTCAGCTCTGGCTGAGTTTCAGCTGGTGTCATTTACAGGGATGCTGGAGGCACTGTAGGTCACAAGTTGTGTGAGAAGTCCATGGCCTTACCAGCTGAGAAGGATGAGCTAAAATACATCACCACAAGGGCAACCACACAGTCCCTCATCAAGGATATGTGAAATGTGCACACAGAAGGAAGGGGGAGCTGGCCCTGCCAGCCAAGGTGCAGTTTTTTTCCCATTCATTGAAAAGACATGAAATACACACTGCAAACAGCCTGGGTCTGCATTTCTGACCATCCTTGCTAGAGATTGACTATGGATTTAAAACAAAACAAACCACCAAGCAGATAACATTTTCTTACTTCTAGCCAGTAGGCCAAGGTAAAGTTGGTCTGCTGATATATATTTTTCATATATGTATTTGAAAGGTTTATCAACTATATATTCCAAAGGTATATTACCCCCTTCAGCAGCATCAAGTCATAGGGCACAAGTGACACACTGGAGATGCCTGGCATATGTGGACACTTAGTTTCAAATGAACATGTTATTTTCTGAAAGGCCTGTTAGTCACCTGAATGCAGAAGAGATTGGTATTAAGTTCCTTACAGAATGAAGACATGGAGCCCTCTTTACTTGTTACAAGATAAAGCATGTCCCCCAGTTTTAGACTGCATAACTAATGAGTCCTCTTCAACAGGATGTCCTTTTAGACCTTAGTTTCTCCAAGATGCTATAGCATTAACTACCTTTTTATTTCTTATGAGATCAAAAAAGTGTTATGCTGGAACACTTTAATGCAGTGACTGCACTTCAAAGACACATTACTTCATTCTCTTTTTTAACTCTCCCAGCAATGCTTCTGCTGAATAAAACCTCCCTCTATTAGAAACCCTATTTATATGTGCATGTCTATATCTATTCTCAGAAAGATATGATCAAAAACGTCCAAGGTCATACAGCAGACTAATCAATAGGTCAGGTAACAAACAGGAATGTCAGCTAAGATAATTAACAACAATACTCAAGCAAAGATGCTCAACACAAGTGAAAATAAATTACTTGCACCACTTTTCCATGATTACTGCACACGAAACCAAAAGATCATAAGCATTTAACTACCTAATTAACACTGCGGTCAAAAGTGGAAGTATCTGAACCCTCTTGACTATTTTTTTATAGTTAATATCACATTTTACAAGTCAAAATTTAGTCTAAGTTTGCAAACCAACAAAAGAAAAAACCAGAAATATATTTATGAAGCTCTAAAGTTGTCCAAGACCTAGATAAACTGTTCTTTATGGATCACTAAGAAAATCTATGCACCCTTCAAAGTGCCTGGATCCACTAACATGGATTTAAAAGTTCAGTGAAAACACACCTGCACCACTGCTACTGAATTTTTGGCAAAAGAGCAGGTAACATGCAATGCATTTTGGGCCAAATGCCAAAGACAAAATGAAACTAAACAAACTCTTCCAAAATGTATTTCAGTCCCCAAACAGAGAATTTACCATTTAAAACTTCAACCAGCTATCATTTAGGCTCGGTCCTTTACATAACTACCTCCTGACTGTGGGGACCTGTAAAATAAAGTCTTTTGTGTTTCAGCATCTAAGAAAATTGAGAACTGTTACCAATCATCTGTTAAGCCCACACCACTCAGAGGTACTAACTAAATGCACTGCCGTATCTTAACTTCTATCACAGAAAACAATAAATTGCAGAAATATTGGCACAAAGACAAAGGAGGCACTTCGAGGCCTGAACAAGGTTAGGTGAAGTGACATGTCAACAAATAATGCCTACACTCACACAGCTCTGCTTTTCATGCCTGGCCACCTTTGCAGTGGTGGGCACCAGAGTTCACCTGCCTGAACGCCCACATCAAGCCAGGCACAGGTCACTGCGGCACTTGCATGTTCTGCAGTTTGATCTTCAGCTCAGAGGGAGATGCCAGTTTTGAAACAGGGGTCAAGGCTGGGAAGAGCACAAGTTGCTCCTCATGGCCAAAAAGTCACTCTACCTCCTCTTGCAGGAAAGAAAAATCCTGGACCCGCTGGAACACGCACGGCTCGGAATACACGGGAGAGTGCGCGAGGCTGTCAGCTCATATTCACGCTTGGTGAAAACAGTGATCAGCTGCCACCTCACACTGCATTTTGAACATCTGCAAACAAATGCCAAATCAGCAGGATACCTTCCTTCTGCTGCCACTGCTTTGCCTCATGCTCTCTCTGTCTCTTTTTCCAGAAGTGCTACTTCAGTGAAGAGACCCCCTGGAAGCCCCCACATTTCCTGACAACCCTGAGAGCATTTGGAAAGTGGATGTGTGATACAGGGGCCAAGACTTCAGCTGCAAATCTGCCTCATCTGCCTCAGTCTCCAGCAGCTGCAAAATTAAAAATAGCTGCCACAGGCAAACCACGACTGAAGATGAGAACGTTTGTTCCTTTATTTCAGGCTGATAATGGTGTCACTGTTGACATGTTTGGGCTCTGAAAGGACCGCTAATAAGGAAATGGACAGAATTATAAAGGCAGAATAAGGAACATTCTAAAATAGAAATGGGAAAATTACCCTCCTTTTAAATTTACATGGAAAATTAGACTAGCCACGACAAAATTATATGCTTATTTGGCTCTTTAGGATGAATTTCTTGCTAACTACAAGCAAAGCGATCATTTAAAGCAGCATTCTCAGCTCTTAAAATTTATTCTCACCCTGACCAAATGAGACAATTTTATCAGGTACCAAAATTATATACGCCATGATTGCCTCTTCAAGACTTGAGAAAAAACATGGTCAACAAGAAATGAAACCTCATTATTGCAGAATTTACTCTCTTTTGGCCACTTCTCAGCAAACCCCCAACATTAGAGAATACTATAGGTTCACAGAAAAGGAGCCTTCTGCAAAAATGAGAAATTACACTTCATCCAGTGTAGCAGCAGTATTACCTGTCTGTGAATATTACCTTGTCGACAAAACCACTAAAATGTAATTCTAATTTTGTGAGCCAAATGAGAGGTGGGGAGTGTGCACACAAACTGCTGTGGAGTCCACTTGCTTCATTCACAAAACAGCAGTAATTGCTACACAACTAAATGTTGCAAGGGAGCTATTTGGGAAAGAGGAGGTGTTATTTTCATTAGGTGCATCCCTGCGCATTAGTCACATATTTATCAGATTTCCTCTATCACTAATTAGGCATGTAGTCAAACCTTGGGTAACCCAAGGTCAGTCCTGCCTCTTGGGGCTGCAAGCCAGGTTTCTGAAAAACTCAGCATGGTAAAGAGCCATCAACACCACAGAAATCTCCAAATCATTTCTGAGCTACAGCTTCCACCCCTGTGCCACAGGGAACAGCTACCTCTGAAAGGGCCAGGTTCACTGAAAGGCTACCTGACATCCAGGAGCAGGAAAACTGCCAACTTTCAATTATCTTCATCCAACCATGAAAGGCATCTCTGGAGGCCTTTGGATAAACATCTAAAATAAGCAAAATCAGGTGCTGCTAAGCAGAAAAGCATCAGGCATGGTTCAAGTTGATCTACACACTCACAGATACATTTAATGATGTAATGAGGCATTGCACCATGGCAGTGAGCACTGACAATGTGCCCCTTCAAATGGGATCCCTGTCTGGTCTGCAAAGAGCCCAAACAGAGACACTCCCAAGAGGCAGTGAGGGCAGCCCTCAGGGCTGTGCCCTCTGTGCACGGGGAAACCCAGTACAAGGTCTGCTCTCAGGCTCAAATTTAAACTGCATTCATAAATACAAACCCTAAGGATGAAACTACCTTATTTTTCTGGACATCCCAGGATACATCTCAGGATAACCCCAGAACTGGCACTGGACTACAGCATACCTTATATGATTAAATAAAAACTTGCCACTGAATCCTTTTTTCAGTCACTTCTGAGAGGATGTTCCTTTTAGTTCTATCATTGTATGCTTAAATTGCATTAGAAGAGCAGATGTATTTCTAAAACAGGTCAGAAATAAGCCAGATCATCATGGAGACACAGTTACTCTGTATTCAAAGAGAGCCTTGGTTTGAGATGAAAAGTCCTTTAAGATACTAGACTTCTGGTATAGTCTCTGTCACTCCTTTGTTAATTATATTTGGGTACAACTGCTCCAGAAGCAAGAAGCTATGTAAGAATGAATTCTAAGAGCTTTATGGAGAATAACCAAGATTTGCACACATTGCCTACCTAAGTCCTCACTTAGGATGTTCCTCATTCTCAAGATTATAAAATGCACACTGGCAACCTGGCTATTTGTACACAAAGTACCTGACTCTTGGAAATTACATATCCCAATTCTCTACCCAAAATGAAGTGTTTTCAACTGTCACATTTACACAAAGCTTTTACATGTTTAGACACAAAGCCAGTACATTTCCTCTTTCTTGGTCATTCTTTATGATGCCTGTTTCAACCTGCTGTGATAAAGATAGAAGGCACAGCATCTGGCAGGAGCATTCTCAGAGGAGAAACGTCTTGATTGTTTATGAGGAAGCTGAAGCACTTCCTGTGCTTTTCACAAACCTTTATCCCCTTCTCCTTTGCTGCAGCTGTTGTGAACCAACCCACTGAGGGAGGCAGAGGCTCTGCACATGCTGGAGCCTTTCACTTATTTACAGACCACTGCTCCTTTTGTGCAATGCAGCTTGCGGTGCTCTGAGGGAACACTGACTGCTCTGAATTATTACAGACTCCATCCCCTTTCTGTTGAGCACTGACTTGGACAAGGCAGAGTTGTTCCAGTTTGATTACCATGAAGAACAGCAGCACCAAGGCATGACAGGAAAGCTGAGAGTACCCTTAAGACGACTTTGCCTCACCAAAACCACAACACAGCAAAGCACCGGTCTAAGATGGAAGAGAAGGCACAAATCTTGAAGAGAAAGAGATGCTGCACTTTAAGAAGGCATCCAGTCAATATTACTATAAAACTAAAGCAGGTTTGGGAGAACACAAGTAAGGATACTGAGAATAAGACACCAAATTCACAAGGGTCAGACTGGATGAGTTAGAAAGGAATGCCTGATTACTATTACCCTCACAAAAAAAATAGAGTTTCTAACTGCTTAACATTCAGATCAAAGGCTCAGCTGTATGTTTGCTGAAATTATTAATTGGGCCATCTTATACCCTCTGAAAAGGCATTTATCAGCATCTCAGATTGTTCCTTGTGCCCTGCAGAGAAATCTGTTCCCCCTCTACTCAGGAGTGATCCATCTTACTGCAACTCATCTGTCACCAAATGGTTTCATGCGAACAGCTGTATCAACTTCCCTGTCACTTCTCTGTCACTCTGTCTGTCCAAAATACACAGAATAATGCACCTGAAGTTTTTAACAGTGAATCACACTGACAAAACTTGGAAGACCATCAAATTCAGCTACACTCAACACTTTTCTTCAGTGAGCAGGATGGATAAGTAGTGCGGATATTAGAGAACTGGAAGGCTGAAGTTACTTAGCAGTTCCCTTTTCCCAGGAACCCCCCATTAAAAATGGCCTTGAGAATCTCTTTTACTTTGAGCATCCCTCAGATTCTTCAAAAAGGTAAAAGGGAGTGAGACAACTAAAACCTATTTTATCCCTTTTTAAAATGGCTTCAAATCGGGGGAATCTTGGAATGAGAATCTCAGAACCAGAGATACTTAAAAACACTTTCTATTATATTCTAGACTAGCAGCCTAACCTTCTAGGGAAAGGGGATTTAACATTATTTTAACTGAACTATTAATATTTAAAATTATTGTCATATAGAGAGGAAAAAAGCTAACTTATTACACTGCAGTCCTGGAACACGAATGAAAAAGAGACAAATAACTTTTAGATGTCATTCCTGTACATGTGTTTTCACACCTTTCAGACATATCAGTCCGTATGTAAATGGTCTACAAACCCGGGTCAATACATCATGTGTATGTACAAACTTACCCAGTTCCTTCCTCTAAGGGTTGAAGTATTAAATGCCTGTGTCTGCCAGTTCTGACATGAGAATGTACAGCTCTAGAATGAAGGGGCTGCAATCTGGATGGAAAGTAGGAAGCAATTGAGGAGTCCTACCATATAACCATCCTGCACCACCAGAATATGAAAACAGCAAAACTTTGGAAAGGAATATTCAAAGACAGTGATCAATGCAATACACCACAGTGGGCCTGATTATCACCCACTGTGATGAAATTCAGCCTGCCCTAAGAACTCAAGAAGCTGGATGCCCAAAAGACATGCATGTACAAATAAATGACTAATCTTAAAATAATTCTAAAAATCTTGGCTGAAATCACCCAAATTCCACACAACTGTCATGTATCTCATTTACCAGGGAAGTGTGCACCACAAACATTCCAGAGCAGTAAAATGACAAGTTCACTAGCTCTGAAAGAGATCAGTATTAAACTAATATATACATTTATAAATTGATGGCGGCTAACTAGATTAGAAGTGAGTTAAGTTCATTTTCAGGGAAACTTGCTCGTCACAGTTCCATGGGGGCTTTTTGGATATTGTAGCTTGCTAGATCAGCCTAACAGCTGAACTCTAGCTCTTCCAAGCCATGGAACAGCTTTTAAAAAACATAAATAATTTTAAAAATGCCAAGACAGGTGGATCATTGCACCATGGAATACAAACTTAACATTCACACTGTATACTTAAAGTATCACATGGTTTTCCATTCCCTTCAGCATAGTTTCTCTATACTTAGGGATAGAGAATGTACCTACTAGATCAGCCTCAAGTTGAGTGGGAAAAATTTAATTAGATGGAAGCAACTTCTGCCTAACATTTGTTTGCTTAAATTAGGGAAATAAAACTATTTTTTTTAAAAATGCCTTTCATTGTCATGTACAGAGTACCAAACAGAGGAGTGTTACACTATAGAAGACATTTATTCACCAAGTTACAGCTCTGCAGTACTGCAGAATCATCAACATTTGACTGCCTTGGCCAGGGGTTTAACAACTTAAAGCATGATTCAAGTCTGACTTCAAGTTTAATTCTTCTAGCTAACACTAATGCAGCTAGTGGACTATTTTACAGTGCTGTGTAACAGACTGGAAATCAGCTCTTTGCAGGACAAAATACTTGATTTGTGCCTTTGTGGAGCCAGTACAGCTGGCTTATCTATTTCCCTAGATAAAGCAGAGAAGCTGGACTTCAGACAAGTTGTATCTACACCGTTCTCACCTATATAATCTCTTTCTTACCTGTCCTACACTATTGCAAGGAGGTCACAAAATTCTGACTTTGAATTTTTGCTCAGATTTTAGGGTTGAGGAGAGAAGCACATATCCTAAGAATTTCCACTGAACAGTAAAGCATGCTTGCAGACAGCCAAGGAATGAGAATTTAGAAAACCCTGTAAACAGAGGAAATAAAAACCATCTAATTCATGGTCACACACACCCAAACATATGTGTGATGAGGGTAATCTGGAGTGCCCAAAGCAGCAAAGAGTGAGGCATGGTGACCTAGCAGAACCTCGGTTTTAGTTCCCCTGATATTCAGCACTCTGAGCTGTGGAGCATGAAGGCTCAGCACCTCCAGCTGACCAAGTCCTGTTGATTTCTGCTGCCCTTGCCTCAAAAAGCCAACCAAATTCCAGCTATAAAGAAAGCATAAGCACATTTACTACCATCATCTTGTAGGTAATTGCACATCAAGCCAAACTATCAAAAACAGTCCTGGAGTTCTCTAATCCTTAACTCTCCCAGGCAGAGCTGCAGACATGAGGGTGAAACTCGACACATTCGTTTCCAGCCAAGACAATTGCCAAGTGTGAGCTCCAGCACTGGGGACTTAAATGAATGCACAAAGTCCCCATAATAAAACAAGTTTATCATTCCTAAGGCTTTAACTGCTCACACTGAATTTGCAAGTCAGCACTGGACAGAAGCAACCACAAAACCTTTGCAGAGGGAAACAATCCTAAAAGTTAGTATGCATTAGTTCCACACAGCATAAGAAGACTAATAGGAAAGTCTTCCCAGAAGACTGGGAAGTATGGAAATGCACAGTCTCTGAAGCAGGATATTTCAAAATGAGGTACATTTCATACTCCTCAAGACTCAGAGAGCATCCATTACAATTATGCTACTTCACTGGTAGCTACCCTAAATTACCCCGAGCGCCAAAAAACCACCAACCCCAGTCTCTTTCGATTTCTGGCATTTAATTCACTTACTGGGGAATCTCCTTGCTTAATAGGTATTTATGCTGTTTTCCTTGCAAAGCACATGTTGCCATGGAGCACTGATCACAGGCAGAAGTAAGTGATTCTGCCTTTTTGAACTGTACAGCCTTCACTTGAGGGGCTCTATCTTTACTACCTGTCAGCTTTAACCTTTTGCTAAGTACATGGGGTAAAACTAGAGTGAGCTGTGATTATATTTGTTTTGATTTTAGTGAATGGTCTCATCCAAAAGCTACTCTTAAAAGTCTTCCCCATTTTTCACTGGCACTTTGCTTTGACAGAATGGAGTTTCCTCAGAGTGAGAAGGTGGCAGATGGGAGAAGGAGGAGGATCCAAGCAGACAGAGAAGTATTGCACAAGACACATGCTGAACTTGTCAACAGAACAAGATTTCTTTACTACAGTGCTTAAAAAAATTAAAGTGCCTGCTTCTTTACTCAAAAAATCTACAGAGCTATACAATAGCATTCAGGCTTTTTTATTTCAGGGTACTCAGAATTTACCTAGGATGAATCTTGCCTTGCAGTTAACTTGATCAACAGTGTAGTAGCGAGCCTGAAGGAATCTGAGTGACATCTGAGTGACAGCAAACCATCATGCTACTCCTGCTATAAATGGCAGGCAACACAAGGTTTGGATGTAAGCAGAATACATTTGGATTCCTGCCTCCTGTCATTGGTAAGTGGCAAGATGAGTCTCGGGGCCAGGAAAAAAACCTTAAAATAGGGTGCGTGGTCTCAGAACAGCAAGGATACCAAATCCTGATACCTTTAACAATTTTTCTCTTTTGGGCTTACAGAAAAAAGTTCATGTGATCTTCAAGGTTATGGCTGGCCAGATGCACTGAAAAAAGCAGCACAGACTAACCTGCTCCTGTCTCCAGTCTGGCACAGGGAGAGTTGCAGCTGGCTGCTTCCTGCCCGGCATTTCTCTATGGGAGAAGAACAGAACTGCACTACTGCGACTAAAGGAAGACTCCAGCTTAATTAAATATACCTAAAAGCTGCCTCTAGTACGAAACTTTTCACCAAGAAGTCCCATAGTTAAGGAGACTAAAGTCATGTTCAGTGACGACAAACTGGATGGTGAGTCCAACAACTCACAGTAGAGCACAAACACTGGTGACAATTTTCCCCTCCTCTACAGAAGTAACACAAATAAAGTAAATACTTCCCTTGCCTAAACAAACATCTGCTTCTCAGAAAGGGCCAGCATCATCCATGGTCTGGGTCTGCATCACAGAGAACCAGTGAGTGCTAGAAATTTGTCATACATCACACATTATCCTGCATGCTCAATGTGAAGCACACATTAACACGATGAACTCATATGCAACTGGTATTTCTGAAATAATCCCTTTTGGAGGCCTCAGTAATAGAGCTTCCCTTGAAGTAAAGGTCACAGATTTGATCTACTATCAGCAGGGAACAGTAACAAATTACTAATTATTCCTATCAAAACTAGGGAACAATTTATTTTACAGGAGTTGCAAGCAAGCATTTATTAAATCAATATCACAAAAAATACACATCTTGAAAAATGTAACAGCTACCAAGATTCTGTTAAGAGAACAAAACAAAATTCAGCAGGCTACACAGGAAGAAAGTTCTTACCCCTTGAGCATACATACATCTTTCACCACTACCACATCACACACCGAGTGTTCCATGTGCTCATTTAGAAGTACAACATGTTGCAGAGATTTTTTGAGATACACCTTTAAGAGATACACCTTTCATCTCACTCAATTTTAAAAGACTGAAATGTTCAGACCTAAAAAAAAAAAGTACAAGAAAATGCGCATGGGAGGAAACAGTTCAGGAGGAAAAAATAGGGAGCCTGAAAACCAAAGCAAACTATCTTTCAAGGCAAGGAGCTTCCTACTCAGAATTATATGATTTGTGCTTGTCATCCTGCCCATTTTCTGAGATGTCTCAACTCAGCAAGATAGCAGCTGGTGTCACTGAAAACCAAAGACATAGGGAAGCCAACCTCCAGTTTAATATGAGATATTCACAGCAAAGCAGCTGCTTACTTGTTCAATCTCTTGGCAACTCAGATTTGTCACCAAGGTCGTGGCAGATTAATCTGTTTTTTAAATTAATATTAAAATGCCTAAAGGAGGGTAAGAGGAGATTAATGATGTATCCTGATAAAACATTTTTTCCATGTTTGACTAAATTGTTTTTCTAAGCATCATCTATAAGGAAAAAAAAATAAAATTCATCAAGTTTAGAATCCTTTCTACTCAAAAGTCTTAACTGACAGACATTATTTCCTACTGAGAAAAACAGAAACTGAAATCTTCTAGCCATGTACATCCTTCACTCATCAGAAAAGCACTGTGTCTGGCATTACAGAATGTGTCAGGGGCAGTGGCACTCTGAGGCATTCAGAACAGCCTGATTCTCTTTCACAAGGTGAATAACAGGAGATCTGTGAACAGCTTATAGGGTTTTCAGTCACTAGTGCTGCAGGTCACATAACATGCAAACTGAGAATGTGCTACATCTTTGCTAAATTCCCTAGAGGAACAAGGGTCTTGAAAGGCCAAAGGAGGGCCATAAAGGACACTGGAGGTCATTCCCACAGCTGTGAAAAGCACTGGAAATTTCATTGTGGTACAGCATCCCCTGAGCTGCCTGAAGGTATTTTAAAAAAAGGTGTACAAAAGAGGTCAGGCTCCCTGAGTGTAACCTCACAATCACTTAACTCACATAAAAACAAATAACAAGTGACTATGACCCATGAATGAAAGCAGAATTAAAACTGGATTTTATGTTCTTTATGGGCTCGTTTGGAAGCTTCGCCTCTCTCACCTACTGCCTCGGGCTGGTGCTCCCCACCATAACCACTTCCCAGTAATCTAGTCACTTGTTCCAATACAAGGCTACAGAGCAGGGATATCATAAGATGCTAAATCTGAACAAAGACAGAGCCTATAACATGAATTCCTGGTGTCATGTCCTCCTAGACCACATTTAATTTAGCAAATCAAGGCTAGGATAAATAAAAACAAAGTTTATACCGGGATCAATACATCCTATATTATCTTCTCAAAGTCATTATTCCATTAGATTTGTAGAAGGGAGGAGGATGTAGGCCAGAACTAAGCTAGGGAAGATGTAACTATCTCATCTGAAAAATCTGCCAGGAAGGCCTCACCATGCTGTTTCTTTAAAATCATTACAGCTCATGGGTGTTACTGCTGGTGGTAGTGGTTGGGTTCCTTTGGTTTTGAGAACACTGACCGATGTGCTGCCAGGCTAGCAAGTTCAGAGCTACCAAATACTGAGGTAATAGAGGCATTTTGCTCCTTAAAGGCAGATGGGCACCAAGACCTGTCTCTCACTTCATTCAGCTTCCTGCTAACCACAGTTATGTTTGAAACCTCACCATAAACAAGTATATATGCTTGACATGAGTCCTGTGTGGTTTACTTGTTCATCAGGAATATATCAACCCTTCTCAGTGCTCCACAAGAAATGTTGAATGTTCTATGCTAAATACCTCTTAAAATCCTGTTCATATAGCTTTCAGTCCTTCATACTTTCTCACAGTTCAAATAAGCCAAACGATCTAAAAATAAAATGATGTGAAGACATTTTTCAGAAATAATAAAAGTCCCAGTTTAGCCTGGTTGCTCCTCAGAGACTCTGAAAAAAAGCACAAGAAAAAGCACAACAGTACAATGAGTCTCAAAAGCATTTTTAATTTTAATTACTTTGTTACCTACCTTCTATAAAGAAGTACTTGAGTGAAACAAGTTCAAAAAGCAAGGACAAGTAAAGGGTAATTTTTATAAATATGCCAACTTTAAATCTCTTTTAATCTCTTTTCATTTGACTTTTTTCCCCTAATATTTTTCTTAAACACTTATCTCTCTAAAGCCAATACTTTTTTTGTAAAATTCCTTATTTTTACCCTGAAAGCTTGCTCTAGGCTTGCAAGCTTGAACAGCTGCTTCTTTGTTATTAGCAGTAAAATAATCTTGCCTGCCAGCTAATACCTCAAGATTTTCTCCACTGCAGTTTCAACTACCTTCACATTCCATGTCCTAAATCCTAAAGCGGGAAAAGAGGATCTGCTCTTATGGAAAGGTATAGAAACAATTCCCCACCCCACCTTGGTTTACAAAAGCTTCAGGAAGCCTGCTTTGATGTGTGCATTTAGCCCTGTGCAGTTCCAGCCAAACAGAGCAGTGCTGGCCCAGAAGTGTCCCTGTTCCACCACCAGCCTGGCAATATTTCCCACAGATCCTCTCAACATCCAGACTCGTGTCACTGTCAGAACCACTGCCTTCTGCTTCAGTTCCTGAAAGATTCTTGTGACCTTCATAACTGAAAGAGAACAGTAGAACCATATGACCAAAACATGCTGTAAAATCCAAAAGCTGGGCAGCAAAGATGACTTTTAA
Organism: Prinia subflava; assembly: GCF_021018805.1. Taxonomy (NCBI): domain Eukaryota; kingdom Metazoa; phylum Chordata; class Aves; order Passeriformes; family Cisticolidae; genus Prinia; species Prinia subflava. The sequence goes on from NC_086251.1 coordinate 14,904,184, forward strand.
ATGTGCATTCGTGAAAAAATCCAACTCAGTCAAGCCAATCTCCAAAAATCCCGACTTCAATCTTTTATTATGCAGAAAGCTAAAAAGAGTATTTAAGATGGTGTTAGTAAAACACACACACACACAAAAAATATCAAAAGGAAAAAGCTTCAGAGAGTATTCAGTCAGAGCATGTAACAAACTAAGCTGGTCACAAATATCTACCCATGTGCTGAGAGAAAAATTTCTTAGTGCTCCATAAAGGATCTGGATAGTGACTACACACAGACAGGGGGATGTCAACCCAAGGTCCTGTAGCAAGATATTCCCTCCTGGAGAGCCACAAATCTCACAGCATGGCCAGGGAACTCCTCACGCCAGCTTCCTAAATATAAACCACCTTGCCCTCCTGCCAGCCAGCCATTTAGCTGCAAAATTTCTACTCAGTGATACACTTAGAAGTTAAAGCATTCAGGCTGCTGCATGTACGGAACCAGAATTACCAGCACAGCTCACTGCAGAGCTGCTCAGCAGAAGGGCACCGAAGCCTTGATTTGTTGCCCTTCCAAGTGCTTTGAGCTGCTTTGCTGGCCTTGTGCTTTACTTGGGTGAGCATCTCTCCCACATGCTCTAAATGACTCCCTGAAGCCAGACATTTTTCCTTCCTTTTATTTAATTTTATAGCCACCAAACGTTTAATCTGTCTTTGGTGACCAAGGGTGTCTATTTTTGTGACTCCTGTTCGCTTCCTTGAAAATTCAAATAAATATGCCTTAGATATATTGGATGTACTTTTCTTCTACTTCAAAGTAATTGCTTAGAGCTTGCAAATAAACAAATATGATAAAATTTGTTTTGTTTTCTAAATACTCAGTATCCATCCAGTGAACCCTCTGACAAAGGGTACTGCAGCTCCTGCTCCTAAGAGTGTTCTCATCCTCTGTGATTTTCTAAAACCAGGTGGAAGGACTTTTCCTTTCCACAAATACCTGCAGGGAAGGGCTCCCTACTCATTCAGCTTCAAGTAAGAATTCTTGCTTGGTAGCATTTGCTGGTTGTTTGCTGTCTTCCCATGACAATTATCTCCTCTAGGTGCCACTCTCAGTTCCAGCTGGCTGGGTTCAGCTGTCACCAGAGGTTAATATTGCTCGCTTGCCTCTTCCCCATCTTCGGGGGGGCTCTTGACGCAGCAGATTTCTCCCTGTGGATGTGAGGTGGTGTCTCGCAGGAAACACACTGACAGTGCACAGGAGCTCAACTCTAGACAAACTCTAAGCTGACACCACAGTGATGTGTAAAGTTCAGGGGAAAATTTCACAGGAACTGTGAGCTTTATGTACAGGAAAAAATAACAGCTTCTAACTTCAGGGCCTGCCTAAGCAGTTCTGCATCTGGTAGCAGCAGGAAACCACGCTGTAAACAATATGACAAGCATTGCATTATAACCTGTTTATATACTAAATGATATAAATTCAGATAGAGACACATACACCAAGACTAATTATATTTTAAAATTGCCTCTCTGAGGGGAAGAAATTGCAACTATTATTAGTTGCAATGTAATGCTAAAAAAGAATAAAAATCAGGTCCCTTTACTGTAGGCAGTTCTAAAGTACACTAAGAGGCAGTTTTTCTTCCAAAGATTTCACAACCTAAATTGACAAGCCACACAGAGAAAAGAAGAAGCTGAACACAGAATTCCAGAGAGTTAAGTCACCCAAAATAGGCATCAATACAGTGACAAAGCCTGCAAGAGACAGTAGCTGTAAAATCTGGACTTCATTTAAGTAACAGAAGATGCAGTTCAGTCAGATCTTATCCTGAACTCTGGAATTTCTTTTTAGGGAGTCAGTGCAATCCCATTTTCTCTTGTGAACCTAATTAACTTTCCACAGCAAAATATCCATCCTTTCCTATAGCCAGCAGCCACTGAATTCAGACAATTCAGTTGCTACAAAGCCATTTTTAGCCCCATCAGAAGGCTTTTCTAAATACTCAAATTAGCATTTCCTCTTTTCTCTACTCATCACCTTACACCCACAAATTCATGAGATAGTTGCCAACTTGGCTTTCCATTAGCCATTGGAAAAGAAACACTAAGAGATCAGAGGATTAAATTTTGTGAGTAAAACCTGCTGAAAATAACAAAATAATCAGAGTTCTGAAATTTGAAATTCAATTTCAGCTTCCATCTTACCAGAGGAACAATGAGTTTACTTGGAGCGCCAACAGTATACAGAAAAGAAACACAAAGCAAGAAGATATTTGAACAACTCATTCTGTCTAACCATGACAAGAAACCTGTGAAGTCAAACCCATATCCAGCTATGTCCAAAGCACTCAGAGAGGTGATCAGGTAGTGATAGGTATGAGGCTGCTTTTTCTCAACAAATATAACCAAAAGAGCTCATATTTTGAAGAGCTATTTTAACAGTCAAAGCCACATTAAGAGCTAAATGACATACGGAATGGCTCTGCCAGAGAATAAATTTAGAAGGTCGACATATAACCCGCATGAAAATGACAACAGTGATGGTTACTCAAAGTCCTGCCAGGTGCCCTTTAATAAGCAGAGAATGTGATTAGTGCTGCAATGCAAAGAGACAGTGTGCTGCAACATGACTCCATGCTGCTCTGCCAGGAAACCTTTACAATACAGTCCCTGGCTGCACTGGGATTTTTCATGCATAATAAATAAAGCAACAGACTAACAGACTCAGGCTCCTTGCTGAACACCAGTGCCCTCCACTGTGTACACTGAAGATTCCTCCAAACACTACAGCAACAGAGAATTGATGATTTTTCTCCTCATGACAGACTGCTGAGTTCCCCAGGACTGAATGTCAGACACATGACTCTGTCTGCTGCTCCGTGGGGCGGCTGCGAACATCTAAATAATGCTGTCAGCATAGCGCAGGGATCCGTCCATCAGCCTGCACAGCCTCTCCTCCCCATTGGTGCTCACTCTGCCAGAGAAATAGATCTTTCATAATCTGTTACTGCCCTTCCTCGACTGATGCTTTATACAATAATTCAGTTGGAATCATGGAACTTTACTAAAAGTACAAAACCCTGCTAATTAAGAGGCTGTGGCTCACACGTAGGAACTCTTCAGTTTCCTTATGAAAAAACAAGGAACCAAAGCGTTTGGGATGGCATTAACACCATCACCATTTTAGGATGTGTATCACCACCTCCCTAAGCTTTGACTGCATTTGTTTTCCAGCTCATAATTGCTATGTTCTTCCAGGACAAGAATATAAAAAGAAAATCTCAACAGAGCATGGAATAACAGTTCTCTTACTGCCCCTCTAACACTATTGCATACTTTAATTCAGACCATTCGAGGCATGAGCAACCATTTGAGTGGAAGGATGTTTTATCCTAATTTCCTCTACAAAGACTATTCTTCCATTAAATTTAGTATTGCTTTTTACTCTCCAACTGCAGCTTCAGAAGGATGCGAATGCCCATGTTGTGTTATTTACAGCTGTGATTGTACACAAACCATGGAAGACAAAATCCTGAAGCTTGTTCTAATTCAAACAAAGCACAAAAAGACAATGAGAGACAAAACTAACCCTCTTCTGGAAGAGCCTGTGATTTAGCAGAAAGTTGAGAAATGATTTTAAAATGTTTCATGATAATGCTGTTGCACTGAACACACTGAAACTCCATGTGACCAGTCAGGGCCTTGCCTCCTCATATGTCACTTGTGCTTCCTTGTGCAAGACACACTTATGTTTGGGTGGCCAGCTTCGGCCTTTGGGGTTTGTTTTTATTATTTTAGCATTACTTATATGGTGCCCTCTCCACTACCATTAATCATGAGGGGAAAGCAGTGCTGAGTAAGTAACCTGAATAGGAAAAATGCCAAAGGAGTCAGAGACTAGCATCAAATGAGTAATAATGACACTAACCACAAAGCCCAATTTCTGTGAAAACACCACTGTGAACACCACTGCACCAACATCACCTGCACTGACAGTGCCTCTGTGGTGTGGGTCACCGCATCGCAGTGTCTAAGTCACAATTTGGGGACAATCTCACTGAAGGATGTTTTAAATCCTCCATGCAAGAAAATGAGTAGAAGTCAGAATTCATTGTGCTGACTCTGAAAATGCAAGAAAAAGCTTTTTGCACTGTCTGAAGTAGCCACATGTCCCAACACTTATCCCCTTCAAAACACCACAACAGAAAATGTTAACTTGAAGGATCCAAGTCTTTCTCTTCCAAACAAACAAATTCCCCTTTGAAGTCTCCTTTAAAGTTGGACTTCAACAAAAACTAATTAGCTTTTAAAACAAGCACTTCTCCCTGCATATCCTCCAGTATCTTTTGTTTAAAAGATTTTCTTTAGTTTATACAGGCTGAGAAAATGACTAAAAGCAAGACCAAAAAGGGATATAATGCATTACCAAGGCTTTGGGGAGACAGACTATATAACTGTCATCCTTGGAATCATCCAGGGGGAACTCTTTTAACTACCTCCAGAAGGCTTGAATACAATTCCATGGTTTGATTTTTACCAAAATAAGACATTTGCATTTGGAGGTTCTTCATGGTATTCTGTCCTGTGCCCTGTGGATGCAGCACAGTCAAGGCATTGCTGCATTTAATAGCATCTCTACTTCTGCACAGTTAATATTGCTTGATTATTTAATTTGCAGCATTGCATGAGCTACGTGTTCTCTTAAAAAGATAACTATTCTCTTTTTCAAAAAAGGAGCATCAAAGTCTTACTGTGGAGTGGGTAGGAAACTGCTAAGAGTCTTCTCCATAAATACTGGTTTTAAACACAGACTTTTTAGGGTAAGAATCAAACCTCCTTACCTTTTCAGTGTTGAAAACACCATAGAGTCCCAAACCTGGAAAAAGCCCAGCTTTGTCAAAGTGATTTAGTTCCATTAAGTATTTCAGTCATTCAAAGTCTCTGTCTCAATATCACAAAGCTCAGCACTAACAGTGCAGCTATCACATTAAGGTAGAAAAGCCACCTTTGTGGTACTTGGTAAGTACACACACAGTTTTCAGTGTAGCAAGGTGTTTTCCAGATACGTTATACAACACTTATTAAATAACTACCCATTTCTTTCAGTACAAAAATAGGCTGGCTCCTAAGATGATTAATCCTTGATTGAGGTGAAAACTGCAAGGTCTTTTCTTACCAGGCAAGGATTTTTGTTCTCAAGTGAAAAGTCATACAAACATAAAAAATATTACAACACTTACAAATTTTAGAATTCGTATCACAGTACAACTTCAAATGGAGATATAAATGTGTTCTCACCAAGGGCTAGGAGTGAAGATGTTTACACTTTTTCACATACTAATAGCAATTTTTAACTCATTAAGTTTAGAAAAGCAGGTACATTTCAACCCACATCTCATTCTCCTTTATATCAAAAATTTACCCCATGATCAAATGCAGACTAAAATACTACCAATGTGGCAACAAAAAAATAAGTAAGTGCCCTCACAGTGAGGAGAATGGACAAATTTTGCACTGACTTCAGTAGAAGAAAGCAAGAAAAGAGAATTCAAGTAACTGAACCATATAAAACGGTGCAGTCTATATAAAGTAACATGAAAAAACCTAACTGCTTGCTAGCCTTACAAATCAAACAGCTTGTATCACCAGCAAGATGATTGGAACGCTACTTCAGCATTTGTGGAATGAATCATAAATCCAGCCCCTCCATCCTAAAAATGTTTCTATTTAAAAGATGATGCAGCAAACAAAGCACAAGCACATTTGTATATATAACCAGAAATACTGGCTTGAATATTATACTGTTAAAGGGTTTTCAGTTTACCTGTCATACTGAACTTGAATTATTTCAGTAAAACTCAATCACTCAAGCATTTACTAATTAAGAAAGACATGGCTGATATAGTTGTTATAAATGAACTCTGCTTAAATGATAACTTATTAGAAAATTGTACAATCAAGTAGACATATTCATGGAAATCCATGTGATATCTTTTAAGGACTATAATAGCTGACAGCTTTGAACTGAGAGTGACCAGTGATCAGAGAAATCCTACCACAGAATGTTCTAAAACGTCGACCTTTTAAAAGCATATGTAAAATTCAGTTCAGGGAAAATTGTATCATAGTTCTTTAGTTCAAAAAATTTGCAACATCACATTTCTGTTGTCCTTAAAATAAAATTGACTGGCTTCCAGCACTGATAACTTCCCCATTGAATTCAATGAGTGTAGCACAGCTTAGATAGGCATATGGTGTTCTTTACATATGTAAAGTTCTTCGTTTATTGTAACTTTCTTCTAGAATTTCTTTCCCCAACCCATTTTTTCCAGAGATTTCTGCCTCGAAGGCAGAAAGCTTGAAAGGACATAAGCACAGAGAAGGTTGTTCAAACTCAATGCTTCGCTTTCATGCACACTGGAGGAATCTGCCAGCAGTACATTTTTACTTCATCAATTCAGCAAGAAACAAGATTGCTCTTCACTCGACATTCAGAAGCACCAGCCTGACAATTAATACAGGCATGTGACACTAAACAAGTAGGGAGAAGGCAAAAGGAAAAATCTTTTCTTAAATCCAGCCATAAACTTAGTAGAACTTATCAAGTTCATCATAAGGTTTAACTGCTGAAGGGTAATTAGAAAATATACTACAACAGATATGGAAATACAGAAAATGTCACCTTTGTGGCCACTTAACAAAACCTAAAAAATTAGAGCATGGAAAGCAGGTTGAATACCAAGTAGCTGCTTTTCTTTACCTCTGTCAAACCACTTTAGAAAATTAAGGAAATTCTTTACTTGCCACCTCAGTGCATCAGTCACGACAATCAAAAACATCTACGTGGATGGGATGCTGTTTCATTTCCAGCTCTCATTACCATAGAATTCCTTTCTTCATCTGTCTTGCCCTGTCTATTAACAGGGATAATTATCCTGACCTCCTTCATAAAACGCTCGAAAATCTACAGTTAAAAATGATCCTAAACAAGTAATTATATATAATAGCAATCATGTATCAAACTTCAGTTATCAACTCATCACATGAAAGCAAGAATCTGATTGTTCCTGGAATTAGTACACAAAATTCAATTTCTCCACCGACATTAGCTTCCTAGTACTTCCATCATTATTACAACAGCTGCATTATGCTAAAATGCACTAAAGAACCTGTCTAACACTGACTGACATTTTGAAGATTTTCCAAGCTTTGAACAACAAAAGACCCGGGACTTTTTTCCAGCAATAATTTCCATGTTAATAATTTCCATCTTGTTAAACAAAGACACTTTTGACCAGCATCAAGCTTAGATGCTATTCTGAATCTGCAGCCTGGATTGCTGCAATGGCTCCAATCTAAAACAGGCTGTAGCACTTTGCAAATGTATTTTCCTGTTACATCCATCAACCCCCCTCTCCTTACACGAACTGGTCTACAAGGCCACAACCTCACCACCACCACTTATTGGCACCAGTTTCTCTTCTTCTTTCCTCTACATCTACATCTTACTTTCCTCCTTTCAGCTGCACACAATGCCCATAATCATTCAGTATGTTTGATGTACAGTGTTCTTCTTTCATCTTGTGCTACTAAAAATGAAAAAAAGGTGAGAGGATTTGTTATAAAATTAAGCTACTTACCAACTATTGCCAGATTATGCTCTGAGCCACATGCGATCTGAAAAAGAAATATGAATGACCAAATCAGAACCTGCTTACCAGTAGGAAGACAGTCACAATTATGACAGGAAATCAAAAATTAACCTGAACAAACAACTGCATAGGATGCAAAATCAAAGTTGACGTGTTCTCACTCTTAAATAGAATTTCATTTGTAGCCTCACTTAGGGGCTTAGTGGCAGTGGTGCATGTTTGTTTGTTTTTTCAATAAAGAGGTGCAGACATTTCAAATGCAGACATTTCAACCCTTTCAAGCAAGACTGGCCACGTTTCTGCAAAAACATCATACCTTTGACAACACACACTGGATCCAACAAGAGGCACAGGGCAAACACAGATTAAGCCATACAGAGGCAGATGGGAATCCAAAGGGTGATGAAGATCTCTGTATCTCTTATCTATACTGTTTTTCCAGCTGACTCCTGAGGAACTGCTCGAAGTATACAGGCTCAGTGTGATGAACCTGACATAATATGATCACTATGGTCATTTGCCTAGAATGGAGAAAAACTATCCTAGGACTCAACTCTTCTGTTAGTTTTAATGATGGAAATCAGTTACTAATTTCTTTTCAAAGCAAACTTATAGTTCACGTATTTTTTATCCTTCTTTGTAGCTGTTGTGAACATGCCTGATGTTTAAGTTGCTTTAGTGTACTGAGTTTCTGTAAGTAGTCCAACGGTGACAGTAACACGGGCACCAGGAGCAGTCCCCCGTCCTTACTGCAAGGGCTTGTCTTTCCCACAGAATTTCTTTTGCAAGGTCACTGCCAGCATAATTGTCTGATGTAACAGATTTCACTTCACTCAAGGTTACTCTGCTGAGTGTCCTCGAGTTGTTAATTTAAATAAAAGCAACCTGCTCAAAATCCTATATCCTGTTCACTGTCTTGAACTACTTGCCCATTATACCTACTACTGAGCTAGAGAAAATTAATAAGCACATTCTTCTTAAAGTATATTTGCAATAGGAAAATATAATGCAGGAGTATATGCTCAATTATATTAAAAAATAGAAGTCCATACCATCAAAAGTTTATATGGTTCTGTGCATGCATAACTTTATAGCTTTTACAGTCAGAGAAGCAGCTATAATCACCTCCATGTCTGCAGAACATAAACCCAGAGAAGTTAATAAAACAGGCCTTGTGCTCAGCTCACTGTGCTTGAGTATTTACCAGCAAAGAGACGCCTAAGACTGACACACCGAGCTCTTGTGTTACAAATGAACACCATAATCACTACTATTCACATTTTACCTGTGTCACAACTGCTACATGAAAGCATTTGGGCAAAGCCATCCCAACACAACAATGGCAAGGAAGGAGAAAAAGACTCTTTAGAATAAAGGTGCTTAGACAACACATTAAAACATTTGGGAAGACAGGGCAAGAAAAATAATTCAAGTCACAGCATATTCCAGCATAGCCCTATCTTCAGAAAAACCAAGACAAAGCAGCAGGAAAAGCAATACTTTTGCAAGGGCACTAGCAGGACTGTATCAAGTGTTTTATTCCACAATACTGCAGACAGGAAAAGCTCCCAGTCCCAACCATTAAAATACATAAATCACTGCCATATTCCACATCACTGTCCTCACCACAACACCAAGCCCTACACAGCAGCAGGGCTATTTACTGGCTAATGCTCCCACCTGTGTTTCTCAGGCTCATAAGCTGATGCCATGGAAACAAGATCCACACATGGAAACACATGCAAAGGCTTTCTAGCAAAAAAGCAAAATTCTCATCTTCACCAAGTGCTGAAAATTGGATATACTGAAGTTGCTAATAGAATAAATTTTATCTGAGGTGTGAATAATTTTGGCTAATTCCCTAGGAAACACACTGACACAGGCAGAGATTCAAAAGCATCGGCAGAAAAGAACTGCTCAGGCTGGTGGCTGACACTGCCAGGACCCGCTCCAGAAACACTACATCAAAAAAAAAAAAAGAAAAAAAAGGAAAAAAAATAGCCCCACATGAACAAGGTGTTATTTAGATTGTAAGAAACCTCCCCTGACAAAGAAACATTTTTATTTGCTACATCTAACAGCAGCAGGTACAGAGCCTGCAAACCAGATAAAAGGATGCTGGTGATCTCAAACAGCTTTGTACATGTAGCTGTTACTCCAGTCACCATTCAGAGCCTCCCACCATTCAGTCCATCAAACCAGACCAGGAACTGCTGGGTTATACAGGCTGGCGAGCTTTCCCCAAGGCAGCCACTCATGCTAACGTGCTGCAATTCTGGGGCTGATGGGGTACAAGCTACTGCAAAGCACAAGAACAGCTCTTCTCTGGGGGTAAAAGCCACCTCAGTGAAGTGGCAGCTTTGCCAACAACTGAAACCAAGTAAAACCACAAGCTGCTGAAAGCAGTGCCCTGGATTCACCCTCGACAGAGGGTGTCCTGCACCCCAGAGCAAGGACAGCACACACCATGTGCCAGCAGCAGTTCTGTGCTCCAAAGTAGAATTTGCTCAATTTAGGGCACAAGGTTCCCCACACCTCTGCCTTATCACAGGGTGTCACCACCTGACAACACAGACTGACTTTGTAGGAACCCCCAGATAAAAAAAACAACCTTAGAGAACTCTAAATTTAGCTTCCTGGAACACCTTGTCCATCATCCATGCTCCTTGCTACAGGCTATACCATCCACCCACAGGATCCCTGCTGGCCTGCACACCTATCCCTCTGGAGCTCAGGAGGGACCACACCACAGAGGTGAAACAAGGTTGCCACTGCTTAATGTACACTGAAGCCTTGCAGGTATTTCATAACATCTTTCTTACAATAAGTTTTAAAATGTGGCACCCCCTTTTCTCCATGACTCTCCACAACAGGCAACAATCAGCCAAGAGTGATTGATTTGCTGGTACAAATACAAACCAGACAGAGAACAGCATTGCTGAACAGATGTTTTATGCTTACATTAGATGTAATAAGCTCTGCAGTCAGTGCAGGTCACTGGGAGAAGCCTGGTATTTACTGCAGCAACTATAATTTTCTGGCTACTTCTCTGGTGTCCCCGCCCCCAATGTGCTGCAGAGAAATTAAATTCCAACAGACATCTGCATGCTTCCAGTGGGTAAGTACATTCAGGGATGCTTATAAACACACAATAATGCTTTCTAATTGGGCAATAATTTTACATTATGTTTTAACTGAAAAAAAAAATCACTAAACTTAATGACAAATCAGAGAGACTGTTACTGAGCAAAGCATTCTGTGAGCTTAAGAAACACGACCCCCTACACAGAAACAATTCACATCAAAGTTCTCAGTTTGGAGGGAAATTTTAGAAGAGTTGTGAAGGATATTGTGATCTCTGTATAAATGATCTCAAGGCACGTGACAAATGTCTCTAAGGCAGGAAAGAATGCTTAGGGATCATTTCACCCAGAACTTATTTACCTTATTATCTGTGCTCTTTCAACCATATATAGATTGTTTGTTTCTTCCCTTAAATTGTGTGCTAGCAAGCTGTTTTCTACCCAGCAATAGCTGTGGTTCAGATCCATCCATCCATCCATCCAGATTTAACAGGTGTGGTGTAAGCAGCCAAGGGACCAGCATTTTATTAATCATAAATAGTATGATAAATAGCATAATCACAGACATAAGCTGCAAGGATGGTGAGAAAAGACCTTAGCACAGCAACCACAAACTCTGGGCAAAACACCAACACCTTTCTGCAGCCTACATATATGCTTATGGCCCAAACAAAAATTAATTGACTGAATGCAAAATCAATGGGCTATGCAAAATAGAGAAAGTATCTCACTTAAGAATAAAATATTTTTCTATCTTAAAAGCACTACATGAAGAAGCAAAGCAATGTTTAGTACATATCATATAAACTTTCTCATATATACCTCTGTGTGTGTATAGATACAAAAAAAGAAAAAAAAATATGCATATTGGGCAAACAAGGTTATCTACTGAACAAGATACTAATCAGGGAAGAAAGTTCAGAAAAAGCACCACCTTTTCTATCTGGGATAGAGATCTCACCTTCGAAGACAGCAAACAAACACATACAGGACAAGACTCCTGTGGATATTTAGATATACAGTCTCCCTTGCATTTCAAAAGGTAATTAAGAGAGAAAAATACCTTTTGCCAACCATCCCCTAAGGGACTTCCAAGTACTATAACAAAATAAGTCTGACAAAGTGTATAAAAACCCAAGTTTCAGGCTAGTAGCATGATCACAAGGCTATTCTTTATTTTCTTTCTGTAACCCCAGGGCTTTGACTGAGGATCTGTTGTGCAACCCACCAGGAAAAAAAAATGGAATCAGAACTGCAGGCAAAGTCAACCTCCCACTGCAGCAGAGGGGAAGGGACAGTACAGGAGAGGATGCAAGGAAGAGGCACAGAGAGCTGGACTCACAAGAGGGATTGCAGTATGAAAAATCACAAGCATGCAAACATCAAGGTGGTAAGCTAGAACAACAAAAAGACCTCAATGCCATTTATTTTTGTTTCACCACCCTATAAACGCATTTTAATTCCCTTCAGTGCAATTATTTCCCAAAATATGAAAGGCTGTGGAGGCTTCTATCACTTCTTGGAGATGAGACCATGATGTACAAAGAAGATTTTTAAGGATGAATGAAGATACGATGTTTAAGGTGCATGCAGATTCTGGTTTCTGTCTTCCTAATTGAACCAAAGCTCTTTTTCAGGGAGAGAGAGGGCAGGGGGCAAGGGAAGGAAACCTCTCCAAGGGTGGGCACATAAGTACTTTTATCCAGCACTTCAGCCATGGTATCTCATGTCTTTTGATATTTCACTGTAAGGAAATTGCCAGGGCCAGAAGACGGCAAATTTAATTCCTTCTGAGATCAGAAGTCCTAATGGAAGGAGACGAGGTGACCGAGAGACTGCAGATCAAAGCTTACGTAAGTCAGGGGAATCTTCTCTCCCAGAGCTGTTCTTCCACGCCCTTGATTAATGTATTGTAACAACAATTTGTACTGTTTGACATACTCAGTGCAACTACATTTGTATGCAGAATTCTATTGATGTGTAAAAATAAAGTAAAAGGAATCTAATTAGCAAAGCTGTCCTGCTTCCAATGATCCTTTACTAGGAACTCTGTGTTCCTCTTCTGGATCATTTGACTCCTGATTGATAAGAAGGCAGCTTGCTAACCTAGTCACATTCCTTGGCGAGCAGAAGACTAAGTTCAGTTTAATGCAGAACATGTTCCTAGCTGTTGGCTGCAGCAGGTGAAAAGAGGGTTAGTGTCCTCTAGGTCACAGGATATTTTTCATTTTTCATCAAATTTCATTTTCCACTTATTGCAGCTGCTTTTGCAGTTGTGTGATTGGCTTTTTAGCCTGTATGTAGTTTTACTTTCCCCTACAACAAGAAAACTCACAAAGAATTGAAACTGAAGGCACAAAGTAAGGTCTGAAATAAAACATTTCTTCTCAAAACACACCTGACCAAAAGCTAATGTGCCACGTAAGCAAACCTTAGCAAGCATGGAGGAAGAGAGGAAGCACTAAGACATTGCCAGGATGCAGCAAGCTTCCAAAGGAAGATTTTATACCTCTCTGTAGCTCTCAGAGTTATGATCTATGCCCTCCCTGCCCGAAAATAATTCCAAGCCTATATCACTTGTAGCACAAGACATAAATGCTTTTCCTCCATGCAGCATCTCCCTTGCTTCTCCACCCACTGTTTTCAGAGTCCCATCTTCTATCACTCAATACCCTGCCAATTGTCTTACAGTCACCAAAAAGCCAGCTGGCCAACACCAAGAGCTTGCCTTCACACCCTCCGTGCCATACATGACACATATATGTGTCTCTGCACACCTTCTCTCTCTGTGACTCTAACCACACAGGAGAAATTGCTCTGCTCTCCACAGTCTGAGCACCACACTCCCAGGAATGCCTTCTTGTGGCTAAAAGGGTGCACGTGCACTTCTGCCATTCAGCTGGTGCACCTTGGGCCTCAAGTGCTTGCACAAGACAGAAACATTTGCTAAGTAGAAAGAAAAAAAGAAAAAAACCCACAAACAAGCAAACACCCACAACAAAACCAGCAACAACAAAAAACCAACCATCAATAAGAAAAAACCCTCATTAAAAACAAAAAAACCCCACCCAAAAACAACTACACAACAACAACCAAAAAATATCCCACCAACACATGCACAAAACTCCCCTAAACGGCCCAAATAAAACCATATACCAAAAACCTACAAATCTTTTAGTATCAAAGAGGAAACACCACAACCCCAAACCCTGTCATTAGTGATCAGGCACTGGAGATGAAAGTAAAAGAAGGAAAGGAAAGCTAGTTGTTTAAGTAGTCAACATTTTTACAAAAAGTTTACATCACAGCAACCCACGTGCACCTCCTCAGTCTACTTGAAGGGAGGTCACAGTGAAAAACTGGTCACATTGGAAAAATTAAATATGGACTGTTTGTCTTAAGCTGAGGATGGAAAGACTGAGGTCATCAACATAGAGTAAGATCTGTGTCCACCTATGAAAAAAACCTCATCTTTAGATGACTCCAGAACAACACAAAAAATGCTGAGATCTCAGCAAGAACACTCAGTGGTATTAGGTTTTAGTTGAATGACAAGAATGCAGCCAAAACAAGTATGATAAAAATCTTTACAAGTCAGCAAGGTCAGCTGGTTCTTCTCTCGTGCCTCAAGATTTTTCAATTAGTTCTTATACCCTTCTTCAGGCAGTTCTCTTCCTTCCTTGGGGTTCAGAAAGCATTAGCATCTTTCATTCCAGGAAAATCAAGCTCTGCTGCTTTTATATCCCTCAGCCTCACCGGTACATCAAAATTTTCCATTTTTGTAATCAAGACCTCTGCCACAAAACAATTTTTGTCTGTCCTTTCATCATTTTCAAAATGAACCAAGTCATGGTCATTCAATTTCAGTTTGTTTCCTGTAACGAGCTCTCTATTCAGTCTTCCTTATATTGTGAAAATTAAGACTAAATATCCCTTCTGATTGATAAAGAAATCATTCATCACAGCAGCCCTGTTAATGTGTACACACTCCTAAACCTATGACTGTGCACTGCAAATCCCACAAGACCAAAATCCTCACTAACATTACAGACATCTAGATATGAGCTACAGGAATGAGGTCTTCAGCAAATGCACAATTTTACCCAGGGGAACTTCTTCACCATTTGTCTCAAAATTACTTTGATTTGGATTGTTTCTCACACAATTCCCAGCTCCTCACAGTCTCAGTGTCACTCCTAAGCTGAATGAGAGGCACTAAGATGAAAACCTTACAATCTATTTGGGTTTGCTTTGGGGACTGCAACTAGTTTGCTTTTTACTTGAGGCCACAAACACCATTTTGACATAAGAAATTAAAGAAACCAAGGCCACAGAAACACAAAGTTTCATAACCTCCTTATCCACTGATCTGTTTCTACCATCAACACACACATCCTTATGATCAGATTATTCTGATGTTTTAAGGTCAAGAATTGTGGCTTGCAGCATGCAAAAAACCCACTTGGTATCTGTCTTTTCTTTCTATTGTACATGAAAAAGGCAAAAAGACAAAAGTTCCCTATAGCACATAAATGTCATCATTATCTATCTGAATGTGCTAATTTCTAGTACTCTGAAATTAATGAAATGGTTCTGTTAAACAATGATTACAGACAAACATTCTGTCAAAGTATATATCATTATCAATCATTTTATAGTCTTAGAATAAAAGTCATGACAGCATGTTATTATTTGGCAACAAACACATTGAATTCCACTTAAACAACCACACCCTTTTGTGGATGTATAACTGCAGTTTTAAGTTTTTTTAACAGAGTCTGGGTTTCACGTCTCCTTCCTTGTGGCAAAACAGTCCACAATTTTTAATGCATTTGGAATCTTTTCTGGAATATTCAGTGCAGCTGGGGAGAATCAGAGAGCAATTGAACACACATATCATGGGCACTGAGCTCTCTCAGGAACTCAGCTCTCCTCTAACTGTGCTGCTACTGCAAGACGTGTCACTACAATTCTTCTCCACAACAAACACACTGCAGTGAACTCGGGACACAGCCTGCAGGATTACACAATAGCAAAAAGCCACTTTTTTAGAACCCAAAAGAAAAATAGCACTTCTACGAAGTTCATACCCTCAAACAACCAATTGCCATGGTATTCTAACTGGATGCCACAAAGAGGCAGACAGTGTCCCTAAAATACCCCTTTAAAGGAGGCAAGTGCTGTAATGTGGCTGTGGACAGACAGCAGCCACTTCATTAGGGCCAGAGGGAATTGGCCCCACCACCATTGCCAGGTCTAACTTTGCTCACCGTCCATAACCCTTCTTTTATAGCATGGATGGTTTTCTCAACATCCTTAACAGTATTTTCTTCTTTCACATGCTTTTCACCCATGCTATCCTTTAAAAAAACTGCATCCAAAACTCCTCGCAGTACTATCAAAATAATACCACTAATGATGTTATGGAATACTAGCCCTAATTTATAGTGCAGAGGCTTTTTCACTTCTTCCAGCAGTAAATCCAAATTTATGATAGAATTTTAAACATCTCAGTTCAACTTCCAGCCCTGGGATGTGGGAAGACTAATTTTCAGGGAAATTACTAAATGTTCAAGGAAGCTCTCACGCAAAATTGGATTGAGCTTTCATTTCTGTGCTAGCACTGCTGACCTTTGTTGCCTGTGCAAACTGGCAGTACACAAGTACAGGGTCTCTGAAGGAAATAAGGAAAAACCTACTTAGTTTCCAAAACATTTTATGTTCTTTAAAAGAAATGAGCAGGTTATTTAAAGTACAGAACTACTACTGTGTAATACCATTAAAAGCATCCCTTACTGGACCCAACGCCTTTGGGAAATATTAATTGAGATAACTAGCAGCTGTTCAAGAATGCAAATCTTTGCCTGATTTCCAGCATGACACTCACTGACCTCTCCCTCCCCCACAAGCATGCATGTAAAAATAAAAATGTTATCAACTTAACTCGTAGCCAAAAAAACACCAGCACATTAAGAACTTCTCCTAAAATACGACAAAATAAATAACAGAGGAAAACAAAAACATTTTTCATACACCAACTGCCTCAACTTGAGGACACAATTTTCTTGGTTCATTTACTTTCTAGAAGAGCTGTGGGCATGAAGTTTCCTTGTACAAAAATACCAAGCCATGAATTTTGCTGACTGTCCGCTCCCCAAATAAATGGTGCTTATGTCTTTAGGGTATCGTGTAACTCTGCTCTTCAATGTCGGATTCTCTGTTTCTGTAGCACTTACTAACAGCACAGCTCCCTACAGCAAGCTTGCTGGAAATAAATAAAATGCAAACTTGCTAAGAGTCCAATGCAAAAATTAATAGGAAAACTCTTCCGAATAAATAAGATTACCATCTGAAAAGACTCAAATAGAGACTGAGCCCTGATGCTAGACACAAAGGAAGAATTAGGGAAAAAAAACATGTCTGAAGTGACTCTACAGAGCTGATAAAAAGGCATTTTTATTAAAAAGCTGAATTATAGAATCATAGAATCATTTAAATTCAAATGGATGTTTGAGAACATCAATAAAGATACTGAACAGGACTGGGTCCAACATTGGGCCTGGGGAACATCACCTATGACCAGACACCAGCCAGACTCAACTCCCTTTTCCCACCACTCCCTGGGCCCCAACATCCAGGCACTTTTTCACCCACTAAAGTGAGCATCTGTCCCAGCCATGGGCTGCCATTTTTTCAGGATAATACTGTAAGAAGTCGTGTTAAAAGCTTTACTGAAGTCCTGGTAGACAACACCCACAGCCTCTTCCTCATCCACCAAGCACGTCACCTTGTGAGAGGAGGCCAAGTAGGACCAGTCTTTCATGAGCCGCTTGTCTGATGCCCTGGTGGTGCTCTACATGCCCCATGATGGCACTCAGGACAATCTGCTCCATGACCTTCCCAGGTAGCCAGGTCAGGCTGACAGGCCTGTAGTTCCCCAGATCCTCCTTCTGGCCACTCTTGTAGCTCAGTGTCACATTTGCCAACCTCCCCAGTGCACCAGTACTGCTGATAAGGGATGGAAAGTGGCTCAGTGAGCAATCCCTTGAGCTCCCTCAGTACCTTTGGGTGGACCCCTCTGGCCTGAGAACTTGTCTTAGTGCTCAATGACCATTTCCCCTTGGACTGTGGGAGCATCATTCTGCTACATGTCTTCCAGGTCAGGGGACTGGTACCTGCAGAACAACTGGCCTTCCATTTAAAGACTGAGACAAAGAGGGCATTACACAGCTCAGCCTTTTCCTCATCCTCTGTCACCATATATATCCCCTCCCAGACCCAATAAAGGATGGAGATTCTCCTTAGCCCTCCTTTTGTTGCTTATGTATTTATAGAAAGACCTTCATTGTCTTTTATGGCAGTAGCCAGATTGAGTTCTAGTTGGCTTTTGGCCCTACAAAATTTCTCCCTGCATAACCTCATGACGTCCCCCTGTAGTCCTCCTGAGCTGCCTACCCCTGCTTCCAAAGGTGATAAAGCCACCCTTTTTTTTCCTCTGAGTTCCAGCCAAAGCTCCCTGTTCAGCCAGGCTGGTCTTCTTGCACCAGCAGTCTTTCAGCACGTAAGGACATCCTGTTCCTGTGCCTTTAGGATTTCCTTACTGAAGAATGTCCAGCTTTCCTGACTTCCTTGCCCTTCAGGCTTGCCTCCCAAGGGACTCTAAACAGTTTGGAAGTCCAAAGTAACAGTTCTGCTGACCCCCTTCCTTACTTCTCTTACTTCAATTCCTACAAAGGGAACACGATGGATAGCGAAGGTTCTGCAATGGGAATTCATTTAGAGTTCTTGAATCAAAACTCCATAAGAAGTTCATAAAACTTAAATGGACTGATAAATGGACAGGACTGAGACAGATAAAATTTACCATGGTCAGGTACAGCATAATAAATCTTTCTGGATCAAAGAAAAAGGACCAAAAATAATAATTTAGACTGTACATATATACAGAAAGATTCTAAACTAGTTGGAACCTCTCAGGGGAACTACACAGCATCACTGTGAACAATTCACCAGAAATATCCAATCAATGTGTAACTGCAACACAAAAAGCAAGAAATTAGATTTATTTAGTCCTAAGCACACAAACGGTCTAGGTAATTTTTTAATATCAGTGATTCCACAAGCAACACATATTTGTTAAAGACTTGATAAAGACTTCCGTTTACAATGATATTTCTAGGACCTCTCAGAGCCAACTTATTTTTTATGGCTTTTTCATTTTTTTGTTATTGTAACTGTAGATCTCTTTAATTTCCTGATCAGAATGCCATACACTGTCCAGGCCACTGCCTGACAGAAATCCAAGTGTATTATGCCTGCATTTGACACTGACGCTTTTATCTCACAAAAAATAGGTATCACGTTAGACTGACAAGATCTATTTTCCATAGTCACATACTCACTTGCAAGCAACTACATCATCATCCTTTAAACTTTTATTGATCCAAATTCATGTCAGGCACACCATTACTTAGCCAAGGCAAATACCAGGCTGACAGGCCTAAAATTATTTGAGTAATTTTGTTCAGTCCTTTAAAATACTGGCAGGGCATTGTCTCCCAACCAATCTTCTGAAACTTACCTGATGTTCTGGGAAAAAATTATTAATATCAACCACCTGTACAGCACTGGGGCCATCTCTCCTTAAAACTCTGAAAACAAAAAGTTTCAGCCTTGATTTTTAAAATCTTACCTCTACAGGCTGAAAAAATGCTGGTATGGAGAAGAGAATCTCATCCCTTTATGATACTTCTGCTTTCTCCCCCAAATGCAAAATAGAAAATTCTACTAACACAGAATTTGCCTTCCCTCCCATGGTTTTGCCAACTGAGATATTTAAGATATTTTAGTGTTTACAGTGCATAGTCTCGTGTAGTTGTCTGAGAGCAAACTCACCCTCAGTATCTTTTCCTATCCCTTTATCCCTTTAATTGGAGCTGGTCATTCTGTGCTGTGGTAGCTCACAGGCCAGGCTGCAGCCAGGTCCTTTTGTTTTAATTCAAGAGAGTGGAAAGGACTTCCCACCTGCTGGATAGCCCTGAAAAACTCTTATTTCCAACTTGTTAATGACTTAGAAACAGGTAATACAGTTTTTAGTATAAAATGTCCCTTTCACTTCTATGAACCTACTTGATTCTTTCTGAAAAATTTGTAACCACAGATGTTGATACTGCAATCACAACTTTTTCTGTAAAGTTTCATGCTGAAATATTTTGCTTTAAGCCATGACACAACAAAACAAGCATTTTGTTCATTGATACAGACTAGAAGGGAGCTGGCTAACTTAACCAGGGTGAGGAGGGCAGAGATATTGTCAGTGGCTTCGTGCATTAATTCATCCATCTTCCTGCTGCTCAGAAAGATTACAACATTCCCATGTGCACAGAAGTCAGGCTCCTATCCTCCTACTGTTAAATCACATTTTTCCTGTTGCTCTCACAGGGTGGCTCTGTAACAGCACACAGGAATCATCAAGACAGACAATACAATTTTTAAAATAACATTTCATGAGCAGTGCTATATTCTCATTATAAAAAGGAATCGATGCTTTAAAATAAATCCTGAAATCAGAAACACATTCCTTAATACAACTATACAGAGAGTCATTGTGAAATATACTGATCAGAAATCCCTTCACAATACCTGTTTTCCTTTCAATTTATAAAATATTAGTAATAAATAATATGTGGTTTTAAAATTCTAGCTTCATCTGATACAAGAGTATATGCCACTAGACAGAGTACAAAATACAGAAACTCTCAAGAATAGAGTTTTAATATCTTTTATTAAAGTAGCAGCATTTTTGCAACAGATGAAAAGTACTGATGGTTATATTGAAGGCAACAGCCCACCAGACTTCATCACTAATTACAAAACACTCCCACCTTTTGTGCGTTTGTAATTCCAAGTGGCATCACTGTTTAGCTAGAAATCAAGAGGCAGTACTTCTCCCTGTTTCAGAATCTTCCAGACATTTGGTGAACTCATTTAACCTAAAGCAAAATATGCAGCCCAGCTAAGAATAACAACAAAAGGAAACCCCTTCCTGGATATTCTTGAACCTGATTAAACTGAAGCAGCACTGCACAACACAAAACTCCACCCTCATCTGCCTTGAGTTCTCAGTCAATCAGCTCCAGAAGTGATCTCCTCTCTCAAGGAAGGTCATCATGTGCAGAAAGTTAAGAATTCCTGCTCAAGTGTGCTGTGCAGGAGGTGAACTGTGTGTTTTCCTGCCCACACGTCATGTTCACACGTCGGCAAACATCAGGCGTGTTGGAGTCTGGCAGTAACCAAAGATTTTGCCATTCTGACTTTAGCACTCTCTGGCCAACACACCATTCCTGGACACAGATCACTTGAGAGCTGGAGCTCATATTCCCAGTCCACTGATGCACATGGGGTCAAAGAGGTAAATACCTCTTTGGCCAGACTCTCCAATGTTCATGCTAAATAAAAATCACATCCTCTTAATGAAGGTGGTCTCTGCACAGCACAGCTGCCCTGCTATTACCATTTCAAATAACAATGGCAACTGAAGCCCATCACTTCCAATTACTCAAAACACATTTAATAACTGCAGACAGAAAAAAAACCCCCATTATCTGATTTTCCAACTGTTTCAATATATTTGGTTATCATCTTCTGTAGCAGATTTCACCTCAAAAATATCTGAGGTGTTCCAAAGTACAAAGCAGCACTTCATTCCCAACTGCTTGGCCAAGGAAAAAAAAACTGGAATGGCAGTTTTAAGAAATTTGCCTTTCCAACCTAGTGCTGAAACACTATGGTACTTACTGGATAGGGGAGAGTTTGGTTAGCCATAATACCTTTAGAATCATCCAACCTGAAAAATATTTGGGTTAACTAGCTTACTTTTAATTCAAATGTTATATTATTCAAGAAAATACTTTTTACCTGTGAGGGAATTTCTAATTGCTACATTTCATGTCTTTTTGAATCTTTACACCTTTATCATATTTGCACATGGCATGCAATAATTTTTCTTACTAAATGCCTGAAAAACTTTTTTTTTTAAGATCTTGCACCTCTCCAGTTACTCAGAGTGTTTCACACTACTGCTGGAGATGGAAGCAATCCATTCCTGAGCTCAGAGGATCAAAACATTCTGTAATTCAGCTGTTGAGCATCATTTGTCATACATGTTGGACAATTCTGACCATTCATTCATTGCTCAATTCTTCACTTCACTTGTGTGAGGTAAAGCAAAGCACCTGCAAATGTCATACACACTTCTTTTCCTGGACTACTTCTTTTCTATTTATCCTCTCTTTTCACCTCTGCAGATTCCTACTTTCTTTTCTTTCTGTGCATGCATAAAGGACATTCTACATTCACCCCCAAGTAAAAGAACATCTGAGCTAAGTGATTGGGAAAAAAAAAAAGAGCTGGATAAGCAGAGGGTGTGTGAAGATGTTTCACTCATAAGTGAAAATAAGGAAGTGAAGTATTCTATAGATTTTCCTGGTGGACTCCATAGTCTGCCAGGGTAAAATGATCTCCTAAAACAGAAGGGAAACAGGGACTGAAAGTAAAGGAGAGTGAGAAGTTTCTCTTTTACCCTCCTGCCTTGGAAAATTATCAGGTTTTTGAAAAACCCCTATATACTGTTTCCACATTTTTCCTACTCTTAATTCCTCACCAAAGAGCAACCATCCTTGTATACAAGAGAGAACAGACTACTACTGCTAATGTACCCATACAGAGGAACATATTTAGCATAACCCTAAATTTATCATTATTAGGAACATATATAAGCCCATACTTAGAAAATAAGTTTCTATTTTGGACCTTCCTGAGAACAGAAGGCACTGCTAATTTTAAAACAAACAGAAATAAGAACAAGCTCAAAATTATGCTGCACCTTTAAAATGAATAATTTCAGTATAAGGCTATGATCTACAGAGTGCAAAAATTTTGCTTCTTAAAATAATTTTTTAAAGAGTGATTTTTCACATGCTTTTTTACGCAGGCTCCATCTTGACTAACAGGAAGGTAACAAACATCAAAAGCTAAATTGTTCATGAGACTGCCTGAAGAAAAAGGTTCTTTCAGGTCAGGATCAAGGGCAGTAACATTCACCTCAGCCTCAGCAATTAAGAAAATTGTTTCCATCTCTACAGGCATCAGTCTCTTGAAAACTGAAGGAACAATCTATTCATGGCAAACATGAATGAAATGTTGACCAGACAGAAAAAAAGACTAAAAATATACTTTGATAACAAAAGGCTCTTTTGGAGGGGGAAAAATGAGTAGCTAGGCAATCCATTAAAATTATTTCCCTGGCTTCCATTCAGATGCTGTCCAAGCACAGCTTCATTGTTTGGCATGTCACTTGCATCTCCTCACGTCACCTTCATTCTCTCACTGAGATAACCTCAGATAAAAATATACAGAGCCCTATTCTAGCATTCAGCAATATTAAACCAGTAGCCAGCAGCAAAAACTGGGGCTCTCTTAATTCATAAAGAATTTTTAAAGCCCTTGTGAACTACAGAGCACAAGGAGGGGGGTGAAAGCTTTCATCAAACTGAGACATAGGACTCAGTCAAGTTCACTTCCAAAGCAGGAGGTGTTTGTGATCCATGGTGAAAGGGACATCCAGTCACTGCATCTGCATTCCCACAGGAAGATGGTGCAGCTGAGGGAAGGGAATGCTGAATCTGACATCCATTTCATCAGCCTAATAAATTTTAGATTAATTACAGAAAATTATTTCCCATTTCACTTCCACATCAACGGAGCTTTTTTTGGCTTCTCAAGCCTCTTCAAGGCACAATATTGGTATCCTTCAATCATCTGCCACTAAAACACTGCCAGCACAGAACAGGACTGTACACACACCTAAATGTTCTACAGAATATATATGAGTAATATATATATTTATATATGGAAAGGAAAAGTATTTATCCGGGCGAAATTGCAGAAGGTGATTCTGGTTGATGGACACCACCCCCCAGCACCCTCTCAAAGCAGCAGAAAACTACACCATCAAGCAGATAGAGCATCATTTTTATTGTCATTATTACTATTTTGGTTTAAGAAAATGCTGACATTTTATGGCTATTAATCAGGAATAGCCAGCTCACTGCCCAGTGAGTACAAATTAGGACTCTTGCTGATGAATGGTCTTTTCAGCCCACCTTTCTGGCATCCCTTGTGTGCTCCTCTCCACTCCTCCACTGTGCAGCCCAAATCTTTTCCAGTCCTCTTCCACTGCTCACGACTGCCACCTCACTGCCACACAGAAAAGACTCCTCTCCCTCTGCAGAGCAAGAAAGGGGACATACCCTGCCCTGTTGCTGTGTTGCTGTCTTGCCTCTGCAAATCATCCTGGATTACCCACAGAGCTACAGAGAGCCCGAGCTGCAGCCAGACATCAGCAGCCCTTCCATTTTCAGCATAGTTCTGTCTTATTAGGCAGTATGCCTAAACTAGTAGCAAAACTACAAGCAAAATAGGAAGGATGAGTTTGATAAGGGAGGTCTTATCAGCCTCTGCTGCCGACAAACCCACCAGAAATGGGGGAAGGGAGGCACTTTTAAAGGCAATGCTTTTCCACACTGCAGTATCCAGGAGCCAGACTCGGCTGAGCACACACAATAGACACAGTTGCCATAGCAACAGCATCACAGGGAAATTTCTCAGCAAAGCTTCTCGCTTCTCACCAAGGTTACTTTCAGATTACCACTTAGCACAGGGATCTGTAGGGATCAGACAAGATCTTGCATCTGTCTGGAGCATTCCTGCCCAAAAAGATGTGCCGGCCACACCACAGGGAAGAGGAGGCACTGCACAAAGCAGGGACTGGGCTCTCAAACCACCACCTGACAGCAACAGCTCGCAGAACAATATATTTATTGTCACCTCACAACAGACTGGAAGTGTCATCTGCTGGAACCAAATATGCTTTCACCTTTCCTTTTCTTAAAAATTACTGCATTTCAATAAAGATCTACAGCGCATTTCTGCAACAAGGGATTTCTGTTCCTAATACTACCTCAAAAAAAATAAGAAGAAAAAAAAAAAAGGGGAACATCTAAGCTCCTTGTTTTTACACATACTTTTATACTTCCACTAATGCTGTCAAAAGGCAGTGAAAGTATATGGTGCAGCGTCTTGAGAAAAAACTGGTCACAAAAAGAGCACTTGAATAATTTACAAGCTTAAACTACACCAAGTGAGCTATTTACCTTGTTTCATTTGGTCCTCCTAATTTTTCAGAAAAACAAAACCACGTCAATCTTTTCCCCCTGAAATGCAAGATTTTTTTTTACTCAAACATTTAAGTGATCAATTGTCACTCCCCAAATATAAAGAATAACTACTTGTTCTAAACATAAATATCACTTGAGAAAACACTTCTTTATCAGTTCTTTCTGCTTAAAGAAGTTTTAAATTTTGACATTTTCAAGTGTTTGGCATGCAATCTCTTGACTGTAAAGCTGCAAAAGTAACTCCCCACATAATCACATGACACAACAGAACTGCTTTGCAACTTGCTCACAGGATACAAACATCCAAAAAGAAGTTTGGATGGAAGTTGGCAAAGAATCAAAACTAATCAAATTAAACAGGACTGTTCCTGCATTTATGTCTTCCTATCTGTAAAGATAACAGCGTGTTCCTGAAATACATCTTTATGGCAAACAATAGGTAATTTCAGCATCAATTGTGTATATGTAGTTCCAAGCAAGTGGCTGTCACACCATACCAGAGAGCTTCATTAGACAAGAGTGCTTCAGGCTCCTCTGGAAGACAGGCAGTTCAGAAACTGTCTGCTACAAGAGCTGCAGAGACACAATTATACACCCAAGTCTTGACAGTTTGGGGAAAAAAATCACATTAGCTCTGATGAGTTTTAGAAAACCTTCAGATTTCTTGGCCCTCTGTTAATAAAGGACATTGCAGCACAACAGACATTAAGTTTACCTCTGGAAGAACAGGCAAGCACAAGACAAAAGAAGCTACTGCAACAACTTAAACAGGAACAAGCTGAGTCCTCCACCATATAAAGTCATGAGTGGGTAGCCAAAGGAAGATGCCACCACATAAAAAAACTTTTTCCTGTTGCAGGAATATTTTGAGTAAAGTCTCAAGCTTGAATTAAGAAAATATGATGATATAATTTCAATTGTCCTTATGCTCTTAAAAACTCCACACATACAGCAGCATGGTAGAACCAGATGTCAGAAGTAATGCTAGAAAGGGACACACAAAATCACAGGCACAAATTCTGAATTACTATGGAAAAGAAAACCTACTCCTTACAATGGAAGGCATCTTTAATGAATAAAACTGCAAGGAGACAAGGCAAAATCTATGTAGGCAGAAGCTAAGGGTGGGAGAAGGGGAAGAAGGTACCCTTTTGCTATGTACATTTGGGAGCATGAGAAAAGTGTAGGTGAAATTTGTGGGAGAAGTAAAAAAAAAATCTCATCATCCTTTAACATTTGAAAGGAGGACTTCCAATTGGAAGAACAAGAATATACAGTAGAATATTAACAGTAAATGCAAAATCCTGAAACCGGGGATTTACATATTAAGTTATCTACTGCATTTAAGTCTGGGTATATTAGAAATTCTCTTCCTCTGAAAGAAGTGAACAAATAGCTTGATTCTCCTTTTCCTCACTGAACTTCTGACCAAGGTTTAGTATTGTCTGGAAGTCCTTTGCCTCTACCCTAAATAAGATAATGTTCCTCATCACTCAAACAGGCATCCTAAAAGCAAAATACAAGGAAGAGAAATGTTAGCTTGTAACAGAAGTCTGCCACTCCTACTCACATATTTATAGCACCAGGGCTGAGCATAAGGGTTGTAGAATTTAAAATAACAGTAAGGATATTAAGGACTCAGAAGACAAGTAATCATATGTGGTAGCACACGAGGCACAAGGCAAAATGCAGTCTAACAGTGTAACTACCCCACTGGGAAAGCCGTCGACAGGTTAATAAAGCATTCACGGGAAATGATGATCAAGTACTGATGATACAGCTTAAAACAGCAGTTTTGAAGAGCTCCCATCCAAAACCAGAGGAGAAATGGTTGCACATTAGTTATGGGAGAAATTCCAAGTCCATGGGGCCTGAAATTAGGAATTACATTAGAATTTGTAATTGGCCATACACCTTTCCAGAGAGACTGTTTTAGTTGCAAGGTCAGAAACACCAAGGACAGAACACCTAAAGCACTGGGAAAATCATCATCTCCATTAGTAACTAAATTTAAAATAATTTAAGATATTCTTGGCCAAGATGGTGTTGTGATAAGCATTCTTATGAAAAGTTTCTGCTGAGAGGAAGGGTTTGCACCTCTGAGCTCAAACTTTGAAATGCTTTTTTATGAAATTCCTGGTTTTAATATGAAGTTTTCAAGTTTTTGGTTGGTGGTCTTTAAGAAAACAGCTAGTAAGTTTTTTAAAGATGTGAAAATAAGTACATTTTGTGAAACCTTGCATCTTTTGCTATAATAAGAAAAGCAAGGCAGAAATTTGCTTAATCCAGCTTGCAGGAGCAATTGTAAACTAAAAGCCAATTGTGAATTCCAAAAAGCCAGAGAAATAAGCAGTCTCTCTCCTTACAGGTGACATGGAGCTGACACGACTGAACAGCATGAACACGCTGTTAACCTCCATGGCAAGCCTGAAGAGGTTAATTAAAAAAAAAACAAAAAACACAAAAATCCCTATATCTCCGCAAAAGACTGAGAGTTCTGAAAAACCCCTCTACAGGCCTGTCTGCAGTATTGTCAAAGGATTTAGTCACTCCACAGGGAGAGCCAAAGATTTTATAATTTTTTAAAATGAGATCTGATTAAAATTTAACACAGTTAAATAACATATCTAGGAGTTTAAATACCCTACTTCTAAAAATGATGGCAAGTGGAAATTGGAAGACAAGCAGAATCTTTGAAAATCAGCTGCTTTATGTGTCTAACACAGCAGAGTATGACTTAAACCAGAGCTTCAAAAACTCTGGGCTACTACCTGCTCATTCCTACCCAGACTGTCACACCACACTGTGCAAGTTTGATGATGTTTGGGTGCCTTTCATTATAACAGTCTTATTTTAAAGCAAAATTTCTGTTCAAAAGAGTTTGACCCAAAAGATTTACACCCCCCCAAAGTGCTGTGTAACCCTTCAGAAGGATCTTGACAGGCTGGAGAGATGGGAACAGTAGAACTGTCTGAAATTCAACAATGGCAGGTGCAGCGTTCTGCACCTGGGGAGGAATAACCCAATGGAACAAGCAGTCCAGGCTGGAGACTGATCTGCTGGGAAGCAGATCTGTGGAGAAATACCTGGGGGTGTTGGTGGACAACAAGGTGTCCATGACCCAGCAGTGTGCCCTTGTGGCCAAGAAGGCCAATTGTGTCCTAGAGGCCATTAGATAGAGCACTGCCAGCAGGTCAGGAAGGTGATCCTGTCCCTCTGCTCAGCCCTGGTGAGGACTCACCTGGAGTGCTGTGTCCAGTTCTGGGCTCCTCAGAACAAGAGATCTGGACTTTCTGGAGTAGGTCCAGCAGCTGGAGGGCTGTGAAGATGGTTAAGGGACCGGAGCATTTCTCCCATAAGGAAAGGCAGAGAGAGCTGAGCCTATTCAGTCTAAAGAAGTGAAGATTGAGAGGGTGCCCCATCAAGGTCTATAAGTATCTGAAAAGAGGGTGTCAAAAGAATGGAACCAGGCTCTGCTTGGTGGTGCCAAGCAATAGGACAAGAGGCAATGGGCACAAACTGATGCACAGGAGATTTATCCTGAATATCAGGAAGAACTTCTTTACTGTTCAGATAATTGAGTGCTGGAACAGATTGCCCAGAGAGGCTGTAAAGTCTCCTTCCCTGGAGATATTCAAAAGCCATCTGGACAATCCTGACTAATGTGCCTGAACACGGAGGTTAGACTAGATGACCTCCAGTGATCCTTTCCAAGCTGAACCATGCTATGATTCTGTGACGAAGCTAGTATTCATGTTTAGGATAATACTGCTCAGGAGGAAATCTACTTTACAGGTGACACAACTGCAGACCTAGAACAAGGAAGCACAAGTTAAAGTCCAGGAAGTGAGCAAACACCACGTACAGTTTCATCTTCTGCTTTCGTTATTGCGTTAACTCCATAGCCACGATTAAACCAAATAAAAGAACAACTAAGAAGAAAAGCCTTGATATCTTAGCAAGACCTTTACTTGGTATTTAAACATAAATAGCACATAAGGCACTACATGGTCTTGTCCACAGATCATGAGGTACATGCTGTAAATTGTCTTTTTAGGAACTGGAGTCATCTCCCTTCAGAGTGACAGCCTGGGAATGCTGTCACTGCTACTGTTGGCACATGTTTGCTTACTCCTATATGTTTATGCTCCCTGTGTCAAGGCTTGTGAGCTGGAAGAGCTTACAGAACCATACAAATGCAGAATGGAGAGATTAGAAAAATCTGCTTAATGCATATGTGAAGGCAGGGCAGAACGTGAACCATGAGACGGTCAATGGATTGCCAGAGCAGCTGATTCTGAAAAGCAGCAGTGACACAGAGCACCATCTATTTCAGTAACCTGCACTGGGAAAATCACAGGATTTATCTGCAATACCCATAGTAGGGAAGAAAGTTCTTTTTTGTTTTGATTACTTTGCTGAATTATCACAGTAAAGCTGCTCTTGGGTTTAAATATAAACTAATGCTGCTAGCATCCATGAATTTTAATATATTCAGTTCACTAAACTGTCTATGATACTACAGCAACTGAAGGTGTCTCAGTCTGAGGCATTTATTCTCCTGTCTTTGAAATGCTATTAATGTTATCATTCATTTATTACACAGTCTGGAAATTATGACACTGAGGATGTCTCTTCTTTTGAGTATCCAAGTTGCTTACAAACCAAAGCCTTGTTCTCAAAGGCATTTTCTCAGTATCATTCTACGTGTCATCACAAAATGAAACAGAGGATTTTTCAGTGGTCTGAGTGCTCCACACAACTGATTGCCCTACAGTCATGATGAAGATGAGTTACTGGCAGAATGGTCATCTGCCCTGTCCGTGCTGTGGGTGTTCTGCACAACAATTGAAGCCAAGATTAATGAAAGCAGGTTGAAGGCACATGATCATGCCCTCTGCACCGCCCTACCTTTCTTAGCACCAAATGGCTGCGTCCCACCTCCTGTTTTCACCACCTCTCTGACAACCAAGGCTTGAGACAAACAAGGTAGCAAGTATCAAGCTACTTCATTTCTCCTCCAAATTTCATTTTAACGTAATCAGTGGTAATCCCTCTGCTTAAGTCAAAAAGTGTTTGGGTTTACAGTATTTATCAATGCCGTGGAAGCTTCAGTGGAAGGTGAGAACGTAAGAACCTTGCAGGCTTTGGCACCCAAAGTCCAAAGCCCTGAACCCAATCCTCTTCCTTTTTCTGGATTAATAATAGATTCATACTCCAAAAGATTCCTGAAAGATGCTCCCTTTTAGTATGGACCTTTCCCAACTGAAAAACAGACAACTACCATTCTGTCTTTCCTTCCTACTCTTAGGTCTCAAATCTCAAGTAAATCTTATGAGGGAAATATATTCCATCTCAAATAAATGAAGAATAATGAAAGCAACTATGTCCAAGGCTAAAAATTATTGTGATTTTTTTTTAGTCTATTATCATCCTCTGCTTTAGATATCCTCTTTAAGGTCAGGACATGGATGAAGGCACAGTATATCAAAAGACTTACAAAAAGGGACTATTTTGAGCCACAACAATTAAGTTCCACAGTGACAAAGGCAGTCAGCAGAGGAAACAGAAGAACTTCAAAATTATCTTTTTTGGTTTCTTTCACCATTTCCCCTTACACTTGAGCAAAAATTCTTATAACGGCTCTTCTGGGAATTTTGTTCTCCCTTTCTTTTTTAGTTTCCTCTTCTTGGGTAATTTTGGCATGTCCAACTGGTTGCTTAGAGATGCTTCATTTTTTATTGCTCTTTTTCTGTTTGTACTGTAATTTTATTCTGAATGTCACCTCTAGCAAGACTAGTTTTGCAAGTGAAGCAAGAAACACTCAGAAAAGCCTTTTTAAACAACCACACCGAGGTCTACAGAGCAGCATCCTACACACCTTTTCCTCTCCTACATCCAAAAAGAATAGGAAAGAGTCCTTAGCAACATCTAGCACTGTCTCAACAGCAAGCATGTCTCTAGAAGTCTGTCTTACAGGACAGGACAGGATGGCTTTGACCTCTGGCAGTGAAAGAATGCTTTAATGGAAAGAAAGAAAGAAATAAAAAATTAAAATGAGCACTGCTAAAACCACCCAGGAAAGCAAATGTGTATAGTAGGGGAGAGAAGGGAGGATAAAAGCAGCATCTCCAGGTCCCAGACATGCCCACTATGGTATCCTAACCACTTGCTGAGCCCCTCTCCTGGCTGATGCTTTGTAAGACAGTGCCATGCTGTGGACACTCTGCTCGCTGCCGCTGCTCTCTGCAGTCCCTGCAGGTACAGTAGGCCTGTTTCCTGACCCACTTTCCTCACCAATCTCTATTTAGCTCTACGCTAGTGATGCTCCTGGCATGACAATCAGATACTGCAGCCTGCAGTGCAGTTCGTTACAACACACTCGCGAGCTCCGAGTAAATCCAGTGGAAAAGTACTGTACCAGCGGAGCCTAATTACACTGAAGTCAGCTCATCAACTTACGTCAAACGCAACAACACAAAAGCGCTCCAGAGATTTAAAAGATGCCTTTTCATTTTAAATCTACTAAATCTGCTAGGCATAAAGTAAATCCAAAAGGATCTTTTCTTCTCAAGGGCTGCAAATGGTAAAGGCTATTAGTGCTAGTACCTTTTTTTTGGATTACCTAATCAATCTTATAACTTGTGCCACTTAAAACCTGCCATAATTCCTTCCACTCTCATTTATTCTTAACTAGAGAGGGCCTCTACACTGTTATGTCCAGCAGAATTGTAAACTTAATCTCACTACAGCTATTAAAATTATCTTCTTACGTGCAAGAATCAAATTTCTCTGTCAGACACAGCCACTTAAGAATTAACTTCAAATCCTACTTGCACTTGCAGTTAACTTCAGATTTTACTTGCACATACATGTGTAAGGAATAAATTTGTTCTGGAACACTGATGATTATACCAGACAGCTAGGACTGTTCTGGCTCCAAAGGTGTAATAGGTGAATACCTCTGAGATCAAAAAACTGGAGTTTGGTCATATTTCATTTATCTGCAAACAAAATGCAGGCATCTCCCTTCTCTTATAGGGAAATACTGTAAAAAATGACCATAACATGGGCCTCAGTTAAGAAATCCAATTGCCAAGTCTATAAGTAATATATATGGTAGTAATTCACTACACTACGCATCTCTGCTTCCTTCCTGGGCACTGAAGGTAACTGGAGAGTTCTGCAGTGAACACAGTGCAGGAACACCATACACTGTTAATAGTTAGCATCTAGAAATTGAAATATTGAAATACGAAACATTTAAGGGTCTTACCAACTCTCCCTTTGGCAAGACACTTTTTCTGTTCAGTGGAACACTTTTGTACTTAAAAAACCTCAGATCCTTATCAAGAAAAGTTTTGAGAGTTACTCAGAATGATTATACCAAAACATTTTAAGTATCTTAAGATTAGATACACTGGATTTAAAGCACTAAAACCAGCACAAACTTATTGACTGATGATAAACAAAAGCAGCAACAGAAAGTACTGAATATACCCTGTGGGGCATGACTGCCTTACAGGTGTGGATCATTCGTAGAAGGCACTGTGTACAGGAGGGAGCATGAGGAACAATTATTCACAGAGCAGTCCCACTGTGCATTGTGTACAAGCATAAGTTCAATCATTTGCAGGAGTTTATTCATGAGCAATATGATCAGTTTTGCTAGTCTCTTTGACCAGCAAGAACTACTACTAAAAAAAAATTCTTGTAGCTTGGCAGATGCCATAAACTGATGGTATTGTGGTGTTTGGGGTATTTTGCATTTGCACTACCATAATCACATAATTTACTAAATAAACCAAAGATTCCCCAAAATGGACCCCAAAATGCTTATGTAAAATCTCTGCAACAAGAAGTCTTATTATCCATTAAGTGGGATGATACCAGCCAACAGCAAGAGAAAACAAAATTAAACATCCATCAGAATGTGCAATTCATCCAAATCTCATACCACAGGCACCTATAAATATATGAGTCATTGTTATAATGTACAAGGTAATTATATTTCATCACTCATTACCTTGACCCAAGGAGGACCTCTCATCCTCAGATGGAAGATGCAATCCAGACTTGTATTTCTATGATTAAGGAACCCTGCGAGAAGCACAGCTTACATAAAGCAGCACCCTTAGACTAGCAACTGTGTAGACACAGAAAAAACTCAACATCAAAAAGCTGCTGTAGACTGCTTCTTTTACCCACCAGTGTCCTCACACCAAGTATTTCACATTTAAACCCAAGACAAGCAGATAGAATCAAACAGGGCTCTGCAGGAAGGACACAGTTGGGACAGCTGTTAGTGACAGATCTACCATAACTCACAGACAAGCAAAGAAGGTATTTAGAAGTAGATATTATTTTGCTGGCTTGTTATTTACTGAAGATACGATCACCCTCAGGGCTGTCCCAGGGCTTGGCAAAGCAGAGATCCTTTTGACAGTTTTTCCTCAGGACTAAATTTTACAGCTCATTTGATTTTAGCTTCCTGAGCCATGCACCACAAAACTAAACCTAGACCTTCAGAAGTCGCTTCTCTAACCCCACATCAACTCAGTTCAAGTAGAGAATATATAGTGAGGCCTTGGAGTTTAGGAAGAGCAAATGAATTACTATACTGGATCAACCCACTCCAGTGACAAGTGTTTCACAAGCACATAACAGAAACCCTCGCCAGACAGTTACACAATAACCTACAAAGTCTATTTTTAGGGTCCATAAAAGTTTATATCCTTTCAAGAGACTATAGAAATCTTTGTTTGCCTTTTTTATGTGAATTTGGAAATGCTCAATATTGGCATCCAAACATGAGCCCTGCTATGATGTATTTCCTTCTCCAAAGCATTTGTTATTGTTTTTAATCAAACAAAAGCTGTCTAGGAATCCAAGGCTCTAATCTGAATTGTTACTGCTTGAACATCTGTTAAAAAATTCTGGCTGCAAAAGTAGAACAGATTCTGGTTTACATGGAAAAGTACATAAGTAATAAATATCTGGCAAATCAAGAAAGCACTTTAGGGGATATAACCTAAGATGCAATCATTAAATTGCTTCTTACTCCTGGACTATGGAGTCAGAGTAAGAGAAAAAACACAAAATAAACCTTGGTTTGATGGTTACTTTCAATGTTACTGTGCTTAGTAGGCCGCCTCCTGGTTGATTTGCAAATCCACACATGCCCCTGGGAGTGGGATCTCAGATCGTTTAGCATCATGGCAGATTTCCAGTTCTTGGCAGGAGGGTTGTTTTTCTCCATGAATCAGCAACTGTCCATCACACTACAATCTGTGAAGTGAAAAACCCACCTCATCAGCATAAACTAAATGCATGTATGTGTGTGTATACATCACAGAGGACTTTCTGGTCTCTCTCTCTACAGCCCACAGGTGAGGACTGTCATCTGCACAAGCACATACATGCCTCTGAAAGCCAACCACAAGAGGAAGTGATTTATCTCACCTTCTGCAGTCCTATAATGCTTTGATAACATATCATCTGCATGGTAAGCCTTTAAATGTTATGGTAAAGAACACAAACAACACCCATGCTGTTTACTGCTTTCTCCTGTCAATGGGCAACTCCAGAGCCAAGCCCAGTGTGATCAGCTGCAGAACAGCCGCCTGTGCCTGCTGATGGAGAGTAAAGAACATTTTCATTGTCACATAATGCTTACCAGTAAATGCATTCTAAACACTTCTCAGCAAGGAAAACAAGAGCAAACAAGTTACATTTGAAACATCTTCCTGAAACGTGCTCCAGAATTTTAACAGCTCTCTATAATACAGATGATGCTTCTAAATAATGATAGCAAATGAGACAAATGCTGCCCCAGTAAAGTGAACTTATTCTCAGAAATACTCCGACAAGCAAATCATGAATTTTGGAGATGTATTACAGAAAAGGATGTACTAAAAATTCCTCATTTTATTCTTTCTGTGTCTGTCTTTTCCTAATACACAAGAGATTGCAGTATTCCTATTGTATGGCATCGTTATGCTAATATTAAATAACAACAGATTTGCTAGCTGCTCAAAAATGCCATTTTTTGAAGGAGGCAGGGGAAAAAACTACTATAATCAGAAATGCACTCTTAAAATTCAGGAATCAGACACTCCCACCCCCTCATGATTCACAGTGTAAACTCCTAGAAAAACGATAACCTGATCCACTGGATGAAGCAGTTCAGCAGAATGTCTGGGTCTTCACTGTTTCCTCTGTTTGAATTATATGTCCAGGGCATTGCAAAATTTACCCAAATTACTAACTTTTTTCCAGAATCTAATCATAATCCCTACACTTCAGGGATATAAATTCACAAATTCAGGCTAAGCATAAATTCTCTCAGTAAACTGGTTTTGTTTCTTGCAGCATTAATTCGCACATACACTGAAGATCATCGAACACAGAACAGCCAAGTTATCAAACTGCAGCAATGCTGTCGAAAGGAAGGCTTTTTTTTTCATAAATGCAAACATGTATTTTATTATTAGCTGCATAAGGGTGATCTATGTTTACACAGCTCAGAGCTGGATTTAAAACCAATTTTAACAGCCAACTGTTTCAACTTGCATGTAAACAAACATACTGCATTTCTTCATTAGCTGGAATTTGCTGCAGTCTGTCAGCCATCTGTACTGTCTTGCATTCTGCTCTCTATTCAGAGCACCACTATCAAATGTTGGTGATATAGTATTGCTCTCTTTGGAGACATCATGACTACACTATAAATAGTTTAGAGACATAAACCACTATTTCTAACAGTTGTCTTAATATCTGCTTTCTCAGAATGCATTAGATTGTTCTCTTTCTCATCCAATTTTGGTTCTCTGTACTTATATTTTTTTTGTGGATATGAAGAAAAAAGATTTTATTTTGGCTCTCTCAGAGGTACAGAGCAAAAACTGCAGCCTGAGCAGGGCTTTATCCAACTTCTGCACCCCCCAAATGCCAGACGCAGAGGCCAGACCCCAGAACATAACCCTGCAAATATCTGCAGTGCAGTACAAGGGTGACTGCACAGTGCACAAGAGCCAGGCTGTCTTCAAACCAGCTGGTTTAGGTGCTAGAGCCAGCCTGGAGCACCTGCACAGAGAGGTGAGGGCTGACCCACGCACTCTCTGAAGTCACACCCAACCAAACCCAGCCTGGAATCCTGCCCTGTGCTGGTGCAGCTCTGTGCTGGAGCTCAGCAGCTCCCAGAGCCCTGCAGAGCCCTGGCCCACTCCAGCCAGCTCAAACATCAGCACACCCCTGGCTCTAGCAGTTGGGACCACAGCACAACCCCGTGGGTGCCACTTGTCCCCCAGCCTTTCCCTGCAGTCACAGTGCCTGCAGACACATCCCTGAGCAGCCTTGCAGCCCCTGAGCTCTGCCTGCCAGAGGCTCTCCTGATGGCAGCACTGCATCCCAGACCCTGGGGCTGGCTGGAGCCTCCCTGAAGCCGTGGTGGCACCACGAGTCCCCTCCAGCCTGCAGTGACACCCTGGGCTATTGGGCTGCTCCAAACGGCTCCAGCTCTCTCAAGCGATTCCAAGGGGACTGCAGCACAGCTGAGGACACCATCCAGACAGTTCAGCTACTGATCTGAGCAGTGTGCACTACTTTCAAACTTCAGAGGACAGGTGATAGTATCTTTAAAAGAACACAGCTCACTTAAATAAGGGGCTTTTGTAGGTTGCCAAGTCATCCTCCCTTTTAGGAAGTGAGGAGAACTGGCAGTGAGACAGGAAACCTGAAACACACCTTAAATTCCATTTTCCCCTCTTCTTGGGACAGCAGAGCACTCGAATATTACTTGCATAACCAGTACCACTTGACAAGTGATGCTACCACAAACCACAAAGCTACTTGATATCCATGTTAGTTTTTCAAAGTGAAAGCTGCCTTTTCAAATATGGCTTTATAGTTCACCCAGTGGATGAGTTTAAAACTTTTCAGGAAGAACTTCATGCTTTGCCTTCAAGTTGACTCCCAGACTTACATCATACTTCTGATTTCAGACCTGCAGTGCTATAAACCCACCTTCTTCCAACAGAACAAATTTGCTGCCCTCCAAGAACAGACTCATGGCACATTCGTGCAACACCAACAGAGCTGTCCCTGATCAGAGGTGTCAGAACTCTGAAAGCTGATTTTGGTGGTAAAATTACCAAGAAGTGAACATGCCTTATTCTGAGAGGTGAATTTCAGCTTCAAATCTCTGTTTCTGGCTGAGGAAAGTGTGGTGAAACACTATCTAATTTTATTATCCTGTCAGCCATATCTAAAGGAGAGCAGGACTCACTGATAATCAAACCATGAGAGTGAAATTTTGCTATCCACTCCTCCCTGATTAAAACAGACTAAAACTTAACCTGTAACTCAGCAGAAAAATTCTTAAAGTTTTTAACCCTCTGGATAAGTTTGAGGGGTTTTTTTGGTTTTTTTTTTTACAGCCTAATCAATTTACCACTGGAAATCTCTTCCCAGCTTGTGCCTCTTTTTCTGGAACAGAAGCAACAAAAATGCCTACACCCTTGTGTCCAGATCATTTTCAGCAGACTTTTTTGTGTAGAATTAAACAAGGCAAGTTGCAGGCGTGAAAGCAAGCTGCCAGAGAGGCTCACAGCCACAGAATGCTCCTACAGAGCTGCAGTACCACTGTTACAACATGAGCAAAATAAATCCTGACATGCAATCATTTAGGGGGACAGGATACAAAAGAATCCCTCCTTCTCCTTCAATGCCTACCCTTATCAAGCAGCACATTCAAAGTAGCGGCGGGGGGGTAAGAAAATACAGGTCTGTTTCCTTCAGGTCTGTTTGTTCCCTTCTGTGACTGAAAGAATGAAAAAATGCAGTACCACTGTCAAAATTTTCCAGCTCTATTTTGGCACATCGTCTCTCAAAACCAGCCTGATCTAAAAATTTCAAGCATGTTTAACTCAAGAGCCCTTGACAACATCTAATGCACAGGCTATTTATCATAAATTGAGGTGCTTATTTTTGGACTTCACCTTGAAACGACAAAGAATGTCTGTTTTATCAGTACCAGAAAAGTTTATAAATACTGCCTCATGTATCAATATTACATGTTTCAATGGTATTCTACATATACTACAGAAATATCCACAACTCTGCAAAATTCATTCAGCATTAAAGATGTGCATTTTTTGAACCCAATGTGAAATCAGATCATGTTGGGAACCACTATAACTTGCCCTCTCTACAATGAACAATGACTGGATTTAGCAGTTTTAAGTAACTAGTGTGATTTCTAATGTACTTTAATATGTGGGGAGGAAAAAAGGTAACTTTTAAATTTTCCTCCTTTGCCCATTCCACAATTCTGACAAACACACGATACCACTAACTGCAATAACAACCCTCTGGAGCTTCACAACTACAGAGAATTCTGAAAAATCTGCAAGCCTGCAAGAGACACCCATTGTAGTGCTAAGTTTTATGTATGAAAAAGCAGAAATTTCACACTTTATCACTTGCCCCAAATGTTGCTTTTATACAGAAATTCAAATTAATAGGTATCACAGGGGATTATAGGTTCAACGGCAAGCTGCATTCAGAACAGCCTTTCTACAGTCTTTGCCTTTTAACCATCCCAAACTTTTCCAAGCACTTTAAACAATCTCAGTCCACTATAGTATCCTTTCAATGCCTTCAACTAAATTGATAAGGCACCTTTCCAGCTACATGTATGGGATGTATCACTTCGGTGATGCTCAGATTTCTGACTTCAGAGCATGCAACGCCAGCAGCCACCATCTCTGCCAACAGCACTGAAGGAATCAACAACTTGGACTGTCCACACGTGGAAGTGGTGCTGACATTCCAGGAAAGCCTCCAATACAGCAGGCTCCCAATCAAACCCACGGGGTGGTGTCTTCACTAGCAGTGAGCCACCCACCACAATACTTTGCCACTTGCTCTGTACACAGATCAGACCCTTCCCCTCCCCAGACATGTTTCAAACAAAACAGATTTGCAGAAGGTACCCAAGTAACCCCGCAAAAGGGCTTTACCTGCCATGAAAAATTATCAGGTGGTCTTCCACTCCTTATTCTCCTCTGCAAGGGGCAACTACTAGGAAGTAAGTATCAGCTATTCACCATGAATTAAACCTTGAAAAGCCAAGGCAGCCTGCAGCAAAAAACTGGTGCTTTAGGTGATTTCCAAATATACAGCTCTTCAAACCCCAGTGATTTTATCAGGCCAAAATCAGACCCACAAGCAACATGGTCTGTAAGAACAGTAGCTTTGCTGCTCTTGCAAAGAATTGAAAAGGTTCCCTGTTGCTGTCTTGCAGATCTCAGAAAAATAAAGCCTTGGACTATGTGCTGTCTTCCCACAAAATTCATTGTGAGGCCTTGAATTCAAACCTAAAGTAGAAAGTCCAGGTATATGTAGAAAATAAACAAATGAAAAACAAAAGCCTTATTTCTAGTGCAGTTATTTGTGGATAAAGCTGACTTAACATGTCAGGAATAATTGAGGTGAAAAAGTTAGCTTTGTGCTTAAAGGTTCACATACCGCTGTGAGAAAGAAGAAAAATAAAGGGAACTTCTTCAGACAAGCCAAGATCCTTAAAAAGAACTGCAGACAGCATACATGATTCTAGATGACTAATACTGCAACTCAGAAGAAACACTCAAATAAAAAAGATTCTCATGAATCAGGACAGTCTTTTTCAAGAAACATTTTAATGATGACAAAGTCACATCTGTGTCACCTCTAAGCTCCTCCGTCTCATTTTCTGTTTACCCTTGCAGAAGAACACAACATTGCAGACATCAGGTTTTTTAATTTTCCGAAGAGCAGAGCCTGTTTTTAGTGAACTAATTTCAATAGCCTATCTGTCACACAGCCTGTGCATCTATTGCTACTCAAAAGAAAACAGAGGACAGTGAGAAGGACACAGAGTTAGACTTTGTCCTATAAATTTAGAGCAAAACCGTCAGCATAAACCAATTCAACTTAATTTTATATGACCAAAGAGCAATTTATGCTAGAAGACAGCACATAACTAGAGAAACTGCAGAATAAACCCTGAAAATCAAAATGATCATTTTAAACCTCCAGATCAAGGGCTCTGATTCTCAGTACATGGATAGTTAAACTGCAGAGTAGCTTTTCAACTCATTTTCTACTTTGCAAACTTTGGAGTTCAAGGAAAATAAGAACAAAGAGGAGAGGACAGCTAATTTTAGTGTTTCTGGGCTAAAACAAAATAACAACAAAGAACTACTGAACCATGAAGCAGTTTTTCCAAGCTGCTATTTCAGTTAGTCTTTCTTTTCCCAAGCCAGTGCTGGAAAGAAGATGCCAGCTTCTACCCTATCAGAGTAATACAAGCACCTTATTTTATGCACAGGGGCACATTGAGAGCTCTGAACTGCTTGCATAATGCTTCCATACATTTTGCTGCACCCAAAATGTGTATTATAGCTGACAGGAAAAAAACAGCATGATTTCTTCAATTTCCTTCTCTCTCACTGGTTGCCCCCAGTAAGAAGCATCGCTTCTGCAAACTGAACTTGAGTCCTGCTATTACATTTTAACAACTACCCTGAAAACTCATCTCTCTGACAGCTTATTATTACAGCACTGGACTGAAGCTTCATAATTCTCAGTCTTGAGCATGCGTGGAAACAGTTTTGAGGACAAAACCAAGACCTTAGGATCACAGGATTAACCAGGGTTCAGTCCAACCTCCTGCTCCCAAGCAAATCAGCCATGAGATCTTTTCCATTCCATAAGGCTCACATGGCACAGCCTCCCCAGGCAGTCTGTTCCTCTGCTTGATTGTCCTCGTGGTGGAAAAGGTTTTCCTTACATTAAGTTCGAACCTCGTGTTTCTATTTGTGTCTTTTGTTTCTCCAAGTTCATCTTCTGGATGAACCTCCTTGTAAGTACTGGCAGGCTGCTGCTCTGTACCCTTGAAACTTTCTCTTCCCCCTGCTGAACAAACCTATAAGATTTTCATCCATCAGTTTCAGTTAAGAGTAAACAAGGTACTGAAACAGTTACCTCCTCAAAACAACCCCCAGACTTCAGGTCTTAAAAAAAATATGTGATCTTCAAAGAAACTGTAATCATCTAACAAGAATGGACTTTTGAACTCTGATTTTTCTAAGGAAAGTTCCCTTCCTGCAAGTATTTACTCAGAACAACCCATCTTATGTTTTCAGTATCATCAATACTACTCTAGGGCTGAACAAGTCTCCTACAATGTAAGGATGAATGGATTGGTTTCAGTCACTATTTCAAAATAAAGCAAACTTAGAACAGAGGTTGAACACTGAAATTTCTCACCTGAGTAGCAAATTACTGCAATAAATTTGGGCAACCAAACAGAAAGTTAGAACAGAAAATGCTGTGCTGCCTTCATACACAGCAGCATTAAAACATATTGGGTTAGGTTTATAATATTACTGTTACAGTTCACTCTTCTCTAAGGATCTATGTGCTATTACTCTGCAAACCTTCACAAGAATAAATTATGCTTTCCAAGCATTAAAAACACATTAACATGACATAGGGCATGGAAAATTCAAACTTCAAATACTTACTGAATCCAATAGATCATAAACCAAATCAGTATTAGAAAAAAGAAGAGGGTTACATTAACTAAAATAAAGCTCTCTGAAATAATTAAGTGATTTTTCAGCCACTGTGATAACACATATTCCAATGGCTTAGATATCAGTGAAAGAGTAATTTAGTCACAATTTCACTTTTAGTCATTTACTGGAACTCATAACCCTCTGGCCCAATTCCAGAAGATTTCTCAAATCCAATATAAGAAAATTTCAAGTCAGTCTGAGCAGCCTATACCATGCCACATGAACTTTAAGCAGCCATGAGCCATACAGCAGCACATTTTAAAACTGTCTTCATTTTTCAGTGCTCCTCAATTTCATTAAAGAAAAACACAGAGTTGACAACAAACATTAACTTCTTCACCATTTCACTGATCATGTTATTAGCCAATTCATTCACTTGTCCCCCACAAGAGACAAAGTCAGTGAGTTTATTCTTGCTCATAAATAAATATTTAATTTCTTAAAAACATTTGCGTGGTATTAAAATCTGTTATACATAATCATCTCCAGCTTTACCTTACTTCTCAAATCAGTTAAGCATTCTCTGTATAGCTGCATGTAAAACTGAATGTTTGTCAAATGACAACTAGAATATTGTTATCCAAAAACATTTTAGAAACTCAGTTGAAGTTACAACAGTACTGTAAAGCTAAATTAAAAACGTGAGTTTTTTTAATATAGACAACATGAGGCTGCAGTCTTGCTGTTTCACTTGGTATTAGAACCTGAAATTTCATGTTTTCAGGATTTCTTGAAAACAAGCTTTCGATACACTTCTTTTTTAAAATCATCACCGTTACCACAAGCCTTTCAAGGAAAAGTGGCCTTAACACCATACTCAGCTTCTCACAGTCAATCACTGTCATTACTACCCTAAATGAATCTCAGGTACCTTTTATACCATTAGTTTTTATGACAGACACCAGAAACTGAGCAATCTTAAGGCTTTACAATCTGGTGGGCAACTCCTCCGGATACTTCAGAGCTCCCTTGACTTGAGTGCACCTCTCTGTATCAACACTGGACTTGACCCAGGAACTCCTGCTGCATTTTGGGTCTCCTGTCAAGAGTTCTAGAGAGCTGAGTGTTGTCTGCAAAAGAATATCAATGGGTTCTACACAAGAGATTTACTATGATGAGTTATACTGCACATAGGAATGCTGGCTGGCTTTCACCTTGTGCCTTTCATTCCCCTCTGTCCATCAGAATTCCAAGTGCT
Organism: Prinia subflava; assembly: GCF_021018805.1. Taxonomy (NCBI): domain Eukaryota; kingdom Metazoa; phylum Chordata; class Aves; order Passeriformes; family Cisticolidae; genus Prinia; species Prinia subflava. Next base: position 14,946,947 of record NC_086251.1, read on the forward strand.
CTGTTTAACCATGTGGGTTTTACCCTTTTCCTTTTGCAGCTGTTTTCCTAAGATAAGCTCTGAAGTGTGTTGCTGTTCTGAGCCAGCTCACCTGCAAAGATTGTTTGAGAACCCTGCCCACTGGGACATGACTCAGAGCAGAAGACAGGTACACAATGCTTTCTGATTTTAGCATGGCAATGAGACAAGAGCAGCAGTACAAACAGTACTTTGAACCTTCTAGATGGGAAGATGCAGTTGGGCTTACGCACACTCAGCTGACAAAATAATTTTGTGGTCATGTAAATCCACTGGTGCATTCCTCCTGCTCCCTCAGGGTCAGGAAGTTTGCCTTGTTATGAGTGGCAGTGTACTGGTCTTCAAGTCTTCACACATCTCCAACCAGTAATGGCAAGTTTGAAGTGTCTTACAAAGATAGAGAGACAGGAGAGAAACATTTGGGAGGTTTTCTACATGTAGCAGTGCTCATGTTTTGAGAAAGAGGTGGAGAATATAACTATTGACCACTAAGTCTTATTAATTTCAGCAACTCTGGTAGCAGAATCTGCCAGGGAAGGATGGGGGAAATGTGCTGCTACATAGCCAGAGCAAGAAAAAGACTATTTAAGGATCAGGCAGGTCAGCTCTAAAACTCAGCTGAGAAGTTTGACACTGATCCAGGGGAAATAAAAGTGCTACCACATCTCACCTCAAGGTACTGCCGTGAGCTGAAAAAAGGATGAGTAAGAAGCCATACCTTCAGGCTTCTACAGTACAGAAGTGTCTTCTTTCCAAAAGCAGGAGAATTTATAGTATATAGTGTCCTGGAGACAGTGACTGGCAGGCCTGAACGCTATCTCCCTGAAGGTCCAAACTCATGGTAGACCTTGGAGAGCTTTCAAACGCCAAGGACACCTGCTTAGAGCCACATAAACTTTGGAGAAAGTATTTTCTCTAAGAAAAAATGCACTGAAGTGTCCAAAAGTTTATGGCCAAACAGATATTTTCAAAAGAGGTAATAAAGCTGTCCCTGCAGACCGTCCCTCCCAGGTGCAGGTGCAGCACTATGACAGATGTGGACAGTGTGACGGGCTTGTTTAGGTGTGCAGCTCTGCCTTCCCAGCAGGCACGCCAGATGGCTCTCAGTAGGTGTACACAACAACAACTCTCTTGGGCAAGAGAGCAAGGGAAAAAAAACAGAGCAAAAAGCACAGCAGCAAAATACCTCACAAGGAAGCTCCAGCTAAGGCCTGTGTAATGATTGTGGACCTGCATGAGAGATGTTTGTCAAACAAATTACAAGTGAAAGCAAATTACCTGAAGTGTTGGGAGGTACAGCCTGGACAAATGCAAAAACCACAGCTTTTCTAATACCAGCTCTCCAAAATAGAAGTAATCCTCTTCAATTATATCTAGGTGTATGTAAATTACATGTGACAACACAAACATTTCTTACATCTCTGTCTTACCACGAAGTGAATTAAAAATTACTAAGTGAATGACATTAAAATGGCCTAATTGAGGAACTAAGCTAGAATTCAGAGTCACTTCTGCTAGCTCAAACATGAAATTAACTTAGCATCATTGTTCCAAGTGTTTTAATGTTTTTGATTCCTCTTCCCAGCATCAGCCAACTGAATAAGTGAGTTAGGTGGAATACAAATATTAGTATTATTTGGTATATTAAAATTCTCTCTCAATAAATGCATAAGCATACAATGCAAGTGCATCACAATCATATTTATCTAGCATGAATAAAAGTTTTTTTGGACTTTGCTCCTGATTCCTCAAACTATCAAAACAGAGTGCTTAGCTCCATAATGACCAAAGAAGAGAACGTTTCTCTTGCAAACACAGGACTCAAAAGAGAAAGCAGATGCAGTCTTACTGGAAGAGATGGAAGAAATGCAAGAGATGTTTTTGAAGCATGTTACCTGTTGCCAAAAAGATAATAAACAGGAGTATAATTTGAAATCCCTGTAGGAGCACAGGTTATCTAACAGAAGTTGTTAGTAAGTAAAGAAAAAGAGGGAGAGTACAGGCAAAAAAAGGGCAACCTGGAATGTCTATTTAATTTCAGCAAAGGTACATCAGTAGTCCCTCACATATTTACCATTACTAAATTTGAAGTCCTCTGATAAAATGACTTTATTAGAATTCTCTCTGGCATGGCATGCTGAGCATGAATGCAACATAAGTGAATAAATAGTCCTTTCTCACTGGCTTTCTGCCAATCTGAATGCAAAACAGAGTCCTCAGACACAACAGCAGCCATCCTTGAAGACCGTGAATACCAGCAGTGCACTCCTGACTCATTTGGCACAAGACATTGTAGACATCTCCATGTACCATGGAGAAAAGCAACACAGGACACTACTCTGCCCTCATTTGTTAAAGAGATGTGGATGGGGCACGTTATCTCTCAAACATGAAAGACTAACACCACATCAAATCCTATTTCATATTTCTGAACAGCTTGTCAAAGAAGTTAAAACATTTGTATCTTAAGATTATTAAATACCATCACTGTAATTCACAAATACTATCTTAATCTTTCTAAGTAAAAAGACACAAGCATTTTGCTTTTCATGCTCCTCCAAGCAGTCTGCATTTCAGACTTGCTGTGGCAAGGAAAACCAGAGACAGCAAATTAATCCTGTAAGACTTCATGCAAACAGATGAACCAAGAGAGAGCCTTCTATTACTCTGTTCCAAGTACTTTCTCATTTTCACAAGTTGCAAATCTCAACATTATGTTTTGTTTAGAAGCTAATGTCTAACATAAACTGAACCAAAAAAAAAAAAAAAAAAAAAAAAAAGCCAATTATACAACTGACCATGTAGATGTACTTCTACAAGTGTCCACATTTTTCTTAGCCCCAATTCTGTGTGGCAGAGGTCCCAGATAGAAATACTGAGTAGAATCAGCAGTATCAAAGAGGAAGAAGTGATAGGTATATGCAGTAAAACTTTAAAGTGACTATCATCACAGATTTCCATTATCTCATTTGTGTAAGGTTACTTAGTAGAGTAATCATGAAATAATGTCTTGTATTCTTTTAAAACAGAATTAGGAATCAAAGCACAACAGGTGCCATGAAACAGCAAAAAGAAGGTTGTGAATTTTTGGTTTCTGAAGACTGACAACATCCCCTCCCACAACCTGTGACTTGCATTCCCAGTGAAAACATTAGATTCACTGTGAAGCGAAAAAAATCAATCTGTGTGTTCTAAAGAACCTGGCATGCACTTTGAAAGTAATCCTTTCAGACATGGAAAATCCAAATTTTCAAAAGACAAGCTGACACCTACTAGCTCAAGATAAGATCACTGGTAATAAAACTTAGGCTCTCAAATACCTCTATTCCCAGCACTGATAAGAATTGTTTTAATAAACGTCCTCCTTGCCCAACAATCCACTGAAAAAGATGCAACAAAGGGTAGGATCAAACAGAGGCTTCAGACTTGAATCAGTTCTTCATACATGTACTCAAGACAGATCAGCAAAGGTGAGAAGATTGCCTTTTGCCAGCTGCTCCAAAGGAAAGATGTTGAGACATTTGCCTCACAAATTCACAGCAGAGCCCCTTATATATACACCTGTATATTGAATTGAGCAAAGTGGTCAAAAAGCAACCAATGATACAGTGGGAACTTTAAACAAGCTGCAAGCAGCCAAATTGGAAAGTTACTGCAATGCTTCCTAGACTTCAATGCAGGAAACTTTTCCACCACTTCTACCTTTGAGGCAGCCCCACAGCACCTTCCCCAGCGATGACCACAATGCTGAACTGCAGACTGGACCGGACCTTCACAGAGATGATTTTGCAGAGCTTTAATGTGTGACAATCACAGATGAAGATTCAAGATAACACCTCTGCTCTCCAGCAAACACATTCATTTCACTTGTGTTTCTCACCCAACGAGTTTCAAGGCATTCTGAAAGCAACTACAGGGCATTGCTGATGTGCTGAACTCACCACCACAGCTACAACAGCCGAGCCTAAAATACTGTATTCCCCCCAAGAGAAGGCTAATGGCAGGACTTGCAGGCTCCCATCATGCCACAAACACTGTTTGATCTTAGCAGGCTGGTCTGCAGCCAGGTGAAAAACTCCTGCTTGCATGGTACCATAGCAGCCTCAATGACCTAATCCACTGGGAACACTTCAAAGCCAAATGGGAAGACTTCAGTGACACGAACAGGAGAAAAGCCATCTCCTTAGATGGTTTTCGTGGTAAGGAAGAAATACATTTAAACCAAGAATTTGAAATACCCACAATAATTTAAAACTTTGTAATGCTTTCTATCTCACTTCCTGTCCTTATTTTCAGGCAAAATTTTGAAAAAAAAAAAGCATGTAACTGCTCCCAAAAGTCACAAAGTTGGATGTTTAATAATTGCAAACCAATTATTGTCTAAATGTTACAGATGCATAGCTGTTTACCCCAGAAGTGGGTGCTCCTTTTTAATTTTAACTTCATTACCACAGTGAGTAATAAACCTTTAAAAAAAATCAGGATGCCTTTATCTTTTCTTTGTAGTGGTTAAATCCTAAAAAAGGAGCACTAGCAGATCAAGAAGTCAAAGAAAGAAAAAATCAATTCACTGTTTTCTCTTTCTGGAATTTACTTTTGTGTGTTTAAGTCATAAACCCTTTCCCAAAAGTACCAAAGAAAAAGGATTTTTCTTCATCCACACATTAAAAGAAAAAAACTACCCCACAAAACCATGAGAAATCTAAATAGAGGGCCAAACAGAAGAGATATGAGCAGGGAATAAGATCCAAGAAGCAAAAATCATATCCCATGCTTGCATCAGAACACAAAACAACACAAAGTACAACATCTTGGCATACAGAAAAGCAACAAAGGAATTGCATAGTTATAAACATCAGCAATGTATCTTGTCATAGCACTTAATCAAATGTCAGACACCGTAATAACACTGTCTGATCTGTTAGACATTGTTAAATGGCTTTCATCCCTTCCCCTCAGTATTCTCTTGTGAGGTCCAGCAGCGCCTAGATTTCTATTATTTAATTTTTTTTTCTTCCTATAGAAATGGTCTGAGATTTCCAAGGCTTTAAATGGGTTCACACTTTTGAAATCAACTAACAGTGGAGGCTGCAGAAAAACCTTGACAACTTAAAAAAAAAATAAAAAAAGCTGGACAAAAGGGATTTCCACTGAAGCAATCACCAGTAAGAAATCTGGCTATTTAATACTTGTTAATTTAACACTTAAGACACAACATTATGGCAAACAATGTTCTGGAAAAACAAACACATCCTAAAAACTCCTTACTGCATCCTGATGCACTTGTTACCAAGGAAGGGATTGTTTACATTAATTTTACACCTGGAGGGGAAGGAGGAATTTTAAGATATGGGAGCTAAAGTGGCAAACTGTAGAAGGTGGCATTTTCAAAATCATACTTCTAAGGTAAGAACTATCTTTTTTTTTATCGCTGAGAATTGAATTTTTAAAAAATTTCTTTCTGAAGGTTTTTATTTATTTTGCTAGGACCAAAGACAAACTGCAAGGCATAGGGTTTTTTTCAGTCTTTGCTGGCATCTGATTACATGCAAAATCCACTGAATTTATGGAGACCTCAGCAATCAACTGCCAGGAGAGCAAGAAAAAACCCTTAGGCAGGTATTAAAACAGGAGACAGTTTAGCATTTTTGTCCTCACAGGACTAGATGAATCACTTTTTCTTCCTCTTCCCTCTCCTCCTTCCACAAAAACAGTTCTGTTGGTTGAATGCTGGGGCAAAGGCACAGACTGTATTAGACCATCTAAAACACAGAGTCCAGAAGTAGCTTCTGCCTTTGACAACTTCAGTTTAAATTAGAGAAAGGCAGCCAAGAGGCAAGGGAGATGAGCCACCAGGTGGGAAGACAAACAGGTCCCTGTCACTGAGCAGGCTACCCCGTACAGCAGTCCTGGGAAGCTGCTGTGTGCCACGGCATCGCAGCAGAAACACAAATCTCTCTTTGCTGAATCTTTCATTAAACAACAGCTTTATAATAACTTATAACCTAAGCTCGAAGGCCAGAAGGACTGGCAGGGCTCAGAGCTTGGGGGACTCGTTGGTACGTGAAAGCTGGAAACATCAAATACAAACAAATGCCATCACTGGCGTTAAAAGTACAAGCACAATCTAAGTTCATACCAAATCCAAACCCCCTAAATTAAAAGCAGAGAGAAGCAGTCTGTGTGCCAGCACTGCCTTGGTGACTTTATGGCCTCACAGTGACAAATGGGTTTGAAATGACCAATGTTACAACACAATAAACAGGTGGAGCTGGCACCACCACATCCCTCCCATCTCATTCACCTGCAGTAACCCACCCAGTAATGCAGTATATTCTCTACCTCCAGAACGCATACTACCTATGAAAGAGAAACTTTTCAGCACTAACATTCTTCTTAAGGAGACAGAAAAACAATGAACAACTAACAAAGTCACTTCCACACTTACAAAAAAGTAAACCATTTAAAACACTGTTCGATCAAATTCCTGTGAGGGTAACTTAAATTATGTATTTCTCCTTGACTGTTTTTCCGTAAGATTTCAGTCTTACAAAACCTGCCAATAAAATTCATCAACACAACTGAAATAGGAAAGATAAGCAGCATTTACACCAGAAGTTTCTTGACCTAAAGTTCTGGGGTCAACCAGGTAAAAAACAATTACTCTAACCTCAAATCATCATCATTTTGGCATTATTTTCCCATCCATAAAAGGAGGTATGGATGAGACTTCTTTGCAGAGAACGCTGCAAATTGATAGCTTTGTTCCAGTTCACTACAGTTTCTTATTGATTTTCTCTCATTTTAGCCTGCATTGATTTGTTAATCCTTTCTCTGTAACAGTCCTAATGACAAATTGAGAATGAAAAACTGCATGCTTTAGGGCCTTTTCCACCAACCTCTAGCTTCCAACCATATTTTCACTTGCACTTGGAACATGCCCATTCACTTATCCTAGGTTAGATCTGATTCACCTTAAACTAGGTTGGGTGCACTTTATACTGAAACATTTCTGTTTAGGTTTCTCATGGATGAACAAGGCAACCGAAATCACATCAGTGAGGCAGAACTGAAGTTCTGTCACCTTCAAAGGTTGCTGCTCACAGAGACTGTCTTAAAACCAAGTAAATTTTTAAGTAATTTTGCAGCCCTGCCCATGGTTGATTAACAGGCATTAACTGCATCATGCATCTGAAGGGCATTCCTGAGCATTTATGGCATTGGATGTGCAAAGAAATCCTTCCAAGGAGCGGGAGCACAAGTTGTCTCTAAACTCAGAGCTGCAGGCATGCTGCACTGTTACTAGAACAATCCATGCAGAAGGATGGGACCCAGCCAGTATTTTTAATTTAAGGAATATAGTATGAGTCTAAAGAGATCAGAGTTATAACAAGGCAATTTAGATTAGTAATTCTGCTACCAATAAGCTCATTAAATAGAGCTGCCAATTTGGTGTCATTGTTGAGGCCTCACTACTGACAGCTGATGCCTGTCTGCACAAGCCATGGCTACTGCTGCAAGTGGTTTTAGTCTCTTTTCATTTTCTGATACTTTCAGAGATCTCCAAGTGAGGTACTCATTTGGAATTCTAACTGCAGCATAGCACCAAATTGAAAATTAATTTGTAACTTATGAAGATTAAGGCTTGCCCACAGTCACATTTCTAACACCTCACTCATCACATGCTGGGTGGGTCTCCACCTCCTGACTTCACCCCATGTCAGTCCTCTCCTACACCAGCCCATCTGTCAGGGAATTGACCTTTCCTGGTCTCCCATACAGACTGCAGAGCAGCCTGGCCCTGGCTGCCACCTCACTGCTGCAGTACAACCCCAGCAGACCAATGCTGGTCATTTTAAACCAAACCTTATCTGCAAAAGTGGTATTTGGAAAGCCTCTAGTTTGTACCCACACAGCATGTGCTCCCTGGCACACAAAGGCAGCGTGGGAGTTCTCCTTTGCCATTCCCTTGGTGTGATTTTGGGTTCCCATCTCCCTATATCCAGTGCCAGCTGCAGGGAAATTGGTAGGGGTGGCAGGAAGCACAATGCTGGGAACCAGTATCACCTCCTCTTTGCTTTCCAAAAATTACAGACCCAGAGCTGGTGAGCTAGGCTCTGCTCATAACACACTGCTATTCTTAACTTGCAGAAATGACTTTGCTATGAATGTTAAATGTCTCTCTACCCAGGCCACGAGATACTCTATACAAACCACGGTCATGTCTTACAGGATAAGAAAAGCACAGAATAAGTGGGATAGCTACCTAGGCAAAAAGGAAAAAGTGGCATTTGGGTTGCAGCAGTTTGGTACTGCTCTCAATTTGCTACTTAGGAGAAGGGCAGAGGGAACTGACTAACCTAAGAAATAAATCCTGTTTCCTCATTGCCTGTGACATGACTGTAAACTCTCAATGTTCTTGCAGTGCTGCCAAGATTAGTGTTACTCTCCTACACAGGGCACGCAGAGCACACAAACACACCTAATCAAACACAGACTTGCTGCATTTTGTATGCAGACTGTAGTTTCAATCTTCTGTTACATCCTGTTTGGGTTTTTCCCCCCTAATAATAATTTCAACAATTTGGTCTCTTATTTTCATCCTTAATTGCAATTTGTCACTCACACAGTGAGCTGTACTCGGAACCCACTTCTCCATGGCCTTTATTTTCCTTTATTGTCACTTAAAATTAATTGATAAGCCAAGAACTTGATGGAAGAATATGAAAGGGACCATCTCTATATTAAAATTTTCATCATTGCATCTCTAAAACAGCACAACAAAATCAATCAAGGAAAATTCAACAATGCCATTTCTCAAAAGACATGGATCAAGACCAACTCATTAAAAAGACACCAGTTCATAATGGGGAAAAAAACCCACTAAACCAAAAAACTGACAACACACGCCAAAGTGAGCTTAGCAAGTGAGAAACTGCACATCACTTCAAGTCTTTTTTTGCATTTACCTCCTTCCCTAACACCCAAAGTGGTTTTTTTTTAAGCAGCTCATTGAATCAGTTACTCCACACATATTCTCAAACTTTGAGCAACAGAATTTGGTTTAGGAACATTGAACTTGTTTCTGTCCCACAAAAATACAAACCTCTCATTCTGAACATCCAAAATAAAAACACAGTAGCCAGTTAAACAAATAAGTATTTAAAAGCCACACACAGAACCTAGAGATGATATATAATAATATTAGGTTATTTCCTTTGATACCCCTTAAAGCCTCAACTCTTTACTTACAAAGAGGCCTCTAACGAATTTCCCTGATAAGTCAAAAACAGTTGTCACTTTTTTTAAAACCAAAAGGTTCCATTTGCAATATTATTGTGACTATGTGTTAAGGTAGTAATGTGTATACATTAATCTAACATTTATATAACCAGTGAATGGACATCATACAGATACCTTAGATTTTTCTTGTAGGCAGCTGCTTAATAGTTTGCAACATGAACAGGGAAGGAAGAAAAACAAGAATATGCTAAAACCAAAGCTACCCTTCAAACACCTAAACAAAAATGACATCTTACTGCAACTGCACTGAAAAGAACAGCAATAAACTTTGGCTGCAACGCACCATGAGAATGTGGGTGTTTATGATGCCATTCCCTGAAAGAAAGGAACCACACAGAGGATCCAAAGCAATCTTATTGCAGAGGATGAACATGCACGTTGGAACCATGGACCAGAGCAGGATCAGGACAGACACAGTAGGCACATGTCACAAGTCTATCAGTTATTTTCATTCCCTGACACAACTGGTCCCTACATCCATCATCAAGAATCAAGTTGAGTGATGGTTATTTTTTAATTTCCTAACTGACATTTCAGAGATCCCTCCTCAGAAAACTGTGATCTAGAACAGTTTGATTTGACTAGAAAAGGACATGATGAAAACATGGCTCCATGTGAGGCCATGCCTATCCTAAATAACTGCAGCCCTTCCTTCCATCCAGCTTAGCAAGAAACATTCAGCACTGTTTATTGCTGCAGCAAATGTTTGCTGCAATGTGAATGACATGCTGAACATACCACAAACAGTAGAACTATAGCTATTAAAGCCAAAAATATCAAACAGACTGGAAAAGCATTTGGACAAGGAGGAAACATTAAACCAGATCTTTGTAGCATTTGCTAAATACAGAGACTCATCATATTTCGGGCCATTTGTATTTAATTGTCCTTTCATCTGAAGAGGGGTGGATGAATGCGCATCAGATGAGTCAGATGTTCTGAAGAGGTTCCATCAAGGACGCCCCACAAGAGCACTGCCTGCAAAACGCCTCACACAACAACTTCTCAGTGCCTTGGCCTATTCCATATTGGTTAGGCACCGAAGCACTGAGAAGAAAACAGTGGCAAAACGCAAGAATTTTAAACACATTCAACACCAGGAGCCTCCACGCTTTTAAACCTGCTAGGAAGACACACTCAGATTAGTGGATAATTATCTAAAACTCAGGCTTTTGTTCCTCCTTTGCTTTAGTTTAAAGGAAAAAAGTGCTCTTATTTCTCAAGGTCAATGTTTTCAGTTGAAGTCAAGCTCACAATGGAATAGGTCACGCACAACACTTCAAGAATCAGGTTTTGAAGTGGCAGACACAGACATTATAACAGTGTCAGTTCACAGAAAGGAGAATCCCTGGTCTTTGGTGGAGAAAGTAGGCAAGCCGTGGGCATGGAGACAATCAGCAACACAGGAGGTTAAAACTACTGCGCTGACCTTGAGTTAAACTCTTGTGTCTTTTATACTGTCCTCTAATCCTTAGATGAGTTTCTCCGCTTTGGCTGTAACAATATTAACTGAAGTGCAGAGGCAATCAGCACACCACAGCTTTGCCAAAAATTCAGTTGAATCATTAAAAGTGATTTATAAAAATAGACCATGAATAAAAAATCATCAGTCATAATCCTCAACTGTTCAACTGTCTCTCTGCATTAAACACAAAAATTGGAATTGTTAATTCAAGGTAAACATGGAAAGGAACTCACCTTCTCTGTATTTCTTTCAATTCATCTCTCAAATCAAGTCCTGTCTCCATATGACAACAAATGGAAAAAGGGGTAGCTTGTGTGTTTACAAAGAACAGCTCACTCTACATAGACTACATACTGCAATTTAATGCATTTTCAAGTATAAATTCTAGCTTTGGCATTATTTTGTAATATTGAAGTGAAACAATTTCGGTCCTTATTATCTGTTTTTCCTTTTTTGCATCCTAGCATGCAGATGATCCTCTTAAGTCATCTTTGTGCTGTTATCTCTGCAAAGAATGATGTCTGCTCCAGAACACTGCCATTGCTAATCACTCAAATCAGGTCTCTCACAGGTCTATAAGGAGGAACAGCGCTGAGGGCAGCAGAATAAAGATGAGATTGTTGTTTCTCTTTCTTTTCAAGGAATGTATCTGAATACATCCCTTCACTTTCATGGATCACTTGTCCTGCCAAGGGTAAGTTCCACTGTGCAAAAGCTGCAGCTGCCTTGGCTTTGTATTGTCCAACAAACGACAGAACGACGTACTTGAGACGCTGCACACAGCACAGATAAAAACAGCGTGAAGCAGATTCAGAAATGGAGCTGTCTATACGTAACTAATGACAAAAAGTGGTGACACCTGTGTCAAAATGGGTAAGACAGCTGTCTGAGACTCAGAGGAGTTAAAAGGGACTGAACATGAGTCATCATGGGCTCTGGGGCCCCAGACAGGGTCCCTCAGGACGGCATCCCTTCCCTCCAGTCGTCCACATGACACAGCTTGGTGTCAGTGGCAAACTTGCTCAGGGTGCCCTCCATCCCACTGTCCTTGTCACTGACAAACAGCACTGATCCCAATACCAGCATCTCAGGAACACTGGTCTCCAGGTGGACATCAAGCAACTGACCTCAACCCTGTGACTACAAAGATCCAGCCAGTTTTTTATCCACTGAGTCATCCACATATCAAATCCATGTCTCTCCAATTTAAAGACAGGATGTGATGTGGGAAAGTGTCACATGCTTTGCACAGGTCCAGGTAGATGATGTCAGTTGCTCTTCCCTCATCCGCCAGTTCTGTAACCCCATCATAGAAGGCCACCAGATTTGTCAGGCTGGTGGTCAGATTTGCTGTGGTGAAGCCATGTTTGCCATCACCAATTACCTCCTTATTTCAATTGTGCCTTAGCATAGTTTCCAGGAGGATCTGTTCCATGATCTTGCCAGGCACACAGGTGAGACCCACCAATCTGTAGTTCCCCAGGTCTTCCTTATTTCCCTTTTTTAAAATTAAGGTTATGTTTCCCTTTTTCCAGAGGGAAGTTCGCTAAATTGCCACAGCTTCTCAAGTATGATGGATGGTGGCCTAGCCAATTGCTCTGTCAGTTCCCTCAGGACCCACAGGCATCAGGTCCCATGGACTTGTGCACCTTCAGGTTCCTTAAATGGTCTCAAACCTGACCCTCTCTGAGAGTAAGCAGTGCTTCACTCTTCTTGACCCTGCCTCTGCCCTCTGCAACTTGGGCCATGTGGTTAGAGAACCTTTGGGTTGGTTGATTGAAACTCTTCAGCGTGTTTTGGAACAAGGAAACTCTTCAGAAGTTTCACAGGTTCTCTTTAATACCTCACTCAAGTTTAATGCCTTGGATGACTACACTCTGAGAGTGGCACCTGGACAGATCATTAATCTGTGCACCTTAAACAAAGCCCACCTTCTGCCTCTTCCCCTGTCTCTGCTTTCCTGAACATGTCCCCTTCTGCACTCACCCTACAACTCAAAATGGAGACTTCTCAAGGAGCACAAGAGATCAAGAGTAAGCACAGTGGGCAGAAGTTCTGGATCAGCCATCAACCACATGTCTCAAACACATCACAAGTTTTTGTTCCTGCCCCCACAGTACTGGGAATTTCCACTCTCCTCAGCTGCAGTACAAGCCAGGAGAACTGTTTATACGGCTGTGCAAGCCTCCCCCTCGATCAGAGGGAGCACCAGCTGTGTTTTGTGGGGTGCTGGTCTGGAGTTCCACACAAAAGTAGTGCTGCACCTGGGCAAAGTCCCACCCCCTCTGTTCAGCTGCACTGCAGGCACAACTTACACCTGCACACGTTGATACCTTAGAGATCTTGGAATGTTTTGCTAAAGCGGACTCCACCAAGGAAAAAATCAGTTCCTGAATGCAAAAGCCTTTCAAAAGACATAATTGAATCTTACTAATTTCTGAGCTTACAGGAAGAGCAAGCAAGGGCTTGTGCTGCAGCATTTAGAAGGGTTCTATTAGGAAACTGTTCTGATTATTTTAATGCACAAAAAAAACCCCAAAAAAAAGGCAGGGGGGTGGAAATGGTAATTTTTTTCTTTACCTGAGATGCTCCATTTAGGCAAGGAACCGAAACAGGGGTGTTACACAACAGCTCCAAGCACTGTTCAGATGCTGTGCTCTGCTGCCCACCAGGAACCACCGCGTGCCTTCCAAGCTGCCCATAGTTCACTCTGCCCCAGGTGAACACCTTGCCAGCTTCTAAACACAAAACACATTACAAGATTACTTATTCACCAAGCTCCTGAAACATGTGGATGCCAATTCAAAACCAGAACTTTTTAATGCATCTTATCTACAGCTTCAAAAGCCTGATGGAAACTTATTTTGGGAACCAAAAAAAAATTAAAAAACTAGCTCAAGATATTACTTTATACTTCTGTGGAGCTACTCATTCTTCATTAAATTCTTTTCTAGCAGAATAACATCTGGATGGGGCCTGGGCTGTAAATAAACCATGTCAGATATTCTGCATACAATAAATACACTTTGGTTACTCAAAGGACATATTTTAGGTTAACAGAAGCACAAACAAAACAGCTTATTCTGACACATAAAAGATTATAGAAAAGAGAATTATTTTCTATTCCCATTCTTTGCCATAGGCAATTCATTGCATGACCTGCATTTAACTGATTTTTGTGTTTTCCTGATAGAAGTTACATTCTGTCACTACTGTTAGCAGAGTTATAGTCCTCAGGAGACAGCTGGTTAGTCAGGAACACCAGCACAATTGCCATTCAGCATTGGAAATGCACTGGTTTCTTTTCACATCCTTGGCCAAGGAAAGGTAACTTTAAATGAAATTAGCACTATATGGCTCATCCTTCTCTCCAAGGGTTATTATTCCAAGTGCACTGCTGCAGAACTGACACTCAAAGCACCATTCTCCTGTATGGATAACATTCATAAACATCCTTCTTACCTTTGCTTTCCTTGAATTAAAAAAAAAAAAAAAAAAAAAGAAAATCATACAAAGTGACACCTTTATTTTCTTAATGAAGTGACTAGGTCCCTGCAGATTAAAAAAACATTAAAAGCTGTCCTTCTGGGCTTCCAATTAAAAATGTTATATACGCACAGCACAAGGTAAAGTCCTCAGCTTGGTTTTAACCAGAAGCATCAACCCACATTCCAGCCCAGAAAGAAACCTGCAACAACCTTGAGTTATGTACATGCTTCAGCCAAGCCTCAAACTGCTCTCCAGAGTCATCACCTTTATAGGCCAAAAGATGTGGATCTGGGGCAAATACCATCCAGGCCAGCAAGTCAGCTTGCACACACACACCTCTGCCTGTCAGTCAGGACAGCACACCCCACAGAGGGGTCGGATGCAGGGGGTACGGCCACACCACCCACAGGAGGCAACTGAGAGGTTTCTGAATAGACACCAAAACACAAACCCTTGGAAACCTGAACACCTCCCTTTTCCTTAGGATGCTGTTAAATTTTCTTGAAAGGGACAATGGTGGATACTCCTGGTTTGTGGAGTTTAAGGTGATAATGCATTTTGTAAATGAACTGGAAACCTCAGTTCATATACAGGAGAAGTATAGGCTTTTCCTTGGAAATCTGCTGGCAGTGGTATCTTTCACTCCAATCACTGCAAGTTTTCAGATGCATTCTCTCAGTTCACTGATAATGCTTCCCCTAAAATAATTAAGTGATAAAATTAGTTGTCCTTCTCTCTCAAGGGCACAAAGCTTTTTTCTTTGCATCTTCCTTTCAGTTCAGGGAAAAGCCAAAAACAGTCACAGACTACATTCAATACAAGAGAGGACTTTTAACATAGTAGCTACATTTTGTTAGGTTAAAGGATAAAAATAAGTTTCTTTAAGAGAACTACTAGTGTATCTTAGATTAGGAAGACAGTTTGAGGTTTAAAAAACATTCTTGTTCTGAAGTTAGTATATTTACTTTGCAATTTATATAGATCTCTGCTAAAAATATCTGCAGCTGCAAAAATGTACATAACAAATCAAATACAGACTAGGCTTCAGGCTTTTACATCAGACCAGGTTACTGCACTTCTACAGAACCCTGTTAGTGGACTGGGAAAGGATAGGTAGGTTGCTCAATTTTATATTTACTACAGGAACTGAAACTGAGTTTTATGAAATCTGAAGCCAGAAAGATTTTTTTTAACATCTAGTTAGATCATTAATACACCACAGGCTCTCAAGCCCTACCCAGACATTGCTGTATTGATCCCAAAGACTACAGTTGAATTAAAGCATTTCAGCTCTCAGAAGCCAAACGTATCAAGTGCCACAGGCAAAACCATCAGCAAGCTGCAAGGCCTCTGAAAAGGCAAGCTTTGAATTGATAATACAGACCCAGATCCTCACACAGTCTACAGCACCATCCCTACACAGAGGCAACAAAGGTTTCTATCAACTCAACCTTTTGGGGGAACAAACTCCTTCCTAAAATGAATCTGGTGCTCTCTCTGGACCCAGACATGAACAAGAAACACCAGCCACTGACATAGGAAAAATCATCCCAGGAGTACCAGGGATGCTCCAGTGGAACTGAAGACTGCAAGCAAATATGAAGGATTAAAACAGCAACAATGCTTAGCTACAACAAAACACCTGCCATCCACAGATTATATTTTTTCCACTGGACAAGCTAGCAAAGAATCACACATGCAAAACCAAACAGAACCCTTAGCAGAATGTAAGCCATTTCTGTAAAACATGAATGTAAAATGTTTCCCATTACAAACACAGACCATTGCAGTTAACTTTTTCTTTCTTGTGACAATATGGGCAACGAGTTTCAGGTGATTATTAGTACACAAGCATTCATTAAAAATATTAAAACCAGATAAATTAATTTTTGCTTTTAGGAAGAATTTCTTGAATGCCCAAAGATTAGTTAAGCAACCAGTTCTTTCTCACTGCTCATCAATGCAGTTCTCAGTTCTTATCGAGACACATTCCTTCCCCAGACTTGTTCCTGTTTGCTGAGCGTTCCCCATCCCATGCTCAGACTGCTGATAATAGTCAATCATTTCTATTTTTCAGTCTAAAAACAACTGTCTAGGGATCCTTAAAAAAAAAACCAAACCTCAAAGTACATAAATCTGTCTTTTTTGTGAGAGAAACTAACAGAAGCTGATTTAGATGTGCCTTTTCTGTGAAATACTGATTATACTTTCAGCAAACAAACCAAAAAAACCCCAGTCTCAAGTGGAAATTTCAGGCTGAGGCAAACACCAATGCATGGAAAATTCCGCCAAAGGTTAAAGTCTCGTCAAAATCCTAAGGAAAAGAAAGCACTGAGCTATGACAGAAAGCGTTGAGCAATTGTAATGGGAGGTATTGCTACTGTGCTGCTTATAAAATAGATGGTATTTTAAAATGTTCTAAGACTATTTGAGAAAAAGACATTAGTCATACAGAGTAAGGAGGTTGCAGGATGAATTACTTAAGAATGAAGGGTGATATAACAAGGAGTGTTGGTCTAATATTAGACTAGGACAGATTTTAATTAGAAGTCAAGAAAACATACACAGTGATGAGTCAACCTGGACAGAGTACATCAGTCATGGAAGTGGCTGAAACATCAGAAAATGTGATATTTCATACCAGACTCTATGCAGGAAGAGGGCACACAAATGGCAGGAGTTATTTCTACAACTTGTGTAGAAAGAAGCATACAATACTGAAAAGCCTTTCCAGTTCTTCTGTGATACTAACAGTGCTTCCTAAGACCTGGATCCTGCCATGTTCTGAGCGTGGAGGCTCCAATTCCAAAAGGCACTTCAACTCCTCTACTGTGAACATCCACATTGTCCCAGATGATTTTTATAGAAACTGCTCATTTTTTCACCAGGCAAATGCTACATCAGATAAAGTCCAGAGGGTTCAATACCATCTGGAATTAAGGAGTAAGAGATACAAATTCATGCATCCTGTGTTATTCCAGTTTACAACCTGAATGAACCACACAGTACAGGAGTTCAGAAAGCTGAAAAACAAAGACAGTGGAGAGAAGATTTTTAAGAAAAACTTTCTGACAGCTCAAGTAAGCCACACAAACAGTATGCTACATTGTTTGAGATGCTACATGATCATGCAGATGTGGTTTGCTCGTGCTCTTTGAACTGTAGACACAGCAGTCTGCATCAGTGTACACACAGCGGCAAATCACCCAAAACACATGCTCACATCCCTCACAGAATACAGATGAAGGTACATACATATTCAAGGGCTTGAATACAAACCACTCTCTGAAAGGTTCCTCTGCATTTTCTTCACATCATCCTTCTGTCCTCATGTATAACAAAGCAAAGACAGCTGACAATGTCCTCAAAATTACAAGTTCATAGCCTTCAGAGTAGTGCAAATCCAGCCACATTGCATAAAGCACTTCTAGTTGCCTCCTTCCTGAGAGTGTAGCTTTTCCTGGGCTGTTTTATACTGCTACAGAGGCTGTAGAGCATGTCATTTTCCCCTTTTAGCACTTTTTTAATCAATCTGCTCAACTCAGCCACATAAGTGGAATTAGCAATAAAAAAATAAGTACATTAGTTTTAAAAAGAGGTTGGTTGTTTCTCAGTAAAACACAACAGACAAATAGGCACATTAAAGTTTACTTATTTTCACTAGACTCAGATTCAAGTTAATATCAATTTTCCTGTTTTAGGATAATATCATGCACTAGTGTTACCTCCTTGAAGTCTCTATTTGGTACCCAGGCAAGCTTTGAACTTTCCCTCATAAATACTAGATGAAAGAGTTCATCTAGGCTATCTCAGTTCATGGCTGCATTAATGATTACTTTTCGAATGAACTCTGGATATCCACACTGAATGCTTAATCTCAGGCTTGAAATATGAGGTTCTATATAAAAAATTCCTAATGCCTCCTTTCACATGAAAATTCACAGAAGCAGGCATTAAAAATTGACATTCAGAGGCTGCCTCTTGCCTCCTTCCTTGTGCCACACAGAGTAACACTTCTTCTACATCTACCTATCTCTGCTGTCCTTCAGAAAATCACTGATGTCCTTGACCCATTCTGAGAAACTTCCTCATCTACCTAGAAACAGCCTTTGTGCAGGGCAACTTAACAGAAAAACATTCATCCATACATCCTTAATTCCTTCTTGGCTAAAGACAGCTTTAATTCAGCAGCTGGAAACCAGGCATCAGCACACCTGCAGCCTAACACCTGTACCTGTGCATGGTTTCAGTACAACACAGGATAACCTGTCCTGACAAAGGTTTAAATGGCCCCCTGATCCTTTTAACACAGGCCTTCAGCATACAGAGCTGTCCACATCTCTTCACACATCATCTTTCCATGACCTCCTTACAAACTCCTGCAACTTTGTATAATAGGGCACTCCTGAATCTTTTTCTATATTCATTCATAACAGCTATTAAGAATGTATCACTAAAACACAAATCTGTGCACAGTATTGAGGTCATGCCTCATCAGGGAAGTTCAAACAAAGCAGCAAAAGCATTTCAGAATGACAGCAGCAGAAAACAACAAATATTTCCATTGCTACTTTCAGCCTGCTGCAGTCACAGGCTGCAATACACAGCTGGTTCAGAATAGTCCATAGAGCATCCACACAACAACCTGCAGTTCACAAGGGTTTCCAAGCACTCTATGATGAGATTTAAACATGCAACAAAAGGCCACAAGTGCTGCAGGATGAGAACCATAAGGGTGTCACCAGTCCTCCTGTTAACAGCTATGGTTTTGCCAGCTAGAACTTCTATACCCATCAAGTGGGCCAAATATTCCTGCCATCCCAAGCTACATCAGATGCACCCTGGTGATCAAATTTAACCACAGGCATGTGGGCAAGACAAATCGACAAATTTCACATCACTACAATCAGAGGCTCATCTGTGATCCAGCAAACAGCTGGCTTCTCACTGTGACCCATTCCTACTGCTGTGGGAAAAAAAAAGAAAAAAAAAGAAAAAAAAAGAAAAAAAAAAAAAGGAGAAAATCATCCCGTCTCCTTTCAGAGCCTCCTGGTGATATCAAAATATTGAACACCCAAGGACTTGTATGAACACAGGATATAACAGAAAATACTCAGCCAAGCAGGCAGAGCTTTGAGGATGTGTGAGACTCACCAAGACACCAGGACTGGGACAGTCTTTAACACAGACTGAAATGCTCAAAGTGCATATGAGAGCTCCTTTGGCAACAGTTTACACCAAGAAACTTTGGACCCAGTCTTCTCCCCACTAGGACACCTGCATTCATTATGTTTGAGCTAATTGTGAAAAGGAAGGTAAACCAAGGCAAGGAATTGACCTGGCTAGAAAACAACCTTGAAAAAATGGGAGCTTGGCTACAGCAAATACTGCTAAAGGCAGTGCTGTATTAAGTCAATGTAATATTCCATACAATAGGTTAGATATAACTTGCCATTTCCATGACATGCTAAATTTGTCATGCAGTTTACCAACAGATCCATCTTTATCAGTGCTTTGGACATCTTTAAACATCTAAACAGCTTTGACTTTCATTCACTAAAAAACAGGCACACTCCTCCTTTTTTGCTTCCATAGTTAAACCAAGTTTTGTCTCAAGATGGGCAATGCTCTGTTATTGGGATTATTCACATACATAACAGCATGCTTCACTGCTTTGAAAGACTGTACAATAACTATGAATGTGGCAAATTCCAGGACATTCCAGATGCCTTGGAAGTCTTACCTCTGGTTCAGGTTTTAAATGGGATACTGGCCCTTTTCCTTTTAGAGGAGAGACTGGAAATAGGAAGTACCCCACAAAAATAAACCCAAGGAAAAACTAGAATGTAACAATTTAAATGCATGTGAAGTTGTGTTCATAGTGCTGCTATCAAACAGATATATCATCTTGGCTGAAAAAAGGAAATGGGGGGACGTCATGAAATCCATGCAATTGTGAAACAAAGCTGGGGAAGGGGGCTGAGGGCAAGGGTGGGATTTTAAAGCACCTATCAGACTTTGCATTCATCCTGCAAGGTAAGAAAATTCCCTCCTTATTTCCCTCCACTCATGATTAGAGAGTCATGACTGCCTCACCAGCTGTGCTTCTGGCTTATTTTAAATTCAAACTATGATACATATCTCACTTTTAGACTTTTAATAGCAATGCCTTAAAATGCAGATTGCTGGCTAAATTTAGTTACATGATTAAAAACAAATCTAACTCATCTCTTCCTAGCAAACAGAACTGCTGCATTCAAGGTTCAATAGAGGACTTAACTCTTCAACTAAAAACAAAGTCCTAACAAAAAGCAGAAAAAAAAAGAAAATCAAAGCACAATTCGGTGCTGTCTCCAAAAAAGCAAGATGCATAAAACATTAACCAGCTATGGAAAACTATCTGCAAATGCATCATAGTATACCATAGGGTTTTTGTTCAGTACTTCTGCAAATAAATTCTGCACTATGCTACTACAGCAGTATGAGTCACACACTTTTACTGACATTCTATATTTATAACTCCATGCCCTTCTGCACTGTTATATGCTTTCTTCCATACAGGCCTCTCTAACCTGGAATTTCCTTCCTTCTGCAGCACAGCATCTCTTCCTCTAACACTCCCCAGAAAACTGCAAAGACATGCAGCTCTTTCTGGACACCATTTTGGAAAAACAACACCCTTGAACTATAATAACATCCTGCATGTGCTTTTATTTGTTTCCAATTATTTTCTTGTGTCTGATTTGCTAATCTTTTGTCTGTAAAAGGACTGCTTAGATGTTTATCCCATTTGAGGCAAGATCCAGGTCCTGTTTCATTAGACCTAACACAGTACAGTGCTACAGAAAATCTTACTCAGAGATTACAAGTTACAAAATCGACATGTTTCCTAGATCATTTTATGGAAAGCATTCCCTCCAGCTGCAATGTTGCAAACATTTGTGAATTTGTCTCATTTGGAGAACACAAGATCCTGCTACTCTCAATATCCCATCACCATCTGAGCCTCAGAAGGAACAGGCATGTGTCTACAAGAGATAAACAAAGGGAAGGTAATTAAGTTCCCAATGCTAATATTTACCTTGTCAAAAGACTCAGGGGCGTGCTGTGGAAAGGCAGACACAGAAAAAGCAAAGGAAATGCTCTGGAATGGCAGAGCAGGAGAACAGGGCTTTTCCAGTGTTGTCCACCAGCTGCTTTCCCAATAATCAGAGACCAAGTTGCACAAGAAATTTCACTAGATAACAAGCCAGAGACATGCATGATTCTGAAGAGGCACAATGTCTATAAAGAAATAGAAAGCATTACAGAAATAAAGTGTTAGAAGAGTGATCCTTGGATTTGTTAAGTGGCTTGAACTTCCTCAGTCACTCCAGAAGCAGCTGAGTTCTACATCCAATGGAGTTCAACCCTAACTATGTGCTGTTCTTAAAAAAATAAAGTACAAAGAAGAGAACAGTACCACAAACCCAACAATGGCACCTCCAGAGCCTCCCAGGAGATCACCCGCCTTGTTCAGAGTCAGAATATCATTATAAGAGCAACTACAATTGACTAAGACAGAGTGGGCTGTGCACCTCAAATAATGAGCAGCGTTCCCGCTGACAGGAGGAACAAAACAGTCTAAAAGAGGATGGGAAGGAAAATTCATACCCTTTGAAGTCAAGAGATGAATAATGAGCAATAAGGTGATGTATTCTCTCTGGAATATCCCAATTTCTCCCTCCACCCACAAGAAAGTTTAAGAGTTGGGCAAGGGGGTGGACGAAGAAATAAAAGCACAACACAAGATTCCACCTGGGTATGGCAAGATGCTTAACATCAAGGAGACTGCAGGAAGAGAGTGGACAAAGGTGTAAATGGTTGCATAATGGTGAAAGTACCCAAATGCAACTTATGCCCTGAAAAAAAATCCATCTTTTACAAGGGAACACTATCCAGCAAGCAGAGTCACCTTCGACTCCTGATTTCTGTGTCTGTCTCTGAACATTGTGAGGTGTTTTCAGCATTTCAGAGCTACAGGCACAGAGCATGGGGCAAGTCCAAAAATTTAGAAACATTTTAGAAATGTTACTAATGAATGCAATGCAAGTCCATCCTGTAAAAGAATCTGCAATTCCCAGCCAAGAGGGAATGATGCTGGTGAGATTTACTTCTAATGTTTACCCAGTGAAGCAGTAGCTGTCCACAGCTACCTCTATAGAGCTACAACATCTGTATCTGCTTGCAGTGCCAGCACATCTATGTTTAAGGTTTACCTAAGTGTGTATGTGAACAGGGTTGTAATATAAGTATTGATGTGCTATGCAGCCTGTTACTAAGAGGGGCTTAGGCTTTAAAGTGAGAGAGGGGACAAATAAGGGAACTTTTCTCATTAGGAGTAAGGAGGGGACACCAGTGAAGAACAAAAAAAGCTCCTGTTTTTTCAATACCTTCTTTTCTCTGATGTTACAATGGATATCGATCAAAAGAAGCAGTTAGCCTCCTCTTCATGCTTCACACAATAGAATGAGATAGGGCAGCTTCTAAAGAAACCATGAGTTTTCTGCCGTGCTTAAACAGTTTTTCATGAACTTTGTTTGAACACTAGAGGAATCCTTCTAGTGTTCACTAGATGAACACTAGGTGAACTAGAGGAATTTTAAATAAATACCCAGATTTTGAAATCACACACAGCAGAAGTTTGTTAACTATTTTAACTATCAGCTTCTACCTGTGTGCATGGCCATGTTGTTTTTGGGTTTTTTTGGCCTTGTATGTTCTGTTTATCTCTGGCAAAGTCAACAACCAAGAGAAGCCTAAAAAAACAGGATTTAACACCCTTCTTTGTACTGCGTGACTTGTCAGGATGATTCTTCAACCCACATGAACATCTAGTAATCCACACTGCCACTCTTTTATTGTCCCCACAGCCTGACCTTAACTTCTGGATGTTTTAGTGTCCATTTTCTCCTCAGTGAACAGCTTCAGCTCCAGGCAGCTGTGTCATTATCAGGCACAAGCCTGAAATGTGTGTACAGGCAAATCCCTACAAAATATCCATCAGCTGCAAGATCCAAAATTCAAGATGAGAAATGCCAAACTGATTTTCAGTTTGCTTTCTATTTTGGGGTGGAAAGGACAAGCAGGAAAACATACTCCTAAAGGAGTTTCTGTATGTATACTTTAGGCAGCTTTATAAAGGTAAATTTTTGAAAATTCTAGAATAGCAGGATTTCCTGTATTCATGATAAAAAGATCTTAGCAAAGGTGACATAAAGCACTGTCCCTGAATAGATCTTTGACTACACAGTGCTTTTTAGATTTTTTCCTTTAGTTAGATACCGAGTAAAACAGAGAATGAGTCACCTAAGGAAATCCCACCCATCCTAGGGTTTCTCTCCTGCATGAATCAGATGCTAATACCTTCTATTCATCCAGGTCTTTGTCCCTCAAAAATAAACCATCGTGATTGTTTATTATTACATACTCTGGGCCCCATAATAGTGGATAGAGAAGAAAGCAGACCTGAACCACACAGGCTCTTAAATCCAGCAGAACATCCCAAAAACCTAAAGTGTATCCTAAGCAATTTAGAAAACGTAACTCCCCCTTCATCTGCAGAGCTCAATCTCAGCTGTTTGGAATCCATACAGAATATATGTAGCTACACTGAGAGACAATTAATTCCAAATAGGAACTACAAAAAAGAGGGAGTTCACCCTCAGTTTCAACTACCACACCACAAACTGTGGTTCCTCACAACTGGAATACTTTAAAAGCCACACACTCTTGGCAGATCTCATTATACCACCCAAGTATCAGAGCCATTCTACAAGACTAAAGACTTGAAAATTTACAGCTGTGTAAATCTCTTGTGTATCCTACAATACCTTACATCAAATTTTTTATTTCTAAACTACTTCAAAGTAATCATGAAAGGAACAATCTAGCCAGGCTTTATGGATATTTTTCCTGTTTGTGTCTAGGTTTTTAAGAAAAAAAAGTCCTGAAAAGTGCTGTTTTTCAGAGGTATTCAACTGCCACTAAGCTCTTAAAAAGCCCAAACCTATGTTTGAGTAATATGAGTCATTAGTGAGTATTAAACCTGAATAATTAATTACTAAACAGGAAATGTCACTTAAAGATTATGAAAACAAGTATTTAATGGCCTTAAAATGCTCCTAAGGTTAAATAAGATCAATGCACTTACATGCATAGGTTGTGCACACATAGCTGCTTTCAGAAGCTGAGCTTAAAATGCTCAGCTTAGTAAATGCTTAGCTTTAAAGGAAGTTATTTGAAAATGCAGTAGCCACTTCTCAAAGACCAATAAAACTAAGAGGACAGAGTACATATACATTGTTCTTGGCAATTAGTTACCATGCACATTAATTCAACCATTAGGTAATGATTGGTTCCAGTTTCTTATTCCATACAAAGTGAGTGCAAAACACTTCTACCTTACTAAGGATTCCAACTGTTTGTCTGAGACCATGTTATATCCACTTTGTGTAACTGCAGAAATTCTGAAGTGCAAATTCTCACTGTTTGTTGTGTGCTTCGCATCAATTCTCCAAGAGCACTGAGTTACCAAAATTTCAATCAATCCCATCATCCTTTTACTATATGCAAACTGTCATATGATATGATAACACCCAAAAGGAAACTGGAAATTTTTTTGCCCCCCACTCAGATCTCCCAGCTCGAAGGGGGTGTAGGGAAGAAGCCCCCAGTCCAGTCTTCCAGTCCATGCTCTTTTTGCTCAATACCAGGCCTGACACAGAGGCATCATTGTGGGTAGCTGCTGGGACCCACAGCACATGGGAGCCTCGAAGCTGAATTAAAGGCTGAGAGGCAAAAAAAGAGGTGAGTTATGTAGTGTCTGGCCCAGTCTGTCATAGCAGCAACCAAACAACAGTAGTCGTGTGAGCTCCACATATGGAACTCACTTTTGTGAGTTCCACATTTGGATCTTTCTCTATCAATACCCATGCATATGGAGCTTGGAGGCAGCTTATGACAGAAGTTAAGAAATAGTGAGTTTTGCTTCTTTTCAACTTCAAATAGGTGCATTGACAGAGACACAAGTACAATGTTAATGATTTCAGCATGGTTCAGAAGAAAGGGTTTGACATATAACAAAACAGAAACAGTCAAACAGAAGAGCAACTGGCTTAGATAGTGCCAGCAGTTCCAGCTGCAAGTAGTCAGAAGAACTAGGAAGACAAGGACACCTATGGCCAAACTATTCTTCATTTAAGAAAATTTGTATCAGCTTTGTACCCTGGTTTCACAATAATTGTGAGAAGGGACACGTTTTCAATGCAATTATCATCATCATCATTGCAAGAGCTTAATTTGCTTTAAGAGAAAAAGAGTAAGAAAAAATGAACCCCCAAGGAATAGCTCAGAGCCAACAAGGTGCCTTTCTCAGCCCACAAAACTACAGCTCCTCTTGCACAGCTGCTCTGGCGCTGGAGGATACTGAAAACAAAACACCACATTTACAGATCTCCAGCACACAAGCACATACTTATTAATGTATCTGACCTTGTTTATTACATTTGCTAAATAGATGGGTAGCCATAACCTGCAGCAATCCAACTACAGAAACCAAAGGAAGAAAAAAAAAGGAAAATTAGAGAAAGTAATGAATTCCTTATCTCACCCACTAATGACTTGAACAAAATCTAAACCAGATCCACATTTTAAAGCCACATTTTTTTCTAAACGCTTTTTAAAGATGAAAATTCTGTCAAATTGGGACAGTTACGTTATTTATGTCCACAACAATCACTGTTCTCACTAGTAAAGGAGAGGCTATGGCACACACACACAAAAAAGAAAAAGCGGGGGAACATATTCAATGTAATAGTCCCTCTTTCCATACGTGGTCTAAAGCCCCAGAACATAATGCTGAATGATGAGTGAGTCATTTTCCAAACTCCTCCAATTATGGAGTACTTGGTAAAATACATCTGGACAGGACTAAGCAAGTGTGAATCACACAACCATAGAATCATTAAAGCTGAAAAACAATTCCAAGATCATCAGGTCCAACTGTCAACCTAGCACCAATGCCATGTTCACTAAAACATGTCCTCAAGTGCCATATCCACAGGTTTTTGAATACTTCCAGGGATGGTGACTCCACCACTTCCCTGAGCAACCTGTTCCAAGGAAGGAGCAGGCCCTTCCATGAGAGGAAGCCATAGGCAGAAGATCCAGGACAGAGCATCCTTACGTACCTTATCTTCCCCTTCTGCTGTGGGAAGGCACTCTGCAGGCTGCCCCACATGTAGGAGGAGAACAGATTGGAAAATTTTTGACAGTTGTTTTCCTTCTGTTAAGCTCGTTTTTACTCATGAGTTAATTAACAAAAATACATTTAAATCCTACCCTTCCCTGGCCATCTGAATCTCCATTGGCCATTGTAAAGTCACAGCTCACAAAGGGAATTTCAAACATTGAGATAAGTTTCTTTGTCCCTAATGCCGATCACTGATATTTCTATTTTACAATTATTACCTTCAATCATTTACAGCTGGAAGTTCCCAGCAGTAAGGAGAGGTAAAAGACAGAAGATAAAACTCAATTACTCAAAAGATGATGTTAGGAAGATTCTGTGACAAATCTTTGCATATGAACAACTCTCAACACTTGATAATAACCTTTCAGAACATACCTTCAGTTCCTATTGGACCCAACCTCCTCTTCAGTGACCAAACCACTGAATCAATTTCTTCAAGACTTTTATCAAAACCATGTAGAAGTAACTCCCAGCAGGGAACAGCATGAATAGGAGTGTAGAATCATAAAGCAAACACACAGACACACACACACACTCTTAACATTTTAGTTTAAAAATAAAGCTAAGGAATGATGCCAGCCCGCGAAGCCAAAGAAAATGCCAAAATCTTCTAGGTTACAGCTATCTAGAACAAAACTTTAAAATAATCATTGTGTAAGTTGAACACCAATGAAATGAATGTGTGACAGAACAAGGAGACAGCTCTGAAGACAATACAGAAAAGGTGGCTATTTCCATATGCATCTAGAACCTTTCAACCTGTAATTGCACACCAAATTTCTCACAGCTCCCAGTGTTCATTTCTGAATTTTGGTCCCCAAGCTTGTGCATTTCTTTTTCTCCTCTTGACATGCTCTACACTTTATAATCAAATGCAGGAACTTCAAGATAGGTCCTGAAGCTTCAAAATTGACCCCTGAGGCAGCTGGACAAAGGCTTTTCTTTTTTGAACACTCATTTCTTGAACTCAAGTTCTGCTTCAAACAGGGTTACCTATTTATTTGGAGATTCTGATTAAGCTATTTTTTAGTATGTCACCTGTATTCCCAAAACTCAGCATCCTTCCACTAAAATACAGCTACCTCATGTAGGGCTCCAATTTCAAACTCTCAGCTGCTGTGTCTAAAAAGAGACAAGCATTAAAACAAAAAAAGTATATGATATATATGCATGTACACAAATTAGTATTTGCTGTCCTAGGGAGCTGCTGAAAAATTCAAGGTAGAGAAAGTTTGCTTTCCAGAGGAAGGCTGCAGAGCCTGGATTCAAGAGCAAACTGGAAAGGACCTCTAGTGGGCTGAGGCTGTGCTGCTCGGGTGCCAGACACGTCGTTCCCCTTCACCTCCCTGCAGCTGCACACCATGGCAGCAAAGCCCAACAGCTTTACCTTGTGACAGCCATCAGAAAAGGCACCTAGAAGGGCAACTACAGCCTCTGTGAAAGACTGAAACGCTAAAGGTTAATGACTCAAACAAGACCATTAGAAGTACTCCCTCATTCTGCTCTCGGTGCTTGGAGGGACACACTGTCATTTGCTTCAGAAAAAACAGGAGATGGTTTCTATTTTATCCTGTAGGTCACTAACATGTCAGACCCCTTCAGAGTGGTTTTATGTGGCCTAAATGACATGACATCAAGGGACATTCAAAGATGCACAAATTCAGATGCACATTTGGAATGAAGATTCAGAATATTATTCAGACCATGTCACGGGAATTTGTTCTTCCAAGAGTTTTTAGCTGTAGGCAGTTTTGCACAGGCAGCAGAAACACAATTTACTTCAATAACTGCGTTTTTGAAGTAACTTTCTGAGTGAAAGAGCTTGGAATTCTTTATCTGAGCTCAAACAAAGCATAACTTCATGTGACACTATGTGAAAAATAGATTAGGGAATGTATTCAGGAGAATACACAGATAATAAACCAGGCCAGATTAAGGAAGGTTATTTATTAGACATCCCAGTGAAAAAGAAAATATCTTGTTTTGAATGGAAGTTGATGATTCACCTCTAAGTCTTTACAATACCTCTCTTGCTATTTTTAGGTTTGCCTTCAAGTCAGACTGGTTCTATCATTCCCCAAAGTAGCCTAATTTACATCTTCAACATTACAGACCACAGCTTAGCTCTCTTTTAAATGACCTAAGCAATAACCTCTGTTTCAGCAGTTACCCTCAAAGTGTTTGCATTAACTTAAGAGGGACCACAAATTAAAGCTGACGTAGTTAAGGAGAGCAATGCAAGGCAGCTGCTCATTATTCACAGATAACATCACCTATACTGCAGTGGTGCTCCTTGTGCCATTAAGCAGAGTGCTGGATAGGAAGCAAACTTTGTACAGAGTGGTTGTCTGAAGAGAACAGCGCCTGTACTTGGAGTCCAAGGCCACAAGAATGCACCTGGTTCTCTCCTTCACATGGAGCAGCAACAGCACTGCCCTGACATCAATGAAAAGCATTCCTGAGAGTCACTGGACACAAGCATTCACACAGAAAACAGAAAATGAACCAGCAAGTTTATTAAGTCTCATCATCAGGGACCTGATCAAAGAGCAAGCAGGGCTTCTCAACCTTCACCTTTTTGGACAAACCATCATCAACTAGGACCACCTCTACTATCAGAATAACTTACCTAGAAAGAGCACTGGTGATGCCATAAGGTCTAACTGTGCTTCCCTCCTCTGTAGGAAACAGTAATCAAGGCAGGAAAAGAAAGCACTCTGCTGTCTTGAAGGGTTATGTGAGTTATTTAACAGTAAGTTTACAGTGGAAAGAGCCCCCAAAGATACCTCTATAATAAAATGAATAAGGAATTGAAGTTGATGAGGATCAGTTAAAGGTAAGGATTAAAAACACAACCTCTCATGAAAACATTCCTTAATAGCTTTAAGTCAAGGAATTAGTTTCTCAGGAATTAATGTCTTGAATCCAAACTGCTTTATGATATAAAGAACAACAAATGAAAAGAGTTGATCAAACTCTAAAAAGAAATGACAGGAAACCTCTGCTGTATGAGGTAGAACATAGAATATGAAAGAGATGCAGATATTAAAGTGATTTCAGGTGCAATGAAAATCCCCTGTAAAGAAAGAATGGGGAAGAAATTGAAATGAGTTGTGCATTTTGCTTTATGTTACAGTACAAAATTTTGCCAGCAGCATGAAGGAAAAACAAAGCAAGTCTTAAAACAGGCCAGCTTACATAAGAGGGAAAGACAGAGACAAAAATATTTATGCTGCGTTCCTTTTTTCTGATAAACTTGATAACTTGCTTGGACTCACTTTAAAACTGTCAAACCACTGCAACCATGAAAATGGCAACTATTCCTCCAGATGGTTGCTTTTAACAACATCACTCTCTCATTACTTTTCACCCTTCCATTAGTTCTGCAGCCAAGCACTGCTCACCTGGCAGATAAAGATCAAAATGTCATTTTGAAATGGCAGAGTTTGTGAATTTATGCATTGTGTGTCGAGTGTTTATCCACCCAGTTCCTTCCTGTGTCTTTCCAATGAGAAGAGTTTTTAGTTACTATCAAGACAGCTGCAATAACAAGTTTTTTATTATTACTACTCTGACCAGGATTAATGTTATGGAAAAAAGAATTCAAACAGAACTCCAAGTATTTGTAACAGCCTCTTAAAATTCAACTACCTTCTGTGGGAAACACCACTTGAGAATTCACATACAGAAACAAATTTTAGACTACTAGATTTTGCGTTGTGGTGAGTTTATTAGTTAGAAAAGGCTTGTCCTTTCATGCAGCAAAATCTCTGTACACTGCAATGTCTTTCTAAAGTATGTTTTTATCTTCCACAATGAGCAGAGAAGCATCATACTACAATATCCCTTCCCTCCATTTTCCTGAGTCCAAAAATCACTCTATTTTGCCTCCTTTCCACTAACTGGGGAACTGTCCAGAGTAAAGGAAGCAGCAAACGTTTGTATCAGTATCTCTAAAGTGAAGTGAATGCAGCCTTGTGGATTCACCAGACAATCCACTGGAGGGCAGGAAGAAAATGACATATAAATATTTTAATTTATTAATATATTATTAACTGTTTTAATTATTTAAGCCAAGAAAGTAATGTATTTTAAGTAGTGTTTGTCTTTATCTTATCCTTTGTAAAATTTCTATTGTACGTATTTTACATTTTGCATATTACAGCATTATATGTCCATAATTTATAAATAAATAAGTACAAATATATTGGGGGCTGCAGGCTCAGAAAAAAACTTTACTGATCCATAACATTTGGGAATCACTGGTTTATGACTTCAGCACCAGGAAACTGAAGCAACATTTCCTCCTTTGCTAGAAGGAGGTAAAAATACTTGTGGGAAGAACTGCTTGCAGGGGACAGTTCTCAAGTGGGCTGCATTTTTCAGTTATTCAGCTGCAAGTTTAATGCAGCGAATGATCTTCCAGAAAGAGTTAAGTGCTTCAGCTCACACTACATCTAGAAGCTGAACAACCCTTGAAATTCCCACAGGATCCTGATTGGAGTCTGGAGGCTGCCAAAGGCCATTCAAAATCTTATTCCAGATGATTTAGGTTCTGGTCCATTGCTCTTCCAAGAGATTTAAAATTCTAAATACATAAAATATGGTTTCAGCAATAACTTGTGCCACTGCATCACTTGGCCAGTTTTCTAATGCAGATGTAGAAACTCAGCCTATTTTTATATAAATTCTTTTAAAACATTCACTAGCAAAACACCCCTGCTAGTCACTTGACACACTTTTTGTTGTTGTATAAAAACACCTACTGAATATTACATGTCTGTAATACCCACAGATAAGTATCAAGTAAGTGAAACACTGGAGTTACTAAAACTCTGGGGAATTTTATTTAAGGGGTATGCTCTACTAAGAAATAGCAAAGGAAAAGAAACCAAATTGTCAAAACTCACTCTTTAAAAATCAGGTTATCCTGACTAATGGCTTCTTTCTACCATTTCTGTTCCAGTGAGGATGACATCAAGCACTTAACAGCTACACAATTTGAGATAAATTCTTTTACTCCACCTGAAAAGTTTCCAAGCAGCTCACAGCACTGATTGCAGCTTTGAAATTTTTAGTATAGCAGCCTCTAAAAATCAGAGTTGAGACATTTCTTACAAATAGCTAAGAAGTTTTTAACACATTTCTCTCACATACTTTGATGTCAAACAATGAACGCTATGAAACAGAAAACAACCAATTTGTTTTACCAGTCACACATCACAGCCCTGGCTGTTCCTTTTCCTTATGGAAGACTTCCACCCTCTTGTTAGCCTTAACTATGGCACCACACACTGAGCAACAGGAGAAGCAAAGAACACAAACACCACAAAATAGCTTCCCATGCCTGTCTTGCCTTTCCATCTCATCTACCTTTTCCACTTGCCTTTGTGTTTCATGCTCAGATGAGCTTCACCAGATCAACTACCCCTTTACACATGAATATCACTGTTACATAACCTCCTCTCATCTGCTCCAAGGTAAGAATCTGACCCTACAGCCCCTATCCACGGCAGCCTTCACCCTGTCCTCATCACAAAGATTCCCAGGAAAATACAGCTTCAACATGAAATCTGCTTTTGTTTTCATCTTCAGGGAATGCTCACTCTTCAAGCGTAATGAAGCCTCTTTTTACCTGTCTTTTCCAAATATTTTCTGTTTGACCACAAATACACACATAAACCAGCTTGTTTTAATTTACTTAATTTAAATTACTTGATTTTCTTCTCAATATATTATATTTTTGCCCTTAATCCCCTACTAAAAGAGCAGCCAAAGGATTTTTGTCCTCATAATTTTTCAAGAGACAACTGAACTTGGGTGCAAAACTGTGTGTGCAGCCACTATCAGTGACAAAGAACACTGCTTGCCTGCAACAAAGACAACTTACAATTTACTGTTTGGGTGCCATGTTACTGCTTTTTAAATATCCTACCTGTCTGTGCCACCAGGTGGGTCCAGCCACTCCAAACTGCTCCGATCTTTTCATGTGAGAAACACTGAGTGTCAATCTTCTTGGGCTCAGCAAGAAAGATGTCTCTGTTCACCAGCTGCCCGTGTTTGTTGCTGCCCCAGACATACAGGTGTCCTTCACCTACAACAGACAGAGAAGTAAAATCTGTTTAAAGGGATGTAGATCTAATACCACCAGATTCAGGCTCTGTCTCAGTTCAATGATGTTGAGGAAAGAACATTTCATTCAGTTTGTATTCTCACTGTATGCTTTTTACTACCATTCTTTACCATTGTAACTGGGATATCAGAAGTATTTGCAAGGGCCTTAACAACACAGCCTATTTTCTGAGGGCTACACAGACTCCCTGTAGCAACGAGAGCTTCCAGGTCAAACTGCCTAGATGTTTATAGCAAAGAGTAATTTTTATCAAAAAGCTAACCACAGTAGTGAATTTCTCTGAGTAAAAGAAAATGCATCTCGGAGACGTTCACAGAGCAGTCCCTCTCTGTCCACCCTGTCCTTGCAGGCCAGCTATTATTTCCACTCCAAAGCTTTAATTACATCCAGTAAATAACTTCCAGGACTGCAGCAAATAATTCAAAGCCTGGATGGCTGCTCCTGCTCTGCTTTACAGTCTCCCAGCCTCCCTACAAGAGCTAGACTCCCAGCTCTGCTCATACCAATTCCACCTCCTTCAGCTCGAGCAAATTCAGTAAATCCCCCAAAGCAGGGACAGTCCAGTGCTCCTGGACTCACCTTGCACAGTCACTTCCTAAAGGAATTGGACATGCAGCTATGAACACACTACTAAAGCAGGCATCACCCATCACAGGGCGAAATTAAAATATCATCATGCCAGACAGTTGAGACACTTCTGTAAACACTCCATATCTTCTCCACTCCTGTTCTAGAACAAGCATTTCTTCAAATGCACACTCCAGGATTCCAACCACAGGGATAAATCTTTTTACAGAAAAACCCACAGTACTTTATATCAATGCAAGCTGGGATTGCTCACAGCCTAACAACCAGTGGACACCAACACAGTGACTGCTCAGATGAGTCCTTCTGCAGGACATGACATATCATTAGTTCCATCTTTTCATGACAAAACCATTCCTCCCAGGTCCTAGCCTCCACAGGCCTAGGATTAAAAAAAAAAATCCACAGAAAACACTTAAAGAGAACATGAGCTGTCAGGCCTCCCTAAAGTCTTTGCCAGCCTGCACAAGCTGGAAGCATAAGAAATAAATCTTGCACACATGATCTTGTACTTTACTGTGGGCCCAAAAAGACTGGAAGCCATATAAGTTCCAGGGTGGAATTGTCTGGAGCACTATCAAGGCATCAGGATGTCTCAGGTCAGCACTGAACTCATTACAACCACCATGGCAGAAGTAAATATTTCAGAGAGAAAAGAACAAATAAAGCAGAACGTAGGCTACAGTATATTTAATAATCTGAGTTTGGTAACAGCAACAGAAAGAGTAAGCCAGGAGAATTCCATTATACTACTCCTGGTGAAAAACAGGCAAGGAATGGGAGTGGGGGGAGAAGCCAGCACTGACAGTCATCTGCAGGACTTGCCATGTTCCTCTTTAAAACAACACAACTGAAATGAAAAGGAAAAAAAGTCAAGCAATTGTTTCATTCAAATTTTTGAATTCTCCCCTGAAATTAATAAACTCCTTCCCAGCATGAAATACACACTTCTGGAAAGAGGGGAAAAAAAAAAAAGAAGAGGTGACAGAAACACAACAAATTAAAACACTGTGGCTATTCATGTTCCACATTAAAATGCACTGCCTCTGTCACCTCTTTTACAGAAGGTGTATTTGCTTTATCCTGGGAAAAGTCACATGCTCAACCCTCATCTCATTTCTTGAGTAGGTTTGAACAAAAACTTAGACACTGAGTCTTAGCACCATATTCTCAGCCCTGGAGGGTGTTCAGGGCAGTTTGGATACCAGTAGACTCTACCATCCTTTTTTCCAAGAACCCTTATTCATGTTTACAACAACCCACATCAACAGCTGTGTCCCAAACCTGCCTGGCTGCAGGTATTTGATATTCCATCAGCAGGGGACTCATGGAACAGAGGCAGAGAAAACTGCACCACAGTGTAAGGCATTCCTAGAAAAAAAAGACCCATTTAAATATTACACCCTGCAGTAGTATCTTTATTATATCAAGCATCTTTAAAATGCAAAATATTTTAAGTAATAACCATCTTGCAGGATGAAGGGCAGCAACAGCATCACATTATAAAAGTCTTTGGCACTTACTTTGTCAATCTTGGTCCCCCTGCTGCCAAATAGAGCGCTCTCTTATATAAAAAGCAAGAGCATGAAAGAATAATCTGCTCACTGTCTAAATAGAGAGTGCCAATTATCTAAAGTAGATTTTATTTGTTCTTGCAGTTTGTCTTCACTAATCTTGCATACACTTTGCATCTCTGAATTCAATACAATTTACATCTTGGAACATCTCCCTGTACAACTAAATCTCTACAGATCTGCATAAGCAAATACTCCAGTCCTCCTTTAATGATGACAGAGGTACCAGATGGCTGCAGATTTGCTAAGAACTTGTTCCTGTGAAGTTTGGCAAAGACTTGTCTTCATAAGGTTCAATATATTTTACACACTTCAAAACTGTAAGATTACAGCATGAAAGCTATTCTGTTTCCCCTTCTCCCAATCTGTCAAAATAAAAAGAAATCTTTATTAGACTTTCATTACTGGATACTCAGTACTCCAGCATGGGAACACTGCCTAAGGATCAAAGAACAAATGGCAGATATTATGAAAGTGCCTGATGAATTAAAGCAACTTCCTACTCTTGAAATAAGCTTTGTGCTCTTACACCACAGATCTGCACACTGTCACAGTGGAGCCTAAGGCACCTCAGACAGCTCCAGGCCCTCACACCCCTGCACTGCCCCAGGCAGAGGCATTAGCTCACACTGCTGTGGCTACCCTGCTTCTGGGAAAACCACCCAGCACACCCCTTCTCCACGGGCAAAGGGTTGCACTGGTTCCAGCAGTAACCAGTTACCCAAGAGGGCATCCTGCTGCAGCTCCAGAGACTTACAAATCCTTTAATGGTTTCTAGCCATTAAGAACCCAGACCCTGAATTACATAAGGGCTAAGCTCACACTTGATCCCAAGAAAAACACACAAAATTCAGAGGACTTGAAACATGAGTCCAGCTCTTAAAACAAATGGAAGTTCTCAGAGTGCAAAACTACTACAAAACAGTTACCAGCACTAACTAGGCCAGGTCAAATTTAACCGGTTTTACCAAAACTGACATTTCAAAAGCAGAGGAACCTTTGAAGGGTGAGATGAGGACTTTCACCTCTATACCTGAGGCCTACCTGTGAGGGACACCGAATGATAGGAGCCTGCAGCAACTGTCTTCACCTTTACATCTTCCAGGCCTAGAAAAAATGCAGTCACATAAAATTTCTACAGCAGGTATCAATTCACACACCAACATGCATATGAGTGTAACAGGATGGTGATGACTTCTATAAAAAAGGGCTCTGCCTTTGGGCCCCAGACATGGCAGGACTCATCTTCCCCACAGATCATGATGTCTATGACCATTCTTATCCTTCAGGCACTCCACTACATGTTTACAATACTATATGGCCTTATAAAAATGAAGATACGTACCACTCCAAATTATATTTCTGCTCTACCCACCCACCCAAAGGAAGCAGATTCCTGGATTACCTGCCACTTCACAGGGTTCCTTTGCTGTCAAGAACAGAGGGAGGGTTTTTCCTTGGCTTGCACGCTTTGCCAGAGATGCCATCCCAGTCCCCCACTGCAGCACCAAACCGCCGTCTTGTCAGAGAAAACACAAATAAAAGAGATTAAAACACATCAACCACCAACAAAAATCACTTCACACATTAATGAACAGTCATTTGTTCAAGTCATTTTCACCGATTCAAATTACACTTTAAAGGACCTTTATGCCAAAAAACATTCAGATAACCCTAGTGAAGTCAGCAAGCAATAAACAGCTGTAGTCTCAATATATAGGTGAGAAAACTAAGAGGCTGGGAAACTATTGGAGACTCAGTAACAGAAGTCCTGTGATTGCACTACCTCAGGAATGGTTACAAAGTTCTTGTACTTTCTCTTCCCTTTCCCTCTCTTGATGCCAATTTGTGCAGTGCAGCACAGGGAATCTCCAATTCCCATTATTCATACAAGCACCAGAGATCTCACTATTCTTCCAAGAATAGTGAGATCTCCTCCTGTGCACTTTCAGCTCCACTACCTGGAATCCATACTGAAGTTCATGCAAAACTAAACCAAATACAAGAGCAGGTATAGTTTGTTTTTCCTCAGTTTTAACACAACCACACTAAAAGGAAGGGTTTGATTTTTACTGTTACACCATGAACAAATTCAGAGTCTCTAGTAACAGCAGGAGAAATATTTCGTTTAATTCTTGTGATTTTCCAGGTGTCAATTTCAATTACATGATTTTAAAAGCCACTATTTATGTGGAGTTCCATTTTGAAGCACCTTATACAAACTGAAATTACTTTGCATACTATAACAAGTTCAAATCCTAAAATACTTTGATTGATCAGAAACCCTTTTTCCTGAAAAAATCTTTTATGTTTTGTTTCAAAATAAGAAGGAAATTAGTATGTTTTCGATCCATCAGAAAATTAACTTGTTAATAAACCCTCACTCTGAATTCTTGGAAAGTTTTTCCCCATGATTTTCCAGGAAGATGGTTCTAGAATGTTTACTATTCATGTTACTTTGTCCCAAAATCTTACAGTCATTACTTTAAGGTGTATTTTTCCCATGATATTCAAAATAAATAGTAGGCTAGATAAGTTTCATCCTTTTTTCCTCCCTCTCCTCCTCCAAGCCATTAAAATTCCCTTTCATTTATTACTGAAAAGATATTAAAATTATGACATACTTACCTGTAGCAGCAAGGGCATGTCTCAGTCCTGCAGCAACATTCACCACCTTCTCTTTGAGAGACTAAGCAAATAAAAAAAAATTATAATTTAGTTGCTTTTTGCATCTATTGCCTCTAAAAACAACAAACCAAACAGAAGAGGAAAACTACGAAAATACTGCTCACAATTCCAGCCTGCATGTCCCAATGCATATCAACATTTTGCATCACAAAGTAAGTAAATTTTGACCAATAAAAATTAGTGGGAACATCTTCAAGAAATAAAAAATAATCAGCAAAGCAACTGGATGCACAGCATTTTGGCAATAAATAAAAAACCACAGTCAAAATATTCTGATGAAAGAAGAAACGTTGGTGATACAAATATGTTTATTTATTAATTTTAACTCGGTGTTCCTCAAGAATTACACCAAAACTTCCACAGTAAATACTGGTGATAGGCAGTACTATGTTGCATTAAGCTGCCAAATTACTGATGGAATTTTGTTTTCCATTGGAGAAAACCTTGAAAGTTTCCCTCCACACCAACAGATCTCAAGAATTATGTAAAATTTCCCTCTTCTGTTACCTCCTATCCCATCCTGTCTTGGTCTTACAGGGTTTGGCAAACCCTCTAGATATCTATCCTTGGTGGAAAAGCAGCATGTTTATTTAAAAGAGGTGGCATCAAGCACAAGAATTTAAGGGATACCAACCAAAAGAGCAAATATTTAGCATGAATAGTTTGTTTAGTGAGGGATGAGAGAAACTCACATCAGCACTGCCAATACTACCAAATTTTAAGGTACCACACTGCAATGGATGCTCTCAGGAAACATCAAGGGCACAGAAACATCAAGTGAACTAACTCCTACTCACTAGAGTCACCTAAGGGATCAGCTGCCCTCCTTCTCCTACAGCAAAAAAGCAACAAAGGAATATCTGGCATGAGCCATGATGCTGAATAATTTCTTGTCTGAGAAGTGAAAGAGTCAACTTTCTGTTAGAAATGGGAAACTTCTTCATACAGCAAGAAAAGCAGCCTTAGCCTTTCAATTCACCTTTGGGCCTCAACTTTATAAGCTTATCTGTAGCAGAGAGGCACTATAAAAAATTAGTTGAAGAGTCTGGCTTAATGCCCATTGAGGTCAGATGACCTCTGTAGCTGCTGGAAGCAATATAAAGCACAATACCTGCTAAATCTTTACCTCAATCTTTTGTGGAATCAAGCACAGGCCTGAAATTTGAGGAAGTCCCAGCTGTCCAAAAGAGTTTGACCCACAGGACAACACTAGGCCAGATCCTGCAAAAAATCAAGTGTTAGAGCAGGATCAGTAAACCCATGAGCAACAGCACTGTAACATTATAACAAGCACAGTAACACAGCCAAGTAGCTCAAGAAATGACCTAACATGTCCCATTACAAAGCCCCTGAGACCAAAGGCTTCTGGTCTTACACACCATGTCCAGGAAAGGTCTCAAGTTCACTGGGACACAAGGAACAGAGAGTGATTAGCTTGCAAGGCAAGCAGCTTAAAACCTGTGAGTGCCAGCACAGAGAGTCACAGAACAGTTTGGGTTGGGAGGGACCTAAAGATCATCCAGTTCCAGTCCCCTGCCATGGGCAGGGACACCTTCCACTAGATCAGGCTGCTCAGAGCCCCATCCAGCTTGGCCTTGAACACTACCAGGGATGGGGCATCCACAGCTTCTCTGGGCAACCTGTGCCAGCACCTCACCACCCTCCCAGGAAAGAGATTCTTCCTACTAACTAATCTAAACCTGTCCTTTTTCAGTTTAAATCCTTTGCCCTTTGTCCTATCTCTACAAGCCCTTGTAAAAAGTTCCTCTGCAGCTTTCCTTTGGCTCCTTGAAGGTTCTGAAAGGTTGCTATAAGGTCACTCCTATCACAGATGTCCCAGGGCAGGTGCAGCCTTTAGTTTATGATGGGGCTGTGCTGCTTTGTGACCACAATGCACCATACAATACAAGGCATTATAATTACAGGGGTACAGTAGTTCCTTTGCTAAATCTATGTCTGATGTGCAAAATACAGAAAACCATGGCCTTAGTTATGCCTTTTTTATTCAAAGTAGGTAGTACTTACTATTCACTGCTCCACTGATGTCAGAGTGTTTTCTCATGTGGATGGGACTACTCAAGTAAGGAGCTACTAAGATTGATTATGGATGTCATGACCAGATACTTGATAATAGTTGTAAACAAGTCCTGAATCCATTACTCTGAGAATTTTTGAAAGTGATCATCAGTAGCATTTGCTATAAAGATAAAGCCATCGTTCAATTATGCCATGTTTCAGAGAATGGCTAAATCCTGAATTCATTGCTAAATGAAATTCCATATAAGGTTAAGAGAATTTGTCCAGGGTTAAGACCTTCTCCAAGCTGAACAGCCCCAGCTTTCTCAGCCTTTCCTCACAGGAGAGGTGCTCCATCCCTCTGATTATCTTGGTGGCCTCCTCTGGACTCACCCCAACAGCTCCATGTCCTTCCTGTGCTGGGACCCCAGAGCTGGGTGCAGGATTCCAGGTGGGGTCTGAGCAGAGGGACAGAACCCCCTCCTTGCCCTGATGCCCACGGGGCTCTGGATGCAGCCCAGGACACGTTTGGCTCTCTGGGCTGTGAGTGCCATGGCTGGGCCCTCCAGCCTCTCACCACAGCAGCCCCAGCTCCTTCAGGGCAGGGCTGCTCTGATCTGTTCATCCCCACCCTGTGCTGATACCGGGGCTTGTCCTGATTCAGGTGTAGCACCAGCACTTAGCTTTGTTGAATTTCCTGAGGTTCCCAGCCCTCTGCTCAAACTCGTCCAGATCCCTCACATTACACAAGCAATAGCATTGTGGAACTTTCAGTGTGATCTCTACGTCAAGGCTTTTCTTCAGCTCTTAAAGAGAAAGATTTACCTGCTAATATGATTGTAAAATCCCAGCCACATGCAACTTGTTTTACACAAAAGCCAGACAGGGCAGTGC
Organism: Prinia subflava; assembly: GCF_021018805.1. Taxonomy (NCBI): domain Eukaryota; kingdom Metazoa; phylum Chordata; class Aves; order Passeriformes; family Cisticolidae; genus Prinia; species Prinia subflava. The sequence continues at coordinate 14,987,404 of NC_086251.1, forward strand.
ACAAAGTAAAACGCAGCACATCCTCTGTGTGATTCAATCCCAACTGCCCATCTTTGTTGTGACCACATACAAAGAGTTGTCCTGTACCTGGAAGAAAAAAAAAAAAACCAAAACAAATTGTGTTCCACTTCACAGATTAAAAAGAGAAACCTACATCTGTGACAAACAAGGACAGCGATTACATGTCACTTTAAGCACTGCAATCAAGTAAAAATTAGAAGAAACAGTTTTTTCTGGTGCATCAGAAACGTTTCTGAATTATTGCTGGGAAGAGCTGGGTCTGTCAAGGGAGACAATCCATATGGTGAGACAGGCAACTCTCACACTAAGGTGCTTTTCTGATCATGTTCACATCTGTCTGTATTCCTTCTTTATCATAATTAGCTGTGGCATACAGCACAACCTTTCAAGGGCCAGATGTTATCTCCTGCTCCCTACCTTAACACTTCTTAAAACTGAATAACTTTCTGACTCCTACCTCCCACCCACCCCCCCTCCTCAATATAGAAAATTCTGCTCCTTGGTATTAAAAAAACAGCTGAAGAAAAAGTCCTCACACAGCCATGAAGTAACCATACAATATATGAGCAACAGGAATATCCCCAATTTCCCCAAATATCGAGTTAACTGGGAGAGAGGAAGCTGTTTTGCAACTAAAGATTGTACTTGCTCAGAAACAGCAGCCACAGAGAGGTGGCAGCACTGAACCAACAGGGAAACACAGAAAAAATTATTAAAAGCCAAATACCCCATGCAAGAGCCGTGTTTTTACCAGTGATAACTGCAGAATGTCCCCCTCCTCCAGCAATGCTTACAATGTCTTGACATTTGCAGGAAACACCTTTCAGGGCCTGAGGAACCAGCACATCCTCTTTATGACCAAGACCAAGTTGTCCATGGCTGTTTGCACCCTTCAAATACAAACAGAAAAATAACACTGTTTTTTGAAAGTTAACAAAAGAAGCACACATATACTCCCGAGGACAAACAAACATATTTGGGATATGCCACGGGTTAACCTGCTCCTAAAAATCCCCTGATATGTCACATAGGAGTCCCAGGATTACAGACCAGGACTGTCCTAACTTTGCTGTCATTAAGGGTGTCTGTGCAGCCCCAGTATCTCAAAAAGCATACTGGAATACAAACTGGAATAAAATTTTAACTGCAGACTCATAGTTTAAAAGGAGCGAAACCTTTCTCTCAAGATGATTATCACATGTTTGATTTTAATGCCAATGATTCCCACTCATCACTAAGGTCTTATTCATGCTACTGCTTTCTGGCAGGCTACCTCCAAAATGAGAACAGAAAGACATGTTACCTTGTTCTGGAACCTAAACAAGTAAATCAGAAACATTTACACCTCACTAACTAAGTCTTTTAAATTAAAGAGGTCCAAATGATAATACACCAATTATAGGCAGTATAAATGTACAGGTACAAAACTATAGCTACTAAATGCACCATGGAAAGCAGCAATTGCCAAGATGATTAGCAAGTCAGGGAATTTCGCAGTCAATTTCAGCTCTGTGTCCAACAGTTCAACCTTCATTCCCATAAAAGGTGACACCATAACCTTCCCCATCCCACAGTGCAGCAGCAGCAGCACTCCAACCCACAGTGCTCCCAGCTGGTGACCCCCAGGAAATACTCTCCCCACCTCACCTGTGCACCCCTCTGCTCTCAAGTTGCCCTCCACCGTCCCCCGAAAGAAGGTTAAAAGGCCGCATTCCGCAATAAACACTGTGTACCCACACAATCACCGCCACTCGAGACAGACTGGCCCGGCTGCTCGGCCCCGGCCAACAGGTGGCTGAGGTGTCGGGAGCGGGGCTGCACAGCCACGCAAGCTGTTGTCCCACAGCCCCTACTGGGGATACGCGCTTTACAGCGTGCTACAGGCGCGATTCTTGTGAAAAGCTGTGTCACAACCTCCCGTTTTAGCATATAACCCGCAGTGAATTTTCAACCCTTCTAAACCGGGCAAGCCGCGATGAGGTGCGGAAGGCGCCGCGGGGCTGAGCGCCACACGCGGTGTCCCAGCGCCGGCACCCCTGCGGCCGCCGCGCCCGCACCAGCCACGGCCCCACAGAGCCGAGCAGCGTGAGGGATGCCCTGCCACGGCTCCCGGACCTGCTGCGCCCCCAGGTGAAACCGCGGCGATGTTCCCCTGCGGGCGGGGACGCCGCGGCCCCGCTCCCCCTCCTCCTCCCGAGCGCCGCAGCAGCACCCCGGCAGGGCGAGCAGCGGCCCCGCCACCCTCCGGCCCCCGGGCAGCAGGAGATGCGGGCTCCCGGCCGCGCCGAGGGCGCACTCACCCAGGCGAACAGCCGCGGCTCCATGGGACGGGGCCGGCGGCTCCCGGCGCTTCCCGCCGCCCGCGGGCCGGGCAGGAAGGGGCGGGCACGGGGCGTGATCGCAGGCGGGCAGCGCCTGAGCCGCGCCGGGGAGCGCCAGCGCCGAGCCGGCTTCGTGTTTGCCAGCAAAGTCCGCACATGTCAGAGGTTTATGTCCACAAATGAGACAGAGGCGTCCTGCAACTTTATCCGAATAACGGGAGAGAGTCCACTAGGGCACACACTGGTGAGGTTTCCTCTCTCAGGGTCTCAGAGGGGGCAGCCCCCTTTTATTCTAATTCCCGGCCGCCTATCCTAATTCTTCTTCCTTTCCCTACTGGTTGAACTACTAGGAAGGTACAGCCTTCCCGAACCGCCTACCATATATCCCCCCCGTCCTTGGTGTTTTAGCCCAAATCTCAGCGCTCAGGCGGTGCGGGGCAGTGTGTGTGTCAGGAGCCGAGCTGTGGGGGCTCTGCAGCAAGCCTGCTGCCAGAGGCCGTGGAGACACCGGCACCCATTGCAAAGGCGTCAGCACCCACACCGGCACCCTCAGTGTAAACACATCAGCCTTCCTGGTGCCGAAGCAAGGGCCTTGGGTGCTTCTGACAATTACCAGCAACTCCTTTATTTCGTTGACATTTAAGCCTCAACAATGGTTTAAAGTACTGAAATTATCAACATTTTACAGAAGGTTTGGATGGGTGAAGCCAAACATACGCGTTGTTAGTGCCGTGGAAGTGCAACCTCTCGGTATTACTTCTGGCAGTTTACTTTTTCTTTTGCTACACAAATGCAAGTAAAGATACAGCTGCTGTTTTTACGAAGTATTTGAAAGTAGCTGCTAATTTAACAAGTTCAAGAACTCCTACTTGAAACGTATACATAGTTCAGACAAAGCTTGAAGTAACACAGACCTATGCATATTTCAACATCATAAATCCAATGTTGTTAAAACTATAGCCGAACATGAACTGTTATCACAGAAGCAGACAAAACAGATCCTCCCTTACTACTCACATAGGTTTCTTCTTTAGAAAGACAAAGTTCCTAAAATCTATTTTTAAATGAAGTGTAATGTAAGCCATAAATGTTGTAGACCATACATCTGAAATGCTCTTTAAAACAAAGTTATAGTGGGTCTATAGCCACAGAAAAAAACTATCTAGTCTTGATTTAAACAGTGACTATTCTTGGAAGGGTTGACCTGGCAATTGCTTATGGAGCAGAAGTGTCCTACTAAAAGCAGATGAAACTCAAGCTAATTTTGAAGCACAGAAGTTTCATGAAAGTCCTTTCAAGTTCTAGCATCTCCACTGCATTTAAGATTTCAGACCATTCTTCCAGCATGCTTTCTGGATTTCCTGATAAGATCTACATATGAAAAAATAGGGTGCTATTAAATACACCCTGCACATCACAGATTTCCCACTTGAATGTCTCACGTCCTGCACACGTGCCCAGGCCAGCAGCAGCTTTGCACAGCTCTGCAGGGTGCGTGGAACTGTGGGACCCTCCACACAGGCAAGTTTGCTACTGTGCAATGCAGACAACTCAGCAGGACACTGCTTCCCAACACTTCTGGTGTGCTCTTTGGAATCAGCTATACTTTGCACTACAAGGTTGTTTGTTGCCTTCACAGTCACAGAATTCCTGTAAAATGCTTGGGCCTTTCAGTATCAGTTACAGTTTGATTGACAGGGAATGAAGGTGTTCAGGTCAGGTAAAGAGGAAACTAAACGTATATTTGTGCAGCTTGCAAAGGTCAAAAAAGTGACTGAGCAATCAACAGAATATTTATTTTTACATAAAGCCCACTGGTCTATGAGCTTTGGGTATTATTTTAAACTTAGATGTTATTTTAGAGCCAATTCAACTATTTTTAATATGAAGTTGCCATTTGGAAATGGTTTTAGGCTTTATGCTAATTCAATGCTTGGTGGCTTGCTGTATTTTTTGGTAAATTCAATCAGGAAAAAGGCAAACGATGTCTCTGTAAGGAAAGGTCTTCCCTCAGGTGTAATATCAAGCACAGCAACAAAAATTTTGACTCCTAGCCAGTAGCAAATTGCTTAAAATAAACATAATTAGGATTTAATGCAACAGCTCTTTCTCTGCCTTATACAAGAAGCATGCCAAACAGCACATTTGCAACTCTTCGTGGCAAGAATAATCCCTTTGAAAGCAAGATTTGACCCCTCCCTTTTTTCATGTGGAACCTGCAGCTATTTGTGTCCTGATGCCTGCATTGTAATCATTCAGGTTTCAAACTTGGTAGCCCAGACTTAGAAACACTGAATTAGCACAGCTTCTGCGCTGTCAAGTCTTCAGCTCTATACAATCAGTAGCATAGACTGCTGGACTCAGAAATTGAATTCTCCCTAGGGTCAATTACTCCATTTTTGCCTCATAAGCCACTTCCTGCATCATTTGATCCCAGCCCTGATCCACAGACCACACTTTTTCTCCAGTCTAATTTCTCTACTCCCCTACAGGTTTTAAAAGGCAACTCTGGGCCTTTTTTACCTAAGGGGGATGGAGGAATGCATTTATGTGAGGAAATTTATGGAGAGCAACAAGATAAAATCGTTATATTCTAATGGACCATTCACTCTTCCATGTGTAAAGGACTGAGTTCTGCATGCAACACGTTATATGCCTAGAAAGAAACCAGTGGGGAAAAGGGAAGAACTGGCTTGCACCACAGTATTGGGAGGGTGTTAAACTTCCAGCTGCTTGCCCATCTTGCTGAGGGCATCGCTGACAATGTCCAGCTCATGGCGCAGCTCATTCACCACGCTGGCGATGCTTTTCGTGTCCTTCAGGATCTGCACACTCTGAGTGTAGGGGTTGTACTTCACCCCAAAGGGCCGCTTGATGGTTTTTGCAAACTCTCTATTGAGGTGAAAAAAAAAAAAGAGTGTGTTATAGCCAAAAGAGGGTGTTATAAACAAGACATAAACCACAAATGCATTCTCCGTATGCAGCCAGTATCAATACCCACTTTTCTAAACTACTTAAAAATAGTCCTAGTTGTTATATGTCTTCCACCCAGCACCTGAAAGATCAAGAAAATACCAACCAAAATTCCTATACTGTGAAAAATAGTTACAAAACTGTGATAAGGCTAAAAAGGGGTTGGTGCTGCTAAGAGATATATAAAACCAAATCTGCTTTTATAAAAAGAAGGAGGGGCAGGGAGGGGGACAGAATCTGTACCTCATCTTTTCCTTTGCTTCTTCAAAACTTTCGGAAACAAAGTAAACCTCCTGGAAAGTTGTAATGAGACATTCTTGCTTGCAGGTGACCTTTGGATCAAAAGGCTTGACTCTGGCGCTGTCAGAGAGTGAGTGCTGGTAACGTGTTATCATGGGTCAGGGGAACATCACCATCCAGAGAATCCAGGAGGAAGATGACATGTGATAAAGTGAATGAAAAGGATTATGTAAGATGATTTTAATGCATCACATCTTAAAATTTTTATCTGCAGATGAACAGTGATTAAAGCCTGACAGACTGAATTATTCTGAATGGTCATATTCTGCCAGTCTGGGTGAGATAAGGGACTCCACAGACACGAGGCTTGTGTATAAACAAGAGCATATTTTCAGAATCTGGTTAAACCAACAAACCTTTAATCTGAAAATACTTACCTGGATGGCAACATCAAGAAATTGTACTTCATGAAAAGCAGGGAAAAACAGTGGCAATGAGTTACAAAGAAAAGAGGCAAACAAGTAGTAGGCTGTCGTTATGGTTTTTGGACAGCCTAGAAATAACAACATGTCTCTCGATAAAATGAGAGCAATCTTTATTCTTCTAAATTCTCTTTTATAGAGTACCTAGGTATAATGAACAGTATTGGTCCTTAGAGTCCACACCCTTTTGTAAACACCTTTTGCCAGTAAACATGTTGGAAAAACACCACCTGCTGATGGTTTTCACTTCCCAAGGACTGATATGGTTCCTCCTTTATTTTTCCCAGGCCACTTTCTCAGGCCTGGGAAAGGTATTATGTGTGAAGGTATTATGTGAATGATTTCACAGACACTGCTGCTGCTGCCTGATGCCTAAATTCAGACCAATTGTCAGCATCCATAGTAGCCATTCTTACCTTGAGCTCACTAATCGAAGAGAGCAAGCCAGCCCCATAAACTCGTAGCTGACCCTCTTGCTTGCACAAGCCAAACTCTACCGTGAAGAAGTAGCACTGAAACATAGAAAGATGTAAAACAATTCAGCCTTCATCAAAGATGCTGTGATGAACTAGATGGGAGCATTCCTATTTGTAGGTAGCATCAAATAGTTGCAAATAAAAGATAGTTGTCACTCAGTTATCCTCAGGTATTTAAAGAGGAGTAAAGCCAGAATGGAAGGATGAAGAACCACAGGATTACATGTTTCTCATAAGAAAGGTGGGATCACCCAACTGGGCCAGAAGATGCTAATGCCAGTGCAAACATTGAGGTGTAAATCTGTTTTGAGGAATACTGACATGAAATCACAGCCTCAGTCTAAAACGAACACTGGATAGAGAGGATCTCTGAGTGAGTGAGAACAGCCCACTGAAGTTTGTTTTTCATTTGCTTAGTATGCTGTAAAATTCAAGGCATTCGGTTTGCTGAATTTCAGGAATTCTGCAGCTATACAGGAAGGAGCACTGTTTTCATAGATGTCTTAGTTCTGTTCACACCGAAGGTAGTACAAAAGTTTTACCACTAGCTACATGAGATGGGAAAAGAAATTTTAAAATTTGGCAAGCTAGTTCTTGCATAACTAGCACCAATTATTTTTCATCTAATTTTACTTTTAATCTTAAAATACTCTTACCATGGCATCCAGAGACTGATATCCAGGAAATTTAGTTTATATTATTTGAATTTCTTGACTGAAAAGTATCTAATGCTAGCACTCACCACATTCAATACTATATAATTTCAATTAATTCTAGACATTAAAGAAATAGAACACTTTCAAATCATTGAATCATGTTCCCAGAAGAAAGAAGACTTTGTCTGAAAGAAACATACCATAAAATTTCAGTCTGCAAGAAGTAATCTACCACTAGAAGCTGAACCATTACTTGACAGTAGAATAAAGAAAAATACCAGTCATCTCACTTTTAAGTGGGTTTTTTTCTTAGCATGGAAAATTTTTTCATGCTTTAAAATCCAGGGACTAGTGAAACACACAGATGTAGCAGCTGATGTGGCTAACATTGACATGAAGCTCCAAATTTATTCTATGGCCTAGTGGGATCAGCCTACTAAAGCACAAAGCTTTTGATGGAATCCCCGGGCACTCAAACACTCACCGTTGCCAGTTTTTGGACAGCCTCATCTGATGCCCCAAGTGATGCAAGACCAATTTCCTGGGAGAACTGAGCAAAACTGGGTTCAGCCAAAAGAGGGACATGGCCTAGGAGCTCATGGCATGTGTCACTGGAAAAAGAAACAAGACAAGAAATGTCATGATTTGTCTTTGTGACAAGGTGAAAAAGCAGCATTGCTGAACAGATACAATGGCTTCCATTAAACTTTATTACTCAAAAGACAGAAAAGTGTCACCCATTTCTCTGAAAGCACCGAGCAAACTATACCAATCCTATATAAAGTGCATAAAATAAGATTTTCAAAGGCAGGTGCCTAAAATTAAGGTCTGAGCTCCCCATTTGTAAGGCAACTGGATATTAAAGTAACTGCAGACAGTGATATCAGTAAGAGATCTCCAATAACATGCTGTACTTCTGAAAATCCTGCACTTATGAAGGTGGCAGTTCAGCATGCTGTAACTTCATTACATTCAGCATGAAGGCTGAGTCTTCAGCACCTTAAAAATAAGTTTTATGCTGGTGTTCTTGAACAGCTTTTAAGTAACTCAGCTCTGGGCAAGTAAGATTGAAAACTTTCTCTCAAATTCTACCACAAGATGAATGACTCACGGCTCTGGTGTATAGAGAGGGTCCGAGCTGTGTCTGACATATTGAGTGCAGTGAAAGACTCGGAATGCTAATCCTGCCAAGAAGTCTCTGGGCGACAGATATCCAGCAACGGGGCGGATGGTGAAGCCTGTGCGCTCTGCAAGCGAACAGAGAAACTGTGTATTAGTTTGGCACAGGATGCACAACTTCGTCAGCCTTCCTCCTGGAACTGAGGTGACAGCCACGCGTCTACCTTGGCTCAAAAGCACATGAGAGAATGAGGCACAATTAGAAAAATTAGGCATAAGCTTGGGAATTAGTAATTTTTTTATTTAAATGTCCCTACCTCTGTGCCAATGGATTTCCTAAGATTCCATACCTAGAGTCATCAATACAGCCAGGTATCCTCCTTAGCCAATCCTAACAACCATTTCAGACACTGCCCCTCAAATGTCACTGCGTGCATTGAAGATGCAATATGTTAAAACACAGATGGCCAAAAGGCCTCTTAAGCGATCAGAATGAATACAAGTCACCAAGGATGTTTCCTTGTGCCCACAAAACAGTGGGATTTGCAGTTGACCTCCGTTTATTTTGAAAATTAGAAAATTTAAAAAACCAGCACATTACCTTTCAGGAAGCGGGACACATCTTCCAGCTGGGGGATATTGTCTTCCCTGTACCCACAGTGTTTGGTGAGCAAGGGTAGGTTTTTAAGGTACTCTCTGCAGGCATAAGTTGGGTAAAGATTGTTAAGCTCTCGGTACACAGTCCCCCAAGTCTTGATCTCCTCCTCAGTGAATTCAATCTTGGGAATTGGGTCACCACTGCAAGGAGAAGAGAAAGAAAGAATATTCCTTGGTAAATGGCTAGTAAGCGGTGACTCATTTACCTACTATTAGTATTTAACACCTGTACAAACGTGACACCTGGCATTAGACTGTCAAATACACAGTGAGATCTGGTCTGTCCTGAAAATCTCTTAGTCTAAGGACTTGCCTTTTTTTCACTTTAACCAGTTGTCAGGAATCTTTGCACTGACCTCACTTAAAATGTTGGTTCTGTAAACAGTTTCTTAATTGTTTAATGCCAAGAGTAAGGTTTAAAATATCGACATAATCTCTTCACAGATTCAGGAGCTGATAACACATCCTTTTCAGTGTTGGATTTCTAAGTCTGAAATTATTTTCCATTACCCTTCTTTTTTAGGAAAAGAGAATTCCCTAAATTAACAACATATTGTGTGACAGTAGCTAACTGTACACATCAGGTAAAGATCATGCTTCTGTGCAAAGGAGACAGATGCCTGTCTGAGCATATTCATTTTAGTCTCTCTTTCTATATAGTCCTCAGAACCCTGAATAAAGTATATTATGGCAAGGCCAGTGTTACACTGTGTTGCCACTGCCAGTGAGGGAACTGCATGGAAAATGCTTTCCCAAGGGAATCTCTGTCAATAACACATTAACAATAATCAGCTCAGGACTGTAGTAACCAGTTGCATTAAACATACTGTGCAATAGAATTCTAAATACAGACCTTTTCTAGGTAATTTTCAGTTGAGTAACTTGACACCTAAATTCAATCAGGCCACATGAAAATCACATTTAGAAAGAATTTACAGCACAGAGTTGTGAAAGTCGTACTGGTTTAAGAGTTCCATCCCCCACCAAGAAGCATCTCTAAAGACAGAAGCTCTTAGAATTTCTTTTCACAGAAAACCTCTTATCTACACATCACACATGCTAGTTTGAACCAGAAAAGAAAATTGAAGTATTAACATTTTCTCAGAAAGTTGACTCTCAGTGGTCGCTAGGCTGTATATTGGGATTTTCCTCCCCTGCCTCTGCTTTGCAGAGCAGCTGGCAAAGCCACACGGCCTCAGACTGACCAGAGCTGCCTCGATCTACCTCCTCATCTTGCCTGACATCTCCCTTCCCTTCCCCTCCTCGGCTCTGATTCCTGAGTTGAACCTGCATGTCTCAGCCTGATCTGAGCTCAGGAAGGTGAGCTCCTCACAGTCCACTCTGCTGTTATTTCAAAGCACCCAGAAGGCTTCTTTTGGAAGAATTCAAGCTTACTGTTGGTAGTTCATAGCCAGGTCTGCAAAATATTTTCGCCTCTTGCGATAAACATTGTCTTTGAAACCCTGGTGGGGAGAAAGGAAAACATGAGTTTCCAAGCCATAGTAAATCAATCCATTTAAAACAAGACACATGACATTTCTTCAGCTGGAGAATAGAAAAGTATGATGTGTAAGAATGAAAGGAGAGGGCAGAAAACTCATAGCCATAGTCTGAAATGTTTAATAGATGTGAACTAAGCAAACACTCCAACATAGGAATCAGCTGGTTTATGCAACTATATATTCCGTAGAGAAGGATTCATTTTAGTTGTATCAGTATTTATACAAAGTTTTTCACTTTCATGATTATTCAGAATTACAGAACAAATTGCCCATTTTCAGTGCCCAAATACCATTTTGGTTTCTCCAGTAAGGAAGAAAGAAAGAGGAGGAAGAAAGCCTGCCTCAAAATAGCTTTTTTTAGCTTCTTTAATTTGTATGTGACCACTCAAGGCCCAGACCTGGAGATCTTGCACAAGTAAGCCCTGCAGAAAAGCACAGGAACTGAATGAAGTCAGTCTTCTGTTAACAAAGAAAGAGACATGAAATCTCCAAGAGAAGGTGCTCAGACCCCCAGAGACATCATTGAGGGAGAGGAGAGGGAGGAGGAAAAGCTGCAGTTTTTTTAGGTCAGCTCCACAAAGTATCTTTCCAGATATGGACTGGGGGCAGGGAGGGCAAAGTACTTACAGGATGGTCGGCATCCAAGTCAGACCCGTACATCAGCACCCGGTTTGCACACTTATCCAAATCTGAGATCTTCTTGGGAAACCAGGGAACATTCTCCATGTCTAGGGAAGGCATGGAATCCACAAGGTTATTAATAACGCCGAGCACGCCGAGGGAGGAAGCGCTACTTTCAAGGACAGCTATGGTGGTTACAGCTCACTCTATAAATTAAAGGGGCATGAATAAGACAAGGGAGTCCTCTGCCTATCTGGCAGCAGCCTCCAGCTCACACTTCCTCCCCGGTCACTGCCACAGTCTGCCTGCAGAGCACAGCCAGCTCCAGAGCCTCTGGGAAGGGAAGTTAATGTGGGTCTCTCTGCTGTAGTTAGAGTAGCAGCTAGAGGATCCCATGGTGACCAGGTTTCCCTGTGTACAGCTGCTGGGAATCTTGTAGGCTACAAAGGGTGCAAAGGAGAACAGAAGCAATTTGCCTGTGGTCCCTGGGCAGAGTGGGAGCAGGTTAGAGTCCTCTCATCCTGTTTTACTGACCATGGGAAATGGCTGTTTCTCCATGGTTACGTACGTGGGAAGCATACAGCTTTGCCTTGAGAGGTCTGGGGAGGAAGAGGAACAGGAGACCCCGCTGCCTGAGAGAGGTGCATCATTACAGTTTTTCTACCAACTGCTTTGGGATTATTTTTAGCCCAAGAGAGTTTTTTTGCCAAGCCCATGGCAGAGCAGTAATACACTATTTTTCTGCCTCGGTGCTCTTCAGTTTACTTAAAAAGGCCAGGAGACTGTTTAGATTGAATTTCCCCTTACTTAGGGCTAAAGTAAGCCATTTTATCCAAGAACTCCAGATCTCTCCTTCCCAAGCATAATGACTGAGAAATACGTGTGACTGCTCTGAACTTTGGGAATCTCTTAAATTAAAAGTAAAGGTAAACACAAAGTGTAGTATTTAAAGATAAAAGGCGCCTCTGTTATACTAATATAAGTAGCCAGTTACGATTTAAAGTGGGTAAAAAAAGACAACAAAATCAAGAACTAAATGAGAAAACTGCAGAATCCATCTTCCACTCTCCCCAGTGTCTGAACTGGGATCTGTCAGTATTACACCTCTGCCATCATGGTGTACTCGAGCCCTGCACTCAGACTTTGCCTGCTTTGACCTGCACGGATGCAGGACTCCCTCTGGCAGCAGCTGGGCTGTGCTGGGAAGGCACAGGAGCACAGGCAGCAGACATGCAGTTTGTAGCAGCCTGAAACAGCCTGAACCCCCAGGTGACAGCCAGACCACACTCACACCTAACACAGAAACAGGTACCTGGTAGCAGGTGCCTGAAGACACTACACAAGTGCAGGTGTGGACAACCACAAAAAGATTTCAAACCAACACAAGTGGAAGTGCATTTTCACCACAACGGCCTTTTGTACCTACCATCTCCCTGGACATTGAAATACTCTGTTGGGCTCACAGAGACAACGTTGACGTGGGATTTCAGGAGCTGGAAGATCTCATTCAGTTGTTCCCTGTTACTGTCACAGTCCACAAAGATCTCGAACTCAGAATTTCGTCTCTTGGACTTCCGTGACTCAATGTGTACCAGATTTACATGCTTCTCCTGTTTAGTAAGAAATAATGTTCTCAAAGAGATAGGCTAAAAACAATTGACTAAAAGTTAAAATAGTTTTACAAACTAATATTCTACTGCCATGAACTATTCACCACCTCTATGAAGCTATTTTAGTTAATTGGATCTCTTTGATAGCAGTTTGCTTATTGAAGGGGTGAAAAGGTTTGATTTTCTATTCAGAAGAAAATTAAAGTGAACCTGTGTTCTTTCAGTTTGATTTACATTCAAGGAAGCACATAAAGACACAGTCAGGAGGTTTAAATTCATAGACCTTTTTCTTTCCTCCTTCCCCTAGGAAGCTGATTAGCAAAACTCACCAAAACGCCAATCAAGTCACCATATATAATTATCTCACAAGCAAGCAAGGGATTTAAAAGCTGCAGTTTTCAGGGCATCAGTTTCACTTTTCTTTAATCTGAAAAATTATTTAATCATGTGTTTTATATTAGGAACACTGAGAAAACCCCAGGCTAAAACCTGCAGGGCCACACACCAGAGCAGAGTGGCACTGCACATATTCCTCACAAAATAGGTGCCCAGCAGCTGTGCAATTGCAGCTCCTCTGCCACCTTCAATCTGCCTGGGCAGTGTGAAAGGGCAGCGCACTCAACACAGGACAGATCAACAGCCCAAGTGTCTACCTGCCATCAGCAGGGGCTTCAGACCACCTCTTATTCCCAGCAAAACCATTGAGTGCCAATCCTCTTGCCATGAAAGGAAAAGACAAACCTCTCTCAGTGCTTAGTCAGTGCAGATAAGATTTTTAGCCAGTTATCATCTAATTTCTGAGGCATACATCTGCCTTCATGGGTAATTTTGGATGTAGAGTGGGAGCCAGGTTAAGAATCACATACTTAATAAATGGATGTAATCGATTCTTGTGTGTTCCAAAACTACCCTTGTAATTTAAAAATGCAGAGCTGCTGTGATGATTATATGATTATAACATACAGACCTGAAAGAGTTTTAATGCTTTTACAAGTCCTCCAACTTCATTCTTCAAGGAAAAAATGATGGCTGTCCTCCCTCTTTCTTCGTGGTCTTCATTCTCTTTGTTATCTTCAATCATCGTGTAAGCTGACTTATTTAACTAGATGCAAACAAAAAAAAAATTGTGTGAATGGGTAGAAGTGCAAAAAGTGTAAGTTTTTACATTTCAGATTGTCTTGGGGTAATGCTGTACCTTAAATGATCAACAACAAAAGGAAAATCATGAATTAAATCATTACACAATAGTAGAAATAAAGTCAGGCACTTAAAGGCAGTTAGAATTTATGAGAGACTGAAATACCAAGATATCTTTCTTTTTTTCTTTTGAATGACTTTATGTGCATCTTCAGTAATTCCCTAGGATGCAGAAAATGTTTTCAATGTAGTTTATAATTACATTGCTACTGGGAGGAAGGGGAGCAATAAGATGTCAACAGAAATAGTACATTCAACAAAACTCTTGTTAGCAAGTTCAGTGAACACTGGCAAAGAGAATAATCCAAATCCCGGAGGACATAGGTAGGAAAAGATGGATCAGGATTCAGTAGATCAGAACTGAAAAATCACTGCCTCTCTCTTGTTACATAACTGTAAAACACTGTTTTCATAGGGTAAGGAGACAAACCTACAGAGGTAAAATGTTTTGCTGACCAGAACCTGCTGGCTAAAGAGACAGTCCCACTCTGATCAACCACAGCCAAGCTGCTCCAGCTGTCACATCCCCTTAATTTGTGTGCCAAACCCTTGGCATAGTCACCCAAATCACACACGAAAAATTCAGACATCCCAGGCTGACAAGACCATGTGGTTTGGCAAGGTTCCTTACCAAGGATCACACTCCTTACTGTGTGGAAATCAGCAGCTATCACAGATCATATTCTTAGCTACATGTAGTCAGGCCATAAATAGAGATAATACTGAAATAGTAAAGAATGGAGAAAATGCAAAGTAAAGAAAAAATACAAGGCTTATGAGCAGAGGCTCTCCCTCATGTCTTCAAACCTTGCAAAAAAAAAGGAGAAAGAATAAAAGGCAAGGTTTCTGAATGAGTCAGCAAGAAAGAGGAGAGGAACAATGAAGGCACATTATTGCTATTTGCAATTATTTTTTGATCTGACACAGCTTTTAAAGATATCACTATTTTGAGACATTTTCAGAAATGAAAGGAGCAAAATGAAAATGTAATCAAAATGCACCAGTTCCATTAATTCCCTTATGCAGTGTATCCAGATTTAATGATGTGATGAAAATATTTGGATTTCTGACTGGGTCCCCACCTCTATAGCTGCTGCTATATGATGAGCCTAGGAAGCAGTGTCAGACCATCACACTGTTTCTGATCCACCAAAGTCAAGGATCTCCCTCAGCCTGAGTCCAGACATCAAATTTCCAGCTGAAAGTGTGTGGCAAGCCCAGTCCAGGTTCAGCTGAACAGCCTGCAGGTTTCCCAGCTCACTTCAGTGTCAGATCACGATTACAAGAGCCAGGAATAGGCACTGAGCAAAGACACACCAAGCAGAAAATGAAAAGATACAAACACCACGATTACATACAGGTCATTGGTTGTTTCCTCAAGTGCAGAGAGGCCATTTGTGTGAGCCAAATCCTGTTCAGAGGATCCTGCTGTAGGAGAAGCAAAGAAGTCTCCACTACAAGTAGAGTTGGGTGGTGGTCTTTGAAGGCAGTAAGTGCAGGGCTGGTTTGTAGAAGAGGCCAATATGCAGCACGTTGGCTTGACTCCACATTTAGGATCATTGACTTAAGCCTGGATCAGCCTTTATGAGATCTGGCACAGATGCATGCAATGTTATGAGGTGCACAGCTGGGACAGACAAACTGCACCAAAAACTAATGCTCTTCTTTTGTGTCTTGCTGCTGCAACTTACACTGTGTCTAGGATCAGGTGACAGCGTCTACAAAGCTGTATGTTTAAGAGGTCAATGAAGAAAATACAACAAAACATAGAATATTTTTATATTAAGCTCTAGAAATGACCTCTGACTTACAAATTAAAAGTTGGACAAGAGAAATTGAGATGCTTACAATGCCAAATGCACACCATCTACATATTTAACCCTACACCAGAGCTAATCTTTTGCTTTAATTAAAAACTGAACTGAAGACAGTAATGCAGCAACCATTTGGGTGCAAGGCAACAGGAGAAAGTGGTAATGCAGAAACAATCCCTCTCCTCCAATGGCTGCACTTCACTTATATTTTATTCTCAATCAGTAACTCAGCAACTCAACTCTAATAAAATCTGACACTTTTCCTTTGCATGGTAACACATCTGAGCTTTTTCGAGGGTGAAGGGGGAATTAATATTGAATTGAAGTTTTTAATTAATGATGCAAATTATTAACTGATTTCCCACCACCCTGACTCAGCCTTGATGAAAATACACAAACACAGGGATATCATAAGACCTTTATTTAGATAGATGATTAGGTGCTGTCAGGTTAAAGATTGCACTTTTTGGGACCCATAGCAATTATCTTCCCTTTTTCCCTCTCCCCAAAGGATGTTCATAGAGAGAAAGATATATGAGGGTGTATATTTTGTACTTTAATTCTTTATATTAATGGATAACTAGGATTTAAAATGACCCAAACATATTTGCCTAAAAAAGTTACATTTCAGAACCATAAATTCAAGATGAAAAATTCTTCTCAAAAGATTTGAAAAGGCATCAGTACTGATTGACATTAATCATGATTAATAAAAAATGTCAATGGGCATTTTATATTCTCTCCCCCTTAAGTACCTGCCTTACTTTGTCGTTGTTCTTTTGACACACTTCTAGGGCAGGGTGAAGACATGATGTTAGGAGTGATAGACAACTAGATATCACATTACATTTTCCAGCCACCCCAAAGTTCTTCCTAAGACTCAGAGGGCTCAGACACCAAACCAAAAGCTGTGCTGAGCAGCTTGGTTGGCTTCCAAGTATCTGAGGGATACAGCAAAGCAATATTTTTTATGAAACCTTACTCCGTTACTGTCCGCATTCTTGTCTTCACAAGGAATTTTACAGACTTTATCAACTGCACAGTGTCAGCAACTGCCGCCAATGTGTGAGTGCTGCTTTTATCTGATCCTCTCTGATGCACTAAGTAATTTGCCACTATAATGTGGAATAACCCAGGAGTGAGTTTTTCTGGGCTATGTCACACCCTCTCTCTCCTAAGCAATGATACACCAGAAGTTGCTTTTGCTCTACCTTAATTTCATATACTTGCATTGACACTTGGAGATTTCCCCCCTCCTTTATGCAGAAACAGCAGTTAGATCCCAATCCCAGCAGCACTGAACGCTGCCACCGACGCCAGAGGAGCCTCACCCCACGTCTCTCCAATTACGGCTCTCCAAGGAACCAGGGCCAGAAAGCTCCCGTTTTTCCCAAATCCCCGCTCCGAGAACACCAACAGCGAAGCGCCCGAGCTGTCTCTCCACAAAAGCGGCGTTTACTCCGCAGGCCAGGAACGATCCCTGGACCGGGCAGCGAGGATGCCACCCCGCACTTCCCGTGCCCATCCCGCTCCCCTCACCTGTGCCCGTCCCGCTCCTCCCGTGCCCGTCTCGCTCCTCACCTGCGCCCCTCCCGCTCCCCTGACCTGTGCCCGTCCCGCTCCTCCCGTGCCCATCCTCTCCCCTCACCTGTGCCCGTCCCGTTCCTCCCGTGCCCGTCCCGCTCCTCCCGTGCCCGCCCCGCTCCTCACCTGCCCGGCGGGGTCCCGCGGGCTCGGCGCCGCCTCCAGGGATGCGCCTCTGCGGGGCGCGGGGTGCATGGCCGGGGCAGGCTGAGGGCAGCGCCCGGCCCTGCCGGCTTTATGCAGGGGGAGAGCCGGCCCTGGGCGAGGGGAGGGCTGCAGGGGGCGGGGGAAGAGCTGCCCGGCCCAGCGGGGACAGGGGCGCGGTGGACTCTGCAGTGTGCGCCCAGTCTGCAGAGCAGCGATGCTCGGACGCAGGCACCACTTCTGCACACCCCGTCACTGCACCCGCACCAGAAGAAGCCCTTCGCCTCCTGAGTTACACCTCCTCGGTCACCCAGACAGGGCCACTCCAGGGGGGTCACAGCAGACTGACTTTTTGTGGGTAACTCTAGAGGTTTTGTGGTTAACATAAATTTGCACACCACGGGACTGAGGGGAGCGAGCATTTGGGTGGGGGATCTTCCTCCATCGTGCCACGCAGGTGCTTCCCAACACTTGTGCACTCCCTGTAAAGTTCTCCATACGCTACCTGTGGGAAGGGGAAGGCACACTGCATCAGAAGTGAGAGGTGGTGAGGGCTGGGCCCATAGCGGAGGGGCTCTGAGCAAAGTGGCCCCCAAGGCTTCGGGGGACTCAGCAGTGATGGACACCCCTGCATTCTCGACAGCACACAGTGCAGGTTTAGTCTCAAAGAGGAACACAGTGAGCAGATGTAGTGAGCTCTTCACTAAAAACAGCAGTGCATTTCTGCTGTGCAAATAAATGGCAGCATATTAGTTCTTTTCTCAAAACCTCTTGCACCTACAGGAAGAATAACGACATTAGCAGAAAATTATATGTGTTCATATCCTTTATGCTGTAATTTATTTTCCGCATGCATCTAGATGTGTTTATAATATAAAAACTCGTGGGTTTTAGACTTCAATAATCCAAATCCTCACTGTCTCTTCTCAGGTCAGTCTTGGCAACATTAAGATAAGGGGATTTGGGTCCACAGCAGGAGAAGCCAACACGATCCCTGGGAACATAATCTCTTGGAGACGTTAGGGGGTCTCTTGGGAAGGAGAGATTGATTGTTTTCTAATTGAGCTGTCCAAAACCAAAGCCTCTGATCCTTTTTTATGTTCTTTTTTTTTTTTTCAAATGAACCTTTCAAACAAATGCTCAAAATCAGCAGCAACTAGTTTCACTCTAATATACTCAAGTGTCTGAAAAAATCCACAGTATCTTTCTCTACAGTGCCTGAAAAGGTTTCAAGCCAGAAACTTTGATTTCTGCTAGATCCCTTAGACACTGGTGTAACACACCTGGTAAATCATATCGATGAAGCCAATATACAGGCTGACACCTAAAACAGGAAGGCAAAGTCACACTTGCACCAATATCTGCAATGATATCAGGGTCTTCCTTCCTCCTAGAAGGCACTGAACTTCAAACAATCCTGTTTCTAAGAGGACTGAGGGTGCCTAGCTCAGCCCTCCAGACACAGCACGGCATTGAAAGAACACAGCTGTGAATGATGACATAGCTGGAAAAACCTTTTTTTTTCCAAGTTTGCTAATGGGACACGTTTCATCACCAGATGCTTCAATTTTCCCTGCATAAAGAAAATGCAATATTTATCAATATACGTCTTAACTCTACAGCAGGCATTTCACTTCCTTCCTGGAGAATAGATCTCCCCATCAAATGAGCTGACTCACAAAGCAAACAATGTGTAGGATCTTTCCCCAGACTCCTAAGTGTTTGAGAGCCTGGTGTTAATGATAAATCTGTAAACATTGGCACAGTAAGACACTTATGATAGAATATGACTAATCTGTCAGTTTTCCCGAGCTCAGGTGAAGCAATAAGAATGGGGAACCCACGGGCAGCTTGACCTATAACTGCTGAAACAATGGGAATGAGGTCAGGAACAGCCAAGGAAATTTAACCTGACATTAACTAGTTACATAATGAGATAACTGGGGTGCCCTGAGTTTTGGGGAGCAGATTAAAGCTGATTCACTGGTTTAGTAAGAACTGCTTGTTCACCAGAGCCAGTGCCCTGTGGTCTGAAAGGGCAGAACCACAAAGCATGAACAGACTTGATTACGACCTATTTCCACTGGGTGCTCACTGGAGCCTGCTCTGCTCCTCTCCACACAGGGTTTCCAGCTCCTAGGAATCTGTGGATGGCTTTACAGGAGAACTACTTAAAAGGTTTTATCCAAAAACTGAATCTTCACAGTTCTAGGGCTGTAGAGTTTTGGAAAACCCTCACTCTGTCACTAGCACAGGTGCTGCTTTGTGTTTTCACACAGAGAGAAAAGTTTCTACCTTTTCCCAAGAGCTGGTAGCATATTCTACCATTTAGGAATGGTGGCTTGGGCCTCTCACCACAGAAGAGAGCAATATGGCACAGCAGTCAGGTATGGAGCACAACACAATCAGGGCCCAAAATGCACAGGAGATACCCTGCTCATCCTGGCAAGAGGTGGCACAAGTAAACACTGACCCAGAAAAGGCCTGAAATGTGATCTCGTTGGTCTGCAGGAGCACCAAGGCAAAGAGAGGCCAAAAGTTTTCAGTGAGATGTCAGAAATCTACGCAGACTGTGAGGTGGGAAGGAACTGTGAAGCACAGAGACAACTGGGACATCAAAACCATAGGGAGAGAGGCCTCCCCTTATGCCATGGGAGATAAGGGAAAACAGTGATTAATTTTCCTCTGAGGCCTGCAGGAGATTTCTCACATATAGCCTGTCATGCAGACAAAGCCCTCCAGACAGATAATCAGCACCTGAGGATGGAGCACAGGTCTAACCCTGCTCAAAAGTGGGTCAAGCTGATCACATTTTGCAGGACAGGGCTTTGCCATGTGGAGCTGCCACAAAACCTCTCTCACTGGCACAGAACAACCATGGCAGCACTCACTGTGAAGGCTACCAGAGTGGCTTTCAATTACATTTTCCCTCATAGTTCCTCATTAAATGAATTCTCCTCTGCTGCACTCATAACCAAGTGACAGAGTGGTGTCAGACTGAAGTCTGATGTTTTCTCAGTCCTTCGCTGGAGTAGCTCCAGGAACATCAAGCAGCTCCAGAAGAGACCACAAGTCTATTCCTCCTTCCCATCTGCTAGCTCGGAGGTGACTCTGCTCTAGTTCTCAGAGAGTTTCTGTTTTGTTCTTCAAAGCATAAACTTGGCAGCAGAGTTTGCAGTCAGTGGTTCTGACACTTAGGGGTACACATTTGTAGATAAATGCTCTGGTGGTTTTTAGGATGAGAAGTATTAAAACCAAGCTGTTACACATGGAGATCTTCCCCTCCCAGAGAGCCACACAGTGAAGGGATGCCTTTTGCTCTCTGAAACACAACAGCATAAACGTTCTGCCCTACCTCTCCTCTTCCTCCCACTCTGAGAAAGTTTGGTCTCCGTGGGTCAAATATGTAGGGACTCAATTAACCTGGAACATCTTTCCAGACATGGCACAAGTCTTGTATTTACCAACACTCTGAGGAAGCTGGTCTGGGAGGGGAAAAGAAAGGTGGAAAAAAGAAAAATCAGCGTAGTACGGTGGTTCTGCACTGGGGGAGAGATTGAGTCAGGGGATGATTTTGTCGAACTGGTGAGGCAACAACCACAGAAAAGCAGATTGATTCTGTAACGATATTAATCTTCTGCTGAAATACAAGATTATCTACCTGAATGCAGCAAGACTGAAGAAGAGAATCAGCCAGCCCTAAAGTCCTCTCAATCCCAAATCAAGATCATCAGTGGGAATTACCTGATCTCCCCATGTGATAGGAGAAAGTGCTCTAATCTCCAATAAGGCAATTTCACAACATCACTTCTGAGGTATGAACCCCCTTGGACTTTATTTGGCCCAGGCATCTGCCTTTCCAAGAAGGACCATTTGTCTGAGACAAACGGGCCATTTGAAACTTTTCCAGAAAAAGTTGTAGCTCCCTGAACAAAACAGGTTTAATACGGCTTAGTACCAACTCTGCTCTAATCATAATTACTTTCTCCATAGCACACAACTGAAAATTCTAATCACAGCCTTTCTGTTAATTAACTGCTGCAGACAAGTCATGCCTTAAGAATCTCATGGTACTTAGACAAGCACTGTGGAAGTTACAGGGAAGAGTGAAGATGAACATCATGCAGGCCTCTGCACAGTTTGTTTTCCAGTATAGGTTTGATGGATCTTCCTCATATTCTGATTGATTTTTTTCAATGCCCTTTTATACTGATGCCCAAAATATACTGCTGGTCTTAAAGTCTGGCTTGTTTTCTTCTATGGATTTTTAATATTTATAAAGTATTTATCGTCACAACACCTCTGCAACAGCATTCACTTCCAATCACTTTCTAACCTTCATTCTCCCAACCTTTGACTTCTCTCACCTTAATGAGGTAACCTGTCATTGTGGCATTTACTTAAATGCAGAGTTAAAAGGGTCCAAATCCACAGCTTTTCAAATTTTCAAAGAAACGCATGGATCTGAAATCCCTGTCTTTCTACAGGGAATTCTTCCATTTTCTCCCTTCTGCAAACCACAGTTCTCCCAACAAACACTTTCCAGAGCAATTCACCCAGCATGAGACTGTGACAGTGTCACACCCTGAACTCAGGGTAACCTCTGAGAAATGCCTGGACCTCTCAGTCCCTGAGAAGAGAACCACATCCCCCTGAGGATGGCTTAGCAATCAGTTAATTCATGCTACTGAATAGTTGTCGATTAGTAAAGTATTTAATTCATAACCAGTTAATATGTGACAAAAAGAAAAGGAGGATTCAAATTATGCAATTATTTCAAACGTTTACAAATATCTTTTTCCAGTGAAAAGTGCAAGAACCAATGAGGTAAATTACCCTCTCATCGTGACTCAGCCAGCTGTAGTATCAACAGCCTTCAAGCACACTTATTTTGAAAAGCCAGAGCTGCTGTGTAAACCTACTGAAGCACATCCAGCCAACAGACCATTCACTGTTTGTATATTTGCTTTGGACTGTTTAAAGAAGTAATATTAGCCCTTTCATCTGAGGCAGGAAATATTTTTCATTTCATAAAAGCTAAATAAAATCACGAGTGACATGAGTTACTTGCTGCTCTGAGCAAACAAGGTGTAGTTTTTCCTAACAACACCTTTGTAAACTCTTTACAAAAAGTCCATTTAGATGCTGCTGCAACAATGGACAAACCAGGCTCTGATTTGTTTTTTCTAGTGAAAATAATAAAATTAATATCAGTCAGCTACATTTCAAACCAAAGTGTAGTCTGGCTGGGAACCAAAGTCCTGAAAGAGCTCTTTGCTCCAATTACTCTGGAGTTAGTGGGTACAGAAGTGCCAGTTATGACTTCCTTTTATTTCCTGATCACTTCAGGGTTGGCCAAGTCACCTCAAGTTAAACGTGGTTCTCCACCAGCCAACAAAGATTCCCTGTGTTACTATTGCAAACTGGATTTAGTCCAGCCAGAACCATCAAGCAGGGATGGGGAAAACCAAGTGGGAAAGCTCAACAAACTGATCTACCTGCTGCCTGGAAATACAGTGCAGCCTGGAGAGGACAAGGAGATATTGCCCTGATCCCTGCAGCTCAGGCAGGGCTGAGGGGGAGCTCACAGCTGGATTCACAGCAGTCTGAGCCAGGTCACAGCTCTGTGCTGCACCAGTCCCAGCCCCCAGAGCCCTGGCAAGGGTGGGGAGGCTGAGAAGCTGCTCAGTGCTGATGGCTCTGGCACCAGGTACAAGGTGCAAAATGCCCAACCTGAAAATGAAAGACAAACCACCCCAAAAGAGAAGAGTGTGCGAAAGCCTAAGGCAACCTCAGCCACCACCACTGAAAACAGCCACTCGTGGCATTCAGGGATTACTTCTGACCAGGTCCTGATACTTCTCCATCCCTTAAACTCAAATTATAGTAGAACTGGACTCCATTCATTGAGGAACCACCCTGGTACCATTGTTTCTACTACATTATCATTACAAAACCTCAGGAATTATCCAGTGCTTTCACATCACAGACAAATACAAAGCAAAATAGTCAAATGCATAAATAAGCCTGCTGATAAGAGCAGTCACAGAGTGTTTGTTAACCTCAGCCTGTTGGCCTAATTAGTAGAACAGCGGCATATTGTGTATTCAGAGTGAGGTGGAGGAGTGAACAAAGGAGAAAGCTTTGTACTCGTTAATGATATGAGTAAGCAGAGCTCAGAAAGCGATTCAGCAGACTTTGATCCACTCAGGAAAGGGAACAAGAGCTCTCCAGCTACTTCTGACACAGCCTCACCATGGGCTTGCCAGTAACCAGCCTCTGCTGTATTCACATTGATTCAGAAAGTGTGTCCAACATTAGATTTGCTGAATGTAAGAAGGCAGACTGTATGCCATGTGTTTCACACACCCTAAACATAGACAGGACATAGAAATCAAGAGATGACTCCAAGGCCCAAACCATCATGGAAGACACTGAGTTTGCCTGTTACAGCAGATTTTTTGGTGTGTTTCACCCCCATGGTGAGGATGATCAGCCTTTCTGAAACAGAGGACATGGTCAGATTGTTCATTCCTGGCCACTCTGTTAAAATCCCTCAGGGCTTCACAACCAAGTGATCTCAGAGGACCATTCTCTGTTCACAGATTTCAGACACCCCCATCCACTGAGGTCCTGAAATCACACAGTGAAACAGATGACAGCCTCTGGTCTAGACACTGGCCATTGACCAGCATGAACAACATAAATTAAATCACAGTCACTTTTTGCTCCAGGGATGAAAACCAGCAATGTAAACCCATCAATTCACAGCAGCAACTTTAAACACACTGGCAATTGTAAAATGTCCAGCCTCAGAGCTGTGAAACACATCATTTCCGAGACTGGCAAAGGCTGTTCATCTTGCTGTGTTCTCATGACAGATGTTTGTTCCTCTCTGAATTTCTTTTATCTTATTAGATTTTAGCTCCCATTATAGTTAGAACAATTTTGTATTGGGGCAAAATTAATTAGTTTGGATCAAAGTAAGGCTCCTTGAAACGTAACGTTAATGAGTCTCATCTGCCTGATTAGAGAGCTTTACTTTTAGGAACATTAGGTACAAAATTTTATTTCACAGAAACAAAACCTTATAAGATTATTTAAGGTTGAAAGCATTAGCTAAACAGTAACCAGGGTCATGGATAAAAGATTAGGGTGGCAAGCTGCAAGCAGACCTACAACTGACAAGAGGATGCAAGTGTAGACCAAAACAGGCTAAGGAGGATTTGTCAGAGAGGTGCAAGCAGAGCTAAAGTGCAATTCACAACAATATATTTAGTGAACTGACATCGTGCCTCCCATCTATTCACAACTCTTTTCACCTATTCACATGCTTGTAGGGACTAAATGGAAAAGAGTTAGGGATTGGAAAAGACAGTACCAATTTTTAGAAAGAAAAGATGGGGAAAAAAGTTTATTCTGGATGAGTCAAACTAATCTTTAATATCTGGCAAACTACCTGAACAAAATATTTGCTTATTTTTAAATCTGATTTTAGTCAAGAACAAGTTGTATTTATCAATGTTGGCTTTTACTGATGTGAGAATTACTCCAGAGAACATAGGGGGTTAAATACATTTGATATCCCTCATTTTTATTAAGCTTCTTCACCCCAGCCACTTTCTCTTACCCCATTAGTACAAACAAGTAAAAAAAACCAATCTAGAATTAACTTCCTGAAAGACAGGGGTAAATTCACCTGAAAAACCACATGGTAAATGTAGTTATCAGAGATCTTCTGGTGAATTTGGCACAGCACACCATAAATGACATCTACACCACCACATGCTGGGTCATTTGTGAACGGCAAACACGTGACATAAGCACGTGCAGTAGAATATAAGGGAACTGCCTTCCCCAAAGTGACATCTCCCTCCACAAACCCCTCCAGCACAGACACAAGACCAGGAATGAAGATAAAATCCTTGGAGAGGGGAGGTCCCAGCTGCTGGCACAAACAGCTCCATGTGAGAAGAGGCAGGAAGCCAAAGACTGGACAAGAATATGCTTTTACACAATGTCTATGGCCAAAGAAACCACTGTAAATTTGTGAGTGTGCTCTCAAAGCCACCCAGGCAGGTGCTGAGCAGTACAGCTGAACAGGCTCCAGCTCTGGCAGGTGGAAAACCATCCAGACCTGCCGTGGAATCACATCAAGGCACCGAGGGCTTGCACAGCTTTAGGCAGTTACACACAAAAAGCCTTTGGATAAACCAAGAACTGAACTCGAACCTCTTTTACCTCTTTCCTCTGTTATGATAAGGTTTCAGCTCAAACACTACCACTTGTCAAAATTACCTTGACCTGCAAAAGGTAACACCGAAATGATATTTTTATCCCTTTGCAACTTAACACTGGAATTCAAATTTTAAAAAATTCATTCTGAACACCCCTGTGTCATCTTCTTCTGATGCCATGCATGCAGCACCTGTGCATTATATTCCTCCTGCCAGCCTTCTGCATTAAGGCAACAACAAAGACCACTGTGCCTGTTATTCATAAGCTTTTTGTTATCTCGTGGAAGAAGCAAAAGGGCCCAGAGCATGTGTGGGAAGGAAAGACCTTTGTTTAATTTAATTATATTTACTTCTTTCAAGTCTATGTAAACTCAAGGATGAGCAGATCAGAACTGGCTAATTAAATCATGACAGCATTTCCTTTACCCTGTGTGAGCAATCACATCACGCTGTGTCACATTCAGCAGGTTCTTCCAACAAAGCACCCTCAACCTTTACACTGTGGACAAGAAATAAGTCTGCGTCCCAGATGGCAGTGCAGTATTAAGAGCTCTCCTAATGCAACAGCTGACAGCTGTGGAGTAGCACTGTTGTCATTTTCAATACTTCCATTGTGGGGGTGACTCCAGATCTGTTGGTTAAAGTTACTGATAACGCTGCAATAAGCTCGGGTTCTGGTCCTTGTGTTCATCACTGGGTGCTGGACAAGAGGGAAGGAAGCAGGGTGGGCTCAAAAGCACAGACACTGCTGAATGCTGTCCTCACCCACCTGCCCTGGTGTCCAGAAAGGCTGAAGAAGCAGGAAAGCTGCAAGAAAGTTGCCTCTCAGGGTTACCCCTGGCTGCTCTTGCTTGTGTCCATAAGCACATGGACTGTGCAGGAATTGGCCTGGACAACTCCAACCCCTCCCCAGAGCGACTCAATGTCAGTCCATTTTGTATTTATCTCCCATCTTCTTTTAAGAGTTGTGAGGATCTCTCCAATAAGGGAAGAAGGAAAAGGACAAATCTTCCCTTAATTTGGGCTTGGGACTTTCCCACGAGAGCAGTTCACACTACACAGTGCCAACACATTTGTGTCTCTCAGACACTTTCCTTGGACCTACATCATTTGTCAGCTCACAGGCAATTTCCTGTGTTTCTTTTTGTCTACTCATAAATGTCTTCTATCAACTAACCTCACAAAACCAAACTCCTTGCTTGCTCTTCCATGTTTTCTCTATTGATTTTTCTCTTTCCTATTATTCCAGCCTTTTCTGTCCACTACTGCTCTTCCTTCCATTCAGCCATTGTGATGGCTTCATCCCAAATGACAAAATGGAGTCATTTTGCATGTTCTTTTATTCCCACCTAATCTGAAGTGTTTGTCCTTCTTTTCTACTCTCTTATTAAATCAAAATCTTTACTAATCAGGCTGGCATAAACTCAAAATATCTTCCTATGGTTCCTGTGTCCAGCCTTGCCACCTGACTAAAGAGGAAACCCTCTGATGTTGAATAAAAGAGTTTGTGCACTACAAAGAAGTTTTAATGGAAAATGAAACCTTCTGACATCACTGGCTAATTATAATGCAGCACTGGGGCTGTGTTGCAGGGCAGGATAAAAGTGTGCACGTATTTCCTGTGTGTTTCAATATCCTCCTATTGACAGAAGATAGGGTGATTGGTCTACTACTGGAGGCCAGGAAATTATTTTTCTGATTTCATTGGAATAATTGACAAAAGCATTTCCTTTCTATGTAAGGTTAACAGATGGCTTGTTAAAGTTACATCTTCTTTAAACAGAGCTGTCACCAAAAATTATATACATGACAACAAAAATAATATTGATACAAACTCACTGCAAAATTAAAATGAAGTTTGCATAACCTAAAGCACAGAATAAATAACTGCCACTATTGTAACACAGAATACCAAGGTGCATTTGTTTTTCTAAGATTTCCTTGGAAACTGGATGAAGGGACATAAATTGGGGAAGTGTCAACATGGGACCTAAGTTACCATGGGCACCAAGATGCAGGCAGGCACTGTGCCTGTGCCAGAGCAGGCTGCATGCTGCTGCAGACCAGTGGGCAGCACAAGCACCAACCCTGCAGGACTCTGCTTTCACATCTCACCTCTGTCATGCTCCAGACCTATGCCAGGCAAGGGCTTGTAACACCTGACTCTGCCTCACCTCCATCATGATTTGGCACCCTGATGCCTCACCCAGCCAGCAAAAAATAAAGGGGAAGAGTGGGTGAATTAAAAAAAAGAAATAATAAAAAAAAATCCAGCAATACTCATTAGACCACCTACTGTAGTTTTTAAGACCTCATGATCACCTTAAGCTTGTCTCATTTCCATAAGAGCAGGAGAAACGGCAAAGGAAATTCAGCTTTAATAACAGAAAATGTAATTAGTGTTAGACTTTTGATAGGTGACTGCACATCAGCTATTCCACCTGGACACATCTAGAATGCTAACATAACTACTGATATATAATACCTTTCCCCTTCAACATCACACTTATTATTTATCCTCTTTGTCAGGATTCCTCCAGGATTTTCCCTGTTTTCCTACTTTCTCCCGTATCTCTTCATCTTTTTCTTTCTCTGTTATCACTGTCTTCTCTTCACAGCGCCTACCACCGTTACCTTTTCTTTGTCAGCTCTTTCATAGTGGCCTTTATATGAAATTCAGCTCTCAGACTTTACTGAGCCATCAGTAAGACATGCAGCTCACATACAATGACCTGGGAGAAAGAAAAATGGAGCCCCACTGGGTTTTCCCTGGGTTCATTCATTTTCTCCACAGTAACAACTCAGAAGCAAACCCCTTCTCTTACCCATCTTAGATGTCAGATGTATAATGTCCTGTATAATGTCCTTGCATTATAAAACCAGGTTTCTTTTTGCAAAAGTGAATCAGGGGGGGAAACAAGAGGAGGTGTAGGATCAGTATTTCCCACTGTAAAACCTCAGTTGATAGCTGCTGGCAATAGCCTGGTTTGTTTTGCCAGGCTGGTGATGTCAGGTTGGCTCAGCTCACGCCCTGTCAGCTCTCACTCACTGCAGGGCTGAGGCACTTGGCTGCCAGGGCTTGCCTTCACATGGAGGGGTTTTGGGAATCTGTATAACATCACAGCAGACTGATCCTTGCCCCAGGTGTGTCAGGTCCTTCCTTTCTCACTGACTTTGGCAGAGCACATGAATTTCATCATCATCGCCAACAAAACGAAAAGTAAACAGCGAGCACTGAAAAAGGACATTTAATTTTCAGGGGGAAATAAAAGGATACATTAGGGAATTGCTGTGACCAAAAGATTCTGCTCTAGAAAAAAAAAAAAAGGCAAATTCTTCAGTGAAAAATAAAAGAGAGACTGCTGCTTTGTAACTCCCAGTAGCAGCCTCAATAAGGGTAGTGAGAAAGAACACAGAATTGCCAGGCAAACAAAACCACAGTAACATCTCCATACCTTTTAGTGCCAGTATAACAAACTATGAAGATACTTAGAAATCAAGATCTTATTATTTCTTCTGGATTCAGCTTAGTTTCAGTGACAGGTGTTTATAACAGGGCAGTTTCATCTTACAAAGGACTCACCCAGGCACTTAGACAAAACATGAACTAAAACAGTGACAGAAAATTAAGCAAGCAGAGTGACAAGGATATGGAGAAGCACAGAAAAGAGCTTTTTAGGTTTCACGGTTTAACCTACCAGAAAGGACAAATTTGCATCATGAATATTGGGCAAGCATTAGGATATCAGCAACTACCTCCTTGCACAGCCAAAGGAGCAGATAAAACATTCCAATGCCACTGATTTTTCCCACATCCCAAATTTCTTTGGTTTTGTGGTGCTTTGTGCCACCAGGAAAAAGTTACAATGTGGAATAAAGATGCCAAATGTGCATAGAAGTCGAGTCAACAGAATGTTAAGACTCCTATCTTTGAATGAAATTATTATATGGATCTACTAAGACTAATTTAAAGTAAGGCCTTCTAGTCTGCTTTCTGCATCAATTTTCTATGACTGCTCTCATGCCACAAGTCACGTCCAGCTCTGTCCAAGCAGGATTGAGTTCCTGCTGCTTTAGTTCAAGGCTTCAGATATCCACTTTTGTTCAGAGCTCTGCACAGAGCAGCAACAAGTACTTCTCACTTCTCCCCAAAGGAGGAGGTTCTGGAGTTAATCAGATCTTTGGTCTGGAAGAAAGCTGCTCACTGGTTGTACACAGACAGATAACCATTCTGAACCAACAGGCCTAGAGAGCTCAGGTTTGCCAGTGGGTGTCAAAACAGGTCCAGGAGAGGGAATTAAAAAATACCAAACTCAAATCCCAAACGCTCCCGGTCCCTCCCCAGAAAAACACCAACCCCACCAACCCCCCACCACATGCTGCTCATGAAGCACAGGCCGAGGGAGGTCCCTGCTGGCAGGATGATGAAACACAGCGCTCCAGTTCCGAACACATCACCCACCCCTCCCGCAGTGAATTTCCTCCCAGCCCGAACCCCACAAACCCGGCACAGTCACCCTGCATGCACCCTGCACCAGCCTCGCTCCTCGAGGCAGCGCCGCACCCACCGCACAAGGGGAGGGCAAAGAGGCAATCCCGGGCTCCCATTCAAGGTTATCAAGGATAAAAATCCCCGGCATACCTGAAATACCATTCTGCTGAAGCAAGGCTGGCTGACCATTCCTGCATCTCCTTCTGTAGCAGATGAGCAGGAGGATGGGACCCACCTGGGTCCCCACATGACACCAGTCATTCTTTCTGTCGCATGACAAGCACCAGGTATCAGTAACACTTAACAGTGCATGTGCCAACACTGGAAATTGGTGTTTGAAAAGAAGAAACAAAATAAAACAACAGATCTTGTCTCAGGTTTTTTTTTCTATATTACATTACATGGCTACTGTAGAATTTCAATTCTGACAAATTTCAGGAGATGCACACCAGAAATAATTCTTCACTAGGAAGGAACACACTTAGGATACAGCTGGGGACGAACTAAGCTCAAAAAATGTTTATGGGATGAGACACAAGTTAATTTCCAGGCCATAAAAATGACCATGTAAAAAAAGCAAGAGTTAAAATAAGTATTCAATGAAGCAAAACATGTTTTACAGCAGACAGGCATTATGAAGAGGTTCAATTTTCCTCGTACAACTGACACACTTAAGAGTAACAGACATTTCCAGCGGCTCAGAAAATAAATGTAATTGACACTAGAATGAAGGAAAGCATACGGGGTTTTTTTTAAAAAAGCGGCTTTATTACAAATCTGTAGGTTTAAGAAAATATCCCAAAACTGTCAAAGTAGTATGAAAAATGCTGTCATCTGATTCACAGTCACCAGTTTTCTCCAACAAACATAGCATACAAAAATTGATATAAACCATGGCAATTCTTTTTGGCGACACAAAACAGGTATTTGCAATTCCAAATTCCCTGCTGACAACCAAGATGCTGCTGGCAGGGGGATGATTGAATTGCACTGGTTTTGAAAACTGGAGGCCAGGATGGAAAGGTTATATATACATATACACATACTTTATTTTACCACATGTCCAGGTAGCTCTGGAAACACAACATGGCCCAGCACAACACTGAAGTCTGTAAAACCTGGAGAGCCAGGGAATGTGTGTATGTGACACTAAGTTATTCTCCATGTTCTGGTTCCCATTTACTTTTACATCTCAAATCTAATAAAGGCCAATTGTTTTCCACTCTCATTTACAGAACCAGTGAAGCTGATGTGCTGCTGTGCTGTCTCTTTAGACTCAGAACGTGTCAGGTGCACTGCATGCAGACATGGGATCTAAAAATGCAACGCAGTTAAAATATCATATAATTAAAATGGGAGTCTTAGGAGATTGTGCACGGAAATTCCTGCAAGTAATCGACCCCCCTAAGCTCCCCCATGGAAAACATGGTGTTTCTCATGCCATTCTGAGATTATTCATACAACAAATGGAAGAAGGGAAGAACTGATACATGTCACACTTCTAAACTGAAGCACAGACTGATGCAAAAACCCAAAAGGTCTGCAAGTGTACCAGGGACTGAATCCCAAGCTGCCCTGCAACTCTTAACTGTGGGTAGTCACCTGCAGTGGCTGGAAGCTGCAGCACAGACCATTGGTAATGATATTCTCAAATCCTTTGAATGGCACAGGACTGAGACACCACAGCTCAGAGCTGCAGTGAAGCTGAGGCTTCAGCAGAAGTGTGAAGATTTGAAAGGAGCAGGATGAAACATTTCTGTTACAGTACCTGCTCATGGTATTTATAGGATCTAAAAAAATCCCCGAACAACTCTATAATTTAACTGTTTTTATCAAGTGCTTGAAGGGGATTTTCTATTGAGCAATCGTCCTTTTGCCAACAGCAACTTGAAAGAAACCAGCACCATGTTAAAGAACTACTCAGTGCATTTCATTCATTTTGCTGTTTCAACTTCAGTTGGAACGCACTGAACTCAGAGTTACTCGAAGAAAACTTCTCTGCAGGAGAGCAATTAGAAATCAACAGTCTCTCATTACCAGAGCAGACAGGATGGAAGATGCAGAAGTGGTTTACAGTCATTTCCTTCCCCTTGCAGACCAGGTTAATCTGGGCTACCCAGAAGATTTAAAAGCCACCTGCTGGTAAAGAGGTCACCTCATACTCCTGCACCTACTGAAAACTTGATTTCTGAAATGCTGTAATGAAACAGTCGAAAATCTTCATTCCAAAGAAGGAAAATATTTCATGTACATTCTTAGGTGTGAACCTTCAGGCTTGGGAAACGTTTTTCTAGATTGTCAGCAAGTGTCTGATCAGCCTCACGCAGGACTTCAAGGAAACTCTCCACCTGCAAATAAAAAATGCACATAAGGAGAAAAAAAAAACAACAAAACCAACTTGCATGGAACACAGAATTCTTATACTGGCACAGGGGCTCTTTCTACTTCTCTACCTTCCAAATAAGAGCAGCCAGCAGCAGCAACTGGAATGAAAATGCCCTACAGTAGCTACCTTCCTCCTAAATTTCTGCCCCCCAGTTCCAGTTGGTCTAAATTTTGAAATGGTACCACTTTCCTCAAACTCTTACTTTCTTGTTTAAAAGCAACACAGAAACTTTTCTCACCCAAAGACAAGCTCCCTATGAAAAATATTTAGAATAATTCTTCTGTAAAAATATACAGGACAGATTTTCAGCTAGGATAAACTTTCAGACACCCATTCAAGTCAGCACAGTTTGGCCCTGGCATCAGCTGATGATCCCAGCAAAGCTCTGGCTGAAGTGAGGCAGAACAGACAGAGGGGGTAAGACTGTCTGGCACTGGATGGTGTTTTACCTGTGCCTGAGCAATTCTGTCCTGTCTGTACAGATTTGGAAAGGTCCTGCCACCCAAGGAGCGTTTTTGCAGCTGTGTCACAGACCTTGTCACATACTCACCGAAGCAAAATACAGGGGTAAGAGGTTCTGAAAAGCACAGGAACATGTCTGCTCATTCAGGTGTCCCTGGTGCAGTCCTTCTAAGGTATTCTCCTGGAAAATCAGAAATACAACCAGCATGTCATGAACAGTTGTTGAAAGAATAAACTCAAAACTGTGCATATATCTACAGATATATGTGCTTTGTTCTTATAAATGGGTAAAGCAGCCAGAACTTACATTTCTCAGAGGAAGCCAGACACAGCTGATACAACAAGGTGTGAAAGCTCACACACCACAAGTCTCCTAACCTGAATGCTTCCATAATTAAAAAGGTCCAGCTCAGAGAGTAAAATTACATATTGATAGTACTTCCTTTTCTTAAATAAACTGACTTTCACTCAAGAGAAAGGGCAACTTATACCTACAGAATTTATCATACAGAACCTTGGCACACACCTCAGAAACCCTGTGTTCCTCACATCTCCCACACATGTTGCTACGTCTGGTTGATTCTCTAATGAATTCCCAGTAAGCAAGTGCACTTGCACAGAAAAAATGTCCACATTAACAGTAAATAATTTTTTCTCATCTACCCTGCAGAAATCCTTACCATAATTTTGTTTATTCTTACCTTGGTTAGTTCTTGAAGCATATTGGAAAGTAATTCACAGCAAATATCCTTCAAAATTTTTAAATGGAAATCTTCCTCATTTACATCAGTCTTTCCAGTGTCATCCTGCTCAGACTCCTTGGAGTTATCAACAGCTCTCTTCCCACAGCCCTCCATGTATTGTAAAATACGAATCAAGCTCCCAATCAGTGGCATATCTTAATACAAAGTAACAAGAACAGTGAACTTTAACACTGAAAATTCTTGTTCATCCTTTCAAGGCATTAGAATTTTGAAATACACCATCAGATTTTACACAAAAGCTGTAGGAATGTATATTCTGACAATGTTGGGTTTTGTTACTCAAAGACAGTGTTAAAGAAGCAAGTGGAAATATAGTAAAAAACCCAAATAATTTTTCCTGCAAGCTGACCTGTATTTATAAAAACTATATACCAGTGTAAAGAGCATGAGAAGGAAACTGTCTTTAGTAGGACCCAGTGAGGGCAGTATGTTAAATTTGTATCCAGATAACAAACCAAACTGCACAGTATCTTTCTGCTGCGGGTGACCCTGACTCACATGCTCAAGACAGGCTTTTAATTCTGAAGATTTGTCCATGGATTGAAAAGTAAGAAATGATAGAGGGATTTAAGTAAGTGCAGAATCTGCCCCTACTACAAAAAAAAAATCACTACATAAAAACACATGTAGTACATATTATGTACAAAATAATAATGTAATAATGTATTACTATATTTTAGCAAAAATAAATTCTGCAATTTTCACTAATTTGCCCAATGGAGAAGACTGAGCAGAATCTGAAGATTCTGGTACTGTAACTCCTCCTCAGAGTTTAAAGCCCACCCAGTAACTGAACTTTGGGCTAGCTGTGATTTTAAATAACCAGGGAAGAGTCTCACTGTATGCAGTGTCACTGAACTGAACCACCTTCCACACCCACATAAAGCCAATTGTGAATATTAACTTTAAGCAAAAAAAAAAAGAACAAAGAAGAACAGAAAATAGCACAACTTGCTTTTCCTCATCCTGGTGTATTCCTGCTCTGTCTGTGAAGCAAACATGGCAGACAGCACGGACAAAATGGAGGCCAGCACAGTCTTCTGCTCCTGCACAATGATCGGTGGATCATCTGGCTGGCACAGCTCCTGGCAAACCAGGTCATAAAGCAAACTCCAAGTATCTTTTCCTCCGTCAGGAGCCTGCACTTGAGAAAGAAAGAGAACCCACCAACCCACCAAATTTAATCCAGGTATATGAACCCCTGTTCTCCCCAGTAAATAGGTGGTGATCCCGAGGTTACGGCCTCTCTTGGTCCCCTCACACGTAGCAATTCCAGGTTCTTACCAATAGCCTGGATACCCTCATCCACTGTGGTCAGGAGCTGCAGGATATGCATATACACATCCAGTCCTTCTGGGTTATCTGACCTACACAGAACAAACACCAAAAAACCAAATTAAAGTGCTGCTTACTGAACTTACATTCTGTGTTTTGGTCGTAGATAAGCCCATCAGCAATTGCCATTTCCTTTGCAAACAAACAAGTTGACTCATTTCAGACCAGAAGTCCAAGAAAACATATCCCAGTGATCTGTCAAACTCTGCTGTTCCCACTAAAAGCAAGATGTTTGGGCACAGGCCTTACAAGGTTATAAGGAATCTCCCCAGCCACAAAACCAAAAAGAAATCTCCCTTACCGGACTTGCTTGGCTGCTTCAAGGATACAAGGCACAATCTTAAAGTCTGGAAGCTCTTCAGGGGAATCATCTACAGATGGTCCCACAGAGCGACAAGTGCCGTTTTTGATCCAGCTTAACATCAGCTCCTCATCCAGATCAAAGAGCTTGTCCACCACTTCACCCACTTTCACCAGCAATTCAACTGCACAAGAGAGAAGGTTATTGTTATTTCAACAGGACTAAAAATGAACAGCAAAAATTAGCTCATGAAATGCTAGTACATACAAGTGTTCAGAGTAAATTCAGGACTGAAATGAATTCATTTTCTTCGTGACTTACTGCTGGTTGTTATGTTTAATTCCTTGACCTGGCATAGACCAGGTAAAGAGTTTGATACAGAGGGACTGTTGGAATGCCCACTGACACCTTGTACTTTGTCATGCCACATGTGAAGAAGTAACTTTATTCTGCAAAGAGACTCCATGTTCCTGAAAAGTCCTAACTTCTGCTTCTGAAGTAAAACTTTTCAAGATTTGTTCCTAGATATGCAGTTTTATGCTGATCATCCACCTGCCCATCTGCATTTTACTTAAACAGATCTGTTATTTCAATTGGATGGGGCAGGATTTCTGAGAATGGGCATTTAAAAAATGGATAAACTGGAAAAGCTGTATTATTAGGAATCCTTGAAAAATAATAACTGCTGTTACAGCTGAGTTGGATGTTAAACATAAATGCTGTTCAAAATATTTCCATTTTTAGGTGGTTGGTGTATTTTTTGCGAAATTAGTGCTAAGAGAGATTTGTGTAGCACTGTCTGCATACCCAAAGCCTGGACAGTATTCAGCTGTCAGAGCAACTGAATCATTCCTCCAGTTCACATTCCACAGATATGGTAGTTTTAAAAATAGAAAATCCATATCTGACTTGAAAAAAGTAAATTAAATGAGGTCTTGTTTCAAGGTTCAAAAATGACAGAAGTATATGCCTGAATAAGGACTACATCCTTTCTTTTATTGTGGCAAATAACGATTTCTTCAATTAAACATATTTTGATTCCCCCCCAGAACTTTCTTCTTTCTGAGTGCTTTTCTGGTTGGTTTTATGTACATTTATAAACCTGCAAAGGCAGGGCAAGCTTGTTTTGCTGTCCTTTTAATTCACAAGGTTTCCTTTATTTTAAAGAAATTAACCCAACTGAAAATATTTGTCTTTGAAATCAAGAAACTTCAGTTCTTATTTTTCTTCTGCAAACGCCCATTAAATCCCCGCTTGTTCTGGCAACTTACCATTTGTAGAGCTGGACATGATAAAGCAAACACAGTCATACACAGAAGGATTTTCTCGGATCCTCTCCACCCAGACATTGGCCACCTCAGGCTGGGAGAGGCAAGTTAACAACAACCTGGGCAAGAATTCCCCAGGTAACAAATTAGAAGCCAGTTCACTCCTTTCAGCTGTACAATTGTAAATCCAAAATAACGACAGCGGAAACAGAAACAGGAATCCAACTTACAGCAAAGTGATTCCACAACAATGCAGGAACAATAAAAGGATGACAGGAATAAAATAGTGAGCCCACTTGTCAGTTTTCTCCCCAGGCCTCAGAGCATAGCAGAACAACACTAATGATGCATGAATTTCTGAGATGTCTTACCTGCTTGTTTCCAGGAGAGTTGGGGAGTCTGAATCACACAAACGTTGCAGTAACACTTGGCTTTAAGGAGAAAATGTAGGGAAAAAGGTTAATAAATCCACCTTTATTTTTAAAAAAGGTATAAAAAGGTTAATTTCCCAACTGCAGCCATGTTCTGAGATTAAAGCCAGCTTTTCCTAACTGTATGCACTTCCAGTGTCTCAAGACCACCAAACTTAGAAACTAACTTGACTGGTGATTAAAAACCCCCCCAAATAGTGGTCTGTGTCCTTTCCTCCCCTCCTGAGCACTTCCCACACAAAGATGGTCAGCCAGAAGTTATGAATGAAGATGAGGCTTGGCAGGCAAGCTTAGATCCTTCTCTAACATGAATTTCCTGATCCTCAGTCCAGACAAGCAGTATCTGTTCATGTACAAAGCACACAGACACCTACCCAAGATTCTCATCCTTGCTAATGGACATGCAGATGTCCTGGAAACAGGCCATATTCCCTAATATTCCCACACAGATCTCCTGGAAAGTCAAAACACAGTATAATGAGACAACTGCAAGTCCACAATTTCACTTCCCGAGCATAAGACAAAAGTAAGGGAGGTTCAAAGATATTTTCCAGTTTGATTTCCAAGCTTTTATGACCCACTGATTTCCTGACAAAGATACAAATTTTTCCACAGATTCCATACAGATTTTTCTGTTTTATCAGACTACCCTAAAAAACATTCAGGTACTATGCAGATATTTAGGTTTTAGGGTGTTCCATAAAAGCAAATAAAATCTGCTCAGCTTGCATATTCTTTGTATACTGTTTTGAAGCTAATTTGGCAGCCCTGTTATTAAAGCAAGAAGGAGTCCTAAAACAAAAATATCACTACATAAACGTGACCCTCACTGATGCTCACTTGCTCCCAAAAGAAAGGGAGCTTAATACAAGCTTCCAGCAAAGTCCATTTTTTGATTAAAGAGATCTAAAATAAAATAAAATAAAAAACAAACCCCAAAGCACTGCACTCTCTTAGGATATTCATGCCAAGATAATCATTAAGAGGATGCACACTTATGTAAAGTGGACCATGAGAGCTCAGAAATACCTGCAGATGACTGGTGCTAAAACAAAGTGAGTTATCAGTTTGCAGCAATTTAAAGTCAGAAATTACTTTTTTCCACTAAAGTTGTCTTCCTAATTATTAACATGCTATTACCTCTGCTAAATTACAGCAGGCACTCCAGTACACACTATTTCATGAAAGTAGCTGTGACAGCAAATATGCACTCACTTGCAAATTTGGATTGTACTTTCCAAAGACAAAGCACTAAACTTCCAAAGCTCTATTTGTCTCTACTCATCTCCTGGAGTAAAGCATCTGGCAACTTCTGAGAAAGAGGATTTACATCAACACTCAATACCTCTGAAAAACTTGAGTCCTGTAGTGCACTGTGTAGCACAAGCTGGAAATCAGTGACATCAAAATAAGTGGAAAATTTAAAAAAAAAAAAGTATTGGTGTCTTAACAATTCCAAAGATTACTTTTTGTGATCTTTTTGTGTTTATTTCTCATTATCGTCTTCTGATTTGATTTGTAATAAATTAATTTCCCCTAGTGGAGTCTGTTTAGCCCCTGACAAATCACAGCAACTGGTGAGTGATCTCCTCCTGCCCTTATCTTGACCCATGAGCCTTTGTTGTATTTTCTCTCCCTGCCCAGCTGAGGAGGGGAGTGGCAGAGCAGCTTTGGTGGGCACCTGGCCTCCAGCCAGGGTCAAACCACCACAACTGGCAGGTCTGACTAAACAAATTCATGACCATTTCTGTTCAGTAATCATGAAACAAATCAAAAGGAAAAGAAGGCCAAACAGCTGGGTTTTATAATAGGCCTGATAACTAGGTTTGATAAACTCAGTCTTTCATCAGTGTATCTAGATTCGGATGTGGGAGCAGACATGTACCAGCTTCAGAATCACCAGGATTCCTACTGATTAGCCCATGTTAAAAACAGAGTGAAAAAGCATTTTAAATTTTGATTTTGTGTTTTCTCCTGCTTCCCCTTATACAGTACACACGCAATGGGAGAAGGGAGATAAATGTAAAGGCATGTGCAGAGCTATCCACTGTTGCTATTAACACAGGACAGCTTTTTGACAGGCCATACTTACAGTCAGGCGAGGGCATTTGGACTTGGCAAAAACTCCCATGAATATATCGGGGGCGTTGAACTCCTGAAGAAATAAAGCAACATCCTGTGGAGAAAGTGAATGGAGGAGTAAATGGACCTCTACAATTTCCAAATGCAAAATCAAACGTGTTCCCACAGCATAAGGACTAGCTCAAAGAGATGACAAACCCACTACAAGAAATTTGTTATTTGCCAACAGCTAATACCAATAATCTTTGTTTTTCAATGAGAGAAGGTCAGCAAGCCCCTCTGGTGATTCAGAAAGCCAGTGATTTGCTACAGAATGAACCAAGAAGTTGCATTTGCGAGAAAATGCAAATTGCTCCCTATGTCAACAGAAACAGACACTCAACCAGAATTCAGTAAATATCATGTTTTAAGGCATGACATCACCATGACACATAAAAAAGAGGCAAGTGAAGGGACTGGCATTAGCACTT
This sequence comes from Prinia subflava, assembly GCF_021018805.1. Classification (NCBI taxonomy): domain Eukaryota; kingdom Metazoa; phylum Chordata; class Aves; order Passeriformes; family Cisticolidae; genus Prinia; species Prinia subflava. The sequence continues at coordinate 15,027,049 of NC_086251.1, forward strand.
GACGGGAACACACAAAATAGGAAATATCCTCTTTTTTTACCTCCTAATTTTACCACATTAAAACACAAGATTAGTTCTCTGTTTGGGAATAAAAGACCCATGTCCCATGCTTATTTAAAAAATCTGAGCAAGGCAGGGAATAAAATAATAATACTTAAGCTAATATATATATGTGTGTGTGTGTGTGTGTGTGTATACCCACAGATATATCTTGAGAATTTGTTCCAGCATTTGAGAATGCTGAGAAAAATTCCAAGAAGCTGTGTTACATTGACACTGCAAGTCTGCAGCTAAATTTTGAAAGGCTGTTTCTCAATCAGAGAAAGCTATGCCTACCAGCAGGATGTATGACAATTGCTAGGGGAAAATACGCCTGTTTCGAGATGGCATCAATATTATCCCCCAAACCCAAGCGCTGCAGACACAGGCTGTGCACCGAGTCAATTCCAGCTGCTGTGCTGCCGCTGTCCCAGCGCAGGCTCCGTGCTGGGGCTGCCTGGTGCCGGCCCAGCCCAGCTGTGCTGCCCCACCCTGCTCCACGCACCGGGCCGTGAGCAACACCACCAGAACCGGCGCTGGATTTCGTGCCTTCTCCCTCTGCCACCACGATTCTGACGGAACACGGGGCAGACGCATGCCGAGGTGCCGCATAAGGCTCCTACCTCGTCCATCGACATGTCCCACACCTTGCAGATGTCATTCTCCATCTCCTCGTCCAGCTCCGTCCGGGCTCCCTCGGGGCTGGCGGCGGGATCCGGCTCCGCGGGGGCGATGACCTGGGACACAGCGGGGCGGGGGAAAACGTCCCGGCTGAAGCCCCGGCACCACCCGGGGGCCGCTGGGTCCCCGCTGAGTTTCCAGGTGTTCTCCCACCGTGTCCCCGCTCGGCCCCGGATCTGTCCCCTGTGAGTCCCCGCTGTGTCCCCGGGTTTGTCCCCCCCGGCCCTGGGAGCGATCGCGTCGCACCCACCGGCGCTGACCGACACGGGGCCCGCCGCCCGCTCCCTCCCGGAGGCCGCGCACCTCGATGAGGCGAGTGAGGACGCTGAAGAGCCAGTGCTTGCTGTACACCGTGTTCCCCACCGCGTCCCCCTCCTCCTCCTCCGCATCGCTGCACGGCGGCGACGGGTTGCGGTCCATGGTGGCCCCTCAGCCGTGCGGGGGTAGCGAGGCGGCGGCGCGGCCAGAGCGGCGCCCGCCGCCCACAGCGCCCTCTGCCCGCCGGCGGCCGCTGCTGCCCGCCGCGCCCGGGGGCACCGCGACCGCACCGGGACCGCGACGGGACCGCACAGGGATCGCGCTGGGATCGCAACGGGACCGCGACGGGATCGCAACGGGACCCTCCCGCCCAGGGCCGCCCTTCCGCAGTGAGCGGCACCCGCGCTCCCGGAGCACCCGAGGGTCCCAAGGGGGACCCTTTGGCAGCCCCCGTGGTGCCCCGACACCGCCGCCCCCGCCCCGCAGTCCCGGCCCGGGAGGATGGATGCTGGCAGCGAAGGGCACAGTTCTCAGGAGGATTTCTTTATTCGGCTGTACAGAGGGAGGAGTGACAGCAGCGGAGTACTGCGCTAGTACTTGCTGGGCAGCCCCCTGGGCCGGTAGCGGTTCGGGTCCCCGCCGCTCCGGCCCCACGCGTTCGCCTCCTGGTCTAAGCGAGTGTCCTCGGCGCCTCTGCCGCTCACGCTGCTCTGCCAGTTCTCCCGGGCGTCGCTGTGGGGAAGGAGAAAAGGCCACCTGAACAGACTGCATCTAACTCAGCCTTGTGTTGGTTCCCTCACTCATGTTAAACTGCTTTTCCGTAGGGCTTCTCAAGGTGAGATGCAAGCACACTCTGCCTTTGTCTGAGAGCCCGCGGTCGAATCCCTGTCTGTTATGTCTGGAAATCTGGAAATGAACCAGCAGTGAAGGAGAGTTCCCTATCAGAAATGCAGAGAGAGGAATCTGTCTTCTCGGGAGGACAAGAAGAAAGGCTCATGCTCTTGTGGCACCTGTAGAAAGCATTCCTATAGAGACCGGCTGTCCAGATGGGAACTACTTCCCCTCCCCTCTGCTGTCCTTCTAGGTGCAAAGCTGAGTACAAGTCAAAAGGACCTCACTCCAGCGGGAATGCCAGGATCCCTAACAACTCACTGTTAACAAGCCTAGGAGTGTGCCTCCATTACCTGATCACTCTGGCTGCCCAAGCACCACCAGGTCCTCTCCGGGCAGCATCATAATTCCCACGGGCGTGGAAATACTTGTCGGCACCTCTGTAATTTGCCTCGCGCATGTCCCGGTATGCTCTCAGCATATCCCATGACCCTGAAGAAAAAAGAGAGTTGGAGATGATGTTGGAAGAGTCACACCAGGAGTAGTTTGGTACCGTTTCAGCCAGGAGATGAACGGTCCAAGGAGCAGTAGCAGAGTGAGGCACTGCTCCACAGTGGTCTTTGCCCAGGGCTGTGCCCACAGAAAGCCCCTGTGGGGGCTGACCAAGGCCCTCGTCCAGCAGCAGAAACCAGCAGGGTCTCTAACGTGGAGCTGCTATTTCCCAGCTCTGAGAGCTGCTCCACTGAGTGCTGGTAACCTGTGCTTGGGGAGGGTGTTCCTGAGGGAAGGGCCCCTGGTAACAGCAGCTTACCTCCCGCTGCATCCCGGACAAATTGTCCAGCTCGGATCATTCCTTGGACTATTGCTGGTCTGTCGGCACTTGCACACAGAACAGTGGAGAGCAACACAATGCAGACCCAGAGCCTCATGGTTCCTGGCCAAGCCTGACAGGGAGCTGGGAGACAGTGAGAGAGATGAGCAGTTCTGGAGCACCTCTGAGAACCCACCACACCCCTGCTGTGCCCGGCCTGCTGCCCCAGCACTGAGGGCTCGCCCAGGACCCCCTTCTCCCTCTGCAAGGAGTGGTGCCCTCTGTGCAACCACAAGCTACACAACAAAAGCAAGTGCACATGAGAAATCCACATTTTAGCATGCCCTGCTACTCCTGACATGAGTACAAAGAAGTCCCACGTGCTAAAGCATTGGTCCTGCTCCCAAATACCACTCAAAACACTGCACACAGCTCACAAATTCAGAATGCAACTCACCACTGCAGAATGGTAAAGCCAAAGGAGATGGAGATCGTCTCGTGTGCTCTCAGACTCAGAGAGGGTATTTATAAGCAATTCAAACCCCTCAAAAGAGGAAGCTGGAAAGGATACCCATGGTCGGGAAATCCCCACCAGCATTCCCAACACAGAAATCATTACTGGAAACCTGTCCTTGTCCTTACTGAAAGTTCATAGCTCCAGTTACACAATTTTTTAGAGAGTATATGGTATTTCTTCAGCTGTATTTGGATCTATTTGCTCCTCATAACACAACCAGAATGACAAACTGCCTTGAAGGCTGAGGAGTTCCATGTGCTTGAAGTATTACTATTGTCTTAAGGGTGATGCTTTTTTTGGACTTCTTGGACTGAACAGAGCTCAGAGGGGAAGGTGCCTGGCTGTCTGTGCATTGAAACACGAGGTCTGTGTCTGTGCACAAGGAACGGTGAGCTGCATTACCAGAACAGCTGCAGGAACTGCTTAGTGAAATTCCCATGCATGCTGTGTTTGCCAGATAAATCCCAGAGTTAATGAAATGGAAAATGTGAAGTGTTGCTCAATTCCTTTGCAAAGCAAACCGCATACACCTACATCCCTGCTGATAATGCTCTGAGATAACACAGACACACAGACCATCAGGAGGCTCTGAATGGTTCATTTTGCCTTGGCTTGCCCTCACAGAGCCCTCTCAAGGGACTCCAGCCACCCTGCTGCAACAGCGGCTCCGTGGGGCTCAGCTGGAAAGTTTTGGACACAGCAGTAAACATTTTACTGAGGGAAAATTCAGATCCATACAGCCACAATTCTGCTGGATTTTAAATCAGCTGTCTGGCCCTATTGGCATGGTTCACTGTTTAAGTACCCATTGTGCTCTCCCTGCTTAAAGCCTGCATGCTTTCCTTCCTTAACAACTTGACACTACCCTTTCCCCTACAGAAAACTGCAGGGTTGAGTGCAGTTGCACTGGAGAGTGAGTGTCCCCACTGAGTGCAGGAAGTGTCCCCATCGTGTGACCTTGTACATGATTTAGCAAGTCTAGGAGAGCACTTTACATTCCCCTCAGAAGACTTAAGGTTGCTGCCCCACTCACAACTCTGCCACTGTAAACAATTCACTCCTGGAGCTGCAGGGCAGAGCAGGACTTGAGAGAGGTGCAATAAAGCTGATAAAGTGTCAACAGCGGCTTCCTTGGGCATCACTGGACTTCAGTCAAAAAATTAGCTTAAGTGGAGAGGAGACATCTTCCATAGACAGGCCTGGAGCAACAAGACAGATACTCTGTAGTGTGATGTATCTCAGAATGGAACAATTTGCAACAAGAATCTAAACCCTAAACCAACAGACAAGAAAACCTTGCAAAAAGCAGAGGGGAGACAGATTTTTGTCCCCTGGCACTCGTGAACCTGATTCTTCACAGTGTAACAGCTCAGCTACTGCAGGGACTGGAGTGCTGTGTCTTGCTGCAACTCTGTTCACATCCTGATGACCTACACCCTTGGAGTACATGACAGCTCAAGTGCCTTCGTTGCTGGCTGCAAGTTGTTGGAATAAATCAGCCAAGACTACGTTTTCTTCATGCAGAAATCCACTTCTTTATTCACAAAACTCAATTTATAGGAAATATCAGAAAGCACTGTGTTAAACTAATTGGCCAGCAATACAGGGAAACTCAGTTCATTGGTCAGTAAGGTCTATTGTATTGTCTATCAAATTTTGTCTCTGTAGATATGTTTACATTTTTCCTTTGTGGGTTCTCATAGGACAAATCTTATTGTTTACACAGGTGCATTAGTTTTTCACCCTCAGAATAGATTGTTGTGTTAAACAAACTTCTCATTCTCAAAATAGCTTTACATGGGAACTTGCAAATTGCTTGTTAGCTGTACTTAGAAGAAATCACAGGCCAGCTTTGGCAATTTTAGCAGAGCAAGGCCTGATTTCATAAGGCCTTTGTTTTATAATTCTTCTACCTGTCTACGACGTCTCACCTTTTCATTAATTTTAAAGAAGGGTCATCTGTTGTGATGTTGAAACAGCTCACTCTTATGATGGTATTATCTCATTAAGGTTATCACTAGTTATCTGTTAGATGTGTGATAAGATACATAAAAGATTACAATGAACAAAACGTATCAAATTCTATCATGTCATTGACACAGGGTTTTGCGGCATGAAAAACAAAAGAATAATGTCCAATGTCTCTTAGGGAAATGGAAATAAATTACCATTGTTTTAAAGTCCAAATAGTTGAGACTCAGGAGAAAGTTCATTAGCTGGAAATGTTGATCTTTGACATCATTGAATGTCCTTTTGGATTCTGGAACAGGGAATAACTGAAAAAGGTTAGTAGGAACACTATACCATCATGGTGACATAAGGCTTTTGTTGGCAAATCGCCTCTGTAGTTTGCAGATACAGCTATGTCTTGACAGTCCCACTTCTGTTCCTGTTCTGGCCACAAAGGCTACCTGGTGATTAGGTTATTTCTCTTTCCACTGGGCCTCATTTTCTCGGAGGTGATATGATCCAATGAGCAGGTGACTGCTTTGAACCTGCTGATGATAAAACACAAGCATACCCTCTCTTCAAGTCAATTAATCAATTAGGCTTTGCTGTTGCATGTTCAATTGGGATTTAGATTTGATGGTCTATTTTCCAAATTTCTAATGTAAATATTACTCAAAATGATTTTTTGTCTAAATTTCTAATTTTAGTGTGTGTTAATAAAATCTGTTTATTTTAAGTTTGGCCTGTTTTGCCTTTTTCTCCAATCCTACCACGCAGCAGAGTAAACACTGAAACCGTCACACACCCCAAGGCATTCATGACCCATATGCAGCTCAGGAAAGCTGCTGATGTGAGGGACTTCACAACAGCAGGTTCCTGGGCAGCTGTTTTTGTGACAGTTAAAACCTACAAGAGAAGTTTTAAGTTGTCAGTGGGGGAAATTCCATGGTAAACTAAACATTTCTCTCCAAATGAACTGACTAAAGAGTATTTTATGGGTGGTAACTGACTAAGGGTTTTGTCTCTTTATGTTCTTAGTGGGAAAGTGAACAGTTTGTGTGGAGGGAGTAGTGTTTTTGAAAGTTTCATTTTGATTCTTGATTTCTTCTTTTAGTGTGTGTTAATAAATTTATCTTTATACCTTTAAGTTTGGGCCTGGTTTGCTTTTCACCTGATCCTCTCTCACAGCAGGAAGGACACTCAAACCACTACACAAATTGGTGCACCTGCCAGGAAACCAAATTGGCAAATGTGGAACCATTACATGCACTTCCAAGAAATGACAGGCCAGCTCTGGCAATTTTAGCAGAGTGAGGCTTGATTTCATGAGGTCTTTTTTTTAGAAGAATTCTCCCTGTCTAGGACAGCAAGTAGCCCTGTTCATCACCTTTTTGGTTTTTAAAAAACAAGGAAAATGACTCCTCTAATTTGGGGTACGGGCATGAGGTGCTTTGCCCAGGGACTTGTAACAAAGCATTGCCTTTAAAACTGACCTAAAGAACTTTTGCCCTACAAGAGCTCACAGACTTTGGGCCATAGAGGATATTTTGAGTCTTACGCTGTTTCACATTCTGTCCAGACCAACATTTCTGCAAAACACGAGCACAACTGCAAGAAGGCAGGTGCTGGAGGGATTCTTTAGACTATCTCAGAGTGCATCCCCTGCTGTCCAGCAAGGACAGCAGCAGTTCCAATGCTGGAGCTCCCTGTGGAGCTGAGACAAAGCTGCAGCTTGGGGCTCCAGCAGGGAACAGCCTGAGCCCTGCTTTCCCATATCCTCTTGTCCTGCACTCCAGGTCATGAGCCTTGGCTCTCAGAAATGAACTGCAGCCAACTCTGCTGCTTTCACAACAGAGAGAGGCAAAGCTGCTTCTGAGCTTGGAGGAGGGTTTGAACAGAGTTATTTCTTCCTGGCCCAGCAATAAACATGTGGCAGCATGTGCACACTGGGAAACACAACTCAGTGAGGGGGGCCTGGAGCTCATTTCTTGGTTTGTACATTCTGATGCAGTTAATATGAAAGTGACCCCATATGGGTTGCCCTTCTAACTGTGGCTATCTATGAATGCAAGCTACGTTCCACAAACATTCCACAGTTTTGCAATCTAAGAAAGTCAGACTGAGAAAGGGGAGGAGGTGAATTCCCAGCTCAGGCACAATATTTGCAGTTATTTCTTAATCTGGGAAAAAACAGTACCTTATCTAAGTTTACGTGTGCAATAATTAAATTCAGGACTTTTGTCAAGTATGGAATATACAGTACCAGGGACTTTGGGCTTATAGACATGGAGAATGACTGGAAACTTGTCTCCTTTCAAGAAGCAGATTGAAAATGCAGCTCTTTCTCTGAAGTAAAACTGATTTACCCATACATTTCTAATACTGAAATAATGTATGATACTTTTTTCTTTGAAAAAAAAAAGAAAATACCACCACCAGTTTCTATTTGAAGCTGCTCCAGGCTAAGCCACCTTTATTCATCTCTGCTTTTCAAGGATCTCTCTCCTTGCTCTGTGCAACTGAGGCAGTTTCTGTTTCAATAATTTCTGAACAGAAGACTCTCTCCTGTCACAGTCTCTTCACCCTACCCATATGAGGTGAAAACAAATTCATGCAGAACAGGAAACATTAATTTTCCAACTCTTCCTCAGAGAGTAAACTTTCACTCTTTATTGACAGCCAAGTTAATTGAAATGATAAACACAAGCTCACTTTAGACACAAAATCTGAACATACACTTCCAATTATATTACCTGTATGACCCTTCTGATGGTATTTTTTTAAAAAAGCTTTAACTGGAATTATGATTTACTATAAAAAAAACCAAAAAAAAAAAAGCCCCAACTCTCAGTCAAAGTTAACCAAGTGTACAAAACCCCCACAGAAGTAAGAACAGACTGATGTGTACACAAAATACACCAAGCAAATGAAGTGGAACCATATGGAGGTAAGCCAGGCACATTCTCAGAAATGCAGGAATTCCTCTGAGAAGGCAAGGGGAGCACTCAGCTACACCACACACTGCATGAACCCGAGGTAGGGAACAGTGGCAGCCCCTGAGGCAGCAGCAGCTCATCTGGCAGGAAAGAGAACAGGCACCAACACCAGCTGGTAGGTGCCTGGCTCCCATTCCAAGTCTTATTGAGCATGGGGTACTCCTGATGGCACAGATCCTTCTACTCCCAATGGCAGAATCTAAACCCCAGAAGCTTTAAAGTTTTCTTTTTTAGAAATAGTTCTGTACTGGCTTTTCCACAAGCAACACTCTGGATGAAAGCCTGACACTCATTGTCTCCCTGGAACTTCCTTTAGTGAAGTAACCAACCCTCTACACCCAAGTTTTTCTTGCAGACAAGATGAAATAGTCTGCAGACTGCATCTCTCAAAAGGCCAAATACTGTACTCAGTCCTGTTTTGATGAAAAGCATTATTTTACAGCACTACAAGTGCTGCAAGACTACATAAAAAGATTCCTTATAAAGCAGTTATTTTCACATCATTTTACAATAAAACAATCAATTTTAATTAAACTTAGTTCCAATTAATGGATTAATTTTTATTTAAATGATATTTGTGAAAATCAAATATTGACCAGATGCTGTGGCCTTCTGCTTAAAATGTGAGTCAGACAGTGAAGAGGGTAAAAACTAGAAGCTTACATAGAAACTTGTTCAATGATGTATTAAATGCTAGTACAAAGCATAGTTTTGTAAATTAGATATAAAAGCCAAGTGATTTTATGAATCTTCATATTCAACCAGATATGTAAAAAGACTTCTTGACAGCATCCATCCAAAAATACTTACATAAACCCTCAGCTTTTAAAAATATTAAAATAAGTTCTCACTTCCCAAAATGTCAGACTTAATTGTGGAATTACCAAAGTTGACCTGGACTTCAAAAAAACCTTTTTACAGTTTCCCACAATGTTCTCCTGGAGAAATAGGTTGCTCATGGCTTGGACACATGGACTGTCCACCAAGCAAAAAACTGGCTGGATGATCAGGCCCAGAGAGTGGTTGTGAAATGGAGTTAAATCCAGCTGGTACCAGCGGTGTTCCCCAGGGCTCGGAGCCGGGCCCAGTCCTGTTTAATCCCTTTATCAGGGCTCTGGATGGGGGATTGAGGGCACCCTCAGTCACTTTGCAGACACTCCAGGCTGGGGGGCAGTGCTGATCCCTGGAGGGCAGGAAGGCTCTGCAGAGGGATCTGGACAGGCCGGATCGATGGCTGAGGCCGCTTGTGTGAGGGTCAGCCAGGACAAGGGCCAGGGCTGTCCTTGGGTCACAACAACCCCAGACAGTGCCACAGGCTGGGGCACAGGGCAAGTGGAAAGGACCTGGGGCTGCTCTTTAACAGCAGATGAACACCAGACAAGAGCGTGCCCAGGTGGCCAAGAGGGCCAGGGGCATCCTGGCCGGGATCAGCAATGGTGTGGCCAGCAGGGCCGGCCGTGATTGTCCACCCATACTGGTGAGGCCACGTCGTGAGTGCTGTGTCCAGCTTTGGGCCCCTCACTGCAAGAAAGACACTGAGGGGCTGGAGCGAGTCCAGAGAAGGGAAATGGGAGCTGGTGGGGCTCTGGAGCACACGCCTTGAAGAGGCTGGGGGTGTCGAGGGAGTCTGGCCTGGAGAAAAGGAGGCTCAGAGAGGTCCTTATCACTCTCTACAACTCCCCAAAAGGAGGCTGTAGCCAGGGAGGGGTGGGTTTCTTTTTCCCAAGTAACAAGGGATAGGAGAGGAAAAAATGGCTTCAGGTTGCTCCAGGAGACATTTTGATTGGATATCAGGAAACATTTCCTCACCAAAAGCATTGTCCAGGACTGGAACAGGCTGTCCAGGGAATGGTGAAGTCACCATCCCTGGATGTATTTAAAAGCCATTTAGATGTGGCATTTTGGGACATGGTTGAGTGGTGGATTTGGCAGTGCTAGGCTAATGGTTGGAGGGTTGGATCTTCAGGGTCTTCTGCAACTTAAATGACCAAATTTAATTCCACTGTCCTGAGTTTGCTTGAGTATCACAAGTGATGTCTATGGTCACAGTGCACAAACAGGTATGGGCAATTTAGAAATATTGTGCTTGTAGTTTAACAGTGAGTTCATTTAACACGTTTGCCTGTTAATCAGCATTTTTAACTATAAATCCACTACTTAAAAGTATTTTCCTCCCATTTTAAGACTTGGCTTGGTTAATGTACTTCAAATAAGCAAGGCCTGTCCATATAATTTAAGAAGGGGAAAAAACCAACAGGTACCATAACAGACACTTGTACAGCAGCAGTAAAGGTAAATGTCACTTACAGGAAAGTTAAACAAGTATAGGCTTACATACTTCCCAGGAATAGTTTCTCACGTTTGCAAACAAAGAAACAAAATTTATACACCATAATTTAATACTTAGGGGCTCATATCCCTAAACACTTAAGTTAGAGACTCAGAAAATAAATTCAGCAATTTTCATCTTGGAAATCTGTAAGCTTAATTTCAAGATAAATACTGGATTGTTTTGATCTATGTTCTACAGTTCAAAAGTCATCTCCAAAGGAATGTGGAAGAACTGTCACCACTTCCAGGTCAGACACCTGCCAGATGGAGGCTGGCTCAGTGCAACCGAACTTTTAGACAGGAGTTTGTTATTTTTAAGGGCCTGTGAAACTTAAGAGGCACTTGAATATACAGTCATTACAGTATAAAATGTTCCCAGAGTTCTCCCAAGTTGTTTTCTATGCTTGTTGAGACCACAAAAACCGGTCACACCTTTCCAACATGGACTGAATCAGCGCTCTGCAATTAAAGGAAAGGGGAAAAAAAAAAGTCAAACAGTAAAAATGCTAACAACAGAAAGAACAACAGAGTTTTGGTTTGCTTTTTAAAGGGAAATTTGTAAAAAACACGATTGCATTTCAGAAGTAACATCCTGACATCACCATTCATGTCTTTGGAAGGAATAGGAGAGACCAGAGTCTAGACAGGTCTCAGCAGGGCAGATCTCTTTCAGAGAATCTCCTTCACATACACCTTTAATGTATGATTTCCTGTTTTCTCATTTTCAACTTGAAAATGCCTATATTGCAAAACACACAGTTTTTAAATGACAGAAAAGCTTTCAGGTGAGTCTAAAAACAAAGGTAAAAAATGTGAAGCACTTTATCTTCTTGTTAACTGAAAAGGAAGTTTAAAGCACTGAGGATAGTGTGGATCTTCTCCCAGCACATCTCTTACCTCTGCCTCTTCTCAGCGATTCTCAGTATCTCACAGACACCAGTAAATCTCTCAGACAATTCCAGTGTCAAGCCACACTCCTGCAGGAGAGGCAAGGCACGATTTGGGCCAATGGCCTTGGCCAGCAGCAGAGCGACATTTTCCACAGTGACACGGTCTGGGCAGCAGGGGCCGCCGTTGCTGACAGCATTCCCGTTCTGTGGGCCGTGCTGGTGCAATGCTGTGCTGTGATTCCGTGCAAGATGCAGAACCAATTTCCATTCTTCTATGGTCTCTGGAACGGAACCTAGATGTAAAATGAGTTTGTTACATTATTTTTAAAACAAAGATTATTTTAAGACTACTATTTACACTATATCTGTACTTATAAGGGAAACTAGCTGTTCTGTTTTACTCTGAAGATTTTAGGAAACCGAGCATTATCAACAAGCAAACTGTGCACAGAAATGTACTGCCCTGACTGACTCAGTGTAAAAATTTAGTGGTGAACACACATAGCTTCACAACAGTTCAGTATTCAAGGCTTTGGATTAAGTTAAGAGACAAAATTGTCCATCTTAGGGCTGGAGTGAATTTTCTTCCAAGTTCTGCCTTGTGGTACAATGCTTTGCTCACCCTAACTTTGGGTGTGTGCACATGTAGTGGATGAGTTTTGTGCTGTGCAGGAAGGCCTCCTATTCCTCTGTCTACAACACCAAGGTTAGGCTTTTACTCCCGACTGATAAACAAATCAAGATTCTTTAACTTTTAACCATTTTTTAGCACAACGGATTTCACAAAGCACAGCATGAAATACAAGAGTATAACACCCATTTATGTGTTTCAAATATGCTGTACTACACACAGTTAGGGCTACAAAAACACTTCAAAAATAAAAGTTCAAGTCAGCTTTGGGCAAACTGCTATATAAGGGCAGTTCCTACATCACAGAAGTATGTTTACACAGCTTAAGAATCACTAACCATCTTCTCCATTCAACAGGCTCAAATCATCCAAATGAACAATATTAGTAAAGGCTTCTCTTCTTCTATCCAGCTCCAGACAGAGAAAAAGATATCCAGGCCAAAATCTTGAATAAGAGAGTAAAGATTTCCAGGAATCAAATACTCCATTCAAATCAAAGTCAAGAACAATCACACACTCATTTATGTTTCACTAAAGACAAAAGTAACTAAATTTAATCAATGTCAGAAACAGAGTAGGGACATGAGGAATACCTCCCATTTGGTACATTAAAGTGGACATTCAATATTCACCCTCAGAAAAGGAAAGGTTTTTAAAAACCCCCTGTCCAAACACAAAGCAGATAGGTCATTTACATTTGTCTCTTCTCAGGGTCAGAATACCCACTATCCAAGTATGAAGAATTACCAAGTTTGCTCCTTACCCATGTGATTTACAGATGTCAGCCATCTTCTCTTTCATGGCAAAATCAGCTGGGAGTTTAATCAAGAGCAGAATGAGCTGGCTGTAGCCCCAAGTAAACAAATGGGATCGCGGCCTAAAAGATGAGAAATTCAGTTTTAAAGCATTATTGATTTTTTTTAGAACGTTATGGCAGATTTACGAAAAGAGAGGAGGAAAAATGAATGAAACACCATGTGCAGTCTCAGTAGAGCAGCCACTCTGGAAGGCATTACAAAATAAAGTTTTTCAATCCTTTGGTCCTGCTGAACTCTGCAAAACGCTCCAAGGAATCAGTGATCCTTCCACACAGTGAAACTTTCACTCAAAATCTAACCCCAAACCAGACCTGTTAAGCCTTTCTGCTGCACTCAGGACCTTGGGTGCAGGTCCTGAGTAAACTCACTTTACCTGGGATTTCCTTCCTCATCCATAGTGTTTGCCCTTTGTGGAGCATCATGAGAAACTGCCAGGCACAACCAATCCAACCGTACAGATTCTGGCTGCAGAAGAGACCTAAGGAGAAATGACCTGGAAAACAAAGCAAACACTAAAAAAAAATCCTACCAGTTTTAAATATACCAGGTATGGAGAAGCAGAGATTGTGTGTGGAAAAATTAACAAAACAAAACAGGGTGGGGGGGGAGAGGAAATGTAAAATTAAATGTGGAAAAGCCTAAAATGATTTATATCTCTAGAAACTGAGGCAACCACAGAAAATCAAGTTTGCAGGCTGAGTACCCCCAGATTTGGTTTGGGGGTTTTTTTTTGGGGTTGTGTTTTTTTTGTTTGGTTTGCTTAGGTTTTTTTTTTTTAATGCCACCTAACCCTGGTACACTGAACTGCAGACATAGGAACAAAAGAGTCAATTCCATTAAAAGTATTATTTAGGAAATCCCTTTCAAAACTAGACACTAACCTAATAAAAACTCCAGTCTAAGGCCAGCTACAACTGGCAGAATTACCTGGAACCTAATTCTTAAAAACATCAAACAGACAGATGTAGAAACACAAAAAAGTGTCCCCAAAAGCCAAACCAAAAAAACCCTCCACACAGCTACATGATGAAGAGAACAGACAGATGAAAAGAGTTCTATGTTCCCCTCACCTTTTATCCTCTGGCTTTGATTTCACCAGACTATCTAAATATGCTAGAAAGTGAGCTGGATCATTCCTGCAAAGCTGTTTAATATCAGAAGGCAAAATAGAGGGGTGGAACTTGATCAAGGGCCGAAGAGCTGTTTCCCCAAATTTTTCATAAAGCCTGGAGAAAGAGAGAATAAAAACTATTTTCAGTACCAAACAGCAAAATAATTTTTTCAAGATCTCCTGCAAGTTCAAGATAGTACTGAAAGGTGATGTCTCCAAGAGATTCCAGAAATCTTCACAATATGATAAGTGAAGCAATTCTTGCCAGGAAGGTAACAAAAAGATTTGGGTACAAACCTTTGAGCATGTGCCAGCAACAGTGGGCTGTCATCCCACGGCCCCAGGTCATGCAGCAGCTTCAGTATTTTCAACATATCTTCACTTTCCATTGCTAAAGCCACTGGACTTTGACAAGTTAGTTCTGAAATAAATCAGTGCACAAGTTACAATGTTTGGGAAATTTTTTTCCTTAACATGTCTTGCCCCTCTTTTCATCCTTCTGCTGAAAAACAGCTATTACTGCTCTCATGGGAAGTTCAACACCCACCTCAATCCTGATGAAAATGCAGATATTAATCTCCAGGCACAAGTGCAGTCCAACTAAGGACAAACTGAGACTGCATACACTACTTCTAGGGCTCTCAGAATCCAAACAGTGAAGAGATCCCCAGAAACACAAACATCAACCTTCAAAGCAAGATTCTGTTGTTTAACTGCTCTCTGCTGGAGCAGAGTCAATGCTAAGGCTTCAATTCATTCTTAAAAGAAATACATAAGGCAGAAGCAGAGTGCAGAGAACAGAAAAGTTGTTTTCCAATATCATCATGAAGCTTTGGTTCAATAAAACTAGGCATCAACAAGATCAGAAAGTATTTCTGTAGAACAGGGAAGCGTGATCACAAGCCACTTGTCTGCATGGAACCATCTACTCCATTCAGTTTTGTTTCATATTAACCACATTCCTTTACAAACTGAATCTTCCATTGCAAATGCTGAAGCTCCTCCCCTCTCTTCTGCACTGCTTCTACAGACTTGTGATTCTAATTTCGATGTTACTACTCTTAGAAGCTCATATGTTTGTTTGTAAATAGGCTGGGATCACTACAGTGTTCAATTAACAAGGTCCATGCAAACCAACAGGTTCAAAGTTGCAAAAGGAGGGGGAGAACAGTATCTCTCCAAGGAGCCAGCAGTTCTTTTAAAAAAATCACAGGTTATTCTGAGTTCAAAGGGACTCACAATGATCATCAAGTTCAGCTCTGAAGTGAATGGTCCATACAGGGCTTGGGCCCACAATGCTGGGATTATTAACACTGTATTCTACACTGTATTCAGCTCAGCTAAGTTCTTCCTAAGGGAAAAAGTTTTTCCCTTTGGGGGAAAAACAAATCAGCCAAACAACCCAAACCAGAACAAAAACTCCCACACATCCTCCCCTTGCCACAAGTAAAATCTGCAGACACAATTATGATAGTCTTCAAGGTTTTTTTCTCTTTTTTCCCTCCCAAACAGTCTTATTTTCAGTTTATGAAGCAATACAGTTCATTATTTACCTTTCAATCCTGCAAGGTATGTTTCCCATACATTAGGGCAGGTGGCACACGTGGTTATAATACACTGCTTTACTCTCTTTAAATCCAAAAGGAAGAAGTAGCTCTGCAAAAACCTACAAGCCAGGGTGCCTGAAGCTGCTGATGGCAGACTTCCCTCAGAGCTCTCCTCAGCCTCAGCACTGCCACAGGAAAAGACACGCAGCTCAAAGCACAGGGTTGTCAGCTCCACAAGATCCTTCAGGACATCGGGTTCGATGACACACGGAGGAGACACCTGAAAGCCGCAGCCCAGAGGCCCCGGCACACCAGTACCATTTTCACACCTGGCTTTGCTCACACAGGTTTCATCAGCGTTTTCCTTCTCAATGCAGTCTTCCAAAATACCACTCTGTTCCTTCCCTGCAGGGTCTCTGTCAGCTGGAGCCACTGGCAGCTTTTCCTCCAGGACTGCTCTCTGCTCTTCAGCACACAGAGTCTTGCTTTTCTTAACAGGCAAAGCAGAATGCTCCCTGCCGAATTTTTCTTCTAGATACACAAGCCATTCCTGTAAGACCCTTCTCATACACTGAGGTTCTAATAAAACCAGGGGATCCTGGAGCTTGGCTCTGCAGCACAAAAAAAGTTTGCCAAGTTTAACAAATATAAGATGCCACAAGTGAAGTTTCAAATATGCTTTGTGTAACTATACTCCTACACTTGACCTGGAGTCAGTTGTGATTTTGAGTGCATCAAACACAATTTAGGCTACTTCACACTGTCTCTACACTTGATCTCAGCATATTTTGAGCTTCCCAGGATTTCTTACAGAATGAATTTTTATTTGTGATTTTGATTTTTTAAACTACGTTTGAACTTAAGACAAAAGGATAATGCTAGAAGAGCTTCTAGTGAGTTTCGCTTGGTTTTAAAAAGATGAATCAAATCATTCACAAAATGAGATCCTTTCAGGTTCTGTTAAAAGACATTTAGAGCATCACTCTTACATGCATGTAAAACTAATGAAAAGAAAAATTAAAAGCACCAAATCATTTCTTCTGCCAAAGCCCAACATATCTATACAGTAAAAAGTTTCTGTGCTTACATAGTTTCTGCTGTTGCAGTCTTGAGATCTCTGAGATGGTCCTCCTCAGGAAGCTGGCAATTCTGGGGTTCTGACCTAGAAAAGCACACTCATTTCATTTATCTGAAGTATTAGTTTAAATCATTAAAGTGAGGATTTCCTGAATATTTTCCTCAACACTAATTCCTTTATTAAATACACATCTTTCACTTGATAGAAGGAACAGCTCAACAGAAACTATAGATAAACTGGGCATGAAGAGCAACAGATAATACTATTTTTGTGTCTTTCTATAATTGCTTCTACATCAGCTACAATAGGTTTCTACAATAGGTACTGAACAAAAAACAGTACATGCCACTGTATGAAAGTTAGTCCAAAATGCTAAATTACTTAGCTCTGTGTTTATTGCCTCATCAGCTCTAAGAAAGGAGTTGGGAGAACCACTGAAATCCACCACAGGAATGAAGGCAGCTGGAAAAACCTAATGCCAAGTTCCTCATTCTGCTTGAAAGAGTTTTTCCTTAGGTTGCTATCCCTCAGGACATCCAGCAAATGCAACTGCCAAGAAAATGTGATTTTGCACTCACTCTTTTTCTTCCTGGGGAGATACCGGATTAAGAGTTAGTTCTGGCAGCTGATCATCATCCTTTGCCTCATGCTTCCCTCTAGATTCAGGGCTTATATGAAGTGTGCCAATCTTCTCCGTGGTTTTACGTACAAAGCTGGAAACACTAGGAATCACAAGGTCAAACATTTAAAATCAAAGTTCAGAAGCAAACAAACCAAGCACTCTTTTTATTCAGACCATATTTCAGAGACTTGATAATCTGAAGAACTCTTGAGAAAAGGGTAAGGGCAGTGATGACCAACAGGGACAAAACTTACTAAGAACCTGCTCAAAATTCATACTCCAGTCATGATCATGTTTTTATCACATAACAGAAACCTGAAGTGTTTAACACTCCTGCTGGAGAAGCAGGATCACATACCAACATTAGCCATAGATTGAGATGTATTTATAATTTGTATGCAAATAAATGCAGACTGGCTGCATTTTAAAGCAGTGTTTTAAAGCTTTTAAACATAAAGCACGTTTAGGAAATTATGTCATTCTTGGTGGTAAGAAACCACTTTACAACACTTCAAATTAATTCTTCAGATTAAAAAGCTCACCAATATCGTCCTTTTCACTCAGCAGTCCCTATTCCTTCAGGTATTTTATTGAAGAGAAAGCTCAATGAACATACCAGAACTCAATTATTTCTACCACTGCCACAAAGGGGACTATCTCAACAATATTTGAAAGAAAAATAAGCTTCCTGATTTCTGCTCTAGAACTAAAAAACCAAAAAAAAATCCCAAAAACCCCAATCCAGCATCTTTTACAAGGTATAGCAAAAGTTGAAGCTTGCTGAGGAAGGCAGAAAGGATTCAAATTTAGCAAAACAATTTGACTTGAATGTATAGAAGGATTAAAGCTAAACTTTTAAAAATTAACTGTAAATATGATACTATTTTATTTAATGATTAATTGCATGCAGTGAATACTTGAAAATGTAGCTTTCATTATTAGCAGAAACACTTATTACTAGTAAAGTCCTCAAGGCTGCTTACAGTTTAGAAAAACTCAAAACACTGCATGTACTTCTGAAGTTTATTCTGAGATCCTCACACTGCTGATAGCAGCTACAATTCTTTGCTGCAGGATTTACATACTGAAGTGATCAAGGGAAGGCTGTGTAATTTTTCAGACCATTGCTGGGCCAGAGACATTTTAGCTGAGTAATTAATATGCAGCACTTTTATAGACATTTTAGATTATGTATTTAACACCATCTCTTTTGTATTTATACACCTAGCCCTTCATCCTCCAGTTTTTTTAAAAAAAGTTTTAAAACACCAATGTGGTTTATACATAAAATGTACACAGATCTAATTGCAGCAGGTATAGGCTACCATTAGTCCATAAGTGTTTGGAAAATCAATTAGATTCACTGAAAAGTTAATGTGGGGACACTTTGCAAGTGCGTTTTAGCAATATCTATCTGCTTTGAATACTTTAATGTTTGTTCCCAAGCAACATAAGAAGCCTTCCTCCTAAGATCCAGAAAGGCAAAATCCCAAAACAATATTCAGTAAGTTTTCCTTTGAATACAAACCACAACCAGAGTTTACAGTAAACATTCCTAGATATTTAATAATTATTAACTGTTTAAAACTGAGGTTAAAGTCTTGGCTCCACTGAAGTTACCAGCAGCTCTCTGTATCTTCACTAGAGCCAAGGTGAAGATTTAAACTGCCTGGCCAACCTGACTGCGCCGCTGTTGTTCCAGTTCAGGTGTTACACGTTTGCAGAACAGAGTATGAACTAAACCACAAAATGCTACAAATCCAGGGGACAGAAGAGGGCAAGATGTAATGGATGAGTGAACCTGCTGCACGTTTTACCTTTCTTTGACAGCTTGGAGAGAGACGAGAGGAGATGGGGAACGGAATGACAAAGGAATACTGAATGGGAGAAATGTCTCATTCCGGTCAGCCTCAACCACCACAGATGCATGAGATACGTTCTCTGACAAATGGAATTGAAATAAAAGTCATGAAACAATGGCCCAGCAAAAAAATGGAACCGTGAAATGAACTGCAAGTCACTAATTCATTAATGGATAACCTGCCCATGGTATTTTACCTTTGAATACTCAAGAATGTGTGGAGCCAGGTTTCAAGGACTGTTTTACTACTGACTTTGAACCTAGTACATCTGCTTTATTCACAGTCCTTTGGCTCTGCAGCAAGGCAAATAATGATCAACAACCACATGAAAACTATCTTCTAAAGGTAGACTTACAGTCCATTTAGGGGACAAAACCTTGCTTTAATCCACTGAGTTATTTATACATCTAGGAAAATTAATCACTGTGGCATGTATCAATTCACATAGCATGATTTCCAAAATCTAAATCACATGTGAACAGAGAGACACACAAGCCATGACTAGGGAAAAAAATCACCCTCTTATTTGAAAGGACTTAAAAATCTAAGTGAGCCCCACAGCTCTCCGGCTTTTGATAAGAATCACAGGAAATACAGGATCACCGACTATTTCCTTTTCTCTCCTACATCCCTAACAGTATCTACAATGTGTTTTGCTTAATCATTTCCTGCTACAAACACACATTGTATCTTTACATGATGTCAACAGCAAAAAAGGGATCATTATAAGCCAGGATGACACTGCATTTTGCAACAGTCAGCAGTAACCACAGTGTTGAGAGGAAAAGATGCTGTGCTGCTAAGAGAAAATCTACTACCAGAATCCCTCTTGACAGTGCCTAAAGGTCACAACTGACTTCACAATTGGCTGTAAATAAGGCTGCTTTTGTTCATTATGCAGACTAGAAACCTAAAAACTCATTACATCTTATGTCATTGAGAGCAAGGAAACACTAAGTCCATTTCTTCCAAATACCAAATCAAGTACTCGTGCTTCAAGAACCATCCAGAACTTCTCTACTTGGAAATAATCAGCAAGTTTCTCATCTCCTGTGAGAGGGAACACACGGAACCTTTCCATCTTCTGACATCCCAAAATTAGGTCACCTGAATTACGACTTTTAATGTTGGAAATTATGCACTTCAGAGTTCCCTCACTTGTTTTCATGGTGATGTAGGTAAAGAGGCACATGTAAAGATTAAGTGTTTCCAATAGCAGGCAGCTTAGTCAGCAGGACAACTCTACTGACAAGCAGGAGAGTAAATAGCTGTTTCTGTACTCTCCCTCCCCACTGTGAGAACCCATCCTTTGGTTTTCTCCAGTGCATCCAAATTCTCTCCATCCTCAATAGGCACCTCTCCTCACAAAAGCTGAAAAGTAGCTCTTGTATTGGAAAGCCTCTCTACCATACCTAGAAGTAAGCCAGCTCCTCATCATCCCAGGTTTCTACACGCCCTCCCAGTCCCAAGCAAAGAACAAAACCCATTACAGCCTCACTCTAACTTTAGTCCAGTGACAGACATTTGTCAGGAAATCAAAAAGCTCCCTGGATGGGCTAAATGATAGTTATTAACAATTCTAGCACCCCTACACTAATGTTTACATGTGTAAGAGATGATCCCCCGATACAAAGAAAACCCTACAAGAAAGTTAAGAACACTCATCAGAATCCTTCTGCTTTCCCTGAAGAAATATAAACCAGAATACAGATTAAGAAATTCTTTTTTGAAACAAATATTACAGAAGGATATTGGCAACAAACAAATCTTGTTTGAAGTACAATTGACACTGGCTTAGACAGCTAAAGGAATCTTAGCATTAATGCTGAATTACACTTGAAGAGGGGTAAGTTGGAGTGAGGCCCATGCTTGGTAAAGCCCTCTGGACCTTTTGTTTTGTTTCTCTGGGTTTTGTTTGCCTTTAAGCCTGGATTTCTGTGGAACCAGCTTTTCAACCCAATGTTTCAGCAAGGCTTTTGACTGGAAGGTGAGGTGACTGTTTCAACTGACCAAATTGCATGTATTAATGATGAATAATTTGATAGTGGAAAGTAAGAGCACAGAGCCAACCCAGTTGAATTCTTGTAGAATAAACAAGCACATTCAACAAACATTTTCATTAAGAAACATTACCAAGTTCTAGCTGCTCATCTTCATGGTGTACAGGAAATTCTTTAAGTCTCTCATCTTCTGAGAATGTTTGACTGTGGAGGGAACATGAGTCCTCATCTGACTGACTGCCCCTTCGACTGATAACACGGTAGATTCCGGAGTCTAAGACACTGAAGCTTTCCTGTCAGACCAGGGAGGGCAGTGAGACATCGTGTGAGTTGTACTTCCTTGTTCAGCTCTCTGCAGTGAACTCAACCAACTGCACCCCACAAATAACTTCAGAGCATTGCATAATGCACTGCCTGGAAAACTCCTTTTTAACAGAGTACTTTTATCATACCCAGAATGCAAAAGGACACAGATGCCAGCAAGTGTGCAGTTCAGTGACTTTAAAAAGATGTGTATGTTGCAATTGCTTTTAGGAAAGCAGCCTGTGGAACCACTGCTGTACTCAGTGCAAAGCAAAACACACCTCAGCTTTATTCCTGCAGCCAAGAATGTCACTTCACCACTCTGTAGCTGCGTACCCAAGCATCTGTATTCCTTCTGCTGGCCAGTGATAACCAGCTAGCACAGTTACAGACCCTGCAAAACTATTCCATTTCAGGGCCAACACACTTTTTTTTGCTCATGGTCAGTCTACATGGTTTACTTCTGCAGTGGCTAATGAAGAAAAACTTGTCTACCACACCAAGATGGCATTAACATTACTTGGCTTTTAAAACTTTCCTTTTAAACACTATGAAAGTAAAAGCAGGAGTGGATATTGTATTAACTAGGAAATATTTCCCCTTTCTTGAAAAGTAGCTGTATGTTTATTAGAAATATGATTTGATTTTTTTAGAGCTTTCTCCTTAAGCTTCTTAGAGTGACAATATTTTAATTAGGACTAAGATAGCTCTCAGCTTTCAGACATTAATTTTCACCATATAAAATTAGAGTTATAACCAAGACTATCTTTACTATCTTTTATCTAAAGCAGGTTAAAACATTAAACAGAGCTGTGGAAAAAGCCATCTTCATATCAATCTTTGTCCACATCTCAGCCGTTAGCCCTAAAATAATATGGGCAAGAGGCAGAGATCTGAGAGCTTACAGAATGCAAGCAGTGGTGTTTCATACCTCTTCACCTAGTTTTAGAATGCAGCACTATGAGCTGTAGCAGACAGGGTAGAAATGAAAGCCTCATCTTCCAAGTGAGCAACGAGGTGACTTTAAGCCATAAAGATAAAACCTGTAGATAACATTTTTGGCACTACCAATACACATACATGAGATGAAATACTGCTCCTTCTACTGCTGCATGCAGAATCCAGAGGTTCCAGCTTTGAGATCAGTTCCTCCAGTTGCGCAGTGAGATCTTGCTGGGTTGAAGCATCCAGCTGAGACTTCAAGTGCTCCAGCTTGTCTAGAGGCAAATTTTTTCTTGCCTGAAAGCACCCAGTGAAACAGAACCATTATTATTACTTTTAATGCACATGTGAAAACAAAAGATATCATATATGCAGGATGATTTTCATCCTTAAAGCACAATGTTTGGATGATTTTAAAAACTCCAACAAAACTAATCGCAGTAACCACAAAACTTAATGGAAGGGGGAACAGGAAAGACAGTGAAGTTGTATTGCACATTTACAAAGAGGAATTTACTTACTCTGCAAGAAACAATTGAATTTTGGAAGAGACAAGAGACCCTGGCAGCGAGGGTCCAGAATCCTCTTCTCATCAGACGCTCTATGCAGCGATCGACCAGCAGGAGGGAGAGGTGCACAACTTTTCCATTTGTATGCAGACAGAACAGCTCACTCTTGTGAACTGCAATGTCCTGAATATCTGCAAAAACACACAGAGAAATACCTGAAGGACTGAGGTCATTAATCAACATTCCTTTCTATCCCTGAATGAAGGTGAAAGCCAATTCCCACCTGACTGCAAATGAGTGCAAAGATGAGGGGCATGGGGAAAACAAACACTGAGGAGTGCTGACCTAGCACCTAATCACTATAAAACACAGTGTCAAAACTTCCAGAGTTGCATTTCTAGAAAACATTCAAAACATACACTAAGTGACCAAGAAGTTTCCTTTTGCTCTGAGATGAAAAGTTCAAGCCTGATAAAGATGATAAATACATAATTGTTAGCTTTGAAACAGGAGGAAATTATTCACTGGTACAAAAAACTTTGGCCTTCCAGAAGTTTTCAAACACAATACTTATGCTGCATGCAAATACTCCACAACAAAGGTATTGCAGACTTAACACCAGAATGGGGAGATGGGGAAAGAGTGACTGACAGTAACTACAGTAGGACTCCGCTTATAACCATACACACAAACTGTTTATGAGGGTTCACTCATCTGCCAAATAAATATATTCCCTGTATGCAATTTAGACAGGTTTTAGGAAAAAACCCCAGGTTTTAAACTTTCAGCAGCCAGATTATCCTTCACAGAACATCTGACAATGAACCTGAGTAAAGAGGGAAGGATACTGCAGGTTAATCACCTGTATGTTAACTACTGTATTTTACGAGTCACTCTACAGCACATTTATTTGTCAAGAAGCTCGTTTTCAGATCTATGGAAGGAGGGGTTGCCTGGAGGAGGCAGGGAGATGGTTAATATTCAAGGATATACAAGACAGATGACAAGGTTTTTTATAAATATTCTGCAATCCAGCTGCAGAAATTGAGCTTGAAAAGCTTCCCTATTAGGCAAGGACTTCAGGAATGACCAGTGTAACAGACAATGTTAGAAAATAAAGTTTAAGAAACTTTAGTCTACCTTTAACTTCACTCCAGAGTAAGACTTGAACACTTTGGGGAAGAAAAATATAAATGCCTCTTTCTGTCCAGGTCACCACACAGTGCTCACTGCAATCAAAGCAAACGTTAATGGAGCAACAGTCAATTGTGGTAAACTAGGTAAAATTAAAAAAAAATTTGCAAAATATGCAGAGGTGGCATTTGCCTTAAGTACAGCAAGTGAGATGTGAGAGAGGTTTAGTAATGATACTTGGGAAATTCTTACACAAAAACCTGAAGTTGGTAATATAAATTAGAAGAATATGTAATTTTTTAAGCCTACTTTATCAACAGGAAGCTATGCTGTCAAATACTCACGTCAAATACAGCAGCTTGGGGAAAGATAAAGATTGTGGAGAGCAGCTGGAACCAGTATAATGAGGATCCTGCCTGCAAAATAAAATTATTATCGAGTAGAAGCATAACTACCATCATGGTATTTTCTAAAATTCTTAGTTCTGTAAATTCATGGCTCGCTTAAAGAAATAGAGTCTCATGACAGTTCACACAGACAGCTGCAGAATCAAAGTTTTGGTATTTTTGATAATTACTGGCTACACCTCTTAGAGGAGGCTGTATTAAGATGACAACTAGGATTAACATTTGACTGAAGCAGGAGTTTTTTTTAGTCTTTTCAGTCTTAAGGATGTCCCAAAGAAGTTTGTCACTGCTAACACTCATGTTTGTACCTCAGAGTAACAACAGGAAGAGGTGGTGATGAGAGCAGCTGCTTGAACTGATGTGTGCTTTGCACTTCCCCATCAAAGTTCACCTCCCACATCCTCGAGCCAGGTCGAGCACAGTATATTAATGGCTGCTGATTCCCACTGTTTTTTCCAACAGGGAAGAAACATGCTCCAAATTCTCCATCTCTCTCTTTATTACCAATCTTCCAGAATTTCTCTCTAGAGGGGAAAAATATACTTGTTGAGTAAGGCATAAAACCCCTAATTAATTGTATGTTTTTCTTGAATAATAAAAAAATACTTAATCCCAGCTGCTGAATTGGTTTTGGTGCTTAAGAAAAAAATCTGTAATGAATATTACAAAGCTTGTCCAAAGTTTATACAAGACAGGGTGCAGAAATATTCATTAGTTGAAATGAATGCTCAGATCAAAGGGGTTCTTTTCACTAGAACCAGTTGTTCAACCTAGTCATGGAAAGAGGTGAACATTCCCAGAAATCCTTTCCAATCACATCAAAAATAAGACAGTGATCATGAATAGTCAGCATGAATTTATGGAAGGGAAATCATGTTAACAGCCCTCTACAACAGAATGACTGGCTGGGCAGATGAGGGGAGAACAGCAGATGTCATTTGTCTTGATTGCAGTAGAACTTTTGACACTACCCCTCCCAACATCTTCAGAAACAGACTGAGGGAGCACGGGCTACATAAAGAGACATTGATGTCGTTTCAGAAACTGTGCATGACTGAAGTCCAGATTTCAGAAATCAAACAGAACTTGCCTCTCAGTATCACATAAATAAGTGCGGGTAAGTGAAGATATGAGCAGTCTTCCATCCAAATAATCAAGCTGAACCACACGAGAATCTACAGTGGTTATAATCTGGACAGGAAACATCACAAAAGTAGCAGCAGCCTACAGTTAAAAAAAAAAGAAAAGAAAACATGCTGGTTTTCAGTTCAAAGTAAAGACTGCTTCATTATGTTAAAATTGCAAGATTCAGAAAAGACTCATGTATGCTATGAGTACACAGCATAAGACAGAGCAGCTCCTTTCATCTGTCTTCACAAAACAAGGCCTCAGTGCTCAGAAGCACAAGAGTCCAAATACTCTGTTTCCCAAAACCACTATTGAAGATTTAAGAAAAAAAAAAAAAAGTCATATCCCTGCAGCATCCTGGTACTTCTTTATAAAGGGTTTTTTTCTGTAACATTAAGAGAAAGTTTTATTCCTCCTGTTCTGATCTTTGTGCTTTTAGCCAGTTCTCCCCATAGCTATGTTGAGCTAGCAGTAGAGCTAGTTTTTTATGGAAACAGACCAGAGGGATTAATTGATGCAAAAAAACCAACTTCTGTTTAAATTAGGTTGTTCACAAACTCACCTTCTCTGTTACCCTGCCACAAACTATCCACATACTATTTATTGTACTGGTGTCTCAGTTTGCATGGGTGGATGAACAGTCTCAGATAGACTTACGGATAAGAAAACTACTGGGAACTGCCTTCAAATTTGCTGTCAGACAGTCACTATTTTTGCCATCTTAGAGTTGTTTTTCCTTTCTTAGGAATATGATAAAGTGCATTATCTGAGCAATCCAACAGTCCTGTTCCTTTAACTAGCGTGAACTGACACAGATTCCGTGGGCCTTGTCTTTCTTTCCTCCCTCTCTTCCCACAGCTGACTTTTCCCCCCCTCTTTCTTTAAATGTAATAATGGTCTTACTACTCTTAAGTCAATCTTCCGTCAAAATTTTCCATGAGGGCTAGAAGGGACCTGGAGGAAACACAACTATTTCCAGGCTCTGCTCCTTTTTACTGACTAAAAAGAAAGGCCCCACTAGTAATAAAAGCTGAAGAAAACTCCAGGGCTAGAAATCAGGCTGCTATCACTAAGAGGTGTATCCTTTGCACAAAACACAAAGGATGTCGGCTTGATGAACACCCACCATTTTTTATCTAATCCAGATGTTTAAGAATAAGAGCATCCAGACAAAGCCAAGCAAAATCAGAATCTGGGACTGTTCCTTCTCTGACCAATGGCTGAATTGAGGACTAAAACAAACAGCTGAACCTGTAGCTGGAGTCTAAGGAATCCAGTAGGCTCAGAAACACCAAGACCCTTACCTTTGATGCCTGTAAATTCCAAGAAGCAGGAGACTGACCAGTTCTTAAATTCTGAACATTTGAAAGCATTTTCAAATTGCATTACTAAAACAAACAAAGTAAGGATTGGAGAAGTTCATGGGTCAGGATTTCTATGGTTGTCTCAAGAGACTGGTCCTCATCCCAATAGTTAAAGCTATGAGAACTTCATCAGCTGGCAAGTCCTGCTCTGTTCCACTTCGCTAAAATAAACAGAGACTCCACACGTCATCCCCTGTGAATTAATCTCAGTCAAACTACGCTTCATTTTACCTTTCCTTGCTTCGATGTGTTAATCTTGATGGCTGATACTTTTCCCACGTGATCTCCTACAAAAACTCGAAGGGCAGCTGTATCCCAGCACAGAGCTGTGACTTTTCTGCCCTTATGCTCAGAGGAAACGTAAATCCGTTCTGGCTTCCCACGACGTTCCTGATTCAGCTCCCAGACTACTACAAGGCCTTGGCTACAACAAGGTTAAAAGAGAACACAGGTTGAAAGTAAGTCTTCTAATGTTTTATCAGTTAATAAAGCCCAAAGAAAGAGGAAACCCAAGCAAAGTGGCATTCCTCAGAGCTGGTTCTGTTTGAGGCTGCATGCTTTCAAAAAGTGTCACACCTAATTCTCGAGAAGAGTAAGTGTCCTTCTTTGCACTACAAGGTATAAGCAGCTTTGTAAGGCTACTCTTACATCTATTACACTTGCCAGTGAGGATGTGGAAAAACATTTAAATGGATTTTAATAAATATAAGCAGAATTAACTATCAATCTCACTCTATCATGTTAACGAAAATACTTATTTTCATGCTGAAAGGTCTCAGAAAGACATTCATCATCATAATTTCACATGTATGAGCTCTGCCATAGATGTTCTGTTACAGAAATAATGCTTCATCCAGAATGACTATTCCAGGAAAAAAACCTAAGCAAACTGTGCAGAGAATTATCCTGTAGTGGCTTCTACCAGTTAACCTAGCAAGTTAACTCTGTGAATTCTCAGCAGTTGTCCAAGTCTGAAACTTGAAGCTTCTTAAAAACACTAAGCCAGTGCTCAGGTTTGCGAGCAGGTCACTCACCTGGTGGCAACAGCAACGTAGTCTTCATCATGCAAACAACAGGCCACCCGGGAAATGGCACCTTCCTGAAAGCAAGCACGGGAGGAAGAGCAGGTGAAAGTTGCTCTTGTTCTGCCTCTACCACTGTGCAGCTTTCATCTTGAAGATATAAATCAAGCTCACGTCAACAGATGCCACCACTCTGCTGTGATGTGGTTGGTTTTTACTGTTTATTTGGGTTTTGTTTGCCAACATCGAGTTTACTCCAAGATGCAGCTGACAACAACATGACAACATCAAGAGCAAGGACTGCAGTGCGTTCCCTGATTTGGAAAGCACAGAAATCACTGTGTCCTCACACCTTTGCAAGTTGTTTTGACAGAACTAAGTGAGGTGCTCCCAGCCTTAAAAAACTGGCTGCATTGGAAGCAGCAGTGGCTCCTAGGAAACAGCACCTGGCTGTAAAAATAACAATCCCTGTTTCATGATCTATTCCAGCAACAGCAAATCAGCCCATCTTTGCTTCACTTATCCAGGCGTGCCACAGTTTGGACATTCAAACACTGGGAGTTATCTACTTGTGAACTGCTCTGGTTTCATACTCAAATTTTTCTTCTAATCCTTAAATAGTCAGGTGACTTTTTTCCTGCTGTTAAAAAGTAAGAATTTGAAAAACAAAGGTCTGAGACTCTGAAGTTATTTTTTTCACACTTCTTGAAATCTAATATACCCCACACTCTGAGGATACCCTCCAGAACCACAACTTATTTTAAACACAGCAGTCACCCCACCTTCTTTGGAAGAAAGAAACTAAGTCCAGTCCATCCAGCAAGCTGAAAATGCCTATTAGCTATTAAAATACATTAACTTGAAATAATGTTTCTTTCCCAGCCCCATTTTTGGAAATTTTCATTTAAAATTTTTATCCTTACCTTGTGTGTGAGAAAGAGTCTTTGCTTCCAACCATCCTTCTGGATAAGGTTCAGTCCTCCTCCTGAGCTGCCTAAAGCCAGCCATCTCTTTGACACATCTATACATGTGCACTGAAGGAATAAAAATCATAATGCATAACCTGGGAAGTTCTGATCATAGCATCTTTTTCCTGCATTATTACGGTGTTTTTTTTAAAGGCTTCATTTTTTTATCAGCTATACCCCTCCCGAACCACGGGCAGTGAAGATTATTAAACAACACTTTGCAATTGGAGTAAACAGTGTAAGCTGAGTCAGGCTGTGTTAAGTACCTACAGCTGCATTAAGGAAACGCACACAGAGTAACAGGGTCCATTATCTTCACTCTTTCTTCCCAAAGTACTTCCCCCACTAAGACAGTATGCATACACCCCCAAAATAATTAGATTAATCCAATGGCTTAACCAACTAGTTAACCAAACGGGGTCATAACTTGAATTAAAAAAAATTTAAAAAATTTGAAAAGCCATACCCCACAAACTCACCTTAAGACGACTGGAATCCAGCCTGAGCGCAGAAAGCAGCGGATCCAAACACTCCAGCTCTGCCAAGACATGGTTGTAAGAGTCTGGAATTACCGGCACGGAGGCCATGGATGCACACGACTAGTGCTGCTCACTCATGGGTGCATCACGGCTTCAGCTTTTAACTGCACCTGCCAAAAATAAAGCTCTTGATTAGTTCACTTTTTAGTATTACAATTAGTGTTCTGTGCTTAAAGAAATACCAAGTGTTTGCCTACTCAAAACCCATCAGGTTTCAGTTTGCCAAAAACAGGCCCAAGGGCTGGAAAATAAGACCCCTGCACCACTTATGAGAATTTTTTGTTCAAGTTCATTTCTGAAAACTTAACCTATCAGATAACTCATCTGGAAACACTTGAACTGTAGTTATAATTACATCTGTCTGTTAAAGAAGTTAACACGTACCTACGGAAAATACCTTGTTTTATGGAAAAAGGCACCTTTCCCCACAGCACGCACTGTTGATTTGAGACTAACTTTCTCAAGGAAAACATCTGGCATTGGCATTTTATAACTACATCATACTCTCTCCCAAAATTAAATTTAAGGAGTATTATTCTCAAGTTATACCAAATTTAGAATTAGCTGCATTTGTGCATTTTGATATAATTATAAGCTATCCCCTCCACAGTATGTCTTCTCCCTCTTTCAAGAGATAACACAGAGTGAAAACCAAGAATTAAATAACCACTGAAATCCCAGCCTCATATTTTTCCTAATCAGCACCTACTTTTAAAATAATTTCTTATTGGGTTTAAAGTTTAAACCTGTACATTGCTTAACAAAACCCCAAACCTGTTACACTGCACAGTCAAGTCCCGCAATTTCTAGGTAACCTTTAGTACTCATTCCCATAAACGAAGGAACTCCCTCCCAGAAGAGCCGTCACGGGGAGAATTTACAGTTCCTCAAAAGAAAAGCGAGCGCTCACTCTCACCACACACTGGGAAGAAGGAAGAGGCACATTTAGCCAACGAAACTAAAAGTTATTTCTTCAAAATTCTCAAAGCGTCTTAAAAACCTTAATGGCCACTTCTGCCCTGCCCGCTCTCTGCCACATCCTGCCTTTGCGGCCCCGAGTTGCCGGCTGGCGCTGAACCGTGACACCGCGGGACTCCATCTCCCGTACCCGGAGCAAGGCGAAGGGTCGCTAAGGGCAGGACCCGCTCCACCAAAGTCCTTCAGAAACCGCGGGCAGGGCAGGGCAGGGCACGAGAGCCGAGCCCCGACGGGGCACAGCCGCCAGCCCGGGGAAGCTGTACGGCCGGGAAGCACCGCTCGCTCCTTCTCGCTCCCGGTGGCGCTCCCTCACCGCGCTGCCGGAGCCGCTCACGCCGCCGCCTCCAAACACCGCGGTCACGTGACCCGCGGGAGGGCGGGGCGGGAGCGCGCGCCCGCTCCGCGCTGCATCACGCGCCGCCCTCGCGGGAGGAGGAGGAGGGGGAGGAAGCGGCGTCACGCGCGCGCACCCGCCCGCCGGCCACGTGACGCCGTGACGCGCGCGGCGCCCCCTCCCTCCCGGCGCGCGGGCCGGGGCCGAGGGGAGGCCCCTCCCCCGCAGCGAGGCGGCGCCGCCGACCCGGGAGCGGAGCAGGACGGGCCGCCGGGGCCGATGGCGAGGGACGAGCGGGGCCCGCGCGGACGGGTGACGGCGAGGGACGGGCCGGGCCGGGCGCGGCGGGGATCGGGGCAGGGGGGCGGTGGCGGTACCGTTTTACTGCCGCGTAAGTGCCCCCTCCGCCCGCCACCGTCATGGCGACGGGGGAGCGGCCGCCACGTGACCGGGGCGGGGGGCGGGAGGGGCGCCGGTGCCACGTGACCGCCGGGGGCGCGCGGCGTCAGAGCCGCTCCTCTGTCACGTGGCGGGGGCCCCACCCCCGGCGCCCCGCGGCCCGTTCCGGTCACGTGCCCGCCCCGCCCGCCCCATGGCCCCGGCGGCGGCCGCGGCCCGACCCCCGTAGCGCCGCCCGCACTCGGAGCAGCTCCCGGCGCAACTCGCACGGTAAGAGCTGCCGGCGCGGGGCGCGGGGAAACGGCGGCGCCGGGCAGGCCGCGGGACGCGATCCGCCTCTCGACCGCGCTGCCCCGGCTATCCGTTCCCCGGGGGCGGCGGGACCGCGTCGCGATGGTACCGCGGCGGCCTTTGGCCTTCCGCGCTTCCTCCTTGCGCGGCGGACGTGTGACGGTGGCCGGGCCGGAGCTGCGGACGGAAGGGGAGGCGGCACCGCCGATCTGCGCTCCCCGGAGCCGCGGGGGGTGGCGGGGAGATGGCAGCGCCGCGCCGGCGGCACCGCGGCCGCGGACACCGGGCTTTCGCCCCGGCTTAGCCCGGTGCGGGCGGCAGACAAAGAGATGCCGTGGCAGCGCCTTCCCCGCTGCCGCCGGGGCCGGCGGCCGCGCAGACCCCAGCGGGCCCGGCTCGTGGCGGGGTGACATCCCTCCCGCAGCGTGGGTGATGCGGATCGGGGACAGGCCGGGCTGGCCCCTCAGCACCGTACATCCCCCCGCCGTGCCCGGGAAAAGCGGCACGGCTGCTACCTCTCCATCCCGCTGGCAGATCGCTGCCACCCTTCGGGGTGCTGCTGAGCCCGCTCCCGGACCTGGCAGCGTCCCTGTGCCGCTGCGGGTCACACTGGGCCATTGGCACAGATATTCCATGATTCTGCTGTTGCCTGCGGGGAGCGGAAGCTCAGCAGCAGCAAGGCCTGCATTGATCTGTCAGAGCTTGCCTGCCAGCCCGTGCCCACCCTGGCCGAGGCAGGATTATTAAAACGTGCAAATGTTTCCTTTATTTCTGCTCAGAACTCGACAAAACCATATGGGAAGCAGTGGTAAGGGAGAGTGTTCAGAACAGGTGTTGTAAAAAACAGAGATAAGAGGTACTTGGGTCTTCAAAGGGGTTAGGAAGATTCACTGCAATGGAGGAAGGATAGCTGTTGGAATTTGATGGTATTTTCAGAAGCTGTGTTTGCTCCCACAGAGCTGGGAGGGGAGGGCTGGTAGGTGGATAAGCACACAGAACATTTCTTTTGGTCTGTGCCAACACTGAAGCTTCCTGACAGACCTTGTCCATTGTAAATTGCAGCTGAAATTAACGTCCCCAAGACAGGCCTGATGACAAGTTGTACCTCATTGTTAGGGCTCCTGGTTGATCCAAGTGCTTTTAGAACTGTTGACCAAGCTCTGCTGCTGGGGAATTTAAAATAAACTGTCTGACCTTCTTATTCTGGAAGATACTTGAACCAGCAGCTGAAGAACACAAATGC
The DNA here is from genome assembly GCF_021018805.1 of Prinia subflava. Lineage (NCBI taxonomy): Eukaryota > Metazoa > Chordata > Aves > Passeriformes > Cisticolidae > Prinia > Prinia subflava. Next base: position 15,059,583 of record NC_086251.1, read on the forward strand.
TGCAGCAGATTAAAATTATCACTGAAAGCCGCAAAATAACAGTATTTCTCTGTGTGCATGTGGCCCTGCACAGCAGCAGTGTCATCATCCACAGTACTGATTCCTGGAAACTTCTGATGTTAAATGTAGAGGTTATGAGATTTGGGCAGGCACAAGTACATCATTGATGGCTCTCACTGCTGCATAGTAAGCCTTACATGTCAAAAAAAAAAAAAAAAAAAAAAAAAAAAAAAAAGAAAAGGAACCTGAGCTGTGTACTGTGTGTGCTTTACTTAGCAAGGATGTAGCCTTGTAGCTTTCCCTGTAGGAGACAAGGAATGGAATCCTCAAGCAAGATTCCTATTTTAGAATTTTTCCTGTACTTCTTGTAACACAAAGCCATTTTGTTTCCATTAGTGACAGACGGTAACCTTTCTAAATTCCTATTATTAATAGGTTTTTTTATTCTTTCTGATGTGCTGTTCTAAAGACAGCTCAGGGTTTTCTCCATTTTGGGTAATGCTTACAGTGCTTGTGAGTTGTATCATCCCACTGCTACTGTAAATTACTGCAGGAAAAGGGAAGTACAGCAGTGACAGAAAGAAGAACAGCATGAGCCAGTGTGCTCACCCTCCCAGAAGGTGGAATGAGCCACTTGTGGGGTAATTGTGCTCTCACAGATTGCACACTGCAGGGTACTGGAATGGCTCTAAAGGAGAAGTTGGTAGCTGCTAATTCTTTTCTTCTGTAGTTGAAAGACTGAGTGTAGGTAGGTGAAATGGTGTGGTAGAAAAGCAGAGCAACTGGCATCAGAATGAGCCTGACTGGAAATGCTTTCATTTTTCTTGCTGTTCTGTACAGGTGTAATCCCTTTGTATTCTGTGACTTTGCCTCAGTTGCATTGGATAATAATAACCTTAGAGGACTATAAAGTAACAAAAGGGAGAAAACCATCAAATCCCTAATCTTGCACATGGTGAGGTTTCCAGTCTCTGGGAGTCTGTGGCCAGCTGCCTTTTTCCAGTAAGGCTAAGGTGCTGCTGAGACTGCAGACCTGCAACAGGAAACTACATAAAATGGTTGTGTGAATAGCACTGAAAGGGAATGATGCTGCTGGGAGACTGTAATGGATGATGCTAGGGAACAGTCCTGAAATCATGCCATGCAGCTTTCTCTGAGAAAGAAGTATTATCAAGGATGCCCTGAATGTGGCATGTTCTAGTGACTGCTGCAGTGGTGCTGATGTGAAACCCCACATTCAGATCAGCATGACTGAACTGTTTGGCAAAGCCTTGGATGGCTGGAATGGTGAAGGAGTGAAGTGTGAGTGCAGAGCCCTTTTGCCATTACATCTTTCCATCTAGTGCGTTACTTAACTCATTTGCACAGGAGCTTGTAAGACTTCTGCTGAAGAGAATGCTGTGGCACTGTACAGATTTTCAGAATAAAATAATGTGTTATCTTGCTGCTGGTTGGTGTTTTGTTGTTTTGGGGTTTTTTTTTAAGAAAAAAAAAGAAGTATGTGAATTTAAATGCTTAGAACCACCATTTTGTGATACCTACTAGTAGTGTGATAGCTGAGGCAGCTTACAATCTGAACTTTGGTGGGGGTCCTAGCAAATATAACAGGTATTATGAAGCACATGAAACACCCACATCAGCATTGGAAAAATATTATTTTGCATATCAGTAGTAAAGTTTATAATACACAAAATACAGCAACTGGACATACTAAACATTTTCAGCAAACGAAGATGTACATTTTTGGTAAGTGTACCAACAGCATGTTTGACAGAGTGTAGTAATACTCACCATATCCTTTATCTCTTGAAAAATTGAAGGCCATAGGGTGAACCTGGAGAGAGTAATGACAGTGACTGCTGGGGAGAACAATGCAGCAATATCCAAAGGCTTGCTGGTCTGAGACTGCTGACAGAATTATCACTGTGGTGTAGTAGGTGTAACATTAGTTCCTCAGTCTTCAGAGGAGAGGGACTGGCCAGCTGCAGCCAAGTGTACAAAACCTTGTTCAAGCCTTGAGCAAAACCTGCCACAATAAGAGCACCCAATTCTCACTAGGCTACCTTATCTTTAGCACAGTAAACTGAAAATCCATGATTTTTCACATACCTTGTATCCTTTCCTTTTCTGAAATGACTTAGCATCTGCCATTCTCACTGAAGAAGGGAATTGCTGCCAATGCCAGAGGAGATTTGGAATTTGTGATTGCTTAGCTTCAGTATTCTTCTGAACTTGAAAAAAACAGTAAAGGGACAGTGAAACGGGAAAATTTAATTATTTGTTTAAATGTAAGATTTGTAGGTCTTTTACTAGATCAAAAGCAGTATTAGCAATATAATTAGATGAATTATTTAGGTAGCTGGGAGTATTTTGTTTAAATAAATTTGGTGTTTATACTGAAAGAGGGGAGCATGTTTATCTGAAATACTCCAAAAATGATATAGGCATGAACAAGTAAATGTGGGCTGTAATACTTTAATATAGATAGGAGTAGTGAAAGAGTTACAGCAAAAATAATGACAGGTGATCAGCTCAACTGTATGTTTTTAATAGCTGGTTGTAGCCACAATGGCAACGTCATCTGAAGAAGTGTTGCTGATAGTGAAGAAGGTGCGGCAGAAGAAGCAGGACGGGGCGCTGTACCTGATGGCCGAGCGCATTGCGTGGGCCCCCGAGGGCAAGGACCGCTTCACCGTCAGCCACATGTACGCAGACATCAAATGTGAGTGACACTGCTGCAGCAGCACTGCTGCCGGCATCCCCACACACCACACCATGCTGGGTACAGCTACCTCAGGAGCCTTGCAGGGGTCTGCAGCTCTGGCCACGCTACTCTGTAGCAGTAGACATCAGGACTGTGGTAAATATCACCAGCTTAAGGATGCTACTGCCACAGAACTTCTATTGTCTTCACATGCTTAACTTACACTGCATTTACTGTTAGCTTTGATAAACTTCAGCAATACATTGAACAGAAAAATAATCTATGCCATGTGCTTGTAGATGGAAGGGTGGGAGGAGGATCAAGGAACTGTATAGAACTTTCAGTCTAACACAGAAACTATCTGGCATGTCATCTGTTTAACTCAGTATCTAAAGCTGTTTCAATTTTCACATAAAATGAACTCAGTTTTATTTTCATCTGACAGACCATAGCTTCAGAAGTGTCAGCTCCTGTAGTTTGGCCTCGCTGTTAACATTCCAAATAAGCATTTGCTGTTGCAATAGCAGAGCACTTGCAAGTCAAAACTAAACAGTAAATGTCTATAGGATGCTGCCTTTCTAGCTCCAATTAGTGCTCATATGACGTGCACTGATACCAAAGAAGGAATAAAAAATAAGTTGTGTGCGTCATTTGGTAATGGTTTAGTGATTATTGCTGTGTAAGGTCACATACAAGCACTGCAGCATGATCAAAAGTGTGTGATGAATCAGAACTAAGATGATCTTTTCTTAAATATAAAGTGATAAGTTTAAAAGTCCCATTCACCTATAATAATCAACTTTGTGAAGGCTTTATTTAACTATTAACTTGCAATTAAGCAGCTTATATTTTAAATATGTACACGTATAGGCATTGAAGTATTTTTAACTTAGACAAAAGATGTGCTTTTTGTCATCTGAAATAAAAAAGGATGATACGTATTTGTAAATTTGTAATAGAAAGGGTCATTTAGTGTTGACATTTGGTTCCTGTCCCCCACTTGCTTTAGAGATATTAAAAGTTAGGTTAATGCCATTTGCAGTGCTTCACCGAAGTCACTATAGGACAACAGTCCATAAGCACAGGTGTCCGAGCCTCTGCTCCCTCTGGTTATGAGGATGGAAGCAGGAATTAGATTTCCCTTGTGAGTCATGAGGGTGTAGTAGTACCTTGGAGGCACTGGTGATTGATCTGGGGAGCACTAGTGGCTACCTGCACTTAGCTCACCACTGGAAACTGGGATCCACATGTGCTCTGACCCACCCTATCTTTGCTTTCCTACCACTGCCCTTCAGCAGGAGCTGGGCCAGCTGGAAAAACAAAAGGGGGTGCTCTTCAGTGGATCACTTCCTTGGTTCAGCTTGCTGCATGAGCAATCATACAAGAAATGATGCAGGAAGAAGTGGAAAAGGGGAATGAGGTCACCTTTCAGCAGCAGCCTGGATTGGTTCCAGGTTAAAATGTCCAGGTGATGACAGCCTCATTTGCAGCAGTTTTCTAATGGATGCTGTGGGGAATGCAAAGATGAATCAGGACTCCTCAGCAGGAGCTGAAGGATATTGAGCAACAGGCTGCTGCTGTCTTGTGTGCTGTATTTTAGAGTGAACAAGGTGCAGGGTTCAAACTAATTCAAGAGGAAGCCTGACTGTTCCATTTTCACAGCTGCAGTTCACATGCAAGATAATGGTGTTTAATTGGATGATGAGAATAACTGCTTATAAGCAAACACTCTAGGGAAGACAGTTTCTTTATAAGCTTACTGTCTGTCTCTCTGCAATCTAGGCCAGAAAATCAGTCCAGAAGGTAAAGCTAAAATTCAGCTGCAGCTGGTATTGCATGCAGGGGACACAACCAACTTCCACTTCTCCAATGAAAGCACAGCAGTGAAAGAGCGAGATGCGGTCAAGGATCTTCTTCAGCAACTGTTGCCCAAGTTCAAAAGGAAAGCTAATAAAGAACTTGAGGAGAAGAACAGGTAAAGAGACAATAGCCTAAAAGTCTGTTGGTTTTTTTCCTTCTGTTAGCTGACTGTTGTGTATTTCTGTTAGCAGTTGTTATTTCAACAGCATGAATGATACAGCATTTGTTTCCCTAGTAAAAATCTCCCTGCTTTCAACTTCGAGGCAGTTCCTTGAGACTTGCATAACTGTCACATGTTGAGACTACACTTGTGTGCTTAGTGACACGTTCTTGAGGTGTAAAGGCAGCCAGTCTGGCTGCCACCTGGTCTTTCTTATCCATAGCTATGAGAGGAAAGCACCCAACTGGCAGTCTGTCTCTTTAGTCTTCTTAAATATGTATGTATCAGTTAGAAAAGCTGCTTGAAAGATTGTGTTTTTTTCTTTTCCAGAAATTTTGTGGAGCCTGGTGATTTTTTTTTCCTCCCCATAGCGCCCCATTTGCCCTTCAAATATTTTCTGATGTTTTATAGACTACTAAATTGTTAGGTATTTTCATGCAGCTCATTTGAGATGCTGCAGTTTGTTACTTGGTATACAGGATGTTTATTTTAAGAAATGTTTTGAGAAGATGTTGAGGACCTAAGTCTTTTTCCCAAATGGGCTCTTGAGATACATTTCCGTTCCTTTAAAATGTTTGTGTTGAACCAGTCCCTGTGGCCGCAGAGCTCTCTTCCCTGAATCTCCCTGATGAGTTTCACTTCATTCTAGTGTCTGCTGTGAATCCTGTGTCTAATGGCTTCCATTTCCAAAGACTGCTCTAGCTCTGAACGTAGTTAAGCTAAAGCTAGATTTTTCAAAACCTGAGAGCATTGCTGTCATGGACAGACTGGATCTTAACAAGGAGATTTCCAGCAGAAAGGCAAGAGCTCCTGTGCTAGTGCTGTGATACAGTCACGATTAACTGGTTCCAGTACTGCAGCAACCACTAGGGCCTGCAGCAATGCAGCCTGCTTTGGCACTGTTCCCATACTCATTTCTTTAAGCTATGTGCCTTATTTCTGACAGCATTGGTGCTGAGAACAAGGGCAGTCTTAGCTCTGAAACTTTGACTCTTTAAATGGAGTTTTACAGCATCACACCACAAAGTATCAGGAGCTTTTCTAGTTACAGAAAAGCCAGAATCCCTGCATGTACTCAGCCATAGTTTGTTCTCTTGACTAGAAGGCCAAGTCTGGTGATGGGGCTTCATTAGCTTAATTGCAACAGATAAGGCAGAAAAGATCCAGCCGGTTGTGGAAGGGTACAACCTCCAGAGTCCCCATGGCACTTCCTCCATTTATTGATATGTGGGAGTTGGGTATGTACCAAAATTCCAAGCTTTAATGAAATAACCAGAATAACAGACTGCTTTCAACTGTGCTAATTTGTAAGAATTGCCACTAATACATACTTGTGACAGTAAGAAAAACTGGAGAAACTCTGGTGGTTAAAACATAATAGGGATATCCTGCCACAAAGCTTTCACTTCTACCTCATCCTGCATTGTCCTTAGAGCAGCTGAAGGCTTTCATTCTGTCCAGATTGCAGTTTATCCATGTTCATCCCTAGACCATGTAGCCGTGAGACTCTTGATTTTTTTCCCTGATCAAGACCCTGAGGTACATGGTAAAGACTGGTGAGGTTATTGGCAGATTGTCAACACACATGCACACTTCCCTGAAAATAGCCCAGTGGGTTTCTAATAAGGTACAGCTGTAGAAACAGCTGCTTAAACATGTGTGAAGATTCAGGTGCAAGTTCTTTGCATTTTGGGTAATGGTACCTGATATGTGGATGATAACTTTTGTAAACATTGCTCCCTGGTGGAAGTAGTGACACGGAATGTGTCTCACACTTGTGCTGTGTCTGATCAAGGGATGACAATCCCACTGTTACCACAGAAACATAAATTAACAACTATTGGAGTAATGTGCTTTAAGGGCTCTTATCCCATACATATCTTGTGATCTATACTCTTGCACTAGAATAGAGATCTGTAGCTACTGAATTTTAAAATCTTAAACCAAGAATTGGAGAGTGCTGAAATCTCCTTTTTTTTTGCTCCCCCATCATACTTCTGTTACGGAACAGCAAGAATATTCATTGTGCTTTTACAGTTCAGGAGATTCCAGTCCTGGTGTGCAAAGATACAAAAGCACCACAGGGTATTTTAGGACAAGACATGAATCCCACATTAACTTTTTCTTAGGCATTACTGTTTTCTAACTTGCAGTGTTAACACCCATTTCTTAAGTCTTTTCAGACAAGCAGTACTATTGACATTGGTTGTTTACACAGTCTTGTTAAGAAATGCACAGCATTTTGAAAGAAAAGTTGTTTTCTGTCCCTTTTGTGAACTTGTGTTAGTTGTGGAAATACTAGTGATTTATTCTACAGTGTTTCAATTCTATTCAATACATTCTTTTACCAGAATGCTGCAAGAAGATCCTGTTTTGTTTCAGCTCTATAAAGACCTTGTTGTGAGTCAAGTAATCAGTGCTGAAGAATTCTGGGCCAACCGTTTAAGCCTGAATGCAGGGGATAATTCTGCAGCACCTAATAAGCAGGATGTGGGCATCTCTGCAGCATTCCTGGTATGTTGAACCTTTAACTTACAGGATTTTAGAGAAAACAAATTAGAGACAGTGAGAGTTCTGCTCATGCACTTTATTTCCATATACAGGAAAGTTGTACTTTCCTGGTTCCTCAACATCTTTTTTCTATTCCAAGTGTAAAGGAGAAAAAAAAAGTTTCCTGCTAATCTAAAACCTCAAATTTTTTTCAGTTTAAGATGTCAAATTTGAACTTAAATTTGCCAGTAGGCAGATAATATTTGTCCTGCTACTCTGCCTTCTGTAAAATGGGAGTGATGTGAATATATGGTCATTAGATTAAAGTGTATGAGCTCAATAAATTAAAGAGCATATCTGTGGCAGCATTGACATGCATAAGTGGACCTTTCCACATAAGGATTTCCCTTCCCAATTTTTTAACCCAATACATGCTTTCAGCTACTTGAAGAACAATTTGTGTATCTGAAAGCTCATTCTGTCTCTTTTTGTCTAACTTTCAGTTAGTTTGCCCATTTGTAGAAACGATGCTTCAGTAATTTCAGTGCAGTCTAAAAGTAATCTAGGTACAGCTTCAGTTTCCTCACACAGAGACAAGTTTCTGCTTCTGCAGCAGAATTCACACATTAGATGAAATCCCACTTCCACCTTTGTAGCGACCGTGCACACAATAGGTTTGGGAGAGAAAGAAGAGGTAGGAATTGTTTTAATTTAGCTGCTGTACAACCACTTGCTTTTTTTCCTTCCTTGGAAACACCTGTTGCCAAAGAAATTTGATGGCTGTGATTTCCTGTCTCCCATTATTCTTACACCTTAATGGTAAAAAAAAGAAACCCACCAAACCTTCAAAACGGAAGTGTTCTTCAACTAGCTGGTTATGTTTGTATCCTCTGCATTTGTGAAGAAGAAAAGTTCAGATATTTTTGTGTCTTAATTCAAAACAAATACGACTGGCTCTGCTCAGAATGAGTGTTTCCCGAGGGAGAAGATGGTCCAAAAGCTAGACTGAGGTACAGGAAAAGGAGGAAAAGGCAGCAGCCTGTGCAATCGTGTACTTTTCCTGTGAGAACTGGCCAGAGCACTTGCCTCCTCCAGAGCTTCTGAAAGGGATCACTGAGATCTGAGTTCAAAGTTCTGAGTAAGGCTAACCCTCGAGCTTTAAATTCAGTGTTACTGATCAGTTATACGAAGATGTTTTTAGTGTATAAGGGAATCAGGTGTAAGAGCCATAAATCCTTTTTTGTCGCTTTGTTATAGCCACTGATTGGTCACTAGCTGAATTGTTGAATGAACAACAAAACATGAGGCATATACTTATTTTTACTTTGAAAGAAGGATAAGCATAAATTAATTAGGCATACCTTGTTTTGACCAATGGAGTGCTCTTTGCTTTCTAAAGCCTGCAGTCTGCTTGTTAAATCATCCCTTAAGTAGCAAGTATAATAAAGTAATTCATGTTTGCTCATTTGTTCCTCATTCTAAAATATCTATGTACGATCAAATATGCCACGGATTACTGAGGAAGAAGGTTATTTTACCTGCAGCAGACCTTACTTGCAAGGTGCCAGTTCTTTCCTTTCTCCAGTTAGAGAAAGCATCCAGACATGACTGTTTTTCCCCTGTGTGCTTTTCCTCAGGCTGATGTACGGCCTCAGACAGACGGTTGCAACGGGCTGAGGTACAACTTGACTTCAGATATTATTGAATCCATATTTCGGACATACCCTGCAGGTAAGACCAGTGTTTTACGTACCAAACACATCCATTTAAGATTGGTCTTTTTACTGTCTTATTGTAGAAAGACTAAAATGTTAGTCTGCGCCTGAAAGTGTAAGGGACCATATCTTCCAGTCTTCCGGAATAATTTTCCCTGCCTCATTAGAGGGATGGGAAGAAGCATATTCATATGTTTCATAAAAGCATAAAATACACTTTTGAAATGGAAACCTGATTTTATTAAATAAAAACATGTCAACATGTTTTTATCAAATGTTGACTTTTTGTTTTTTAAATTTCGAGTAAGTGTTTGATTCCCATGATACTCTTCTACTCAGTGTTCCAATTGTTATTTTTCATGAAATCACCTTCGGGAGGAAAAGAACCTGCTTTCCATCCTTTCCCAGTCACTGTAATGAACACTGATTCATTTTAGCCCCTAGTGTGGGGGCAGTTCAAGAATGTTCAGGCCACTGTTACATGCACCTTTAAAAGCTTTACAGGCATAAATGAGTACCTGTTTGCTCATGCTTAACTACTGCAGTCCCTTCCATTTAACAGGGTGAATGGAGCCAGCCAGAAAGCAAGGAAGCCATCAAGGAAGTGCTGACATAAAATACCATGTTAAGATTTGTGGAACAGTTTGTAATTGTTCTCGGTTTTGTTCACAGTAAAAATGAAATACGCAGAGAATGTTCCCCATAACATGACGGAGAGGGAATTCTGGACACGATTTTTTCAGTCTCATTATTTTCATCGGGACAGGCTCAATACAGGCTCGAAGGACCTTTTTGCCGAATGTGCCAAACTGGATGAGAAAGGTAAGCTGGTTGTCTCTGAAAGCTACAGATGGTCATGGAAAGTTAGCTACAGCTTTGCCATTCTGAGCATGTTTCATAGTGAGAGCATTTCTTGGAACAAATCAGCCTTTGGAAAGTGGCAGCACTAGAAGTAAGCTTTACTATGAATTCCATAATATGCCATCCTGGTAGATTGATTATGTGCCATCAGTTACTATGGAATAATTTTGTGTACACAGTAGGTTTTGTTTTGTAGTATGTGCACAATTTACAAGAGGTACAGCTTTTGTTATAGAATGGGTTTTAGTAAATGAGATTCCTGTTAGTCCAGATTTTCCAGAGGAGTTGCCATCCTTGTTCTCTGTCAGTCTTTTTAATCTGAAATTCTAAAATATCATCTGACTCAAGTTTTTTATGAACTTTTGAGATAGGTTTGTGATGATATAGAAATGTGGGGAGTTGGGATCACTTACCACCATTCCATAATATATATTTTGGCTAATGAAAGCCTTCTATTAGGAATGCAAAACCCTCCCAGGCAGGGCAGCAGAACAGTGCCAAAATTAGAAGAAACACAGATTTGGTTCCCAGTTCCCACTACGATAACTGCATCTCAATTTATTTTTTAATCAGTGTTCAGTGATGTGTAAAAGTTGGTGAAAACTGGGCTAATTAGTAGGAAGATATTTTGGAGGATCTTCCCACATTTATTGCTTATTTAAAGTGGAACTTTAAAAATGGTTAAAAGTTTTAGTCCCCGTGTTATTTGGGCCTGTGCAGAACCTTTGTCTTCTTTTAAAGACTAAATATAACCTAATGATCCCATAGTTACTCTCTTTGTTTAGATACAGATTTGTTTAGATTAGTTTTTCATGATTTTTTAAATTTGTTTCACACAGGGTTAAAAGCAATGGTGTCTCAAGGAGTGAAAAACCCCCTGATAGATTTAACAGCTTTGGAAGATAAAACATTAGATGAAGTAAGTACTTGGGGGAAAAAAACAGGAAAAACCAAAGAAAAATCCAAAAGAAATCCATATCCCCTCCTTAGTTACATTTAAGTGGATCCTTTTAAAACCACTACCAATGCTAATTCCAAAACAAATCCCTTACTGGGCAGTTGCAGTAGTTGTGTACTCAACATTTCTACTGCTGTGTGTGTAGGGAAATGGAGACTGTGCCCATGGACCCGTGTGGTCACATCTGCCGTGGTGTGCAGGATGTAAATACAGGACTGCCATTTTTAAAAGACATTCTCTTTCATTTGGGTTTTTTGGTTTTTGTTGTTTTGTTGGGGTTTTTTTGTCTAAAGTGAACTCTTCGGTTTTTTCCTACCTTTTAGACTCTGTGACAATGTACAGAGGAGTTGCACAAAACAGGAAAAAGTCTTTGATTTGTTCTTACTTTGAACATTGCTACTTGATTCAGCCTAACTGAAGGACACTTTATACATGTTCTTTGTTTACCTTCAAACACCCTTTTTTTTGCTAAGATTATGACTAACTTGAACTATTACCTGCCTCCAAGAACAAGTTAAAACAATTCACATCAACGGTATACCATAATGTGGAGTAACTTAAAAATGTGCTTTTCTGCAGTTGATTTAACTGAAACTGCTCACTTGTAGTTAATAATGAAGCTGCATTTCTAAGGTTTTTGGTGTGTTTTGTTGGATTTTCTTTTTTCATTTTCTTTCTTTTGAGAGTTATCCAGAGCTAGCAGTCTGAAACTGGACCATGAGTTTAAGACAGGTGTGTTTGAAGTGCTCTGCAAACTGCCCTGATTTGCTTTTGAGGCTGGTTAACAGTGAGCATGAAACTGCCCATGGGCAAAAGTGCTAGCTGGCAAGTGGGGAATTCTGGCAGCATTTTAAGGCTTGAAGGTTTTTGAATTTTCTAGTGCTATCACATCCTCCTGACAGGTATGTTTTAGCCTGTGGGCTGCTGGTGTCCCACTAGATGTTAAAAAGCAGTCAGTAAAACAATTGCTGTCTTTTCTTCACCATCAGTGCCTGTTTTGCACAGGTAATCCTTGATTTTTTTAAGCTAGTTCTGTTTTTACTTATAAAATTACCTGTATAAGACTTGTTACCTTCTCTCTGACACCTCTAAATTGCCAAGCGTTAGCAGAATAAAATAGTCACTGGAGATTTTTCCAAGTACATAAGGAGATGGACAAAAGTAGGAAAGTGATGCTGTGGATGATGATGCAGAGGAGGTGGCTTCCTGACTCAAGGGAAAACAGAATTGTCCTGCTGCTCTGGGGGCAGGATGGAATCACTGTTGTTTTCTTTGTAGGGCTACGGTGTTGCTTCTGTGGCCTCTACATCAAATGCCTCAAAGTCTGCTAGAGAAAGTAGCAATGCTGCCATCATAAAACGCTTTAATCATCACAGTGCCATGGTCCTTGCAGCTGGCCTCAGGAAACAGTAAGTTTCAGTGTTGTGTAAAAGATTCTTGGAGTAAATTTTAAGGAATTTCTAAAACCAAAGCACATCTTCAGTTACTCATCCAACCTTTCTTTTAATTTTTATGAATGAATTATTTTCCTCTATAAATGAAAATATCTTTAGGTTTCATTTTACTTTATAGAAGTTTTTCAGAGCTGTTTGAAATGATGACTGCTATTTTTAACTGAGTTATCATGTAAAGCAGATTAAAAAGGAAAGAATGTGTCTGCCTTAGATGTCTAGCCCTGGTGAAGGCTGCAGAAGTAGTGTTGTGTGTGCTGTGTGGAGGTGAGGTCTGGTGCAGGGAGCTGTATTTCCTGCCTTGCAGGAGCAGCTCTGCTGGGGCTTCTGCTGGCATAGGTGGATCAGATGAGAGACTCCTCAGGTGCAGTCCCTGCCCCTGGCCAAAAACACCTGGCAGGTCACCTGCTCAACAACTGCTTTATGGACAACCAGCAAGGATTACCACTCTACCCAAACCCTACAGACCTTAACTCTGAGAGATCTTAGTTAATATTTCCTTCTGTTTAGCTGGGCTCCCTCACATTGTTCTTCTGTTTTGCACAAATTGAGCACTGCACAAATTAAGCAATCTCTTCTGGGCAAAGTGTGTTTCTGTTTCTCAGTTCAGAAAGGGACACCAGGATAGGTCTCCTGGAGCAGTTGAATTGCAGGGCGCCCAGAGCTCTGCTAAGACCTGGTTGCATAACTGTGTATACAAGGTGTTTCTAATTTAGCCATGATTTTGCTGTGTCCCACATGCAATGTTGGCATGCTGCTATTTCTGGAGAGAGGGACCAGCACCTTCTCCTGCTGTTGAATTTCCCCCATGACAAACAGGGTTAATGTGAGGAGTTGGTTCCTTCTGTCTCCATGAACTGCTAGAAATTAAGACGTAAAGGGGAAAAATTATGTGAACATGCATATAAAGTTTTTGAAACAGATGTATTTACTTTGTCTCTAGCTTGTATCTTAAGTTTCCTGTGAGGTGAATTCTTCTTAATGCTGTTTCTCTATTTCAAGAGAAGCACAAAATGACCATTACAGTGAGACCAGCAGTACGGATGGAAACTCCAGGGATTCAGATTTCTTTCAGCCACCACTGAAAAAGGTATAAAGTTAGCTGATGTGATTCTAACTGAATGGAACTGGAAGCCCTGTCTCTCAAAAAATTGCTGAAAGTTCCTTACTTGTTTATGACACATCTGAAGTGAAACTTTTTTAGCCTTGTTTAGAAGTATATTGAATAACAACATGACAGCTTGTAAGAAGCCTTGTTACCTCTGTTAGTAAACACAAATAAGTTACACATTGAAGTATTGTGCTGTTCATCTCTTCAGTAGTGCCCAATGAAAGTAAAAAATTCTAAGACGCTTCAGAATCTGCTTCTTTCCATTTTCTGCAGTTCTATTTTCAGCCCCCTTCAAATTGTTTTTCGTTCAAATGCCTGAAAACTTCTAGGGAACATCCATCAGAAAAGGATATTGGTATTCAAGCACCAATATTAACCTGTCAAGTGTGTTGTTTGCACAGGGGATGATGAAACTGGCACATGACAGCCTTCATTTTAGTCAGAAGCTGAAGCAAGGCTGAACTGAGAGTGTAGTGACACCTGGTGCAGTGAAATACAGGGCAACAGCCTGGTCTAGACTAACCAGAGCAGCTCACAAAGTGGAAGAGAGTACTGTAATTGCTATAAAACTGAATTGAATACTCTTCCTGGAGTTGACAGCCTAAACAGAAAATGTCAGAGAGACTCAAAACTTGGCTGTATTGTGAGAAAACCTTGTAGAATACGTGCATTGTTAAATGTTGGGGTAGTCTTTGACTTTCCTCAAAAGCTGCAAGTTTTACTGAGAAGAAAATTATATAGCAAGACTAGAAGAAATGTGTTGAAAAGGGGAGTGAGAGAGTAGCAGGAGAATAGGAGACTTCAAAAATAGTTTTCTAGTTGTACAAAGTCTGATATCACTGTGCTGTTACCTCTCACTGCTAATACTCCACAGCTTTTCTGTCACCAGGGGATAATTACTGTGGTTTTAGTCTTAGACTCCTATACACCAGCTGTTAAATAATCAGTATTTCTGCTAATCTGTCGTTAGATGGATGTACACAGAGAGCACAAATTATTATCTACGTACACTCCTTGCAAGTGGCAGGGATTTTTTAAAATTAGGCTATGCCTAATTTTAGCCAGGATCTGGAGAAAAAGCAGTAGTGCCAAGACTTCCAAATGGCCCATCCGGAACAACATTGGGCATCCCTCCCCCTGGAGGATAGGCATGAGTCATTCCATACCTGGGTTTTCTTTGAGGTTTTAGTAACCCTTCAGCTCAAACCTGGTGCACCAGAAGAAAGCACTGCATGCATGGACTTGTGCCTTCATTAGTAACATGTATCATTATTGCATCATTTTAGGTAAAACTGCAGGAGGCCATTGAATATGAAGATTTATCGAAGAATAATAGCGTTAAAACTATTGCACTAAACTTAAAGAAGTCTGATAGGTAAGTTAAAATAATGCACAGCCATTTCAACAGAGCCAGTTTATCAGGGGTCTCATCACAGCCCACACAGGACCAGCTGAATTAGTCCCTACTGTGCCACACTCAGGTGTGGTACAACTAAGTTTAGAAACCTACTATGAGCTTTTGCATAAACCAGTTTCCTTTTTTAATTTGTAGTTTTATTTCTCAGAGTGGTTGGAGTAAGAAGGGACATCTGGAGATCATCTAGTCCAATGCCTGTGCTAAATTCTATTTTATTTTTCAGGGGGTTGAGTCTCTGTAGGCCAACCTGAATGACCCTGCCTGGTCATTTCAGTGAAAGCCTAACAGACCTCTGTTCACAGTTCAGCATGTCATTGCAGCTGTCAGTGGCAAAATGTGTTACATCTTAAAATATGTGTAATTCTGACAAAAATCCACTCCCAGGCAAAAATGTGCAGCTGGGATAGTTTGGACTGCTCACTGGTCTAGGATTTTTCTAGTAGTAGTCCTCTTGTTTTCTAGACTTTTGAGTTTGAGAACCATAGATGTAACATCAGAAACGGAGCAGTACTACCAGAAAGAGAACAGTTCCACATGTGCACCTAACTTCATTTAGCTTAGTTTCAGTTGAAAGTGATGGGAATTGCTCCATTCTAATATTTCCAGAATTTGGTGCCAGGGGTACCTTTTCATTGCCAAAATGATGATCACGGATCCAGCAATAGAAGTTGTTATTTGCTGCCATACCATCCCTAACCCAACCTCTTCCCATGTGGCAACATATTGTACTTTATCAGTAAATAATGTCAACAATTGCAAAGCATCTAAAATTAGAAACATTAGCAGAACTGTCCAGGAGTTTGCAAGTTTGTCCTCTTGCTTTACCAACACTCTTACTAATAACACTTTTCTCACCTCACAGGTATTACCATGGTCCAACTCCAATTCAATCACAGCAATATGCAACCAGTCAGGATATAATTAATTCATTTCATAGTATTAGACAAGAAATGGAAGCATATGTACCCAAACTAACTCAGGTATGGAAGTATACTTAAAAGATGCCCCTCTTGATTTTAGCTTAGCATCTTGCCTGCTATACAGTTTTGTGTCTCGTGTACTGAAGTTTCAATTTTTCATGGTAAACTTAAATTATCTCCAGTTTCTGTTAACTGATTTATTTTACAGATTTAGGTGATACATTTTGAGCTGTTATGTTTAAAATCTACACAATAGGAAACTGAGTCATTGCTGATGCTCTGTTATATTCTTCTGTTCCTGCTTTCCTTTGAGGAATAGTAAAGGTATAAGGGAGTAAAGCAGGATAGTCATGCACAGGCTGGTGTACTGATCCCACCCTCAGAAGTTTAGGAGGTTACAGTGAGCAGGTTTTAACTGAGCTGGTCTTTTGCTCCTAGATGCACTCAGGCTGTTGGGCTGCGGTGGGCTGCTCAGATGCTCTGTGCTGGCACCTGGAGGGCAGCAGAGCCCTGTGGCCTGACTCCCCAGCCAGCATCTGAACTGAGCTATTTGTAAACCTACTTTGGCCCTAAGCAGCCACGATTCTGCTACACTTATGGACAGTAATGCTCTGTCTTATTTCACAGTAAGTGCAGAGCCAGTTCAAGGTCTAGGTAGAGAAAAGGTTATAATTAATTGGAGAGGTTTCACACCAAACGAGCTGTAGCACTTAAAGGCACTCTGACTAATTCTGGAGAAGAGCAGAACCTGAATTTCCATGTATGTGTTCAACTATTCTTGTTTTAAAAAGAATTTATTAGAAAAAGGGACCTGAAATATTTGTTCCCTTTCTGTCCAGGTTCTTTCAAGTGGTGATGCTGCCAGCACTATTGCAGTCCTGTCACCTGGAGGAGCACTTATGCAGGGTGGAACACAGCAAGCCATAAACCGTAAGGATTTGGGATGTCTAATGCTGTAATCATGTCCTGTTGCATTGCACAGTACAAGCTGGCTTGCTGTTTCACCTCTCCCTTAACACATGTTACAGTAATAAAGGAAAGTATGGAAACATGTAGCTGGAGTAGTGTGAGTTACAGCAACAAAAGAAAAGCCACACCATGGGAGTGGTAATGCCTGCAAGGGTGCTGAGGTAAATGAACGAGAGAACATTTTACATAGCAAGTAATGAAACAAACACCTGATAGATAGCAAATTGCTTTGCAGATATGGGGTTTTACTCGTTCAGCCTTTCTGATTTTTTATTTCCTGGACTGTAGAATAGAACATACTCTGGAAACTCTTAAGGAAGCAAAGCCTAGATAATCATCTAAGTTTATTAAAAACTTAGTTTTTTGCAGCCTGCATTTAAGATCCACAGTTTGCTGTGAAAAAAGGCAACTTTCTTGTACACTACAAGGGCAATTCAGGCAGCATCTCCTTCTCACACCCCCATCCAACCAGCAGTTTCCCTGTTGTCACACTGCTGCCAGTGTGAGTTCCTGTCTCTTTAGCCTCACAGCAGATGAATCCCTGTTCTCAGGATTTCTTACAGTTTTTCAGTTTATCTTGTGTTACGTGGTCTGAAAAGCAGCAGAAAGTAATTCAGACAGCTGAAAAAGCAAGTATGAATTCTTTATGGTACTGAAAGAAAAGGAATCAGTGAGCAGTGATGAGCCTTTCTTACCCATCTTGGTTGACATATTGGGTGCTACACTTCACTTCTTTGAGCCTGACCACCACTTTTTTTAACAGTCTCGTCCTGAAATTTGATATTCACTGTTCAGTTCACTGTGCTTATCCTCAGTGACTACTTGTACTTTTTGTTTGGATTTTTACAGTTGTAGCTCATACCTTTTTCTTGAGTCCTGTCACCCTTTCTTCTTTAAGAGTGCCTGGGACACAGTTCTGTTTTCCTGTCTGGATTTTTCATATTCCATATGCTGTAACCATATTGCAAAGATAAGACAGAGGGAAACACCTGAAGTACCCACCAGAGAGCTCTTAGCACTGTGCTGTGAGGGCAACATGGTCCCAGTGCCAGCAGCACCACGCTGTTAGAACAATACAAATATACTGCTCCTAATCCTGGATTAGATTTGGTGTCCATTCTTTGCCTGGCATAGATCTTCCTAAATAATACACAAGCTTCCCAGTATAGAGCCATAAATAGCAGCTGACTGATCTGACAGCTGCTGAGAGTCTTGATCTGATTGCTGCTGAGGTGTGAATCACCTCAGTGTTCCCTCCCAGCCAGTCTCTGTGACTGTAGGGGAAGTGTACATTGCTGAGCTCCTTCATTAGCCTTAGTTCTCATTTTTCATCTGATTGTTGGAGTGATATGAAAAAACCTTTTCCTCTTGCAGAGATGGTGCCAAATGACATTCAGTCTGAACTAAAACACTTGTATGTGGCAGTAGGCGAACTGCTACGACACTTCTGGTCCTGCTTCCCTGTTAACACGCCATTCCTAGAAGAAAAGGTAAGGCAGAGCTTCCTCTTCAGGCCCTGGTTATGATGTGGTGTAGAATGACCATGGTTTAGAATGGCTGTCATTACTGAAGTATAGAACTAATAGACATGCCTCAAATCAACACAGCACTTAATCATCCCTAGAACTGAAGGTCACAAAATAACATGAAACCTTATTTTTTTCAGCAGTTCTGCTGGAACTATTAATTAAAATCATCCTTGCCCCTGTCTCCCTGTTATAGCTCCCTTTAGGAAGAGTAGCTGTTAGCCAGTTTCAAACCAAATGGGCAACTCTGTTGCAGCTTCAGGGTTCTCATTCCAGTTTAAAACACAAAACCTAAAGCCTCCTTCCCCAGCTCCAAGAAGCAATCTCCACAGTGACAGTACAAGCAAGTTTCCCTTATTCTTCTATCCATTGCAAAAATCACTGTCATACCTTCAGAACACACACTGCTTTTGAGAACCAAGTTGCCTTCAAGGACAGATGTTTGTCTACAGCCACGTCTGTGATTGTAACTATTTTTCTGTTGCTTTTGACCTCACGTGGATAACCAAGTTAAAAATTTGCATTCAGATATGTTCGCACATCTGCTGCAAAATGTGAAAATCCAGTCTTTGCTTGAAGCATAAAAATCTTTTTGTGAATATCTTGGATCTATTATAGTGTTTATTAAGGAAGTAATAATCAGTGACACACTGCACTAATCTCAAAAATAAATACAGAGAAGTGCTAGAGACTGATATTTGAATAATTTCCCTTCCTCAAACTACACAAACTTGAAGTAGCCCCCAGAATTAATTATAAGGTATTTTGTTAGAGAACAGTTTGTTAAAGGAAATTAAACTTCTGTCTTACTATAATTCTTCAGTATTGTAATACTGGTTTCTGTCTCTCTCAGGTTGTGAAAATGAGGAGCAACTTGGAAAGATTTCAGGTTACAAAGCTCTGCCCATTCCAAGAAAAGATTCGGAGACAATATTTAAGCACAAATGTAAGGGGAAAGTGCTGTTTAATTATGTGGGTGCATTTTAATAATTTCAGTCTTAACTATGAGAGGATGATAGCTTTGTTACTTCTTATCCTAGGGCATTTCAATTTTTTTGTTGACTAGGAAATGGGCAGAGAGAAATTGGGTACACAGTTAAGTAGTTCTCTCTCCCTGTCCGACTTGCTGTGTGATGCCAGCAACTGACAAGAACTGTAACTTGAAATTACCCAAGTGATAGAACAAAAATGGGAAGCTGTGTTTAATTTTTCACTTCCACCACGAGGTAGAACTTGAGCAACCTCAGAACTCTCCCCCCTGTCAGACATGAAGTGGTCACAGGCTGAATACCAGAACAGACAGCACAATGGGGTGTCACTTCCCCATGACCTGTGAGCTCAGCAGTTCTCTGCACTGCTCCCTCTGTGGAGATTTTGCAGCAGAGCCTCAAGGTCCTTTCTCTGATTTTAGCAAGATTACTCATAGTCAATAAAAGCAAGAATCCACATGGAAGGGAGGGGTGGGGATCTGTTTTCCAGCAGCTGGGGCAATGTTTTGTCCCTTTTCCTGTTTCAGTTGATAAGTCATATAGAAGAGATGCTGCAGACAGCCTACAATAAGTTCCACACGTGGCAGTCCCGGCGCATGCTGAAGAAGACGTGAGGGCACATCCTGTACAGGTCTGAGAGCAAAGCCTGCAATAGGGTAGGACTACAGCCTAGGTATGTGCAGATCTTAGAGTTGTTGCAGGAAGACCTGCAAGCTGTGGACTTCTGGAAATGATGCTAACTGAACTTGCACATTTTTGAAAAAGGACTGAGATTAAACTTGAAAACTGGGGAGAAAAACAAGGAAGAACCAAAACGGAAGAGCTGAGGCGCAAAAATATTTAAAAGACACTGTTTACTGCAGTTACTCAGGAACTGCTTTTGAGTTGCATAAAGAGCTGCTTTCAGAAATAAAAAATTTAAAGAGGGTGTATTAATAAAATTTGTTTTTCTGTCTAATTTTTTTAAGAAGTGTATGGCACAGGGTAGATCTCAAAAGTTTTTCTTCACTGGATACTGACATTTTCTTGAATTCTGTTTGTACTTTCTGCAACAGTTTAACAATGATGTTTTAAAACATAGCTGAGACTGTTTTTGCTTCAAACATCTGGGAGAGCGTAGCTGTCGGAAGACAAGCTCCTGCCATATGTTTCCCCACCAATTGGAAGCAAGAGACATTGCACTGAAAGCTGTTCGTGGTCTGGGGTCCCTAAAGGTACACAGGGGCAAACTTTTGCCTGAAGTCTTCGATTTTTATGCAAAAAATTTTCAGCCATCAGTTTTGCATGTTTCCTTTTGAGTGCAAGTGTGTGCTACTGCAATTTTTTTTTTTTATGGTGGCATTTGTTCTGAGGAGAGAATGCATTTTTAAAAATGAAATTAAATAAAGTTTCTTACAAAAGAAGTCATTTATTTTCAATTCTTAGGCATTTTTTATTTCTTCTCCTAAATCTGTTTTCCTTCACTCTTCCCTTTTGACTATTATAATGTTTTTGGCGAATTGATAATCATTGCAGAGAAAAATGTGTTATTTACAGTGTCCATAGGTATTGGGAATCTGTGCCATACTTTGTTCTAAATAGAATCAGTTCACAGTTTCAGACCAACTTGTCTGGTATTAAATGTGACTTAAATGCAAAGTAACTCCCTTTTCTAGAATATATGCAGTTTATGACAACCTTGTATTTTTTTTGACTGGACAAAAGCCCAGTGTGGGCTACTGAACTTTTTTACTTCAGATTAAATGTGACTGTTAAAGATGCATCTACTACAAAGACAAATCAGACTGACAAATATGTATTCAAGGCAAGCACAGCAGTGTTCAGTGCAGCAGAATAAATTCCCCAAACCTGCATGATGGCTTAATACTACATTTTGGTATGATGCTAAAACGTGATAGTACGATGTTGGGTGGATAATTCTTGAAAAATCCTACAGCAGAAAAGATGTATTGGTGTAGCCAAGTGGGTGCTTGTTCTGTGCTGCTGCTCTGTTTATGCAAGAGGGTTTTTTTCTTTAACTGGTGTGTGGAAGTCAGCAGCTTCTTTTGACCCTTTTCTTTCCGATTTTTGTACTGTGCTATAACATTTTGGTAAAAGCTGGGTTTCAGTTAAGCATTGCTGTCTGCACCAAAGCCCTGCTCAGAAATGTGTGCTGTTGTTCAGCCCTGTCCCTGTCTGCTGCTGCAGATCATGCGTGATCCCCGCTCTGCACTGTCCGTGTGGTTC
This sequence comes from Prinia subflava, assembly GCF_021018805.1. Classification (NCBI taxonomy): domain Eukaryota; kingdom Metazoa; phylum Chordata; class Aves; order Passeriformes; family Cisticolidae; genus Prinia; species Prinia subflava. Next base: position 15,080,940 of record NC_086251.1, read on the forward strand.
TGCTATGAGAAATGACTGGGCTCAGCCTGAGATGCCCGCTGCTCTTGACAGGGTGAAAATGTCCCTGGGAATACACAGATGTACTACAGCATTTTGGGGGATGAGTGCACATCTTTTCAAGAGTTACCTCTTGTGAGAACTAAACTTTCTCTAAAATTTAGGCTTTGGGTGTGGCTTTATGCAGCCAAATCCCCTTGTAAGTGCAGGCAGCTCCCAAAAAAAAAGGGTAGTTCTCCTCCAATCCAAAGCATTTAGTCTAGCAATTCTGAGGCCAAATTCCAACTGTTCCTTGAAAGCTAACACACCTTTCAATATATCAGAGGGCTAGGGTCAAGAAAACAGGTCTGATTTACATTCTAAGTGTGCCTGAAGCTATGAACAACACATTTAAGTATTAGACTGCACTGAGACTTCATTTTAAAAAATCATGAGAGAGTTTTGAACACAGAACTAATTCACCTTTAATTGGAATGTATTTTTTATTCCTGGAAAGACTTGGCAAAATGGTTAACGTGGTGAAAAAGTGTCAGTGCATCACAAGAACATTTTACAGCTCCAAGGACCAATGTTTCTAACCACTTTGGGGATGGTGATGCAATAGCTTTAAGTTATTATTATAATATCAGGCTATCATGACCAGAACTAGGGGGGAGGACTATGACACTAAATTCAACAGTTTTGCCTAGAGACTGTACAGGCAAGGCTGCTATGCACTTCATATTGCTTTTTCAGGTATTGTGGCAATAAGGCACAGGCCCCTCCTCACGTAAAGGGAGGTAAACTAAATATTCTTTCTACATTGTGTTCCCCTTTTCTGTAGCATGGTCCAAAACAGATTCATTCCTTAAGTTTTGAAACTGAATCATCATGCATTATATTACTATTGGAATCTTTATACTGACTTGTATTTTTAATGAGAATTCATAAAACTTGTATCATTGGCATTGATCTAAGATTTGTAGAATAAACCCTACTGAATTCTGAAGTGAAGTCTTCTCTAATGCTTAGGCTGTGTTTTCTGATTGAATTAAATCCCTAACAGGCTCTCTTGAGGTCAGAACTGGGAGAACTGTGTGTAACTCTCTTAGCTGTCCCTTGGTGCTGACAGATCAGCAGCCAAAGAGTTACAATATAATGACTGTCAAATTGTTTCATTTTCAGGATTTGAAAACTTCTCCTGTTGCACAAGGAATCTCCACGGTTACTAGTGCTACTGTCCCTCTGTTCCCTATCATACAAAAGCCACTTGAGGTCTCCAGGGATTAGTACTCTGCTTGTTCCATATATTGATGCAGCAGCTGTTGGTTCAGGAGAGCTGCACAGGAGCTTTGGCACTCACTCTAATCCAAGGTTTGCTAGTAATGGAGAAGGGATAATGCAGATACCAGCCTCTGCATTTCAGCAGATGAAGATATTTAGATGCATCACAAAAAATGCTGGGCTAATTCTCTCCCAAGAGCTCTTCCCCAGTCAGGGACAGGAGGTGATGGCCTTCCACTGCAGCCACCCCACAGGTAGCTTCTTACATGCTCACAGGGTGGCTCTCAAGACTATCTGCAGCTTCCTAATGTGGCAAAGATCTCACCAAGGCCCTGTTGTCCTTTTCCAGATGGGTGATTTTCTCCACCACTCTGCTTAAGATGTTTTGGTTTTTTTTCAGATTTTTGTTGTTGTTTGCAGTTTTTTTAATTTTTGTTTTGTTTTCTGTTTTTCCTTACTTATGCTGTAAGTACATCCTTACAATTTCTAGGAGGTGGTATCAGCTAGAAAGCATTCCTTGTCCTTGCCCAAACTCCTATGGAACAGCTGCTTTATCCAGAAAGTCACTTGTATAAGCAGAGAAAGTAACAAGAGGAAAGCTTAAGACCCAGTTTTCCATTATCCATCCTGTTTCCTTTTCCTAAGGGAAGAGCCTGCCCAAGCATCCCTGTGGCTTTGGAGCCTTTGTACTGCAAGAGTTTTGGTGTGAGCCACGATATTCTGAACTTGTTTCCATGCTCTCCCTTGCCCTGCAGCAAGAACTGGAGCTCGATCCAGATGGGACACAGCAACTTTTTGAGTAGCAATCAGACATCACTGGTGATCTAACACTGATCCTCAATAAACCCAGTGACAGATGTGTTCCTACAGCAGAGCTCAAAAGCCTGGGAAACCACAAAATTACCTAACCCGGTCTCCCACGTGTTTCAGGATACTGCGTTTTCTCTCAGCTCTCTGAGCACATCATCTCCCCAAAAGATAGCCAAGCCCTTGGCTGTCTGCTGACAGCAAGGGAGTTTGTTAACATCCTAGATGAAAGGTGCTCTGTGAGGGCTCTTCTGGGGTGAAGGGACCAGATCTAGAGGTGCAAGATGCAGCCAGCACAGCTGACCAGGCTGAAGGAGCCAGACCAGACCACTCCTGGGCAGTGAGCACCCCACAGGCTCCTGGTACCCTCAGTGTGGGAGCTCTGTACTCTTGTACCTGCTCCCCACAGCCTACACCGTCACAGTTCTCCTTTGTGCTGCTCTCCAGGCAGCTTTGGGCTCACAGCTGGGTGGCAGAGTGCCGCCACAGTGATGGGAAAAGTGCCTTCAGGAATGCAATCCTTGTTGGCACTTACCTAGCCACATGTTCTCAGCTGCTGTGTTTCCACCCATGAACATTTCCATCCCCTCCAAAACCTGACAGCCCTCTGGTCTTCCTCTCCCCATAAAAGTCCACATACCCTTCACTGTAGAAAAGCCAAACTACTGCAGTAGTTCAGGTGTCAGCATATGCCCAAGGAAAAGTGTCCTGGACTTAGACCCTGTCCTCCCTGCGTGCTAAGATCCTGTTGCTTTATTATCTAACTCACAGCCCTCACAAACGGTAAGTTAAATCTGAATCTGCTGAAGGCAGCTTTCCCCCAAATACCCACAAACCTGGACACAGTTTTTTTCTCTAAAGCATCACTTTCCACACAGCCCCACTCCATCCCCTTCCATTCTGAGTTCACTCGCAGGCACATCCTGACAAACTATCATTTTATTACAATTCCTGCACCCTGCAGAAGCAGCCTCAAGCTCTGCTGACATCCCCACTTTCCTGCACACCCTCCTCAAGCGAGCTCCTGCCCTGCATGCTCCCCACAGGACTGCCCATCACCTCTTTGGCACGACACTGTCTCCACCACGCTTGGACACCATGGCCAAGCACCTCCTAGCCTGGGAATCCCAGATGCCTTCTGTGTAACCTCCCCAGGACCAGGCTGCCGACACAATCTCTGTGCACCCACAGCTGTGCACGTCGTCCCCCAAGCCAGACCCCGACTGCAAGTTCCAGAGAAAAGACGGATGCATTGGAGAATACCCAAGCTAAAGTTTCTGTTAAAAATCAACAATTTTGGGAACTGACCAGAGGTGACCAGACTTTCTGGGGCAGGGGCTGCCTCTCTCCAGGTACTGCACAGGGGGTGTTGGCTTCAGGGGGACTTCCAGTTTGTTACATGAACCACAGCAGCGTGTTGGCTTCCTCCCTGACCTCACCTGCTGCTGATGGACTGATCCCAATAAAACAGCATTGATAGGAACTTTATTTGACATACCGCATGTCCCATGATCGGAATTGACAACTCAAATGCAACAGTCCCACGACAGCCACTTCCCTGTCGGCACTGCCCCATTTCTACCTTTGCCCAGCTGCAGATAGCATGTTGAGGAAATAAACGCCGAGTTGTAAAAGCCACGTGGTCCCTAAGTGACAATCCCTGAGCCTGGGCACGGCTCCCCTCCGCTTCGGGCCACGAGCTGATCACGAAGGGAAAGCAGCAGTGAGGGACTCCAGCAACACTGGCATCAGCCTGGCTGGGAGTGCCAGGTGTGACTCAGCAGGACAAAGATTGCTGGGCCAGGAGCAGGCAGCAGATATCTCTGCTGGTAAGCACCAACCACCCTGTTCTGCAAAACCAGGCCACAGGAGGCACATCGCTGTGCAAAACGCTTCACAGCAGCCAAGCACGGGACCTGCGGGAGATGTCTCTCTTTACAGAGACACTGTCACCAAAACCAGAATGTTTCCTTTTGCCCTGTGGCCCTGCAGAGCTCAGGAAATTGCACCCTCACGGTCCTTCTGCCTTCCTCATCTTTCAGATAAAGCTCCCAAACTGGCTTGTGCTGTTTTACAGCAGGCAGTGGAATGTTTCTTTAGGGACTTCAGTCTTGGACAAGCATCCTGCAGCAATGGAACAGCCTTTCTCCATGGCTTGCCCCTCCCTTGGGCACAGCTCCTCACCTTGCCTTAACTAAAGCAAACACACACAACAGTCCAAAGACAAACACAGGGGTTACAAGTCGATTTTGTGATTACCATTCTCGGGTGATAACCACTGCTGAGCAAGCACCAACACTCCACCGTGGTAAACCAGAACCAGTGTCAGAGCTGTGATCCAGTCCTTAAGTGAGATCCTATTCAGCTGAAGTATCCAGGATCTCCAATCAGGGATTTAAGATGCATTTTTCCCCAGAGAGGCAGGAAATCCCTCCTCATCATACTCTCTCCCAGGAAGCCCTTCATGCCACAATTTTGAGACTTCACATCATGAGACTGACAACCCTTTTAGTTCTAGATAAGGGGGTGATCCCAGATCTCAGCCAGGCCCAGGCATTCCCATCTGGAAAGCAGATTGCCAGCAGTTTCATTGGTGCTGGTCTCTCTCGTGAGAGGAGTCTGATGAGAGCAACTTTGAACCTCATTTCCCAGCCAAACCACTGACAAGCTGCCTCTACACCACACACCTTCATACCAAAGCACACGAAGGGGCAGAAAACAAACCAACCTCCAAAACAAGCAGTGTCCATTCTCTTCCCAGCCCCAAATTCAGTGGCACCAGCCATTGCCAGGCCCTGCTCAGATAAGTATCATGACAGACACCTAGGTAGGGACACCTTGCTCTCACTCTCAGGGAAATGGCTGCTTTGTATCCCCTCTGCTCCCCTCCTCACCCTGCTCCTGCAGCAGTAACTCCCTTTGAGGGGCTGGGATGGGAACAAGGCCTCAGGGATACCAGCCCTGGAAGAACCATGACACCGGACAAGTGCCCTGGCACCATGGCTGGCAGAGCCTGGCCTTGACCCCTGACCCCCCACCCCTATTTAGTGCAGGCAGCCTGGTGAACCAGGCCACAGACATGCTGTGAACCCCTCCCCGAGAGCTCCCTGCCATGCCCAAGCTGGAGGAGTGCTGGGACAAAGCACTGCCAACCCCCAGACTCCATCTCTGGAGACATAGAAGTTTTCCTGCCACCTGAGATGGAGGCAGAGGGGTCTAAAGGCACGGCCCAGTCTCCAGGGGGGTCAGTAACTGTTACAGTACACTTGGAGAGGAGCCAGAGGAAATCTCTCAGTGTGGAGAGCTACTTCTGGGGAAGTTACACCACATCCCAGCATCCTAGTGTGAATCAGGCCCCCCTGCCCCACAGCTGTTCACTGTACCCATGCAGAGAATGCCACGGGCCTGTGGAGCCCTGTCCTACATTCAGAAATGCTGGATTCCTGGGGAGACAGCAGGGAAGGGCGAGCGATGCTGACCTGGCACACAGCCCCTGCCTGGGTGCAGCCGGAGCTGTCACAGACAAACACAGCCTGGGGGGAGCGTGGGCACTGAGGCACAGTGCAGCACCTTCTGCAGCCTCTTATCCCTTTGGACTTGGCTCCATAAAGGGTGGCTCAGCGCCCTCCTCCAGACACAGCTGGCACCAGGCAGCCACAACCAGGTCCCTGCCAGCAGGTGGGATGGCTCTACCTTGTTCTTTTGCTCACAGAGGTTTTTGTCTGCAGAAGGGTTCAATGTCAACAGCAGTAAACCCGACTGTGCCCAGGAGAGCCTCTGCTGGAAGCAGTACCAGATAGAGAAGCTGCACTTTACAATCCAGTGGCTAATTTCCTGACAGCTTGGTTCAGTCCACGCATTTCCACTGCATTCCCTGGGAAAGGAGGAATATCACAATTCATGTCTAGAACTACCCAATGCTTTTTCCACTGCAGGAAAACGCACAGACATGAGGGAGAAAAAGCTCAGAAGGACGAGCAAAAACCAGTTTTGTTTCTGCCCTAGTCAGACTGCCATTTAATCCTACAGGGAACAGCACAGCCCTGCCCAGAACCCCTCCATTCGAACGCTGACATTTCGTTCCCTGCAAGAACGCCTCTCGCTCGCAGCCCTGACTCACAGCCGTCCCTTTACGCAACACTGCTCCAGTTCCTGCCAGCCGGCGGTGCCCGGTGCCAGCAGGAGCCGCGGCCACACGGGTGCCAGGCTACAGCCAGCCTGCGGGGGAGGCACCCCTCCTGCTCCGGCACTTGCATTGCTATTTTTTTTTTTAATTTCAGCATTACTGTCCCCCAAACACCACCCACAACCCCTTTTAACTGATAAATATCGAGGTCTCCACAATCAGAATCTGATGCTATAATTAGACACCCCTACAGCACACACTGCTGTGTTACACAACACAGCTCGGAGCTCCTGGGCACCGGCTGTTTGCCTACATTTGCATTTTATTCACATCACAGACAAACTCTTAAAGCAAAATCTCCTGAGTAGTCGTGGTTACTGAGCTTTGGTTCAGATGACAAGGCAGTCCGGGCACGCAAACAGATTTCCCTGGTCTGAAACTACACCAGAGGTGAACTCCAGTCAGCAGTGGGTGTCAGTCCACAGGACTGGACTGGAGTGGGCCACAATTAAAAACTCCAGCACACATACAAAGAGGATGTCAGGTCCTTACTATCAACTGTTTGTTCAATATCCAGCCCCCTTTATGGCACACAGGTTGTTCATGCAGACACAGTTGCTCTGCATTAACATGCAGGTTTGATTTTCCATGCAAATCTCACTGCCAAGGCACTACTGCTAGACCAAGAATGGCTTTGATTCATTTAAGGGTTAATCTCAAAAGCCAGGCTCCAAACTCCAAGGCTTCACAGCTCTTATCATATTTCTGTTTTCTCTTCCTGGCAGCAGCAAGGCAAGTTCCTGCCCAAACTTCTTCTTACAGCTGCACCAGGAAGCACTGGAGTAGCTGCACTAACTCACACTAATAAACCAGATAAATAGTTCATGTTACTCACTTCCAGCTGACTGACACGCTGATAGCTCTGTCACTTTTAAAGGGCTGGGTGAACTGCCCTGCTGCAGCAGTGTGTGCCTTGCAGGAGCACCTCAGATCCTGGTGCAGCATGAGCCATATGGCATCTCCAGAGAGCAGCTCTGTGAGTCCGAGCCTCAGGCTCTGTCTGCAGCTTCCCCACCGACCTGGTACAATTTATGAGCAAGTATTTGTGCATCTAACTCCCACTGGATGCAGCAGGAGTAAAATTCTTACTGGAACTGTAAAAATCCAACCCTGGGTCCATCCCTGCTGACAGTGCTTGGCAGGAGGGTGGCTGGGCAGCACAAGACCCAAACCTTGGCAGCTGCACACCCAACCTGTACAGTTGTTTTGGAATCAGAGTCTGCCAAACAACAGCATGAGGAAAAAAAAAGATCAGGGACAACATTTGGGGATAACCATGTCCCAAGGTCACCATCAGCTGTTAAGAACATTTATGTAATCAAAAAGTCAGTGGCAGTGGTCAAAGACAGCCCTTCAGCTGACCCTTGTCAGCATCAAACTTTCTAAAGAAAAAAAACATTACCTAACTCAAACTAAAAGAACATTCTCTCAAACTTCCTGCATCATCTGCAAGATGTTCACCTAAATAATTCAAAACTTCACTGGATCTAGGTCACAGACAGAGGTTTGTTTTTCAGCAAGATGTCCCAGAGGAATTGGCTATTTTGTTTAAATTGTTGCTGATTTCCAACACCATATATAAGGACACCTAAAAGCAGACTGAGTGGATGAGAAGCAGAAAGGATACTGACAAGGGTTAACTTCAGCTCCTCAAAGCTGGGCTCTCCTCACTCTCAGGGAAGATAAAAGATTGCATCAGAGCCGTGTCTGTGGCTGCTGAGGGTCCACAGGTTAATTTGCAAGAGTCATGCAAGAATCCCCAGGTCAAACAAGCTTGTCTTCTATTTGCAAGGATCCACACGCACATCTCCCAGAGTCTCCAAATGACAGTGGCTGAAAACCCATCTCAAGAGAAGAGAAACCAATTTCAGCTCTTCCCAAGGATGAATCCATGGAATGACTTCTCTTGGTTGACCGTGGTGGGAGCCCTGGTGGAACTGCCACAGCTACATGAACGAAAGGCATCTGTCAGGCCAGCCCTCAGGCTCTTTTTAGGTGCATACAGTTTACAGAAGAATTGCAAAGGCAAATCTTTAACCATGAAGTATTTTTTCTGTCTTTGTAAACACTACATCAAGCAGTCCAGAGTCCAGTGGCTGACCTTACTTTTGGGAATGTTGGTTTTTTCCTCCCCATTACTTGCATGTAATAATAGAAAGTTACATAAAGTCAGGAAACGGGACCAGCACGAAGTTCAAACTAATTTTCATATTTAAGGCCTTGCGCAACCATTTTTACAGCAGGCCTTTAATGACATCTGAAAGTCCATTATAAGGTTGAGATTACACACATTTTCAGGTAACTTTCACATTGGGCAGGTTATCAATACTTTCTGGGAAACAGGAAGGTGTTGGTTTTTTGTATTTATCCGAAGGAGATAGCTGTGGTTATACTCATTACAGAGAAACTAGGTCCTCCCTCAAAAGGACAGAAATCACAGGAAAATAAACTTGTTTCCATTTGATACATTAGGAGTTTCTCAAATCTGCTTCGCCACAGGCAAGCTACTTGCAGTATAAGTACTAGAAATGCAGCAAACTATTTAATATACTGGCCAATATTAAGCATCTACCAACTTCACCCACATCCAAGATTTCATATGAAATAAAGAGCTTATCACTCTGCTCGAGGTTTCCAGACAGATTAAGTCAATCTGGGGACAATAAACTTCAGAGAAGCTCTGCCACAGCCTTAAAAGGTTGTGTTTAAAGGAAGTACTGTCCACACAGAAGTATCCAGCTTCTAAGATCCTGATCTCTGCAGAACACATGAAAGTGCACATGAGAACTGACATGATAACATGTTAAATTTTAAAATCCTAACATTTTATTCCACACTCTTCAAATTCCATGTCATGTGTTCAGCAGAACAGCATGGAATTGATGAGAAATTTCACACTAAAATCATTCTATTTTTATTGGCCAAGGAGCCTCAGCCCTATGGATCTCATGAAGAACTCTGTGGATCAAATTCATCCCGTGCTACTGTATCAATGTTCCTAAAGATTTATATATATATATATACATATATATGGTTTTTTTTAGTGCCCTGACGTTAATGGATGGTTTGCACCAGTATTTTGTGCAAAATCAGACCTTCAATGCATTAGATACCTAGAGTTTTAAGTGTTTAAAAACTTCACTGTTTGGGAACAGAAGTAAGTATAGCCACAGCCTCTATCAGAATAATTATCAGCAAGATAATGATTTCTTCATCTCTAAACTTCCTATTTCTTTCTCACCTAAAACCAGATCATACGAGAAAAGCTTTGAACTTTAGAGCATTGATTTTTCTTTTTTTAAAGCCTATTTCACAACCTCTACTACTTGCACTCCTCTATTAAGCAATTACCTTGTGATTTGATTGCTGTGCACACCATGAACTATTTATTTGTAATACACAGCTCCCTGGGACACGCAGCCACATCCATGGGCTCCAGCAGAAGTCAAACAACGGGGCCACTGTTTCAGCCCTGCCTCCTGGCTCACCCTTGCAGTGCAGATTTTTTCCTCTGCTCCCATTCAGTGCCACCAGGGCTGAGCCACTGCTGCAGCTTTCCTTACAGCTCTGCTTTCTGGAGTGCTGGGACTTGGTTAACAAACAAATAGTTCCTCACTTATAAAAAAAAATATCTTGGAAGCAGAAATTCAGGTTTTAGAAGACAGAAAGGCAATTAGAAGCACACCAGATGGTAAATTCTGATTTTTTAAGGAAGTCACGTAATTCTGCCAACCTAGTGGGGAGAAAGGAGAGGTAGGGGAGAAAAGGAGATTTAGGTAGACATTTGTGCAACTGACAGCATCAAAGAGGAGTAGAAAAAGCCTCCTGTCACCCTGAAAACAATGTATGAGATGTGCTCTTTGGATCATGCTGTCCAGCCTCCAAGTCAGACACAGCCTCCAGCTGGGGTGAGCCTGCAGGCTGCCACCATCCTCCCCCCCCATCCTCCTCCTGCCTGCACGCAACCCGTGGCTCCCCAGCAGCCAGCCCTGCAGCTCTGGGAATGGCAGCCGTGTGCTCCAGCAGCCCTCCCACGCACAGGCTGCCCAGGCAGGCTCCTGCCCACGGAACAGCACCGTTCCCTGGCTCCGCGCCGCTCCCGCGGGCCGGGGATGCCGTGGGCCTGCTGCAGCGATACCAGCCTGCAGCCCTGCCGCCCCGTTTCTCCACAGAGCTGCAAAAAGGGCTGCACAAGGGATGCCCAAGCACAGCAAAGCCACCAGAGCTGGCGGCTGGTCCTGCAGCAATGCACAGCCAGCCTGTGGCCATTGGGGCATCAACAAGTCCTGGGCGGCCCGGCACACGCAGCGGCGGCACACAAGGAAGGCACCTGAAGGCCTGTCTGCCACAGCTCAGCTGCTGGGCCCTCCTTTCAACACAGCTCCCTGCTGCCCAGGAATGGTTTGTGGAGGTTCATTCCTGCCCATCTTCATTCTTGCAGAGTGTATGGCCACCCAGTTGGTGCTGGGGAACATGTGAAATCGTGTGAATGTGTTACACCTCCAGAATTTACTGGCTCAGGTGAGCATTTGCCAATGTTTATGCTTTTGGAAGAATGCCTTAGAGCACTCACCTGGTTTTGAGCTACAGAAACGTTTCTGCTGTGAACAAAGAGGGGTGCTAAAAACTTCTTCTAATAATCCATGTCTCTCAAAGAAACAATGCACAGTGATCCAAGCAAAGAAGCCAGCACACAAAACTGCAGAAAAATCACGCTATAAAAAGTCAGTGTCCATAAAGGAGACAGAGGAGTCCTGTAACTTCATCCCAATAAAGGGATAGAGTGTCCACTGGGACATATTCCCGTGAGGTTTCCCTCTCCAGGTTTTGGAAGACACAGCCTCCTTTTATCCTAATTCCCGGCCGCATGTTGCCCTCCTCCTTTCCCCATTGGCTGAGGTACCAGGAAGGGACAGCCTTCCCAAACCACCTACCACATATCCCCCCTGGAACCTGGCATTTTCCCTCAAAGTTCAGAAACGCAGGCTTGTGCAGACCCATTTGTCTCTTTCAGGAGTCTATCTCGCTTCAAGTTGGAAGAGACTTAAAAACCCATTTCAAAGACATTAACACCCATACCCTCACCCATCCAGCTGTTTGTAAAGACATTAGCACACGTTTTCTTATCAAAACTGAATTAGGCAATGTTTGTGTGGCTTAGCGCTTCCTGATATGAGTGAAATGCAAGCACAGTCTGACATTCAGTTGATCCTGAGCTAAGATCAGAGGGTTAAATTCCCTGAAGCTTTGTCATTTAGTCTAGAAAGGTTTCACTTTGAGCTTTTGGATAAATTCACCTCAAGACACAGAATGCACACACAGACCTGCAGATCCACATCCTTCTGAATTACCTGCCACAGTCCCAAAAACAACTCAAGTCACTGCTCTTAATTCTGCTATCAAGATTTACCCAGTTCTCATAAGGCTGATCAGACCCAGACTCCAGAACAAGAAATTTTGTATATTTTTAGAACAGTTTCAGCTGCAAGCTTCGGGTTTAGACACTGGGCAGAGAAGACCTTTGAACCACAGTCTCCCAGTCAGGAGAGCAGATAAGAGCATTTCTGAGGCACGAATCCATATGAAGAACCACCCTAATGTGAGTTTAGCACACTCACATCGAAACTCCAGAACCCCCCAGACTCAGAGGAACCTTAGATTCACCAGGAGAAAGGTGAATCAGCAGTGCCTACTGTGTCTGTGCTGGCTCCCTGTTTCTCATAGCTGCTTTTTCCTTTGGTGGGTCCACCTGTGCTATTTTCTTGTGGCTTGCAGCCACATGCCCAAGGGGATGAGTGCAGCAAGAATTAAAGGCTTTGTGACAGAACAGAAGCATGCAGCACACACTGCCTCCCCAGGATTAACCCCTGCACTTCAGGCTGAAGGCAGGCAGCCCAAGCTCTGCAGGAACATCAGCTACCCCCTCCCAGGGGCTCTCAGCTGAGATGGGCTGGGCTGTGGGTGGGCTCTTGGGGAGGGAGCTCTTGGCCACAGAGACCACCAGCACCTCCAGGTTGAACGCAGGCAGACAGGTTCCCCTTCACTGTCCTTTGGCACACAGCCTGGGATGTGAGACCACGCATGTCAGCAAGTGTGACAGGTCACAGAGACGTGCCACAGCCTGAAGAGATCCTACTGGGATCTTGGGAACCCTGCCAGAGTGAGGCTTTCATTTCTGAAGCATTGCCTACCCACTCTTGCTTCCTGCAGGCTCTTCTCCTCCTTCCCTTCCTCCATTTGTAGCAACACTGCATTCTGCATGCTCCTCGGGAGAAATAGGGCAAACATAACCTGATTAACCAAGAGGATTTGGGCAGGAAGGGGCGGGGGAGGAGATTAATATGCAGAGAAGCACAGAACCTTTCCCTCTCACATTAGCCCTTGCCTATTCAATAATTAAATTGTTCTGCAGTGACTCTGACTTTGGGATTTGCTATAAAAGCTTCTCATAAACTCTGCCTCAGCATGTGGACATCAGACCCAAGAGAACATTCAGTCTGACAAGCTGAAATTTCTTCCAGGCTCCAGGGTCATTCAGAAGCTTAAAACCACTTGGATGTGAGCCTATGGCTCCATTTTAAAACATAAGGATCCCTCTTGCTGTTGTTCACCCATTGAAGACACTGAATCCAATCTTTATCTGGCCACTCTCTCTCTGAAACATGGTTTAGAAGTTGATGCAGGCTTTCTCCATTTCATGTACAAGGCTGGCAGCTCCCCATGAACACAGGAACATATTACACAGGCTCTGGCTGCCCTCCAAGCCTATTCTGATGTTCTATTTTCTTTCCATCCCTTCTTTCTTGCTTACCTTAAGGCATAGAGAGGTTTCAGGATGGAAATGTAAAGCTACCCACACACAGAAAAGATGCCTCCCCTGACCTTCCAAGGAGCTATTTTTGGCTGCTCTTATATGCCTAAGAACTCTTACAGGGGTCATGCACTGAACTAACTGCCCCTGAGTAACTTTTGCCTAGGAGATATGAAACATTGCAGAGATTATTTTTAAATTTTTTTAATTCTCTCCATAACCATGACACTAGGCTCCAAATCTCCAGATGTTGTTTGCAAGGGAGCACATTCTAAAAGGGGCTGCAAGCCTGAGATTATTACCCAAGGAACGCATGCTCAACATTACACCTAAACATGCAAACAGAATACTAAAGACATATCCTTAATACAGAATTTTCTATAAATTGTTGAGTACCCCACAGCCTTTAACTTCACTTTTCAAGTCCAAACCTGGAGAAGAAGAAGCTCCAAAAGTTTCAGTGTGAAACAGATTTCTTTTCAAAAGGTGTGCCCTGAAGAGTTTATGAGATTCAAAAATAAGGAACACTGGGTTAGCAGGCAAACACATGCACAGAGTGATACTCCATAGAGAAAGCAACAGTCCTAGCTCCATCTGTCAGAGCACATGAACACACCACATCACATCCCAGCAGTCAGAAACCCGGGCTCTGGTCTGTCCTGTGTCTCTCAAATTCTAATGCTGACATTTTTCCAAACTGGCACTGCTCAGACTGCAAACATTTCAGCCCAGAGGTCGAGAGTGAAGTGAGCCCCACTGCCTCAGCAGCTGCCCAAAGGCTCCTCACGTGGCAGGGAGTCAATGGTGACCCAGGGGCTGCACAGCCTCTTGCCACTGCAGACACTGTGTGCCCTCACACAGTGAGCAAAAGATAAAACAGGTATCTTTTCCCTTCTGACATCACAGCATTTACTATCACACAGACACACAGCCTAGAGGATGTATGAAACAGAAATGCTGCACAATTAGCAAAAATGCCGTGGAGAATATACCAGGAGTGACCTGTTGAGGAGACCCAGCCTCCAGAAATCCAGCTCAGTGCACATGTGCACACACACAAAGAACACACGATACTGTCTCCCAGCATCTCACATTTGCATCACACGGCATCTTTTAAAGGGGTCTCGAGCTGAGATGCTGCCTCTTAAGGCCAGAACTGCGTAAGCTTCAGGGATACAACTGATTTTGCATAGAGCCATGAGGAAAACAACACAGGGTTAAGGCAGCCAGTGAGAAACGCTTGTACTTTGCATTTAGCACCCAGGACACAGGCATACTGCTCCTCTTATTAGAGGGCCCAGCTTAGCGAACCAGAGGCTTTTTAAGTATCAGGATTTCCCCCACAGGAGCTAAAAGTCATGCTTCCTCCCTTTGGCAGTGTTCTCCTCCTTAAATAAGACTCACCACAGTTTGCAAAACAATGAGGTGAGGCCGTGCCCTGCAAATGTTTGCTAAACATTTGTGCAATTTCATCCAAATACAGGAACAGAGGGAACACAAGTCAGAAACGCCACACTTAGCATAGCACTGTGAAAACAATTCATTGGCAGTCCATAGGCAAGCAGCAACCTTTCATTTTCCATTTAAAACCTAAGTATAAATAAAAAAACCCTAAATTAATTGATAGAGATAAGGGTTGGTATTTGTCTTATGTTCTTGGAAAACAGAGTATGCCAAGCCAAGAACCATATTTGGCAATTATTCTGCTTTACTCTGCTTCTAGTTTCACTCTCCTGGTTCATTCTGCCTCTTGGGCTGATGAGCTCTTTCTGCTGTGTGCCTTTACAATGCCTGTGCTCTCAAAAGAGATGTTCAGTTTGGTGCCTGCCTGAAGTGTATTAATGATCTCACTACAGCTGCATAATGAAGCTGGGTCAAAAGATTACTGCCTGATGGCAATTGAGGCTGCACCTCTCTCGCTCTCCATCTTAATTTTTCTTTGGAATCTAAACTGCCATAGTTTAGACCTTTGGTACTGAATCATGGTGCAACACACCATGTTCCAATTAAGAAACACAGGATTTAAAATTAAGAAGGTGGATAAGGAAATTAAGACTACAAAGCAACCCTTTCCTGGAAAGGATAAGAAATCACTCTTCTCTTCCTGACAAGCCACACTTTGAACATACATATGACAACAAGGCTCTGCTGGCAGTACACGGGATGTAAATGGCATTTGAAACCCTGCCTGGTAACCTCTCAGGACAGTACCTGCAAGTCACAGTCATATCTTTTGCCAAGGGCTCTGTATCCACCTACAGAGCTGCCAACAACCACCAACCACCACCATCACACAACCAAATATTTAAAAGAATACCTTGTGCAGAAACAGTGAAGTTATTTTTCCCCTCAGAGAAGAGCAGAAGAGTTGAGATCTGCAACAAAAGCTAAAAGCACCCCTCAGGCCTGCTGCCCTGAGGATCAGCCAGCCCAGCTGCAGCTCTTAAAGGAGTCTCAGGGGTGGCCCAAGTGTGGGAACAGAAATTAAAACACCTGGTTGCCTATCTCCATTCTATTGCTGCATTTGTTGAACTGCAAGTTAAACTACATCTTCCTCCTCCCAGAAAGGGACAATCATTTATTATATAGTCATCTGTAGGTTCCTCCACCAAGTCTGTGTCTGTAATGTTGAGAAGTACTCTCAGATTTGTGCATGGCCCAGCAACTTCTTCCTCATAGGATGCTGACTTGCCAGCAATGCAACTTGGAATTCTGATTCACGGAAATGAAAGTTTGGACACAGATTTTTGGTTGGGAGAGAATGCACAGTCTGTTATCACACAGAGCATCAACCAGATATATACGGTCTGAAATGCTAGAAAAGTGTCTCGGTCCAAAAGGGAGGCACGATTGTGTAGTTAAGAGCATGTCATTTACCAGAGCATCCCATTTCCTGCAGTTTCTCAGTAAATGAGTAAGATTCCAGAGTTGCATCAAGGGAATGGATTTGGCTTGGAATCCTGCACAGTGACTCATGCTTTCATGAATAAATTCATTTCCTTAGAGAAACAAGACAAAATCATGTGTTCTACTTAGTCCAGCTACCTAGAGTGTTGATTTAGGGAGCTATTGCAAAAAATATAGTTTTAACTAGCTTTATATTGAATGCATAATCCACTGCAGCTGTACTTGCAAACATAACCAACTTCTTAAGGGGAAAAGAAAAACTGGTATAACCTGGAAGTTCTGGATATTGAAAGATGTCAGCTAGAAAGCAATCAAAACCACACAGCCACACAACAAAAAAACATTGTGGAAGTCTGGGTGTTCCAGAAATTGACTGTTATTTACACAGCTCTCCACATTTATTCCCCTCCTGCACCTTTAAAAATAGTTGTGGAGAGACAGACCCGTAAACACCAGGAAATGAGAATTGCATCAGCTAACCCCTCCCCTTCCCCACAATGACAGTGCAAAGAAAACGAGGGCGTAAAGCAGCAAAAGCTCTGGATCTCTGTCTGTAGCACCAGCATCCTTATATGTGCATGGAGGCAGCCAAGGAGAGGGACCCAGGAGTGGATGGATCACGGCTAATCAGTTGTGTGCAGAGATATTTGTTAGTACAAGCTAGGATGAAACTCATCTTTCA
This sequence comes from Prinia subflava, assembly GCF_021018805.1. NCBI lineage: Eukaryota > Metazoa > Chordata > Aves > Passeriformes > Cisticolidae > Prinia > Prinia subflava. Next base: position 15,097,593 of record NC_086251.1, read on the forward strand.
GCTTTTAGTTTTCTTAGGGGATCAGTTCAAATGGTTTGATGTGACTGTACCGACCAAATTGGAAGAACACAAAATATGGATTTTTATGGAGTATGAACCAACTCCCTGTATCTTACCCTGGTAAGTATTTCAAAAGAATAATGCAAGAATTCTGGATCTGTGAACTTTTGGTGTCAAGATCCACTTTGGAGTCTGGGTGTCTGTGGTTCAGGAGAATACCATCCATCAATTTCATGGTGCTTTATGAAGCTGAAATGTTTCATGATTAACAAATCCCTGCAGCAGCACCATCAGGTTGGTAGATAAAAACACCTTCACGTTTTACAAAGGAGAAATAAAGCCATTAAAGCTGGAGGAAATTGTTCAGGCCTCAGATTAAATCAAAGGGAAAGACAGGACTGGAACAGGAGGTAGCTATGTGTAGTGCCAGGTCCTTCCCTCACACACTGACACCGTGTGAAAGCAAAGCCTTTGATGATGGCAGAGCAAAGGCAGGACTGATCATGCATGCAATAGCCCCCCGGATTTTTAAGGGCAAATTAAACCTCAAGTCTCAGGTAGAGTGGAGAAATGCCACCGACCTTGCCAGGGCTGGTCAGCATCCCCAGTAGCTTTGGGTTATTGATAACCTCCCAGCTGAGCTGTAGGTCACACAGCAAACCTGCATGTCCTGGTTTGGTGTCCTTATTCACCCCTGCAGCACCATCAGATTTGACTCAGTCTGTCATGAGCCAGGACCTGAGCAAATGGAGAAAGTAGAAATTAAATGTCACCATGCAAACCCGCTTGTATACTAGCAAAATGGACAGAAATTTACTAACATTTTTTATTTTACTGAAAATTGTAAAATGTACACATTGAACTCACCTTGTATAGCTGTCTCTGGAGTTTGTTTTTGTGACAATAGTTTAGTGGTATCTTGTAGTTTAAAGGCAAACATGTTTAATAAGAATGTGGCATTTGTTTCCATCTGTTATCACTCAGATCCTGATCAAATGCCACCTGAGACCAGTGGAAAGGCTCTGCTTCAACTCCTAGAATAAAAATATAAATGTTTCTACATTCAGCAACTCCTATTGCTTTATTATTCATGTTTAATCTGTGGAAACTAAGATGAAAAGGAGGGCAAGCAGGCTGAGGAAGGGTCAAGGTTCCCTGGAGAGACACTGTCACATTTCTGGCATTCCCATCACTCTATCAACACCACCTTCTGCTACCACGATAAAAGGCAGCAGTGGAGAAGGAAAAGGAAGAATAAAACTCTTTATTTACACGTGTGACAAAAGTCAACCCATCCCTACAATCAATCACTTACAGGAAATCAAAACAGATCTCGCCTCCATCTTCCAAGTGCAAGAAAAATGCCTGTAATTTGCTCATCCTGTTCTGTTTGTGCTGTCCTGAGCCTTTTCTCATTGAAGGTCTCCGAGGCAGAAAATCAATGTCAATCATGCCAGATGAGCTTTCCTCCTGAGCATCTACTGCTGATAATGAGATCACAAAGGCTACATAAAAGGAAAAAATTGGCCATTGCAGCTGCCTTCTCAGTTCTGTAACTGAGATAAATTAACAGGTGAATTAGCACTGGCATATAAAAAGCTGACTCTATTTTTTAATAAAAAAGGGTTCTAATCTGCTTATCATCATCACTGAGGACACACTGGGACCAGGATGGTCTTGAAACATCCCAGCTGCTTTTCTCTGGGCTGCTCTACTAAAAGCAGAACCCCTGGTATCTGGATAGGCACCAGAGAGATAAGGCCAACCTGATGCCTTATAGGTGACAGTGATTCATTCTCGGTTCTGTGCTCGGTAACAAGCAACACAAACACAAGTGAAGATGTTACTGGAACTTTCACCCTGTCCAAGTTCATTTCATCTGAGCCACAGGCTAAGAAGAATCTTACAATACCAATAGTCTTCTCCTAGGACCTTTAGTCTCACTGTGAATAGTAAAATACCACTTCCTTTACATTAGTTACCCATTTAAAAATGCTTGTTATTCTATTCAGCCAGTATTGTCATAGAAGCTTCCTATCTTGCATTTAAAGTCTTTAGAAGTAAAAAATTTTATAGGCAGAAATATTTCTTATTGGTCTTAATTCCTGTCAAATGTTCATTTTCTGTCCTGCCAGCTGTCTGTAACTCAAACCCGATGAGATGTTCAGTCCCATTCATATAGAGCCACTATAAATACAGATTCCTGGGATGCAGAACTAAACTTCCTAATCCATCCTTGAAGTTCTGACAGAACAAGATGCTCAGTGAACCCAGAATAATGCAGAATGACAGAACTATGTTTCCTTTTCATCCTGCATTCCTGAGGCTTTAGGCAAGCTCAGCATCTAGCCACACTTCCCTTCCTTAGTGACCAGTCCTCCCTGACCTGGCACATCCCACAAGCATCGCTCCTTCCTCCAGCACCAGCAGGGAACAAAGCAAATCTCATGCAGCCAAGAGCCTGGTATATTGAACCTCCTTTGCTGGAAGTGCTGGTCTCTATAATACGAAGAATTTTCTATTTTTCTGTTTTGTTTCATGCAAATCTACGCAAATTCTATGTTTCGAGCCATGTTAGATGTTTCCTCTCCAGTATTTTTTTGTTTCTTATGTTTTGCCAATGGGCTGTCAAATAAATGATGAGGCTTTGGGTTTCCATTGCTGTCAGATCAGCCCAGGGGAAGGGAATTGTCCCTGGGATGGTGTGTGACCAGGCGTGCCACAGCAAGATAAGCACCTCAAAAGGAACTCAAGTACATCCTAGGAGCTGAGGACAGATACGGCCAAAAATAAGTTAGTCAGAATCCCAAAAGGAAACTAAGTCAAAGATTGTAAATGTACCACAACTACAGTAAATGAAAAATAAAAAAACAAAAAAGGGAAGAAAAAATGATTACTGTAAAACAAGAATGAGAAAATAAAGGTAACACAGCTACTCACACAAGATTAAATTAACACTTACCTGATTTTCAGTAAGGATGAACATGATAATCCATGGGGTAAAGACAAGATGCCTAAGACAGCAAAGCTCACCAAGTCTGCAGATTTCCAGCTGGAGGAGCCAGGCATTCTCAATTCCAGAACCCTGATGTGCACAAATCCAAAAGATTTTAAGTAAATTAGCCTAATTGAAGGCATTACCACAGGAGCAGAGAACAGCAAGTTCTAAGAAGTAAGCCATTGTGGAAGCAGTTTGGGCCTGTGCTTTTCATGTCTGTGCAGTTCTTCAGAAAAACTTGCAAATGAGAATCTAACTAAGACCATATTCATTGAATAATAAAGGAATAAAAGGCAGCGTGGATTTGCTAAAAGCCAGTTTTGTAGGATGATCCACAAAATAGTATAGTATAAAACTGAAACTTCAGGCATTCAGGAAATGATTTTTTTTAATAATTTGGGGTTGCTTTTTGTTGGGAGTTCGAGATAGAAAGAAGTTGATGGGAGAAGGATTTGCCTCTGCTACCCAGCTCAGGACAGTGACAGGACACTGACAGCATGGTGTGACTGAGACAGACCAGTGTGAGCCCAACATGGAATTTCCACCAACTTCAGGAAAACATTAGCGTTGTGTTTGAGGCGCCGCCGTCGGACACTCCACGCAGCAGCCCCTCTCGAGAGAAAAAGCATTTTAAAAGCATTTAAACTGATGAAGTCCCGCGGAACACACTTCCCAATGACTAGGGAGCCACTTGTTTGAGCATGCAGGCCTGAAAAGGTCTGGCTTATATAACCTAAAACAACAAAGGAGTGGGAATTGGATGCGTAAATACACGGATAGGGGAAGTAAGAAAAAAAAATCACAAACATCTATTGATTTAGATGGAAATTAGACGCTGGTTTCCAGGCGCCCGACAAGAGGCCCCATCCGGAGCTAGGGCCATAACGCCCTGAGGAGGAGCACAGCGATGGCTGGCACTGCCCGGGCGCGAAACGAGGGCAGGACCGCCCTGAATTCCTCACACACTCTCCAGAGCCGCAGAGTTAGCTTTCACTCATCCCGGCTAATAGCAGAGAGTGAAACCTCCTCCTCCGACAGCCTCGGACGGGCCCCGAGGGCGCGCATAGCTGAGCTCCTCAGCCCCGCCTCAGCTCCCCCGCGGCGCCGGCCGCTCGCCTCCCTTCACCCTGCCCCTCTCGGCTCCATCTCCTTCCCGCCGCTCCTTCCCCTCCCGCCTCTCCACCCCGACGTGTCGGCGGGCACGTCCCCACCGCCGCGGCCCGCCCGCCCCACGTCACCCGCCCGGCCCCGATTTAAGGCGGCGGCCGCCTCCTCCCCCGCTCTGCCGCCACAGCCGCGCCGGGGTGAGGACGCTCGGTAGGTGCGATTGCTGCGTGGGCTGGGATGGCCGCGGGAGCCGGGGGCGCAGGGAGGGGGAGCGCAGGCGGGGCTGGTCCCGCAGACCTCCGGGGGGACGCGGTGGAGCAGGCGGCGCCAAATGGACAAAGTCCGCTGGACGCCGCCTGCCCCACCGAGTCCCCCGGCCTTGGTGGTATCGGGCACAGCGCTGGGCTTGGGTCCAGCCGGCGTGATTTCCATTCACAACCCCCCCATCGTCCCCTCCCTCCATCCCCCTGAGCCTCCGTGGATTAACTTGCTTTCCTTAATCGGTGCGTGTGGCCCCGGGGAGTGATCCTGCGAAGAGTCTTGAGGATGGGCTTAGGGCTGCTTTTCAAATACAGCATTAGTGGACTACCTACCGCTTCCCTTAACTTGTTTCTTTGAGGGGTATGGCACTCTTAAAATTTTGGGGTTTTTTTAAGTGTAACAGCCGGTGCTCGAGTGGGTGGCTCCGATCAGCCGTGCACATTGAAGTGCTCGTAGTGCGAGGGGCGGGCTCGGCACGTGGAGGGCGCTCTACATGGCCGCGCCTCGGGAGGCTCCTGCCCACGAGGGCTGGCGCAGCTTGGTTGATGTTTCCTAAATACGGCACTGCTGCCTTCCTGCCCCTCCCCTCAGCCCCAAAACTCACAGTCCTGACCTGCTGCTCTGCTTGGCTTCTCGTGCTCTGGACGAGTCGCTGCCTGTTCTGCGCCAGAGCCGTGCGGTGTCTGTGCTTGCGTCCGTCTGTGCGGCTGCTGCTGCGCTGGGCTCCTCAGGCCGCTCCCAGTGCAGCTCCCAGTGCAGCACCATTTCCTGGGAAAGCGCGGTGTCGGCTTCCACACGGAGACGGGGATGATGCACGATCCTCTGTCATCACTGTGCCATTTCGGCACGCCCTTGGCTGTGGGAACCCGGCTAAGCAGGATGCTGTGCAGCTGAAATGTGAGGGTGGGAGAGAGGGTAACACCAGACTCCAGCCATCTTAATTCAAAACTGTGCAGTTTCACTTCAAAACAAATTCGTGACCTTGACGTGGGGGCGCATGCTGTGCTTAAAAAGGGCTCTCCTAAGTGTTGCACGACTTCAGCTCTGGAAACGCTTCAGGGCACACAACTCCGGTTTTTCAGGGTGAGAGAACAGAGACTGCCAGTGCTGTGCTCAGAAGTACTAAAATGGCTTCCCGTACCTAAATGTAATATGGATGGTTATTTAGAACATTCTGCTGCTGCTGGAGTGCCACCAGATATAATATAATCAATAGCTCTCAGGCTGTATTTGAGGCAAAGCTAGGGTGAGCTTGAACAGAGGATTGCCATCAATAATTCAGTTTTGAAATCATTTTGTGACATACAAATAATATTGCCAAATGTTTTATTCATGTGTTTTGTATCCATTTTCTTCTCATCCTGGAATAACATCTGTCTTGCTGGATATAAATATTCTGATGTCAATAAAAGCTCCAAAGCTTGGAGAAGTAATCTGTTGCTTTCCTTTCAGCAGTGCACCATGTCTCTCAAGGAGCAGCTCATCCACACTGTCCACAAACAGGAGAGTCATGCCGAAAATAAGATTAGCGTGGTTGGCGTGGGTGCAGTCGGAATGGCCTGTGCCATCAGCATCCTCATGAAGGTAAGTATCAAGCTGGGGAGGAAGCAGCAGAAGAACCTGAGACCTAAAAGGGAGCAAAAAAACGAGTCACCCTTATTAGATGAACTTCTGGTTATACAATCCTTTTTTGGGCCTGAAATGAAGCAACAGTCTTCAAGTCTTCAACAGTCTAGTGACAGAAAACAAATAGCTGCAGTTCTTGTAAATGAAGTTTGCCTCAGGATCAGACAGAATGTCCTTTATCTATCATTTTTAGAGCTGCATTTACCTTTGTGGGACTTGCAGACTCGCTTCCAAGTAGGCATTCTCTAACACTCTAAATATACAAAAAGATTGAGAACTGAGGATTTATTTCATCTTGAATAGAGTAATGGACTAATTCTTTGCAGTGTGGTCTGGAAAAATTGGTCCTTCACACTCTGAATGACTGGTCTTGTGCCTTCAGTTATCATACTGAAAATGCTGTGGTTGGCATCAGGCTTGTTTTTCTTGACTATCAAATAGGTTGCGTATGAACTGCTATCAAATTATTCTTCATTCATTTCCTGCTTAATTGTACTACTGTTTCATGCAGAATGTGGGTATGAAAAGTACAAAATGAAGTCAAGGAAGTCCCAGGGGACTAACTGAAGGACTATGGGAAGAAGTGAAGTGTTAGAGATGGGCAAAATTGTTTAAGTAGCTTTTAAAATAATTGTAACTTCATGGTTTAAAAACTGTGGGCTTTGCTGAAAGAGGCAGCAGATTTAGCAAACTCTTGGTCTCTCGTAGGACTTGGCCGATGAACTCGCCCTTGTTGATGTTGTGGAAGACAAGCTCAGAGGAGAGATGCTGGACCTCCAGCATGGCAGCCTCTTCCTTAAAACTCCAAAGATTGTCTCTGGCAAAGGCAAGTAGTTGGTTCTCATGTGCTCGTTATTTCTAAATGGAGACAGCCACTTCAGGTTTCACCCTGGACAGCCAAGAGCCAAGTCTAGCGCTTAGCCTGTCATCCTGATTGTTGGGGGGAAAGCTCACGGATATAGTACTCAGCTGACATTTTAAAATATACCTTCTTATGGCCAGTCCAGCTAGGAATCTTCTTCCAGGGTCCACTACTCGGTACAAAAAAATGATTTTAAGTACTTGTGTACCTTAGAGAGCTTTATATCATGATGAGTTAACCCCTGAACTCATTACTGCTTATTTCTGATAACTTTTAGTGGCAGCCTTGAGTAGGGCAAAGGCTGAACCCAGGTCATACCTTAATTACTGTTCCTACAGCTAGTAGGTTAGGAGGGCAGAGCCTGCCTTCTACACAGCACTTACCCTGAATGCTATCCCAACAGCTATCCCTAGTCCCTTTGTGGCTGAGAAGCGTGGAATATCACTGCCTGCAGCTGCATGTTCCAATATCTCAGTGTTCTTACAGTGCCTCAATGTTGCTTCATGTGGCAGTGAGCCACAGTCTTAAAATGAAATTCCATTTTCTATAGAGGCAAATTCCAGGGTAACAATTACCAGGGAATTGCTGCACCCTCAAACTTGAGAATCTGAGATCTCAGTACAGAAAGGGAGTGAGAGCCCCTGTTCTGAACCATGTGTGTAAGAGGTCATGTTTGACAGAGCCTTTTGTCTGCAGATTACAGTGTGACTGCACACTCCAAGCTGGTTATTGTCACTGCTGGTGCCCGGCAGCAAGAAGGAGAGAGCCGCCTGAACCTGGTCCAGCGCAACGTCAATATCTTCAAATTCATCATTCCCAATGTCGTTAAATACAGTCCTGACTGCAAGCTGCTTATTGTCTCAAACCCAGGTTTGTCTTGTGTTGCCATAAGAGGATTTGGCTTAGAGAATAGCGTTTCTTCAGTCAGGTGGCATTAGTGCAAAGGCTTTTAGAAAATATTTGTGCTGGGGAAGAGAAGGCTCCTGGGAGACCTTGGAGAACCTTCCAGTACCTAATCCAGTACCTAAAGGGGCCTAAAAGGGAGGTGGACTTTTTACAAGGGCACAAAGTGATAGGGCATGAGGTAATTGCTTTAACTGAAAGAGCTAGGCCTAGGTTAGCTATAAGAAAATAATATTCTTTATCATGAAGTGGTGAGACACTGGAGCAGGTGGCCCAGGGAAGTTCTGGATGCCCTATTCCTGGAAGTTGTCACAGTTGCATGGAGCTTTGAGCAACCTGGTCTAGTGGAAGGTGTCCTTGCCCATGGCAGAGGGGTTGGAATGAAATGATCTTTAAGCTCCCTTTCAACCCAGACCATTCTATGATACCTGTATAGCAAAAAATGTCATCCTTCCTCTCCAGGCTCAGCAGTTTGGTCTTCTCAAAAACGAACTTGGGTTTCCAGAGCGAGTGATCCTGAGCACACTAAGGGTCACTGATATTTATGTGCATAGCGTAAAGGCAGAGCTGAGAGACTGTTCAAAATACTCCTTATGTTATATAAAACAGTCATTCTGTTAGCCCAGTGCAGTGCCTGGCCATGGGCACTGCTCTGTGCTCTGTTCATGCAACTAGCCTGCAGGTAAAATGCTTACAGATGAATGGAAGGTACCTCCCTCATTATCAGTCTGCTCACAGTGGCACTTGTTATGCCCCTGTTCTCCTCACAGTGGACATCCTGACCTATGTGGCCTGGAAGATCAGTGGCTTCCCCAAAAACCGTGTGATTGGTAGTGGCTGCAACCTGGACTCCGCTCGTTTCCGCCACCTCATGGGAGAAAGGCTGGGCATCCACCCTCTGAGCTGCCACGGATGGATCGTGGGAGAGCACGGAGATTCCAGCGGTAAGGGGGAAATCGGGCCAGCTGCTACACAAACTCCCTGGGGCTTTGTCTGCCAGGAACACCTTGAAAACACTGCTCCAAAACCTTTGCACTGCAGCACCTTAAAAATGCAAATTCTGATTTAAAGTCTTCTGCTGCACAGAGTAACCCTAGACGATCTATATTTGACCTGAATGACTGCTTGGAAAAGGTCATTACTGTAACCTGAGCTGGCTAAACATTTCTGGGCTAAATTGTTCACATGACTCCCAAAAAAACCCAAACTAAAGCAGCAAGAGGATAAAGTTCTCTTCAAGGGCCTCTCAAAGATCTACTGGCAGTCACTCAGCTGCCATTCCTGCCATCTCTTAATCACTGTACAGAGGAATTGCAGGGGCAGGTCTGGAGGACAGGAAAAACCACTTCTTCCTTATTTAACCTGTAATTTTCCAAGCAGCACCAGAGCAGTACTGTCTGCTCCTGACACCCACCAGAATGCACTTGGAATCAATTCTTACTTTTGAGAAAACTTTGCAAAATACAGTGGCTGTCATTTTTGTTCATGTTGCCCAGATATTTCACGTTAACAAAGGTGTATTCAAACTTTGTGACATGGTGTATAAATGTTGATGTGCTCCTAGGTTCTCAGCCTGCAGTTTGGATTGGCCTTATAGGTCATATTGTATTTAAGGTCATAGCTAAATCATAAGAGATGTGTTGCAGATTAATCTAGCTACATCTTCTGTTAACTGTTAGTTTGAGAAGAACTGAGCATTGTGAGATAATTAATCTGTGTGCAACTCTCAGTGCCTGTCTGGAGTGGAGTGAACGTCGCTGGCGTCTCCCTGAAGGCTCTTCATCCAGACTTGGGAACTGATGGAGACAAGGAACACTGGAAGGAGGTCCATAAGCAGGTCGTGGACAGGTGAATACTGGCTTGTTTTTTATGTAAATTTCAACACAAGAACAAATCATGAAGAGCTGAAAAATCTCTGTTCTACAGTAGCCAGATCTAGAATACCTCAGTAGCCCCAAATGTCAGGATGCAAACATAATGGAACATGAAATAATATTTTAAGGAGTAATGTAGATTTGGCAGTTAAGTTTTCATTATTTGTAAACTTTAAATTAGGGAAGAGGTAAAACTTCTAGGTTTCCAATATAATTGTGGGGACTAGTGTAAAATGCAAATTGAATTATTCACTGCCAAGTTCATTTTGGTGTTGCCAGAAAATCAGTCAAGCTTCTGATGAAGCCTCCAAGTTGATCCAGAGACCTCCAAAAGCCTTTCTTACAAACTTGAAGCAGTTCAGTTGATGGTACTTGTTCTTTAAATGAGTGTCTGTGTCTCTGCAGTGCCTATGAGGTGATCAAACTGAAGGGGTACACATCGTGGGCTATTGGCCTTTCTGTGGGAGACCTAGCCGAAAGTATTATGAAGAATTTGAGAAGAGTGCACCCCATCTCCACCATTGTTAAGGTGAGCAGCCCCTTTTCCCTGCTTTGTTTTACTGAGAATTAAGTATCTCTGGAATTCTGAAAAGCAGTGAGCACTTTCTAGTCTAATTTCAACTAAATTTGGTTTCCTGATAGGGTATTCTATGAAATACACAGACTTACATGAATTCCAGCCTAACAACCCTTATGTACTTTTCAGGGCATGCATGGAATAAAAGACGACGTCTTCCTAAGTGTTCCTTGTGTACTGGGCAATAATGGCATCACTGATGTAGTAAAGATGATCCTAAAACCTGAGGAAGAGGACAAACTAAGGAAGAGTGCAGACACACTGTGGGCAATCCAGAAGGAACTACAGTTTTAAACCTGCCCTAGCAGTTTTTGGCTCTTAGCAGTTTAAGGGGTTTAGTGGTTTGTCTTACGTTGCACTTTCCAAGTAAGTCAAATCTTTCAATGTATTATCTCAACTAGAACACAGAAAAGGCTCAGATCTGAACAACGGGGTTTCCTGAAGATAGCATTAGGAAACTAATTAGGGTTTTCCCTGTTCACAGACACCCACGTTCTTAGCCAGAGCTAGATAACCCAGTCAGTCTTGTCCAGTGAAGTGGTATGACAGAAATCCAGCATTCAAAGCAGCACTGCCTAAAAACCCTTTGCCTTTTCCTCATCTTGTTTCATGTTGGTTCAAAGGAATAAGGAGTAATTGCTACACAATGTGAAACCAAAGACTTTTCTTGAAGTTAAAGGATTGTCAAGCCAATTGACCAACCTTCTCTGCCAGCTGAACAGCTTAAATATTTCACTGTTGATCGGTCCAAGTGTATTTTCCTAACACTGCTTTGGAATTTTTGTGGGTATTTTTTTTCTTAGAGAACCTTATTTTTGTGTACTATATCAGTCTAGTTGTAAGTTCTGTCTCCAGAGCATGTTTAAAAAAATGTTAAGGTTTCCATGTGCAACAAGACAGTGACTGTCCAACTGTAGTACCAACTACAACACCAAATAAACCACAAACTGTTACTTCTGTCTCCTTGTTTTTCTTACTGGGGCCTTGTCTCCCACATGCAGTTCTGCTTCCACCCACCTAAATGAATTCTATTTTTCGAGTCACTATAACTCAAACATCACCTTTGTAAACATGTTATGTGTGCAGCTGTGCTGCAGGCTGCAGGCAGTTATGTAGTTATGGAAGTCTCACCCAGTTTTTTAAAACGAACTCCAACCTCTTCAGGGCCAGCAGTAACAGGAAAAGCCTTAAGGCAAAGGCTCAGTCTTAAGCCATGCTGAGACCAAGAACCTTTTGAGTTTTCACCTTTCATAAAACCTTTCAGTTTTCACTTGTCATAATAAATGAGCTTTTCCAGTTTGGCACATCATCCTCCAACTCTCACAAGTAAAATGAAAGCATGGTTAAGCTGACACTGCTTGAAAAGAAAGCACATTACACAGTTCTGTAGAGGAAGAAAATATGCAACAAGTTTTATTCAGCGTTAAGTACACCAGCACAAAGATTACAGGAGATAGAAAGTGCATTAATAAAAGCTAGTCTTTACCAAAAAGAAAATATATTATTGATTCAAAATATCTTACACTTGGATGATGTAATAACTTACTCTGGGCACCTACTGATTAAGAGAAAGACCAAGAGAACGGCTGCTCCACAAGGAAATCTAACTTCCCAGGTAAAGTCTGGGAATTCAGTAGAGATCACTGAGGCCAGCAGTCTTCCTTGCTTTCTGCATCAGTGCCCTCAGCTGGAACTGCTTGCGAGACAGGAGGCGTACATGCTGCAGAAAGAGACAACAGCTGGCTATTGGTAAGGTCTGATCAAAACTTACACTGCAGTACGATGTTCAAAGCACAGCATGTTCTGGGACCCAAATGGGATGTCAGCTTTTTGGAAACACTCAATTCCCTATCCTACTAAATGCCACTTTCTTGGCTTAAAATGACCACCAGATGGCTACCAAATGCAATCACTACAATCTATTTTTTGCAATTTTAACTTATTAACTAGTTCATTAAGCTATAATAATTACTTATTAACTCCACATATATTCTTATCAAAGTAATAACATGCACTCCATAAGGTGAAATCAGACTAATGCCCTTCCCATGGGGCAGAGAATGGTTGTTCTAACAGTAGATAAACAGAACCAGCAAAGTCTACACAAGAAGGAAACAATATGACTTTGCATCTATAATGCTTAAAAAATTGGTCTTTAAATTCTGGAATTACTTTCTAAAACTTATGTTTGAATGTATAAATATTCCTGTTCCTACAGGATCCTCTTCTGTGAAGAGATCATGAACATCAGTAAGCTGACTCAGAGTCCAAAGTAAAACACATTTAAAACACACATCTTAAAAACATCTCAAGAAACCTACCTTTAAAAAGACATCTAAGTCTATCACTCCACGTCTCAGTGCTTCCCCAAGGTAGAAGATGGTGTCTTCAATTGCATTTTCCTCTGCATATAAGTTTAGGATCTGCTTGTAAAGTGGTGCTGTAGGAATTATAACTTCATCTATGTCATTATTTTCTGACTGACTTTCCATTTTCTCTAAGGCAGAACTGAGCTCCTCATCCTTCTTTTTGAGAAGTTCAATGTTTTTGTCAACTTCAGCCTAAAAACAATTAAGATGTTTATTTATCTTCTTGTGATACAATTGTCTAGATGAATGATTTTTAGACATACCAGTTCATTCTGTACTTCTTTGCTTATGTCTATTAAGATTTTTACAAAAGAAAGAGCTATCAATCTGTAGATTTCAGATTTTTTTAAAAAGTAACATCTGCTTTAGATAATGTCAGTCCATTACCCATTTATAACTGCAGAGAAGGCATGCCAACACCCCAAGTATTTCCAAGTTGCCACATTAGGAAAAATAACCATTTCAACTAGCTAAAAATAATAAAAGCAAAGCCAAAGTAATTATTTTCTTTAGAATGTGGTATCCCCAGTTTTCTAGTCCAACTAATAATTTCTAATAGTTTTTTTTAACCACATTTGAACACTGAGCTGGTTCATCAGTCCCAAAATCTTACTTGCGAGCAGCAGTGCAAGGAGCAGATGGACTAAATGGAAGATGCCTTAATGAAAAACTGCAGGAATTTCTGAGCATGCTGTGAGTAGGAGAGACTTCTGGGAATAGGAAAAGTTATAAAAGGAGGCTGTGACCAAAATCGGTGTTCTCTGCACTAAGACACTGAAATGTTCTCCAGTGCTGCTGTTACACTTTATTATCAAGAAACTGAGACACAAATATGAAATAATCTCGCACCACTAACATCTTTCACAGGAAGAATGGGGAAAAATACTGTTCCTCTACTACTGAGCAATGACATTTTTAAGACACCTGCAGGACACTGCATGTCATGGTCACTGCTATTTCTGACTTTCTTCAGCCTGAGCACAAGCCCCCAAAAGCTGCAAAAGAGAAAAAGCACAATGCGCTGGAAGCTTTGTTATTTCTATCATGCCTAATGATTAATTATTTACAAGCTTCTGTTCACTACTAGGAATACTCAGGTGGGAAGCCGTGGCTCCTCTCAGCTTACCACTTCCTGATCCAGGCGAGTTACCATCTCCTCCAGTTTCTGGTGGCCCTTCTTCAGGTCCTCCTCTGTGCGTTTCAAGGCGTTGAGCTCGGCCTGTGCGCGATCCATCTCCTCCTTCATGCGCCACCTCAGTTTGTCGCTGACGGCCGAGATGAGCGACGCGCGGATGGTGTCCTCGCTGATGGTGCCATCTCTGCTGGGGCCTGCACAAGGAGGGGTCACAAGATCAGTGCTGGGCTGCACTGCCTGCAGCATAAAGCCAGCTGGAGTAGCAAGAGGCCACGTTGCTCTGTGTACTTCAGCAATGTGAGACAGTAAAATAATTTTACTGCTCTCCGTAACAATTTCCAGAAGCAGCAAAGACACCACAGTGAGATAACATACACTAGGATGGACACAAGTAAATTTAAGAGTATGCATCCATTAATTCACTTCTCTAGTCCCATATCCACACTCCTTTTTTACTTTAAAATGAGGTGGCCATTTCCTCTGAAGTCCATAAATGTTACTAGTCCAAGACCTTCTTATGAAGAACAAGAGTTAATGGCTAGATGTATTCAACCACAATTAATGTAACAGCTGGCTCGAGACAATGAATTTACCAACTGCAGGTATTTGAGGTTTTTTGTGGGGTGTTTTTTTTGGTTGGTTTGGTTTTTTTTCTTTAATTACCTGGCCTGGTAAGGCAAGTTTTAAACTAGGAAAGACAAAGGGAGAGCTATAGAGAACACCCATGCAGCTCAAGCGGGGATACTTCCAGGAAGGGCAAGCAGCCCAGGTTCTCATGGGGAGCCACCCTGACACCTGCTGGAGGGACAACAGAGGCAGGAACACACAATCCAGGAGATTCCTGGAAAGCACTGACAATAACTTTCTGATACAGATGCAGCCAACGAGGAAAGATGTGCTGCTGGACCTTGTAAAACTAACAAGAATGTCTGGTTGGAGATGCAAAGGTTGGGGCAGCCTTGGCTACAGAGACCAGGAGATCATGGAGTTCCGTATCCCACAAGCAGACAGCAGGGCGATGAACACGACTGCAACCCTGGAGTTTATGAGAGCTAGCTCTGGCCTCTTCACAGACCTTCTTGGAAGAATTCCATGGGAATTTATCATAGAGGGAAGAGGGGTCCAAGAGAGCAGGTGAATATTCAAGGATCACTTCCTCCAGGCTCAAGAACAGTGCATCCCTATGGGCAAGTGGGCAGAAGGGGCAGGAGACCAGAATATGCTTTTGCAAATCAGCCTTTCAAGGATAATTTCAAGCGTCTATCACTAACACGCTTTTAAACAGAAAGGTAAGGACTTTGTGTCTGTCACAAGAACTGCAATGTGTCTCCAGACCAGGAAACTCAGAGCGCTCTAGCAAATGTGAAGTGGCTACTGATGATATTTATCACAAACCACTTCAGTTATTCTGTGGGAATAACTGGAGGATCACACTTTCCCCAGGCTTGTGCCTCACACCTTCTAGATCAGTGAAATTTCAACGGGAATGTAACAACTACTGACATAGCAACAATTACAGCAGCTTTTGTGCCTAAACTTCACAACTGCTATGAATGAAACACAGAGAGTTTTGAAGCTCTATAACAACAAAGAAAATAAGCAAAAACAATTTTTACCAGAGTATCCTTTTATCCAGAGACACAGCTATCAAAACCCTGAAGCTGTTATATTTCCCAGTACCCTAGATTTCAAAAAATAAAATGAAAAAACTACTAATCACTGCTCATATGAATCTTGTATATTTGAAGACTTCTTTTGACTTCTGCTATCAAAACAAGACTGCATAAATTTTTATCTCTTCTCTGTATTTTTTACTCTGTTCCTGTCCACAAAACCTACACCAAGCTATACAGGTGGAAAAATAAAGCTATGCAAATGAACGACAGAATTACAGGAAGAAGCACATCATGCTTACTAATCCACTAAAGCCTTTCTAAAATACAGAAAACATAAATTTTGATCATTATTAATGTGAGCACTTTGCATACCTATAAGTTGCACCAGAATATGTGTACTTTTTAAAAAGAATGAGCAAATTACCACTGAAAAATAAAGAGACTGAATTATTAAACAACTGGTGCAAAGACAGCCTTAAGAAAATATTAATGTCCAAACACTTCATCTGATTTACAGTTCTGGCCTAAAAAATTCACCCTGTTTTCAGTCAACAAGATAATTTGCAAAATTTGGTTAACTATTAGAGCCAGCAACAGAAGTTGTCAAACAGCACCATATACACAAATCCAGGAATCCATCATTGCTGCTTCTTGTGAAAAGGAGAAAAGAACTGCACTTTCTACACGGAGAAGTAAAATTCAAACCAAGTCAGTCAAACTATCTAGAACAGAGTTTATTCACTGTACAGGACTTCCTGATTAAAACAGACAATTGTTCCAAATCAAAAAGGCCTTATTTCCCTTCAAAAAACAGAATTAGCATGATTTTAGTTACTGTTTACTTTAAATAATGAATTATACTCTAAGACAAAGTCAGAATCACCAGAAACAGTATCAGCACAACTTACGCTTACTTTCTTTTCCCTCAATGTCCCTCCCTCTGAGAGTTTTTATGCAAAGCTCACTTTAACAGTAAAGTAGAACAGAGGGGAAAAAAAAAAAATCACAATACACCTAGCACAAAGTTCACACAGAAATGCCACCAGAGAGGGAAGAGGTCTTTGAACATAAAAAGCATCATTTTAATGCAGTTCAATCAATGGATCTTCTTACAGAGCATGAACCCATAGCATCTTCTGTCACTTCCATAATTAGCCCAGCTTGGGGAAAAGTTCATGGTCATTAAATCCACAGAACTCTGGAGCCTTTAACCTTTACTAGGCAGAGTCTGGTTTCAGATGTGACCTTACAGAGTCATCAAACCAGTAATTGCATCAAAAAAGTAATTAATGGCAGATGACTGAACAGAAAGAAAAAGCCTAAAGGACTGTTTGAAGAACAAGTGATCATGAAAAACTTGAGCTGCTTTGCATGAACATTTTCCTTCAATTCAAACTAGGCTCACTACAGGAAATACATCACCACCACCCCCACAAAACTCTGAAGTTGTAACAACTGATATGCTCCTGAATAAACTATCACAATAAACCACAGCCAAACAAACAAACTGTACAGGAAATAAACATTTTCAGTTGAAAGGAAAAAACAATACTGGACTGTAAAACATACCAAACAAAACAAACACAACAAAAACACTTCACAATATTTTAAGTGTAGTGGATGATTAAAGAGGTGTGTTTGCATTTCATCTGGCACAAGAGATAAGTCATGTAAACCAGGTGTAGGGCTTTTACCTAGCTGTAATGAATGAATCAGTGTAATGTTAAATTGTCACTATGAAACCTGGCATTACAACATGGAATCACAGATGATCTAACTCAGCACTGGAAGAGTCTTCTGCCTTTGACAGATACTGCACCTCTATTCATCTTCAGAGGGGATGAAAACGAGGGAAAGAAATCAAATAGAATATATTTCTCTTTTAAATTAACACTCTGCTACATAAAGGCAAAACTGGATTTATTTGAGAAAGACCCTGCAGAAAGCCAGCTTTCCCAGAAAGGTTATCAGCTCCCTACAGGAGAGCCAGTGCAGACCATTGATCCCCTGGGACACCAGTGCAGCCCCACATCACCTCAGAGCCCAGGGGACCACTGAAGCAGCCAAGAACTTTCAGAAAATGCTTTCTTAATTGAAAAGGCTGAAAGAACTTGGACACAAAGGACAGGATCAGGCACAAGGAAAATACAACATACAACTTACTGCTGCTTTCAAATTCTGTAGTAACAGAACTCCTCAGATATTTTAGTAAGAGTAAAGTAGAAGCATCTCTCTTCCCTTGCCTTGTCCCCATGTATGTGAAGGAAAATCACAAAATACACACAGTTCTGGAAAGAAAAGACATTCTATGACTCTAACCCAGGCCATTCCATAAATAACTGGGAGATCACACATTAAATGAAGAACCTATGGACGCACTTCTAAATTACGGGGCTCAAGAGTCTACAGTGGATTGCTAATGTGAACATGTCACAACAGAATCTACACCCTCACCTTATAACTGTGCCAAAAGGACTGTCAGCCAGCTGGAAAGTTACTGCACCAGCTTCCCACTTAACTAGATGACATTTACCACTGCTTCCCAGTCTCCTACACACACACCAGAAGTGAGAGGCAGGGTGGAAAGCGAGGGCCACAGAGCAGCAGACTGGGAAAAGACACAGGTCAATACCCTAAATCCTGATGCTGGAGGGAACGAAGGAGGAAGAGACAAGCAGAGATCATTAAGAAGCAACAGGGAAGAGGCTGGAGAAGAAACTCACTAAAAATGAAGCTCATTCTAAACTGCTATTCTAGGAAGTTACTATTTTGGGAGGAAAGAAAGTATAAATATGTTTAAATATAAAGATGTTTAAATGATGACAAAGGTGTTTTTCTAAACCGTGAACAGGGCAATGCAGACAATCAAAAGTCACCTACAGTTAAAGGGCGAGGAAAACCCCATGTAGTTACATGCAGTGCTCTTCAAAACATTCACAAAGCACACACAATGTATGGCATAAACCCAGGAATATATCAAATTCCTGACTGAAGGGGAGTAAAATGTATTTTTTTCTTCCTTTGAATAAATTTTAATTAAAGCTTAATACTTTGGAAATTCAGAGTAAGAACAAGTTCCTTTTTCCATTTTATTTCTTTAGATATATCTAGAGAAGCTTTACTTCAGAGAACCCCTTTCCAAGGTACTCACCAACAGTGGTGACAGGAGGCTGGGAAGGGTAGTACTGAACACTGGTGGTTGCTGGAAAGGGAACACCACCTGGATAAGGATAGTTTGGGTAGCTGCTTTGACAAAGAAAAATATGCTAATGTTATGCAACTATTAGTAAAATATCATCCACCTAGATTATCTTTACTGCCACCATATTAAACATTCGTTTACATAATAAAATGTTAAAATTGCAGGCCTTTTTCCTGTTCACATTAACATCTTTCACAACTGGTATTTCTGGTATTATTTAAGATGCCATTTTATCTGAAACCCCATCTAGTTATTGCCTGGTCAACATTTGGATAACAAATTCTCCTGAATCTCTCTGTTTTGCTATATGAAATCCCAGAAGTATCCAGAAGAAACTGTTCTAGCTACAAACCCCCACACAACAATTTCAAATTAATGATTTTTAATATGAGAACAGTTAAGAAAATGATGAACTTCTTTATGTCAACCTAAAAATGCAAAGAAGTGCAAAATGTGGTTGCAAGGTGAAATAAACTCCTCCAGAAATTTTCAGTCCTGCTCTGAAGGATAAAGAAAGCCAAAACATTCATTTGCTCACTGAAACAGTTATGAGATGACATGTGACAGTCTACACCACCTTTCTAAAGTACATTTGCTATCAACTAAACAAGGACACGAATTAGTCAGTACTAGACTGACAAACACCTGCATGCAGCAGAGTATTAACCACAGTAATAATTAACCAAAGTGCTCCAAAACTTCCTGCAAAATATAAAATAAGCATGTTCTGTCTTTCTTTCAGGTAACTGCAAATTTAATAGTTCTTAAAACCTTCCTATTAATTCATAAATTACAAATTTTAGGAACAGTTCTTTTGTACAAACATTAAGAGCACTTCAAACATATTTAGGAGGAAAAAACATGCTCTAAGAATTTAAAAAACCCCAAACTTTTCTCCTCTTAAAACATAACACTCCCCCCCGTCCCAATCCACACAGGTTTTTTACATTTTTAAATATTTTAAAATAAAAATTGTCCATATTACACTAACATCTCATATGCTCCTACTACAAAATCAGGACATAAGGATATTAATAATAAAAACGATTAATTATGATGTAAAAATACAAGCACACACTAGGAGGCAGCAGTCAACACCTCACTATTTACTAAGACAGATCTGGAAGTCTTCTGGAAATGCTTTACTCCAAATGATTATACAGAAAAAAAATCTTGGTTAATAGTAATGAAAAGCTTTCGAAGTAACTTTGTGTTCTTCAAGTTCCCTTATAGTGCTCCAAGTCCCCATTTACTCTGGAGTCAAGGTTTGTATTAACCCAGCAATGTTTTGTTCAATTTTTGAGTTGCTAATAAAATCTCGACTTTTAGGGGTACCTTTCTTTCCATGTCGTGTAAACATATCAGCCTCATAAAAATAAATGAGTGAAGGAAGATAACAGCTGGGAGTGAGGTAATTTCAAAATCTATTTATCACACCCATATGTATTTTATTTGAAGCAACACTAAGCTAGACCTTCCTCCAATTTTGGCTACTGACAAGAATTCGGCCCTCACTTTTCACAAACCCTGCTAACATGAATAATTAACAACAAATACACCGTAAGAAAATATAATTATGATTAGACACTATTCAGTGAAACTCTATCAGGGAAATGATAAGAGTTTAAAGGGGGTCTTACCTTGGGTTTGGAGTGCTTGATGGTGGATAGGGAGATATTCCACCAGGAATTCCTGGCACATAGGAAGCTAAATAAAACAAGAATTTTTTGTATTTTTACACTGCAGATTTTTAAACCCTCAATGTAAAGAAGTTCTTCCTCATATATACAAATAACCTAATCATTACATTAATTTTTTTTCTTAATCATTACTTTAAAGTAATCACTGCATAGACAAAAATAGGTATTAATTTAAAACTGCACAACAAATAGGTGTATTAAGGAAAAAAAAAAGAATCTGCAGCTAGGGTACTCAGGAAAAAAACCCCAAACATGGTATTAAAGATGACCCACCTGAAGAGCTGTCTCCATTTTTTCTGTAATAGCTGAAAAAAGATTTTAACCTGTCTAGCCAATGATCTCTGTTCACTAAATAACAAGTGCATAATTTAAGTACCTTCAGAGTAGTTGATTAGCTGTATAATGATCCAACCATGTCCTTATCAAGTAATTTCTGCTGTTTAGAAGTTGTATTTAAAAATCTGTTATCAGCACATATAAATATCTAAATAGTCTTAGCAAGTTCAAGATTTTTCTTGAAAAGCTGACAAAATTATGGTTTGGATATAGTTATTCCACATTTCTAGCAAATTTTAGCAATACGTCATCAAATAACTTCTTTTTTCCCACCTTTCAGAGCTTTCAGATGATTAAAATTTTTGTCAAAGGACTTCATTTTTTCTTAAAAAATGTATCTATAACGTGAAAAAACCCAAACCCTACATGTTTAGAAAATAAGGAAAGTCTGATTACACTAGTCAAACTAAGTAGCTATTAATAATTTCAAAACCCTGAAACATTTGCACTAAAATTATTGAAGTTATGAAATAATTCACAGTACTTCAGCTCAATTCAAAACAGTAATTCAAAGCACTTCAGCTCTGTCTGACTACAAGAGCAATCAAATGTGGTTCACTGCAGGTTTGTCCTTAAGGCACAAGTCACAGCCTCTGCTAAAACCACACTTACACTGACCCCCACTGCTCCTGGAAATCCAGGACATTCCAATCCTCTGGTGCTCTCACAAACACCACAGACAAGCTGAAAAGTCCCAATCACCTGCCTTTAGTCAATTATTCCTAATTCCCATTTATATTTGCTACCCATTTTCTCACAGGTTCACAGCCTAAAACCTTGCTAAAATTGGTTTCTGCTGGAAATGACAATGAACAGCACTTCAGCTTTTCAAATGTGACACTGTGATCAAGTAAAAGCCATATTTCAATAGAAAATGGACACAGCCTTAAAAATCTGGCAAAAATAAATAACTCAAAATCCAGCTACTGTACTATTAAATCCATGTGGAACTGTTGTAACATTATTAAATAAACAATCTCCAGCTAAACTGCTCCCCTTCTCTACTGCCCCAGTCTTTGACTTGAGGAGGTCTTTGCTGCTGTTTTTTTGGCTTTTTCCCACCCAACACAGAGCCTCCTCCTGAAAGAACTTCTAGGATTTGCTGTTTCCCATTTCCTCTTTTTCCCTCACCTACCTATCCCTCAGTCTTTAAAGCCTGAAGAAGCTTAAATAATAATAGCCTCCAGAAGCTTAAATAAATAAATGATTTAAATAAGTCTTGAAGATTTTAGCAAGAAAATAAGAATGGGTACCAAGTCAGAGCACCCCATCAATAGAGAACAAAGAATAAAAAAATCACAAGGCAGGGTTTTTTTTAAATATTCAGCCAGCAATTTGAAAAAAGAAGAAAAATAAACCACACAAACAGGACTGTGGGCATAGGAAACAAGTTATAGGCATGCTTGTGCTTATGAAATCAATGGTTGCAGGATACTTAAAAGATGGGCTTATATTATTAGAATGAAAAAAACTGATAGAAAGTTATTTGAATAATCTCTTTGTAAGTCTATCTGGGAATGTTGACAGGACACAGGTTGTTTTGAGGAGCTTGGGGGTTTGAGTGTGTTCTGTTTTTTTCTGGGTTTTGCTGTGTTGTAATACAAACTTGATTTTTCCCCTCCAAAACCCCAAACCCCACCTGAATTCTTAGACTCACAGAGCCTCTGAAGTTGTAAAAACCTTTAAGATCATTGAGTCCAACAAAGGTAAAAGAACAGCCCAGGTGAATTCATTAGCCAGCAATGTAAAAAGTAAAACGCATTATTTGTGGGCAGATAATTATTTGTGCAGGGCAACAATCCCTTTGAAATATGAACATGATTATTTGCAGAAATCAGCAGTGATGAGCACTTACAGGTTGGTGGGCCTGTTGCCTGGTATGGGGGGTAGCTGGAGGAAGCAGTAGGCCGAGAAAACACTGGAGGTTCCTCTCCAAACACAACAATCATGACCTGGATCAGCTCCAACAAGTCTGACTGGGGCTGGGAGGAAAGCAAATCACAAGTTGTTGATTTGCCAACAGAAAGTTTAATTGACTGTAGCAACAACAGGATGCCTTTCCATCAGCTCTCAAAAGCATTCCTTTTATTTGTGGGTTTAAGTGTTCTTAAAATGCATGTCTGTATCTGTATACGTAAGTGTATAAATAATTTCCTTTCTGGATTCTATTAGAGACACCAAACCCAGCCAGCTTGTACTCAAAACCATATAGCAAAATACACCAGCAGCCAAGTTTACACCCAGAATGAACTGGGTAATACATGGTTCCCTATCAACTGCAGGATAACAAATAACTGGGTATAAATGTCCAATGATGATTTAGAGTAATACTTAAAAAAATTAAATCCACCCTGCAACACAAAAAACATCAAGATCCCCAAGTTTTTTAGACATTTCCATTTCATATATCACAGCTTTTGCTCTGATTCAGAATGTCTCAACAGAAAAAATATTCTAACCCACTAAGGAGTGGCACGAACCTCTTTTAAACACAGTTAACCCAGACTTCTCTGTAGCTACTTAATATAGGCAAGATTTCATTTTGCCAAAATAGGAACAAGCATCATGAATGCAGCACCAGATTAAATACCCCAATTCCAAGTTTATTTAGCACTATAATCCACTTATTTTTACCAACCTCTCCAACTGAAAGAACTCTGTATTAACTGAAGTTTACATGATCCTCTTGCTTTGTGCAACACCTGACTTGGGCAGACTTTTTCCACTATTACTATGCAAGCACTGAACTATCATCTTAATAAATGTATTCCTATTAATCACTTTTTGCAGAACCATGCATCTTGTATAATTTTTCTAATCTTGTCAACACAGTTGATCTTTACAAGTCCATGTTTTGACCAAAACTTCTATGAGGCCTGCACTGCTCAATGCCTCTATTTATTGATAAAGAAAATATATCCATATACATGAGGGTCTAGGAATGTCTACATAAGGAAGTCCAAGTGCTTGTAAAAGTCCATTTTAGTCACAGAGATATTTTAAGTAAATTCATAATTTTCCTTCTGTAAGTATTCTTATGTCACAAATCTTCACATCACTCTCTTGCCAGGGGAGAGGACACCTTATGCTGCGCTGTTTAACCAGACAAGTTGTAACTGAAGGCACCATTAATTACCTTAAATAACCAGAACACAAAATGCAACATCCTCAACTTTAAGACATTCCAAAAACCAGCTCATTTTATTTAAAAAATGGTTTAAGATCTCAAATAAAGACTATGTTTTTTTATGAAAAACGATACAACTATCTTGAGGAATGCAGAATGAGCAGTTTGAGAATTTCAAGTTCCCTATACTTACATATTTCCACTCATGCAGGTAGGGAAGGTATATCTTTCCATTTGCATCAACATGCTTCCCAGTTTTTATCGTCATAGAGCTCGTGGGTTTAACAAAACAAATTGGGGGGTTGAAAGGGTAGGTGTCCAGCAGCCACAAGCAAATGGGGATATTATATGTGTTACCTAGAAAAGACATTTTAAAGATTTTAGAAGTCATTATTTCAATTCTTCAACTGTCCTCCTCCTGTATTCAGATTCATAAAAAACTCCTAAACCCAGTAAACTCAACTGTACAAAGTTCAAAGCCAGAGCCAAAATCTACTAACATTCAACAAATAGGTAACACCATGGACACAAAGTGAACATTTCTCAGAACAATTTAACTTTGATTCACAACCATCACTCACCACTACTACACAATCTCATTTGTTTTATAATTCAACATTAAAAGACTCTAATTGGAGTTATCATTAGCTGCAGCAATAAATGGCTTGCAACCCTCATTCAACTGACAAGCCTGAAAAAACATGCAATCCTGAAAGAAAAAAGATGTTACAAAGCTGTAGATGACTGAAGAAGCAATGCTCAGCATTCAAATTTTATCCTGCAGCAAAAATAGAGAACAGTTTCTTCAAAATATTTTACTTTGGACAAGTAAAGGATTTCAAGAAAAGACTGATCACTGAAGTAGTAAAGTTGAATCAGGAGAAATCCAAGTTTTTCATGCAATTTTTGAAAATAATGGGGATGATGATAATTATAACACATGCATACCTCTGTAAGGCACAGGAATGGTTCCAGTGAGGCTCATCAACTCCCTGGATGAACCATCATTAAAAACTGAAAGAGAACAAACAATATTTTTAAGACAAACATATTGGTTACGTTAATCTCAGCTCAGGTTATTCCCCATCTATTTACTGGCCCAAGTTTTCACGAGTTACACACATACAAATATAAACTCAGCCTGAAAGGTTCATCTCTTGCACATTTATGGATTAGCAAATGACTGTCCACAGTCAGGTAACTCCTTGTGAATAACACCCTTCTGAGAAATGACTGACTAATCACTGCCAAACTACCCTTTGACAAATAAAACTGTTTCCTCATTCAATGACCAAATACAATGTTGGAACCTTGCAAACTGCAAGTAATGCAAGTTGCTGCAAAGATAATCTGAAGTCAAACTTGATTTAAAAAAAAACCCTGTCATTTGAGGTTCACAAAATAATTCCTTATGCTTTCTTCAAGCATATGCCACAGGCATTTATTACAGAACCAGCAAAGGAAATTTAACTGAACAGTAACACACTGAAGAGGAAGAAAGAGTGCTTGACTCTGCCAAACCTTAGTCACAAACTGCACAAGAACTCTGACCTAAATTTACTGAGTTGCTGTATTTAGTTTTCTCATACTTTTAATCCAATACATTATTCTTGGCTGAATAAATCAGCTTCTGTTGAGGAAGCTTTTGTCTTCTTAACTCCTCCTGAAAGTTTCTAGCCGCAATTCAAATGTAGGTTACTGTGCACAGATATTGTGGTGCTGATGTTCTGCAGAGGCAGGTAGAACATGTTGGGATTTCACTGGGGGCATATATTTCATTATGAATATGAACTTGAAAACTCTCTCATCAGCAGTGTAATCACTTTCTTGCAGCTGATGTCACTGCTACAGATATTATCGATTATCTATAAGTGATTTGTGCTTAGCCTCTCCCAGGCAGCTTAAAGAGCATTAGGGAACACAAATGGCTACAGCTCAAGGATATCTGGAATTGTGATCACCATGTTATGCGAGCTTGTGCAGCTATTCCAGCCACAGTCCTTTCACTCCTGTTTTGTTTCTCCAGTCACTGCATGAATTTTTATTTCTGTGACAGCTGCTGGCATGCAGCTACTAAAGTTAAAACTAATTCATCTTTTACCTGTCCATGTCCCTTCTTACTATTTCTCAATCCAGATATACAACTTAAAAAGCAGAAGACTTTAAAATTTTTGTTGACATATTAGTAACATAAATTAGATCACAGAGGAATCCTACAGGTAACAGTTAGAAAAAGGTGACCAGAAGAAGGCTGACCTCAGCAGCTATGCTGGATCACTGTATGCTGAGAAACCCTAGATATCGTCTTCATTTAACACACTTAACTTAGAGACTTTAAAACAGCTAACAAACAGTGATTATCATCAATAAGTTACATTACAAAACCCTCATGCCAATTTTCTATATACTTGACTCTGTTTTCTTCATACTCTTAAGGACTACCACAATGATTTTAAATGAAGCATTTCTTCATTGATTTACAGTTCTTCCTACACAGAATTTTAAAAATGTCTTTATATGGCAGCAAAGCTGAATTTGTAAGACACCAGCAATCTCAGGACACCAAATGATGACATCAGTGAGTGATTAACCAAAAAGTTCAGCTGTGAAAAACATGACACTTCTTGGCATATTAGATAGTTATTTTCTAAAGTACCCTTACTATATTACTGAGTCTGTGTTTCTAAAGAAGTATTGATGTCCAAGACAAAAAGAGAAACTCAAGTAATGTTTTCTGGTGTTAATCTTCTTTCCCCCCCCCATACAAAAACCACCAAAGACATCTAACACATCAACAATTCATCAAAAAAAATTTCTCATGCACAGACTAACCATATGAATCCATGACAGGTTTGAGGTCCTTGTACTGAGTAATAACACTGGTTGTCTCCTGTATGGTTAGGTCTCTATACTTATACTGGAAAACAAAAGAGAAAGAAATTACTTCAGAAGCTATATTTTTAGCATAATTTAATTCAATTTTTTATTTTACCCAACAGACAGCATTTATGAGAGTTTACATCTACAGATGGACATTCTTCTCCACTCTTAGTTTGGAACAGTCATTTACTTGTCCATATTACTTAAACAACCACTGCCTATATAACTTGCCGAACTTTAACAAGATATTAAGTCTTAACAAGGGTCTAAGCATCAATTG
The DNA here is from genome assembly GCF_021018805.1 of Prinia subflava. Taxonomy (NCBI): domain Eukaryota; kingdom Metazoa; phylum Chordata; class Aves; order Passeriformes; family Cisticolidae; genus Prinia; species Prinia subflava. Next base: position 15,124,446 of record NC_086251.1, read on the forward strand.
ATTTGGGAAAGCTATTCAATTTTCTTTCATGATCTACCACAACCAAGTGTATCTGAGAAATCGGTGTGAATCTTTAAAAAAAAAGTAATCTTCCAACAAATACAGTGATGTTTTGAACATTCCTGTTAAACAGCTATCTAGGATCTGAACCACACAGATACATTTCATAGCACTTTTCAAAGCAACACCACATTTATCAATCATTGATTAGCGGTTACATGTATTTTGTCAGCTAGAAAGCAGACAAATCAAGGCCTAACATTACCAGCAATAACACCAGTTTTAGTCCTTTCCTTCTGTCAGGAGCAGGGAGTAACAGCACAGATGCCCTGTAAACCACAGATACACTACTGCAGAATTCACCAGTGTCAGAGCTATAACCCACAGACAGAAAAGAAACTCCTGGGCAACAGAGCTGGTTCACAGTGTTCACACAACCACACAGTGCAGCTCTTTAGCCTGGTGGTCATTCCTCCTGATAATTACTATCGAAAAGAAAAGCCAGCCATGTGGTCCCTTGACAATTTTTTGACTCTAATATAATTTTTAAAAATTGCAGTCTTCAGATGTCCTAAGGAACACAGACAGAAACCTTTCATTGAACCAGGGTAGGAAGACAAGGGGCCCAGCACAATGAAATGTCTGACATCCAAAGCATGCAAATGTTAACAACATCTGAACAAATTAATCCAGACACTATCCCAGAGCAAACTATGGTGCCACAGTTAAAGGTCACCTTAGCTCTGACAAACACTCATGAGTTGTGAAGCTTAGAAATTTACTCTTCTTCCTGTCACCTCCAGAGATTGACAAGGATGCTCCTCCTGGGCATGACAACTTGGATTTACTGAGCAGAGATGAACCCACCATGCCACCTCAGCCTACAGAAGCATCAGCACCTCGGGTGATGCTGTGACTGATCTTCCTCAAATGGCCAAGGACAAAACAGCCACACAGTCTGTCTGCAAATTGCTGGTCTGGGACAGAAAGCAATCCCTCCAGCAAGGATTCCTGTGTGCACAGGGAAGCACCAGCACAGAGGTGAATCAGCCCCTGGATGCTGCTTTGGTGGGAGGGCTGCAGCAAACCATCTCAGCCCCCTCTGTAAAGTGGGTGCAGGATTGGGTGAGTGCAGAAGGGACTTGACAGAGTGACAACTTTGTTAACATTTGAATACGTTCCTCCCTCCCCAACAGCTGGCAGAAACAGGAACAGGCATTGCTGGGACATGGAGGAATTTTCAGGTACACCAGCCAGGGACTGGCAGCACATCCCCACACCGCTGCATGTGTCACTACAGGACAAGTGACAGCCGATCACCAGCTACTTTTAAAAGGTGGGGCCTTTTCATAGGAACAAACCTTATGGTCCAGGATAGAGCCTCAACAAGATTGGCATAATCACTGCTAAAAAGAGAAGCGGATTCCGCTAACAGAAGCTCCTAAAAAGAACAAGGATCATAGAATGGTTTGGGTTGGAAGCCACCTTGAAGATCATCTTGTTCCAAGCCCAAGGCTGGGAAACTTCCACTATCCCAGCTTGCTCCGAGCCCCATCCAGCCTGGCCTTGAACACCACCAGGATGGGGCATCCACAGCTTCTCTGGGCAACCTGTGCCAGTGCCTCCCCACCCTCCCAGCACAGAGGTCAGAGCAGAGCCAGGCCTCACTTCCACTTCTGGCGCAAGCATCTCAAGTGAGCTGAGTTAAGAACTGATAAAACAATGCCTGCCTGCTCAGCAGGCACACTGTGAACCTGGTGCACAATGGGGCTGATAAACCACAAATCTGGTTATCGGGGGTGCTTTCAAAAATTAGGCACAACACCTGAACATAAAGCATTTTCATATCTATATTAAAACAAAATAAAATAATATTCTTGCGAACTGTTCTTACACTGAGTGATGATTACTTAGTAGAGAGACAGTTGTATGACTCCAGCTACTGCTACAAGCAAAATTAAATGTTAATTTCAGCAGTTAATTTCTGTACTTAGACTGATTTCCAAGAAATACGAAAATCTCTTTGGAAAATATAAGATCCTAATGATTCCTACTAAGGTAACTAAAACTGATTAATTTGAATTCTTAATTTCTAGCCTTTTTCCTTCCTCCATTCTCAGATTGCAAATGCATTCCCCTCATTTTACATACCAGGAAACAGATCACAGTAGGATGAAGCATTTCAAGATCTGACAGCAGATAAATACCTGAAGTTAAATCAAGTGCTTACGTTCTCCCAAACTAGGGTCAAGCTTTTGTTATCTCATACACTGCACTATTCCATATGGGAAACAGCACTAAACTCTAGAACAGAAAGTGTAACTACTTTTGAAAAATAAATATAATGAAACAGCATTTTCATTTTTCATCACCTACAGAAAGTCAGACGGGAGTATATAATGAGCAAGTGTGGGGGAACAACAACATTAGGTTCCCTTAAATTCTATTTCTTCTATGGCATCGCATAATTAATTTATTGAGGAGAGGTGTACACAAATACATATATGATCTCATTTGCTGACACTGAATAAGTATTCAATACACATTTTCAAGCTGATAGAAAAATCTGCTTATGAGTCCATGCAGGTGAATGTGCCTTTGGTTTTGATCGGATCCTCAACTATTCTACTTCATTTCAAAACCCTACACATCCGATTAAATACTGCCAAACTCCCCCTAAATCCTCCCCAACACAGTGACTCCCGCTAAGTGTCAGCCTTCGGGGTTTCCATTCCAAGCTGCTGGACAAAGCCCGGTTTTCACCCGAAGAGTGGCACGCGTGGCTCTGCATGATTCAGTGGTTAATGATTCGCCTTCCATGAGATTTTCCCGTTTCCTTACACAGGGGCGATAACCAAACCAAACCCACCCCACCCCGGTCAGCGATGCTGAGCTCGCCTTCCCCTTCTGTAACCGGGGAGCACAAGCGCCGTGAGCCCCCCACGGCCCCGCTGCTGCCTGGCACCGTCCCAGCGCAGCCCCGCAGTTCGGCACGACCATTTTAGGCTCGCTGCGCCCTTCCTGCTGCCCGACCCCACTCCCCGGAGCCTCCCGGCGCCGGGCCCCGCTGCCGCCCGCCGAGCCCGGCCGGCCGCGCCCCTACCTTGGTGAGCATCTTCTTGAGCTGGCTCTCGGACACGGCCATGGCGGCCGCCCCTCGCTGCCGGTGCCGGTGTCGGTGCCGCCGCTGCTCCCGGTGCCGCCGGCCCGGCCCTACATAAACACAGGAAGGGCCGCGCGCCCGCTTCCGGCGGCGGCGCCGCTGCCGCGCGTCACGGGGCGGGCACCGCGCGGCTCCGGCGGAGCGCGCCGGGGAGCGGCAGCGGCCTGAGCGCCCGAAGACCTGCCCGGGGCTCCCCGCCCTGCCCGGGGCTCCCCGCCCTGCCCGGGGCTCCCCGCCCGTGGGGAAGCAAGTCCCCAGGGCCGCTGGAGCCGGGCCCTTTGGTTATTGTTCAAGGAACACGACACAAGCGCGACATCAAATTAATCCACAAAACACAACTCTAAGAGCTGGCAGTATTTTACGGTTAAAATTATTACAAGAACACTAAATAAAGAACAGCTTGACTATTTGTGTGAAAATAAATGCTCAACAGATGAGAAACAACACCATGAAAAAAATTGTAAAACCTTAATTCATATTTTTTTCCAAATTAAGTGAAAAAACCAAACCCAAAGTGCAGCGTTTCAAATATACAGCAGCAAAGTTGGTTACTTGCAGCCATCACGAATTTTGCCCCATCATTCATCAATACAGTGAAAGGAATCTGGGTATTCCATAAAAAAAAGGTCTGAATGATTGAAGGTTTTTTCTTTCTATTTTTAATCCAGCTCTGAGATCAGTATACTCAGAACTCCCTGCATGTCTGGCTGTGTGAGGTGGAGCTGGAAGGCACAAAGGATCAGATCTTTTGCTCTGCCCCAGATTCTTCTCTTGCTCAGAACGATTTTCCAAGCATATTTAAGCAGGCACCCCTCAACGTGTAAGTGTGGAATGACATTCCTGAGCTGCACACAGCAGGAGTGGAGCCCATGGCCCCTGTGCCTGCCATGCCATGCTGGGGTATAATCAGGAGGAATACAGTCTTGCCAGAAGCAAATCAAGAGGTCAGAACCCAAAAATACCCTTTATCTCAAAACCATCTGGTTTTTACCTACAAATCCACATCCTGCTTTTTCATCACATCCTTGGTGTGAAAAATGCATATTATATGGCTCTACACAGATATTTACTATATGTATTATGCTAGATTGGAAAGTTATGCTGTATTAACATTTTAATAATATAGTAAATGTAGTTTTGTAATTAAAATTAAGCTTTAGTAGTTAAAATAGAAACTATGTGTGTGAGGTATTCTTTTTATTAGCTCAAGAAAAGGAGAAGATAATCAAGAAATTCTTCACACAGAGATAACAATTACAGAAACCCCTAAATTTTCCAGAGGAGAGGGATTTATGGCTTTCCTTATCAACAGAAACAAACCTCTTCAAGCCTGACTTAGACTCAAAGGCACCTGGGGATTAACAGAAAATTTTCGACAAGTACCAGACGAATTTCTTGTTTTAAATAAAATATATGCATAATCATGAAGTGTTTTGTATATGTAATAGATTACTCCTCTTAAGGAGTAAATTCTCTTTTAACAGCGTCCTTTTCCTGGCTCACTTTTGTCCAGAAAGAGGTACCCAGCTTGGGCTGTAACTCTTTGCTGTTATTGTCTCATTAGTTGTCCTAACTCTTAATTGTTTAACCCTTATTACTATATTTGTATTATTATTTTTATAACCATTTTATTTTTATTAACCTTTTATAAATTTCTAAAACAAGCGATTGCCGTTTATCACACTTGGCCTCCAGGGAGGAGGGTTACAGGTTCTGTTGCCTTCTCCTGAGGCTGAGGTAAAGCTCCCAGCCGGCTTTGGATTGAGGCGTGAATGTGCAGAGATGCTCCTGTGCTATTTAACTGCTGGATTTCATCTTTTATTTGAAGCCCAACCCCTGCTCCTCCCCTGCAGGAAGAGCCCCTGTTCCACTGCTGCGTGTGTGCAGTGAGAACTGCGGATGCTTTAGTGCTCTGAACGTCCTCACAAAACAAAAACAAGCAAGTCATGACTGGAGAATTTCAGCCATCATTAGGTGTGAACAGAAATCCATAGCCAATCGTTCAGGTTTGAAGAATACTGCAAACATCATGTTCCCCTTTGTAAACAGCAAAATACCAGGAGTCCATTGACATAGAGCATCTACAGCCTTGGAAGATGGAACTGTGCAATTGCATAACCAGTGCCTGAGGAGCTGGAGTCACTGTTCCCTCCACAAGCCTCAGATAGAGCATTTAAAAGCCACGAGGAAGGGTTCAAGTGGGCTCTGCATGCTGGAGTTTCTGCAGAGCTGGGTAAGTCCCTCTCTAGGACTGCCTCCCAGAGGGCTACAGAGAGCTAAGAGCAACCCAAGAATCAGGCTATAACTGGCAGCCACAAAACACAGGCAAGAGCCACGTGAATTTAGGTAAAACATTCTAGTGTGTTACTGCCTCATTTTGGCTACCGAAAGTGCACTTTGCAGAGAAAAAAATACTGTCCAGTGCAGTATTAAATTATTTAAACCCAAACTGAGAAAGCACTTTTGGAAAGTAAAGAAACAAAGCTTCCTGTTTTCTACAGAAATCCATATATATGAAGCAACCTCCTCTGCCTTGCAGATCTCCAGCTTCAGCGAGCAGACACAGAGGCTTCCCTTGTGCTTCCTCACAGTTTCAGCTGCTGCTGAAGGTCATGAATCGAGCCTGCACTGCTCTGCAGTTTCTCTTGCACCAGCGGGTCTTCCTCCAGTCTGACCATTTCAATCACTCCACTGCTTCCAAGGATACATGGGAGACTTAAGAATACTTCACTGTTTATATTGCAACAGCCCTGAAACAACACATAAAGAACGCTGTCACACACAATTACTTATTTCTACTGCAACCACACAAAATGACCCGATTATTTTAATTAAGCAAGAATATTCCAACATATGGCACATTTGGATAGGTCAAAGTCCATTTCTTTTAGATACTGTGCAGTGGGTTACTGTACAGAAACTGTAAAATATTACTGTGCAGATAAAAATGTGCAAACCATGCCACACTTGGGGAATTTTTCCTACATAGATAGATAGATCTCTGTAATGCAGACCAAGTTTATACCACTAAACACCATTTCTCAGCTAGAACAAGCAGGGACACTGCATAGTACAGTATCATTAGTTCTTTTAGGACTGAACAAAATAAATTAAATAATGCAGCCTAAGAACTGGGGAAAAATTTTCAAATACTGATCCCATACAGAGTCTGCAAAAGAATTCATCAAACTTATATCCCTATAATTCAAATTTACACTGTAGCTTGTGTTTACTTTTGGAATTTGGGAAATTTTACGTTCTGTAGACACTTTCAAGTTTAAGAGACTTGTCACTCCTCTGTATCTATATTTAGGTCAGGAATGATTAAAAACTTCACTTGAAACACAATGATTTATTTAGGTATGTCCTTATACTCAATAAAATAAGCAGCCAGCTCAACTTCCCTGCACAGGGACATGCAAACTGTCCTTCTGAAGGGTCTAAATTGAAGTGAATAAATGTTTCTACATGGGCTTCCTCATCATACGGAATGACCTAATGCTTTAGTGAAGTCTCTTTGGAGAAACTTCAAACAAAATGCAGTCTACAATTTTAAATTAACTATTGCTTCATAATCTTCTCCTCTTAAGGAAAGAACTAAGGAGTAAAAAAGCAGCTGGTTCAAACTTAATCAAATAAAATACTGGCAGAAAATGCATTTTATACTTTCAGAAAAGATACAAAATTCTTCTGGCCCCCAAAAAAATCTACATTCAATACTGAACAATACGGAACTACAGCACACATTTCATTTGCCAAATCCAGCTATTCCAGGGGTTCTGGGCAGCAACATTAAATGTAGTTTCTCTCTGGACTTGTATTTTTAGGACAATAATCCACTTTTAATTTTGGTTTCAGATTAAAACAGTACATGATTTTTGCTCATTTTTGGACTGGAATTGAGAGCTGTTGTTGGAAGAAAGTAATGGGAGTAGCACTACTTCAGAACACTGAGATGTCTGTGCTGCTAAAATGAATGGTCATATCTGGTATAAATAATATAATTACACTGCCAACCAAAAGGTATGAATAACACATTTACCTTTGCCAGAGTGGATACAGAATGAACCTTTCTTTTATCTTTCACAATGCTGTCAGCCAAATCAGCGACCGAGAGCCCAACAGACCAAGATCTGTGACCTTTTCCCTTTAGGACTTCCATAGCTCTGTACATAAACCAGGAAAGGGAGAAAAACGTGCTCTTTAGATTGTAATTATTCCTATTTTGGTTTTTATTAAAACCCAAAATACAGGTTTAAGTGTACCACACAGGGTAAAGTATACTATAAAAATATGATTCTCCTCTTTTGGAAAACAACACAATGGAATAAAGAATTGCTGAGAAGAATTTCTTTACAATATTTTTTCTCTGCACTTTTAACAATTCTCTTTTCTGTCAAGAGGTGTAACTGATAATGAAATCAGTTAAATTCAAACTGGTGCTTTACTTTGAAGCAAATGCTTCTGAAAAAAGTGGGCCAGAAGGCTTGTCTAGTGCTTGTTTTACATCCACAATCAAACTGCTCTGATATTCTGCTGCGGTGTCTCCTCACATTGCCACAGGCACAATGTTAGTAAGAATTTCAGAAAAACAGTGCCCATATACACATCCATAAAAGTGAATAACAACTTGACCTACAATTTCCTATAAGCTCAATGTATGGACATTCAAGAGCAAGCTTCCCCCACTTCATGAAGAGCTGAAGAACATGTAAACATCAAGGGAAAAAAAAGGTTATAATGGTACTACCTGTTAGCCACCTTTTCCCTTGAGTTACGAGCAGCAATTGCTTCTGTCTGATGTGCAACTACATTACAGCTGGTCCATGATGGTACTAAATAGAAACAACCCAAAAGAAAAAAACAAGGCATTTGAGGTTGTGGTTTGTTTTGATTTTTTTCTTCTTGTGACAAATGACAAATACTTTTGCTACTACTCCAGGTCTACAGACTTTGGTACTCCAAAACTGCATTACTTAAAGCCATTGTTCTGAGAATTTACCACTCTTCTTATTACTTTTCATTACCTTCATTGCTTTTCTCAATTATTATTTCATTATTCAGTTACTGGGCACTGCCAGGACATTACATGCTCATAGTCATAAAAAAGCATCACTTTACCTTTGTCCTCCCCTTGTTCACCAACGACCCAGGCATCTTTTGCCAGCACCTCTGCTTTCAAAAGGTTGGTCAGCATGTACTGAAATCTCTCTGAATCGAGATTGGCACCTACTCCAATTACTCTGCTTTTGGGAAATGAGCTCAGCTTCCACGACACAAATGTCATTACTTCCACTAAATGTCAAAGAAAAAACATGTTGCCAATGAAGGACCACTCAAAATTCAACTCAACTGCAAATTACGAATCATCATTACAAAAAACTCTGGACTTCTTTACTTTAGAAAAGGCATAAGCAGGTAAGAACACATTGGTAGTTTACTTCAACCTAAAACACAAAGTTGGTGGGGAAGAAGTGAAAAAATAAGAACAATAATGGTAAGAGAGTAAGAAGAGCTGTGTTCAATGCATTACAGGACAGAGGCTCACACTTCTTTCCCTTTCCTAAGTAGTGAGTTTGCTTTGGCTTAGTTCACAGTACCACTGACCTGCAAATTTAAACCTTCCACCAAAATGTAGCTGCAATATTTACTATTAATGCTACACTTTGTATATGAGTAGCCTGTAAGTGTGGTCCTCTGGCACATAACACATGGATCTATCCTTCCTGCACAGGAGAAATGTGCACATAAAACTCACAGCTGACAAGACAACAGCCAATGGGTGCTAATGATGTAGACACAGTCAGGTTGAAACCACGCACAGAAACATACAGAAATACATACCTGTGACACAAAACAAGTACACTATTTTCTTTATCTTGGTAACAGTAAAGAAAAAACCCTCAAAGACAGTGTCCTGCTCAAAGCTGAAAAGGAAAACATCTTTCAGAGTAGCAAGAAATTTTGACTAACCAGGTGTATTCAGCAGTAAAATATTTTTAAAGCAGGCCAGAGAAAAAGCCAAGTGAGGGACAGAACATTCTGCAGAGTATCAGGATACCTGGATGAGAAGCAACAAGGAGAACAGCGTTCTGACTGTAGTGGGAGACTGCTGGAATAATTCCTCTGAACAAATCCACGTTGCTTTGTATGACATCGAGGTAAGTCTGAGCATTACCCAGAGAATTAACTGTAAGCACCACAACTTTGGAATCAGCTGAAGCAGAAAAATCTGAAAATATAAAGAAAGCACAGTTTGAAATTTATGTAATTCTATTGAGTTTGGGATGCAAAACCAAGAGCTGTTCTAAAGGCTGAACTACAGCATCCAGCTTAATAAGGGATTCCTTGCCTCCTGTCCCCCTCATATCCCCCAGTGTGGAATTTGGGGCATTGCCACAGCACCTACAGAACACAGCTCTCCCACAGAACTACTTTCCTGTTTTATAGGTGCCAAACACAAAAGGCAAACTACAATTTGTTGTACTACAAGGTTACAGAGCAGAGACCAGAAAACATCTAGACAGCTTTGACAGATAAACTTTTCCAACTTTTCTTGGAAAGAAAGAAAAAAAATCCATGAAAAAGCTCCTTAACTTTTATTCCAACTGTTAAAGAAGGGGAAGACCTTTACTCCTTTATCTGAGGCTTCTTCTATAATTTTTCATCTTATACCTTAATCAAGGGCACACATAGACAACCATGAAAAGCACTCCAAAAGTCTGTTCATTAACTCAAATCAAAACAGTTTGTATTTATTAGCCCAAAGAAGCACACAGCCACGCTTGCTGCAGGAATTTGTAAGTCCAAGCTGCCTTGAGCAGGTATCTGTGAGTATCTGAGTGCCACACAGGTGATCAGCCTGGACACAGAAACAGGGTGATTTGTCTGGAACCAGCTTGTTTTTTGGAACCAGCTGAAGCCAAAGCAGACTCTAATGCACTGACAAATTAAACCCATACTAAGCAGGATATAATTAATACCAGCTTGCCCCAAACCTAGATATAAACATACTGAAACAGCAGGTGACAGCATACAAACATTTTGTAGCATTGTAACACTACCAAGCTTCTTATAGCACAGCTGAATGCAAACACACAACAGGCAACCACAGAGGCACAAAAAGATTTGTGGCACAGTTGCACAACCAGGGTTCAGGAAAAAAGGTGTGCTGGGAGTAAAACCTGCAAGACAAGATCAAAGAATGTACAGCAGGCAATGCCAGGTGCAGAATAAGCCATAACAATGCCTGGTGGAACCAGAACAAGTCCCTGGCCCCAAAATAAGATAAATTAAAAGTGAAGCACAAGAAAACCCCTCATTTCATCTTGCAAAGGGTGCAAAGAACATGGAAATGTGACACGTAAGCAAGGAAGAATGTTAGTAATTTCAGTTCCAGCTTTCCCTTCTGAGCTGCATGGCCTCAGCCTCTGCCACCATCAAAGACCATCAAGGGTGCATCTGGTCATTAATTACAGAGGCATGGCATTGCCTCTGTTGAATTGTATGCTAAAGCAATATGAGGACAAGGTTATTAAGAACTCCTTGTTTGAGTATGCAGTGATAGAGATGAAGGACTCACTATTGGCCATGTGCATGCTTAATGAACATCAAGCTAGGAAAGCAGCACTTTGAAAAACACCTTTATTTGTCAGCCTTCTGAACACTGCTTGCACAGCCTTCACTAATTCCTATGCAAATATTTTCCCCCTTCCCTCCCTCTCTCTGCCCATGACACAGAAGTTCTAGCTTGGCTTCTCTGTATTTCTGCAGGAGTCCAATTTCAGCATTATCCTCTTACCTGCAAGTACAGACTGCCTATGTGCCACTGTATGTCCCCGGGTGTCCTGCTCTTGTTAAAACAAGCAGAAGCACACACAGTACAGCACCCACTCCTGTTCCAGAAACATCTCATACCTTTGCTGATCTCCACATTTGGCACAGCAAAAATCTCCAAATCCATGGTCCCTCCTTTTGCTGCACCTTCAGAAAGATCCAAAAGAACCACCTTGTCTGCAACACCCTGCATGAATAAAAATAATAGAGATCAATAATAAACCAAAACTTTTTCTCGTGGGATTAAGGAATAAAAACCAAAATTTGTCCCATTTTAGTGTTTGCTGTACTGTGTACAAATCAAAAAAAAATTACTGGTCAAAATTACAGCCAAATCACAAGGAAAAGGACATAGTTTAGGAAGTCCACCTGGAAAAAACCACATTGCAAAATGAACAAAAAACTCACAAGACTATTTCTGGGAAGTCAGAAATGTTGACATTACTGCTGTGTCTAATATACAGCTGTGATGAAGTACAGCCCATCTACAGACCATCCTTTTCCAGGGAACTAGGAGATCCCAGTTGTAAGAGGCTATTGCTGAGATAAGAATCCTTTAGGGATTTTCAAAGTAAGTGAACTCAATATTCAACCTTTTGAATTTAAAAAGCTGACTGAGAAACCAGAGCAGAAAACTAACACCTCTGCGTGTCCATAAGTTAACTGAAGAGACAAAAGATCTAACCAGAGACAGCTGTTAAAACTGATGAGGTATTCCTTAGTGTCAGGTATTAAGAACTAGACTGGAATCCTCTCTCTTAATCAGGTCTCTTGCTATTTTTAATAATTATGTACCTTTGCTGCAACTGCTAGGACACATGCAATACCAAGATCTCCAGCTCCAACAACAGTAATTTTGTTAAAACATCCTTCATTTCTGCCTCCAGTTTTACTCCTTGATTTCATGTCAGTGTCTCCTGCAGTTAAAAGAAAACCACAAACTTAGCTGCTGGTCCACACTGTAACAATACAAGTATTGCTGCTTCATAAAGGATCATGGTTGTGCCAGAGTTCAGTCAGGTTACATGGACTTTTTCAGAACAGCAGCCAAGACTGACCACAGAAAATCCACCACAACTTGCAAGGTGTAAAACAAATATTCCTCTTTAGATGTGAAGGTTTTTTTCACTAAGTGAAAATAGACGAGCATGACAATAGCAATAAACACTAATACCACAAAACCAGCACATCCTTCACTGCTGTTACAGGTGTGCATACAGACCATGGTCACAAAATTTGTAAAATATAAACCATGTAGGTTTCTTTGTGACATCAAAGTGAGTGTCTTTTGTAAGAACATTAGAAATGAGTCCATGAAAACATCCCCACCTTCAGTAATCTTTGCAATATAGGAGAGAAGTTCTGATTGCCTGGCTGCATCAGAAGATGACAGTGAGTACAAAGGGAGCTCCTCCTCAAACTTTGCAATCATTTCCTTGATTAATCCAATGAGAGTTGATTTAGGCTGAAATAGAGCAGACAAACAGAAGACAAAACAGCTGAACAGCTATTTCATATAGTGCTATCAGCTGTGAACCGCCAGAGCCATACAAAATTTAATCAAATTATAAATACTGACACTCTTAACATTTACACAAACACCTAAGGGAGAGAAAAGGCTCACTTTGAGAAGATACTTTCCAAATAGGAGTATGAATTAAAAGGAATTCAACAAAAGGAATTCTAAAATTGAAATTACCAGTAGTTTTTGATGGCATCCATGAATATGTGGAAGCCTTTGATACAGCCACATCCAGTATTATAAAAGAGACAAGTCCTAGCTAAAGAGAAGTTAGTTCAGCCTTCTTAGATGAGCTCAACTGTCCAGAGTTCTGGCAACTCAGTCCTCCTCCAGGTAAAACACACTGTGAAGTCAGCAGAAGTTCCCTTAGGAATTTCTGTATCAATAATGTAAAATACAGCCCATTCATTTCAAAAAGCTGGCATTCATTAAATAATTTTTACTGGCCTAGCAGTCATACTGTAGTGAGTAATTTAATACAGCACATAAAATCACTTAACAACAGTATTGACTTTTGAATCTCTGTGCTGTTTTAGAGTTCTGCCAAAAGAGACACCCAAAAGGCAGAAACTTCCACTGAACTTTCCTGAGGGATACAACCGGTCTCACTGCTCGTAGCAACAAAGTATCATAAGGTTTATATTGCTTTGTAAAGAATCAGCCCCTTTTTTCCTTAAAATCACTTCCAACTGCCTTTACAAGCTGGGGCTGCTGGAAAGCTCCACGTGATACCACGCAGTATTCCCAAATGCTTCCCTCCCCTGTCAGCCACTCCACCTCTTACATGGCTCCAGTTCTGCAGGTAGGGCAAATAAATCCTGCCCCGTGCATCCACGTGTCTCCCCACGGCAATGCCCATGTTTGCAGTGGGCTTCAGGAAACAAATGGGGGGAGCAAAGGGATGAGAATCCAGGATCCACAGGCAAACGGGTATGTTATAGGAATTACCTGTTCAACACAGAAGAAAAGCCATTACCAACTTCTGCACTGAGAAGGGGCACTGAAGACCAGTCGTGTGTGATGTGATTCACACTTTGAAATAACAAAGGAAAGAAGCCTGACAGATCACTTCCAGATCCACACTGGAAAATATTTATATTACTTAGGCTAATTAATAAAACCAGAGCAACTTGAAGTGCTACTGATTGTGCCTTTCTTAATATAAATCTCTGCTGTTGTTTTGCTTCCTATGGGCCTCTCTCAGCCAACATGTGCCCTTTTCCTAGCAAAGAAAGGTTTCAGATACCTATATATATATATTTCATACTTATTTAATAACTTAACACCTAGTGCAAAAAAGCATCCATAAGGAGCTTTGCATCAGACTTCAAAGGCTTTAAGTTGAAAATAAAACATTGCCTACAAGTTATTTTTGGACACTGTCTGTACAAGTGCAGGTCTCAGAGAGTTCACACAAGCTCCATTAGCACACCAAAGTGTTTGCCAACATGGTCTCAAACAACACCATATTTTAAATAGTTAATTTACTTATTTAATTAATAGCACCTAGTTTTAGCATCTGTGCACTTGTTTGTGCAGTAGAAGTGACGTCTGCCAATTCAAACAAAACATTTTCTTGTCCCCTTTGAAGATACTGCACAGTGAATTGTTAAGAGGCAACACCCCACACATTTTACATTTGGAGTCATAACTGGCAAGAAAATTACATTTGATTTATCTTACCATATTTCACCGGAACAGTGCCACTAAAGTTCAGGAGGTCCTTCTGGGATCCATCCTTGAAGGCTGAAATTAAAAATGCAATTAAAAAAAACCCCAAACCAACTCCTTTCAAAGCAATCGCATCCACAACTACAACAGTACAACAGTGATTTTTCTTTAGAAATCAAATACTCTCCTCCTGGAAGAACCAAGAGTAGAACATTAGTAAGATCCCCCTCCACATTTTTAAATATTTCCCTAATGGAATTTTAAAAAAATTTCCATTGGTACAAGTAAGCACATCATTAGCCTGAAAACCCCTTGTCCTGGGTAATTCTGATGTTTGGGAATTTCCAGTCAGGCTGAGGGATTCTGGAAGTCACACACTATAAGCTAAAGATACCTTCAAAATACCTTCAGTACAATAATGAAATATGGGGAAAATGGTGTTACATATAAAGAATTTAAAGCATCAATCTTCTATAATTATTGTCAGGTTGAAGTAAGATGAAGTAAATGAGTTGTTGAGGTTTTTATATGTATGCATCCCTGGAAGAGCATTCAGGAACAGTAACGTGAGGTAAGAAATTTTACTGCAAGTCAGCATACAGACAGGAACACAACAGAAATATATTCACATTCTATTATACACAGTCTACATTTAGGGCAGGTAAGAATCCCCACAAATAGTTCAGAGTAACTGGATATCACTTCTTACTGTATGTGTCCATGGAGAACGTGAAGTTGGGGTAGGTCTTGCTAACATTCTTCAGCTCTTCTATGGTCAGGTCTCTGAACTTATACTGGGAAGGGGGAGAAAAAATAAGGAAAGAAGTTTCACTTCAAAGGCTTCTGTATAAGAGATGGGGAAAAGGACACTATAGAAGGCAAAAACACAAGAAGGGGAAGGTAATAATTACTTCTAGTATTATAAATAGTTTTGATGTGAAATAAATTATCAAAAAGAATTAATTACAAAAAAGCTTTAAAGCTATTGCAGGTCTGCTGTTGCTACATAGGAGTTCTGAAATTCTGAACATTACTCCTTATATACCATTTCTTCCCCTTTACAGCTGTGTGAGCAGAAGTTTAGTAAAATTTAGTCTCCTCTAAACACATTAAAAAGAATATAAAAATATGAACCTCTTGGAAAAATGAGGTTATTTTCTTACTGACAAGGTAAACTCAGATCCACCTGCACACATTTTAGAAGAGTCTACCAAGATGTCGCTTTCCACAAACGTGACAAATGTCTAAGTAATTAGCCTCTGGGATTTTTTTTTTTATTATTTTTAAGTTGTCCTTGAGAGCTGAGAAAAGGAATCACTGCTGCTTCATTAAGACTGTCCCCAGCCAGTCCAATACGTGAACTCCAAGAGATTTGCATCCTCCCACATCCCAAAGTTACAAGGAGTATTTTCCACTTCCTAGATTAGAGCCTCTGCTTCTCATTTAGCAAACCTGGTGCTGTTTTTTTGGAACCCTTGCCTAAGCAAACAAAACTGCTGCCTGACAGTGGCTTAAAGAGCTGCTCACTGCCCTGGAATAATTGTCACAAAACAGTAGCTAAAATCGAATTTCTCTTCAGTCTGTCACCCCGGCAGCAATGCAACAGCTACGGGCGTGGCACAATTATTTTCTACTGCCTACACGAAAACACAGAGCTGCTGACAAGAAACACCTTTTAGTCAGCTTTCCCCATCGCTGTATTCTGCAAAGTCATGCAGAAAAAAGAAAAATAAAAAGAATCCAATGTTCTCTAATTATGAATTTCTACACAACTTACACTTAGGACATTTTTTGGAGGCATTGATACATCTGGTTGTGAAACCGAAGTCATCTTTCCCCAGCTGGCCTCCTTCTATTCGTAATACAAAACGAGGCATTCCTATCAAATAATTTGTCCTCTTCTAAAGAGCACAGGATTTACGAGGCGACTCAGATACAGACTTCCTCATTTCGCACCCAAAGTTATTTGGCATGCCCAAAGCTTAAATACACCCAGCTCAGTTTCTCACATGGAAATTAAAACGCTCGGAGGATGCTACAACAACGCGTCTGTGCTCCTAAGGTGTGGAGGCGCTAAGGCGGGGAACGCCACCAAAAGCAGGAAAAGTTATCAATTTCCAATGAGAGAAGAGCAACGCTTCAGTCCTGAGGCACGGCGTAAACTAGGGGGATAAACTGATATGTGGTGCAACTTAAAGCTCGGCTGCAGTAGGACAGCGCAAGCACGGGGATGCGAAGGGACGGGACGGGACGGGACGGGACGGGACGGGACGGGACGGGACGGGACCCCTCAGCCCCGCCGGCTCCCTCAGCCCCTCAGCGCCGCCGCGCGCCCCCTCCCCGCGCCGCCCGCGCGCACCTTGCCCAGCTGCCTCCGCAGCGCCTCCTCCGCCTGCGCCATGGCCGCTGCGCCTTCCCGGCGGCCCCCGCGCCGCCAGCGCCGCCCCTCAGCGCGGCGGGCTGGCCTCAGCCGGGGAGACGGGGCTGGTCCGATTGTCTTAAACCGGGATCTGCTTTAAAGCCTAATCAGCAGGAAAGAATACCTGATCAGATGAAGAGGCGCCAGCCAGCGTCCTGTCAAGGACATCGGTGAATGAACAAGCTTTAAGGATGCAGTAAGTGTAGATGTTATTGATAGAATCACAAACTATGCTGAGTTGATAGAGAGGCACCAGGATCATGGTGTCCCGCTCCTGGCCCTGCACATGACACCCCAAGAGTTAAGCCATGGGCTTGAGAGCATTGTCCAGACGCTTCTTGAACCCTGTCAGGCTCGGTGCTGTGACCACTGCCCTGGGGAGCTGTTCCAGTGCCCAACAACCCTTTGGGTGAGGAACCCTTTCCTGACATCCAGCCCAAACCTCCCCTGACACCGTCATGCCATTTCCTCAAGTCCTGTCACTGTCACCACAGAAAGAGATCAGTGTCTGCCTCCCTGCCTCCCCTCAAGAGGAAGCTGTAACTGCAGTGGTGTCTTCTCTCAGTCTCCATCAGGATGAACAAGCCAAGTGACCTCATCCCCTTCTTCAGCTCCCTTTCCAGACCCTTCCCTGTACACTTCCCCATCCTTGTGACCATACACAGATATTATAGGAATGCAGGGATTTCTTCCCTCTGTGTTGACAGTATCAAAACTGATTTGCAACTTTATGGAATTACAAGTATGTAAATACAAACCTGACGTAATTTATTTCCCTACATTAGTCTCTTATTTTTTAAGCCTCCCTACCACACAGCAAAGACCAGAAAACTGCCTTTTGGAAAGTGGGCCATGCAAGTCTGATGGCAAATTCAGTGGAAAACACAGTAGGTTCAGCAAGGTAAAGGGTGACAAATGCCAGTTCTGTCCCCCTAACTGACCAGAAAACTGACAGAACAGAGCAGACCAAGCTTGATAGTAGCACGTTTTTACAAGCAGAAAGATCTTGAGAAAGCTCATACCATCTTTTTCTCCCTCACTGATACGAGGCCTGAAGCAGACAGTAACTAAGAGCACAGGCTGTTGATACAGTCATAGCAAAAAATAACTAGGTTTGAAACAATCTTCATTACGCTTCTCCATCATACGTAATGTTTAATGATACCGATTCTGCTTCTGTGCTGAAATTGTGTGTGATGTAATGAAGGATGTTACGGCTTAAACGTTCAGTTTGGAAAGTAGCACAAGACAATCCTTCAGGAACTGGTATTGCAGATTCCAGCAAGTGCTACACATCTTTTGCCCAGCAAGCACAGTACCTCTTCAGTTAAACTGTTACAGAATGATGAGCATGAACATTTATCTAAACATTTTAAGAGATGATTTGAAAATAATTTTGTTTCACAAAGGTCTTAGCGTAGACTAATGTTTGAGAATAAAACATTTGTTTTAAGTTTTTAATCTCAAGAATCTAAATTTTTCATTTCTTATTATTTCACGGTAAAAGCAACTGTGAAAGTCTGATCTATATTTACAGATATTAGTAAGGTTGATATTTGGAAATGCTTTTAAAAGCTCTGTGTTCATACATAACCAAAACAATCACAGCAACCAGGACAGTGAGCACATCCCTGTGGCAGTGACACTGCTCCTGGTAGTACTGTTTCTCTTTGGGGCTTAGAAGTCACCCTTGACTAAGCTTGCACCCAAACTACAGATTCAAATTTCTTAGTACTACTCACTCTTCAAACCCATTTCAGTTCCAAGCTGGGTCTGTGCCCTCTCACTCAAAATCTTCTCTAAACATCATTTGCGATTAATAGCTCTGTACTACATCAGCAGAGTATTGCCAATTCATCTCTGGCTAATGGAACACCTTGCTAGCAGGCTGACACACAGCCTTGTTACCCCGTGTACCCTCCAGCAGTTCCTCTGCCCCCATCACTGGGAACACTCTTCCAAATGAAGCCATGGAACTTTGCATATATTCTTACCAAACAAGCTATAGAAATTCTCCCAAGCTGGGATTTATCAAGCAATACATCCAGTTCTTATACTATTACAATTCTTCACTGCATAAAAGGTCGTCCTATGTATTAAAAATTAGCATTTTGCCAGCAGTACAGATCTTCCTCCTGACTGAGATGTTTTCTTTGAGACTTGGTAGAAAAGTTAAGATGGTTAATGAAACAGAAAATAGACTGCAATTTCTCAAGTGCTGAGGGAGAGGGCAAAGCAAAATGACAGTCTTGGGGTGACATGGATCTTGTCTTGCAGCCTACAGCTTTGGAATTTTATTCAGCTCTACACAAGAGGAAAATTACATCTTTTTTACAGCCTCGAACTTTCATACTCTAAACACTAGTCTCATTATTCTGCCTGTGAACATCCTATATCTATAGGGATGCTAGCTTCGAGCAAAGCCAAGGGAAAGGATTCTTAACAACAGGAAACTACCATCCAGGAAGCATTTTAAAGGATTTTCTCTAGTGGAGAAAATCATGTAATGGTGTGAGTTGTCTGAATTAACTTAAGAGTAATGGAATAGAAATTACAAGTTGAACTTGTAAATATTAAATGCTATGGGAAAAATCTGCCCTTCTAAAACATACTCAAGTGATCATCTCAGATACCAAAGACTGGAAAATTAATGCAGATCAACCACAACACAAGTGGCAGGAGCAAGCTTCCTAACAAAACCAAACCACCTTCAGCTCTGGGAATATCATGACTAAGAGCATTAATCTCAATGTTCCCCTTTGTTCTGAACACCCAGCAAGTCACCCATGTGTGTGATCTACACTGGGACCATTTTATATATGCCATAACAACCACTTTCCATGCACACCCAACCAAGGCTGCATTTGAGCCTGCAGCTGTGAGTACATCAGCCCTCACTGCAAACTGTAAAGCACTAGAGACACTTTGCACAGCACAGTTATATTCTCCTGCCAGCTTCAGCCTCTCACACTGCCTGCAAACAGGGCTTCCCACAGGCCGGGGCCGCATCGTGTGCTGCCATTGCCACGCTCCCTTTTGTACACAGCTGGCAAACAAGCCAGGCTAATACAGGGGTTGCTGGTACCCCCTTTGGGCTGGGAAGAGGGTGGTAACAGCAGCACATCCCCCTGCCTGAACTCTCCATATTCACCTTGCGGGACAGGGTGCCTGCCTGTGTATCATTTACAGTCACATTTGACACTACGGTGGAGGTCTCAGAAACCCTTCCTACACATTCTGGACACATCAAAAACCAGATAAAGTGCCCCTCCTGTCCAAAAATAACCATAATCAGTGTTATCCATCAGCCACAGAGCAGCAGGTCAATCTACAGATGCTCTGCCGTACCATACATATTTCTTTTGACGTGTGTATTGACATGTGTAAGGACCACAAGCCATCCATACAACACGAGGGCTGGAAGAAGATGGCAGGGAGAATTATTGCCTTGTCGTGATAGGGAGCTGAGGACAGGCCCACTACAAACATCATGTACCCTTAGTTGTATCATTGAAGGAAGCTACTTACCTCTCTAAGAAATCCATGAGAGCTTTAATACATGGAGAAGCACATGTAAGGCACTCACACAGCCTTTTGTACTCAGTGTGTTCACAGGTATGTGTTCAGTTATTCCCATGCACTCTACACTCAAGTGTTTTTCAAATCAGAATCAAGTCAACTCCTTCAACCAAAAAAACCCTACTGAAACTCTTGATTCTTTAAATCGTTGATTGCCGTCAACTTTCAGACACGGTGTGAAAGATGGCATCAAACACTTGCCTGTTCTCAAGCAAGGAATGTTGAGAAAGTTACATCCAGGGTACAAAAAATTCATGAATTTGCCAGTGGAGGGAGAAGGATGTAGGCAAAACCTCAGACTCCCATAAAGAACTAAAAAGAGGAATCCTCAAAGCAAATTAAGTACCAGGTGGGGTGGAAAAACAGAACTATTGGTTGTAGACAGAAGTCAGAACTAAAACTCATATTTGATTACTTCAGGAATGACCTCTGTTCTTAATTTCATTCCACAGAGCAGGGTATGTCAAAGGCTTTTTACATTCCCAGGCTCATGGAAAAATAAATGTTTCCATATGCAGTTCTAGGGGTAAGAACAGGCTATCTATGGGATAAATAAATTGCAGTTCTGTCCTGTGGAAGTGAAATGTTATTCCAAATAAACTACAATTGAAAGCTGTTCTCAAACAAGGGAAACCTGTAATTACTTTTTTTCCCCCAATCTGAATACAATAATTTTGCTTCCAGAAGTAGCTTTACTGGCTGGGTTAAGATGTAGGATCTACTCAGTGTAGAACCACCCTCCACCGGAGCAGAAGACCTTTGCCTTGAAATAACAGATGAGATTGACTGATCACAGCTATTGAGATACATTAAAAATCTCCAGGGAATTCCATGCAAGGTAGTTCCAAAGAAGGGAAGATTTCATGCCTTTAAAACAAGGTACTCATAGGACACATTAAATGCAGATTTGCAATATTTTAAAGGAATATCTTTTAAGCACAAGAGTTTGCAAGCATTGCTGTTCCTCGTACAGGCAGGTGGGCTCGCTGATGTGTATCCATTCATCCATTTGGAAGTGGGTCACAGCACCAGCTGATCAGAACAGTCACTTACTCCCACCATCAAAGCAGAAAACCCTCCCCGAGGAGACAGCCATCAAGGGAATTCAGACTCCTTACATGGGAATACGGACACCCAAGAAGGATGCTGCTTGTGAACACTTCAAATGCAAAAGACTAAAGGCAATGGGCCTTGAGTAATAAATTGGAAATAAAATTTGGAATCATATACTTGGGTATATTATTCCAAATACATGTTCCTCCAAGTACATACTATGTCACAGCCTAAACTGCAGGAGACACCAGGAACTTTCAGATCTTTTCTGAAGGCTTGGGTGACTCCATTACATACCTTCTTGCTGGCTGCATGAGAACCATTCACAGAGAACATTCAGACTGACACTGCTGTGCGTGAGAGCTCACAGGAAACAGCAGAAAGTAATTCTGATAAATCTTCCATAAAAGTAAACCAATGAGAAATAGCAGTAAAATGTTTAATGCCTGTAATTTATTGTATACATACTCTGCAAAATTTATATGCATTTGGTGTGTGCTAAAGTATACACTTCCTTGACAGCACCAGAGCAGGTAAGCTATGGACGAGTTTTTAACCTGATTTGTCACATTGTGTAAAAAGACACTGTGCACACATGATATCCCCAAAGGAAAAAATCATTGGCTAAAACTAGAAGCACCCTTATTTACACACTAACACTTTAATATTGCGTCACACCCACTCACCAAAATAAATAGAAGTACATTCATCACAATTTAAACACCAGTCTCTCCATATATTTATTTTCTTTCTGACATGTTTTGGTCTCCAGAAATATGCTATATCTAGAAATATGTATCAGCTACTAGATTATGTTACAAAATGCAAAAACAAAATAGAAAATTAGTTGTCCTGGACAATATTTTGGGCTTTACACAAAAATAAATCCACATTTCCATAGAGATATCATATACTTCTTGAAAGATTTTTATTTTAAAGCACAGCACAGAGTTGCACACTAAGGCTTCCTGTGATATGCAAAACCCTGGCCTCCAAAAGACATCGCTGTAAAGTGAAATACGGCTCAAGTGTAAATACAAGACATTTTCAAAAAGTAGTCATCAATAGAAAGTGCCCTTCATTTGATTTAGCATTAGCAGTAAAGAAGTAGCTACCCTAATTGTGCAATCAAAGCCAGACCTGGAAGGGTTTTATGAAAAGTACGTCATTTCACACTCTCAAGTTTAAGGATATAGAATCTGAGATAGCAGAAACCAACCTTTTTTTATCCACCTACATTCATTATTTTTTGACACAATTTAGTAAAAAGGCACATTGTCAAACGGTGAATTAAAGGTCTAAAAACCAAACCAGAATTTCCTTAAATACAATTAAATCATTAGCTGAACATCCAATCCTGATAAACCAATGTAAGCATTATTCCAGTTTTTCTTCACCTCAAATTCAGATGCACTTTGGAAGTACTGAAATACTGTCATTAGATGAATACTATTAATCTGGCAAACAGTAAACAGGTTTTTGGATACAAGGTCAGGAATTAAAAAATGAGTTTAGTTCCTTCCTAGCTGACATACAAATATGCAACAAATATGCAAGCACATTAAAAGCCAAACATTTGTACAAAATAGGAAACTCATCAGCATCCCATGCCAATTATGAGAAAGTATTTCTTGACTGTAAAATTACAAATGTGTCCTTGAATAACTTTTCATATGAAATAGACAAATCTAAGCAATGATCACTGTGTGAAGAAAGTTATACAGTGTCTTAGGGAGGCTAGCAGAGTACATTCCAGTCACCATCTAAATGACAAAGTGCTTTACAGATTAAGAAGTTTAACTGATCTTGCATGGTTAAATAATCAGAAAGTGGTGAAATAGTCAGGTTTTACTTAACCTGTATTTGTCTGAAATGCAGATTTCTTTCCCAACCGAACCAATTTCAACTTTAAATATTTCTTTTGCTTCATAAGAGACTTTTTTCTTCCCAACCAGGCAGGAAGTTGCTCACAGATGCTACAGCTGTCTGGATTGATGGACCTCGAGTCTTTCTCCAGCTAAAAAGAATTAAAAAGTACAAACCCAGAACTTGATAATGGTCCCAAAGTTCATCGTCCTGAATGGATAATTCTAGAAACCAGGCAATCTCCAACAGGAAATCTGAGATGGTCCCAATGCAGCAGAGAACACAACACACTTTAGACAGTGAGGTTAGGCTATCTCATACGGTCTCAAGCACATACACTGAGAAACAGTTTTTGTTAGTTAACAGAGAAATTAAACCTACAGAGGATCAACAATGGTATCTTCACCTGGGCTCCATGTTAGCTAATATTGAGATAGTCCATAAAATCTATACCAGGAACTCACATCAGTGTTTTGCTGAGGCAGTGAAATGGTACACCATTGACAGAAAACATCTTCAAAAGGCTAACCTGTTTTTTCTTACATTAAGAATCAGATGTTTGAACTTGAGCAGTTTCCTTACTGCCTTACTGGATGCTATCTGAACTGCTTCCTAGAAGCAGCACTGTCAAGAATAGCCCCAATAGGAAAGGTTCCTTTGTTGTTTTTCCACGAGGTAATCTTTCTTTTTCCCCCATCCCCAGCCAATGTCCAAAGCCCTTTTTGTACTTTTAAAAGTATTTCTATCATTAAAACATAATGGCCTAAAGCAGCTGAAGGCAGATACCAGCAGTGGAGTCCTTGACCTCCAGGCAAAGCTGAGTAGTGACACTGGTGAGCTTTGAAGGGCAACTTGGGGAAATCCAAGTAGATGCAACACCAGATTTGAGCTTCAGGTAGATTTACATGAACCCTGTGCCGATTGTAAACAAATTCAGTTACTGAAACAAACAGTCCTTAAGTGCATAGTTAGAAATAATGTGCAAATATGGGCATTAAGGTAAGTAACTGAACTAACTCTCCTGCTATACATATTGTTTTAGGTTTTTGGCTTGCTGAAATCAATTGCAAGTATTAACTAAATATGACGTCAATACTGAAAAGCTGCAAATGCATTCTAACAACTTAATTCTGATGTTCCTTCTGAACAGCAAAACTAATTAGATAAATGACTGCTCCACATTTTAAATAATTTAACCATCAGATGTTTAATGCAAGAAAAAACACAATTTGTAAAAGCAGCAGAAGCTGTTAAACAAATCTGAAGATTTACAGGGCAGGAGAAGCATTCCCAAGCATATGCTTGAGCCCAAAAGCACAGGTTACATACAAACACTAGAAATTTCTGTTTCCAGGGTGTGTGTTTCTCATACTGAATTAGACTGGCACTGGAATTCCAGACACAGCAAAAGCCAACACAATCTTTTGGCCATATCCATCACTGCACAGTCTGCATGTGACATGCACTTTTCTGTTTAGAAATAAAGAGGTTGAAATTATTTTTATGGGTCCTCAAATCAGAAGATTTGCAGCACTTTATTGCCTTAAACACCTGTGGGCTGTGGCTGAATTTACACCCAAGCTGCTGCTGTACAGATGATGACATTTTAACACTTTGAGGCTCGTGTTGGGAGACAGGGTAGGATTTAGAGCAATCTCTCCAAGTCTCGAGAAATATCAGGGAACAGGAATGCTATTCCTTTCTTTGAAGTGAATGCAACATTGATTTACTGGTACGTGGCCCACACAGTTCCAAGTCAGTGCATAGCTAGTCAATATTTCTGCTGGCATCTTGAACTGGTTTAATCAATGGAAACATCTATTAATTTTATTCCATTTAATATGCATTAGTGCATTAATTTCTTCATAAAAAACAACCCTGGCAAGTATTAAAAATAAATATCTTATTTAGGTCAAACTAAAGCCTTGCTTTTCAGTACTTTAATCCCTTTAAATATTCTTTTGCCCTCTAACAAGCAAATGGAAACTGAAGTAGAATAAGAGATGTATGGAGGCAGAGGGGAGCAGAAACATGAACAAAGTCAACACCATAAGTCAGTTAACGTGTCCTCAGCTTCTTAGACTGTCTCTTGCGTTTCAGTTCTTCTTCTTCCCGTCTCAGTTCTTCCAAGTCTTCCTGAACACCGAGTCTCAAGCTGCCAAACAAGATTAAATCCTTTACACTGCTGCTCAGGACACTTGAGGCTTTACTTCTACACACCCAAAAAGCAATGCTAAAAGTACTACATCTGATTTTAAGAACAATTTCATATCACATCTTCTATAACTATAGAATGAATGCAGCTTTAAGAAATCAAGATTTTTTAAAATCTTAAGATCAGAATAAAATATTTCAAGGGAAAAAGATACTTAAAACTTGTATTAAAAAATAAAGATTGTATTAAAAAATTAATAAATACATAAGGTCTTTTTTCTCCCAAAAACTGAGGGACACATCCATTGAAAAAGCAAAATTGAATTTAACTCGATGTTCTCGTCTCCACTTTCTTATGCTACATGTGTAGTTAAAAGTGAGTCAGGAATTCCACTCTGCAAAATCTCATTTCAAGATGTCAACAGAGTTTGGTTAACAGAAATATCACTTTAAAATTCCATTTATTTCTCCTAACTCCACTTAACAGACCATAGCTTTGCATGGGCTGCAGCTGTTCCTCAGGAGCCAGGAGGAATAAGGGCACTGACTATAACTCCAAAGATGAAAGTTTCTAATGCCAAGGCACCTTCTGAATAACCACATAAAAATTTCAGTAGAACAAAAGAATTTGGTGACTCCATGCATTCCAATATTTGCATTTCCCATAAAATACCCTTTATGGTTTTCACAAAGCTTGTCCCATTACTCATTTAAAAACAAAGAACCAGTTTGACATAAGAATTGTGCAGGCCCAAAGGCCAAAACCAACATGAAAGTATCATCTTCATAATTTAAATTAGTGACTATAAAAGCTTGTCAGTATACTTTTTATACTTCTATAAAATAGACACACGTGTACAGGTAAAAACAAATAAGATTTCCAGACCTCAAAGTAGTAGAATATTGTAATGCTTGGGACAAATTAAAGGATTTGTAATTTCAATTCAAATGTATAATTTGAAAAAGATTTTTGGAAATGAATTAGTTTTGTTTTTTATTGGTTCTTAACAAGCAAGGTTTGTGAAGGATGAGGACATATGACTTAATTAGTGTATCCACCACTGGCTGTATGAATTCCATCTTACACTTAAAAAAATGTAGAGCTTATTGGATATTTGTTAGCTTAGCCCTTTGACTTCAGCAACAAACAAACTTTGTAATTTGTATCCAAGTTCAAATCCATGCATACCTCCTAGCTTCTTCTTTCTGTTGCTCTCTCCAGCTGCTCTCCATATAACGTAAGGCATAATCACTTTCATCTTTGTACCTGAAAATAAAATATCCATTTTTAGCACATTGAAGAACAGCTAATGAATTAATATCCTTTCTTAGGAAGAACAATTACTTGTTCTACTGCTTATTCCACAGTATCTTAAAATTGCTACTTTTCTTACCTTTTCCGGTCATAGCCAAATATTTCCCGAATATGTTTTGATATTTCTTCTTGAGGTTCCCCTTCATCTTCAATGAAGTCATCCATTTCAGAGTCATATTCATCATCATCATCATCATCTTCTATTTGTCTCTTGTAACTAACAGGTGGTCTTGCAAGACCTAAATGACAGGAGAGAATAAAATTGTTAATTAATAACATGAACATAATTTTAACAGTGCTTTTCCTTGCTATACCTTGGGCATAGCCATTTTCTGGGCTTCAGCATGGAAAACTTCTGCCTCAAGCTAACCAGCACTTCTCAGAAATTCAGCAAGAGGAAATACTTCCTCTGAGTTGTGCTAGAGGAGATTAACTAGAAGAGATTATCAGTATCAGCAATGGCATCCTGAGGAAACCACTCAGCAGATATCTGTTCTTTGTTCATGGCTTTCCAGGCACTACACTACCCTTCTTGCTTGCTCCTGATCAGAAATAAATTTTTAGAATGGCTTGTCAGTGATGAGATAAATCTGCCAAAACATTGAAATGTAAAACTTGTGAGTGATTTTTCATCTAGCCCTTCAAGCACCTGTTATTTAAGACACTACAAAGTTTTACAGACCAACTATTAAGCAATGCTGGAAGCAAATCCTTCAATCCTTTTCCTTCTAACAGCATTCATATGCCACTACCCATCACAGGCTGCTTAGTTTTCTTTCATGTGATACTTCACACCACCTGTATTTCAAAAATTACAAGCATAGGTAAAAATAAATAAAATAAATAAAAAGCCGCTATATTTAATTTTGTTTCAATTATTAAACTGTTCTTATCTGAGTTTCACTTGGGTTTTTTCCAGTTCTTCTCTCCACTGGGGGACACAATGAGAGCAGCTGCGTGGTACTTAGTTGCCAGTTAAACCATAACAGTGAAAACATTCTTGGTTCTATAAATGCATACCTCGTGGATGAAGCACAGGTCTATGCCCTGGAAAAGGTCTCATTCCATTCATCTGTCCATTGCTAGGTCTTGTGACAAGGTTTTTAGAAGAAATGGTTTCTGACACGACAGTACACTTGGGTTTCACAGCTGTGCCCGGGCTGCTGCCTGGCCGCGCAGCTCCTGCGCTTGTGCTGATGCCTGGCCTCCCTGGCCCGGTGCCCAAGCTGCTGCCCGGCCGCTTGGCTCCTGTGCTTGGACTGATTCCTGGCCTTCCTGGTCCTGCTCCCAGGCTGCTGCCCGGTCGCCCTGGTCCCACGTTTGTGCTGCTGCCCGGCCTTCCCGGGCCGGTGCCCAAGGCGCCGCCCGGTCGCTTAAGTCCCCCGCCTGAGCTGCTGCCGGCTCGCCCCGGCCCCGTGCTTGAGCTGCCCGCGGGCCTTCCCGGCCCCACGCCTGAGCCACCTCCCGGCCGCCCAGGGCCTGTGGCCGAGCCGCCGCCGGGCCGCCCAGGGCCTGGGCTTACACCGCTTCCCGGCCTCCCGGGCCCCACGCCAGAACTGCTGCTTGGCCGCCCCGGTCCTGCACTTGCCCCACCCCCGGGATGTCCGGGCCCCCCCTTCCCTAAGCTGCTGCCAGATCGTTTTGCATTGGAGTTGAGTCCGGGTTGAAGGGCTGCAGGTTTTCCTGGTTTTGCATGGGCAGACTTTTTCAGGCTGGATTCTTTTGCAGATGGCAGTCTCTGAGCCCCGTTGGCTATGGGTTTTGAAGGTGGCACGTGAGAGCTTGACCCAGACTTTCTGATACCATTGACAGGTAATTTATTATGACTGCTAGCAGCAGAGCTTTTTAAGGAACCATTTTGTGAGGTTTTTTCCATTTGATCAAGTCTGGAAGAAGATGATGACCGTGGGTGTTTTTCAGTCAATGCTGGTGCTTTGGATTTCTTATCAATACCACCCATAGAAAGCGACAGATTGCTTTTAGATGTGGAATGTTTATCTACTGAGCTTTTATTAAGTTTTGTGTTTACAGATGCTTTTTGAGAAGACAGTTTTTTTGAAGAACTGGATATCCCTGTAGGCTTAATCTCCTTCTCACTTTTCTTCTGCATTTCTACTTTTTTGTTTTTGCGTCCCAAAAACTCCCTCTCTCTCAATTCTTCTGCTGTTCTGGGCCTCTCTTCTACTTTCTTCACTGGTTTTATTTCTACTGGTTCATATTGTTTCTTTTCAGCAAGCCTCAAGAGCTCTGCAAAGTTCAGAGGTGCTGGTGCACTTTTGGGAGGTGCCTTTGGTTTCACTGCAGCTTTGGATGGTTTCTCTTCATATTCTTCTTGCTCATGCTCAGAATCCATCTGACTGTATTCAAGTTGCTCAGTTTCATCCTCTGTTGCATACTCAGCCTCTGGGGCCTGAGCAACATTCTCACAAGCCCTCTTCTTTTTAGGCTTGTCTTCAACAGGAACGCCATTATAGCCATAAAAATTATCCTTTGTTCGTGAGGCCATAGCTCTTGCCTTTCTGTCATGTTTCAGTTCAATACGCCTCGCCAAGAGCTGCTCTTTCTTCCTTCTTTCTTCCAGTGCTGCAAGAAAACCAGGAGAAAGTTATGCCAAAGCACTACTTTTTATTTCAGTATCTTCCAAACTAACAAACCACTTAGGACAGCAACTTAAGGCTATCTGGCTAACAGACAAGAAAGTGACCCCAGGTCTGCCAACAGGACAGGCTAACCCACCTGTGTCAGCTGCTCCAGCAAAGGCAAGCAATGCAGTGAAATGCTCTGACAAAACCCACTAAGGAGTTTTGAGGGAAGCAGCTTTCCAGGATGCTATGAAAATTATGGAGAACCTTTGTATAAAGAGGTAGAGAAGTTATGGGATCTCTGCATAGTGGAGGGAGTTCTGAGACTGAGCAAGAGAATCTTGAGGCTGTACAGAACTCACTACCAAATGTCTAAGGAAGTTGAGGAAGGGCAGGGAATAAGAGTATCGAGGGGATAAGAACTGGCAAATAGCTAAAGTGTGTGTGTGTAGAGGGATATAGGGGAGACACAGAAGCAGCTGAACACAGATAAGCAAGCAGCTGGTCATTACACAAGTCTGATAGGACACAGGGCTCTATCTCCACAGTCTGTCCTATATCCTTTCTGTTCTGCCTTAGCTGTTTTCTGCTTAAGTATGCTCTCCATCTTGTGTCTGTGATCTGCTGACAAGAGTCAGACTGAACCAGCTGGTGAACGAGACATCTAAATGCCAAATACTGGACAGACCAAGAGTGGGGGCTAAATACCAGAAAGATTCATAAAAAGTAGAAATTG
Organism: Prinia subflava; assembly: GCF_021018805.1. Taxonomy (NCBI): domain Eukaryota; kingdom Metazoa; phylum Chordata; class Aves; order Passeriformes; family Cisticolidae; genus Prinia; species Prinia subflava. Next base: position 15,154,342 of record NC_086251.1, read on the forward strand.
CTAGACAACGGATTGGGCTACTCATGCTTTGGGTGCCTACATTCCTTGTCTGTGTTACTCTACTGTCAAGGGCTGTGACAGCACAGAGGGTGCCAGCATGCCCCATGGGGAATTCATGCTTAAGTCTTGCTTTTGGCTGGACCTGGTAGCAGGGATAAGGAACAGACTCATGACAGGCTCAGGAGAGAAGGAATAACCTGAGCCATCCAGTCCATCAGATTTGGTTACCTTTAACAGAACATTAACATCGGAAGCAATGCAGTACTAGTTTACTGCATAGGCTATTTAAAGGAAATATAAAAGTGGAGAAACTGTGTCTCAGACTCTTTAAGATTCACTGTATTGATACACTAGATGAAGACACAACAATGGCAACTCTTTCCATTTTTCACACAGATGAAGCTTTTGAAAGTTAAACTAACAAAAGTTGAGATAGTTTTTTGCTCTTCACCTTAACTGCTTTCTCAATCTCCAGCCATAAATCTTAATGTAGCTAATTAATGTTTTAACTCCTTAGGAAAGCAAGCAAACATTCCCAGTCCTTACTTAGTTCTAGCTGTCCCTCAGCATCAGGTCTAAGCATAAATTCCAGAGACAGATGTGCAGCTGTGTTCGCAAGAACTTTGAATAAGATGACAAATACCAAAGAATAAATGAAAGCCTCCCATAGGAGACATTTTGTACTTTTACCTTTTTTTCTCTTTTCTTCTTCTTGCCGTCTGAGAAATGCTTGCACTGCTGCAGACTCTACACCCTTGACTTTGGGAACTTTTTTGGGAGGACCAACAGCCAAACTGTACCTTTTCTGCAAAGAACAAAGAAGTATGTCAGAAGAGCTAAGAAATGTAAAAATCAATCTACAAAACTGAGGAGTTGAGTAACAGTCCTATGCTTAAGGACAGAGATGGTACAGAGTAAACAGTGAATTCCCACTGCAACTGAGGGCTGTGCTGGATACATTTGACTTACAGTTGTACTTTCAAAAGAGCAACCAGCTCTATCAGAATAAAGAGCAACCAGCCCCAAGTCCTTGGGAGAAACTTGCAAGCTAGAAAGTTCCTGGTCCAAGGGAGTAGAGGTGTCTTGAAAAATTTTTTGAAAGGTGGTTTCATAACCATCAGAAGAGTAAGATAACCAAAGTCCAGAACAAGATAAAACTAAGACAAGTACATCAGTCTTGTCTATTCCATTGGCCAGCAGCCAGCTACTTCACCCTATAAATATTGCCACGAGGATGGGCCTGATCTGAGCTCTGCCTGAACTGCAGCTTAACTGGGTGTCAGGTGACCCCGTGAGCAGGGATGCCTCTCAGGGTGAGAAATTCCTGACCTGAAACTAAGAGATCCTTCCTTACCCAAGGTGGAAAGATTCCTTACTCACAACAGATCCTCAGTAGGTGACAGAGGATGTTGCATTATGAAACATTACTAATCCACCCACCCCGTATTATTACAAACCCCCTATGCATAATTCCATTAGATATATACCATTGACCAAGCCTGAGACTAAGAATGGATCCAGCCACTCTAGACTCCAAATTGAGTTTAGGAAGCAAGGAGTCCACTCAGAAGCTTGTGACTCAACAGGACTGTGCTTCTTGGTCTCTGCATTGCCAGTCCCTGAGAATAGCTCTAAATTAACTCATAAATGAATGAATTTGAACTCAACTTTCTTTTTTGCATGTTTCTTCCATTAATTAATAATATGATCCTTGCATTAAACCTTGTCAAACCACTCCTGAACTTTGTTAAACTCCACTGAATTGTCAAATCATTATTTTATCTCAAAATATATTGCTGCCTATCTTTTGAGTGAGTTACATTCCACTCATCCACAACAGGGCCTCACTCAGCTTTTGGAAGGAAGGAACAGGAAACCAGAAGACAGGTAGGGAAACAAAATGAGTGAAATGCACTGAACTAATAAGGAACATAATGGCAGCACCATTAGTAATGGCATAAAAGTGTTTCAGTTCAGCCTGAGTCTTTGAGCGAGAGGAACCAAAAGCAAATTACAGCCCAAGCTGCCAGAGTCAATTCAATGGCAGACTGCGGGTTTACAGCTCATTTTCAGCTTGCTTGTAGACACTCATTTCAGTTTCAGGTTACCTAATTCATTAAAATAGATAAATCCACTCAAAAAATTAAATTACTCCAAAAGTTGGAATGGACTTCACCAGCATAATTAATAGGCTGATGTAAACCCAACAATACTGATTTTAGTTCCTGCTGGCAGTGACCTAAACACTAAACAGTTGTACATCAAGGAGTTAGTGATCCACACACCAATTGACCTGAAACTGGTTCAGGCCTGCACTCCACTTATCACCCGAGATCAGTGTGACCTCAGCACTGTGACAGAATACACAGCCCCCACCTGGCACCTGGCAATTAGAGCACTTGCCCAAGGTCTAATTTGCCAGGAGAAGAGAAGGCTCCAGGGAGATCTTGTTGCAGCCTTTCAGTACTGAAAGGGAGCTTTGTAAGGAGACAGGGGCAATTTTTAGCAGAGACAGTAGCAATAGGACAATGGGTGCTTAATTTTAAACTAAAAGAGGGTAGATTCTGACTAGAAGTTGTTTGATGGGAGTGGTGAAACACTGGCTCAGATTGCCAAGACAGCCTATAGACTCCCCATCCCTGGAAACGTTCAAGGTCAGGTTGGACAGGACTGAGTGACCTGATCTGTTTAAAGATGTCCTTTAATGGCTCCTATTCTATGATTCTGTATCTCATTGTAGTCTGAAGTGAAGTTGCATGCTTTCATATAACATCCTTTTCCTTGGCAGAGGAAATGATAAATTGTGCTATTAACTTCCCAGGACATCCTGCAAAAGCTCCAAAGACTGCAACACTGATTACATGCACTACACACAAGATTTGCTCAGCTTGCTATGCCTCAAGGTCTGCCCAGTGCTGTTCAACCTGGAGTTCCAGCAACTGAACAGATGTAAAGTTATCTAAGCTACCCCCTTTTTTGTTTCTCTTATATCCAATAAATGTTACTTCAATCAAGGTTAAGTGCCCAAGTGCCTCTTACTGGGTCCTATAACAACCACTTGCACTAATGTGCTGCTACACCTGTTCAGACACTGCCTTCCACAAATGTACCAGGCAGTGCCTAAAATGGGAAAAAAGAGAAAATATTTTGAACCTCTTCCCACAAACGAAGTACAGAATTGAAAACAAAGCAACGAGAAAGAGAGAGATGGTTGCAAATGTAAATACAATAGTATTTAAATTAACCCAAAAGTATTTAAATTAAACCCAAAGCAGGAGAGCAGAATACATTTAGGAACCAAAGAAACCCAAACCTGAGGTTTGAGAGGGTGAGTTTTCTGTTTAATTCAGAGGTAAACCAATAGATTAAAATCTAAAACAAGATCTCCTACATGAGACATTAAGATTCTCACCAAATAAAAGATGTGAAAAAAAGACCCAAATAAAAAAAGTATCACTACAGAGCCACACAAGCATTTCTATAAATATCTTTCTGTCCTCATAAAGCCCTATGAAACTTAACTAATCAGAATAAAATATCTGGTAAGGAAACCTACATCCAAATGTTTTAGAAGCAATAATCAGGCAGGCTGGCAGCATAACTCCCTATAAATGTCAATATCACACAATGGAAGCCTTCATTCTCGTTTCTGATTCATTGATCAGCAGCACATGAATAGATCCTTGGATTACTTTAATTACTAACATGCAAACCCAGAAAATTAGCTTGAATATACACACACTGAGAAGCAAGGTTTGGAGGCTCATTTCTGAACTGCATCCAAAAGTGGCTCCAAGAAGGGCAGCCACTTGTAGTCTCCTTGAGCAGTTTCTGAAATGATCACAGCAGAATTACATAGGTGCACCATCCACATACATTGCATATAAAAAAGCTGCCATGTCACCTCATCACATTAAAGACCTACTGCAGCCAAGCTCATTTACTGAGCTTCACCTCTCTGCAAGGAAGGTCACCACAACCTGAGAACCGATTTTCTTGTTTGCACCAAAAGCGTTCCAGGACCTGACTGCTCAGGAACCTGAACCGCGATGCAGCATTGCCTCGCAGCCTTTGCTCAAACTTGGCCATGGCCCTGTGTCCCAAAGGAATCTGGTTTGCTCCATCTGAACTGGAACAGACAGAGAGGCAAGGCAATCCACACATTATCAGTCAAAGTCCTGTCAGAAACAGGTTGAGGCAAATTAGTACCTTGGAAATTATTTGTTGTACTTTGTAGTATACTCGTCTTACTATAATGTCTATGCAAATTATCTTACAAAGTTAAACACATCATGTTGGCCATTGGTAACCTGATTTGGCAAAGCTTCACTTAATTACTGCATTTCAACTGTATCCTCAGTTTTGTTAAAAATAAGACGCTTGACACGGCCAATATATCAAGCAGCAATTTAATAATTAATTAATTAACATGGTAAAGTGTGAGCAAAGAGGCAGCGCTGGGTACAGTGGTAGGGGTTTTCCCTTCCAACTGCACACCCATTGCTGGATTTGATGGTATTTTATACATATTCATAAGCTTTCTCAGCAGTTTCCATTTCTAGTTTTAACGTCACAATTCAATACCTAACAGCCATAAATCTATAGATTGTCTTGTATAATTCTATAGACCATTGTGATCTATTCTGATATTTCAATACTCCAGGATGTACTTCCAGGATATGTTTTTCCAGGTGGTGGGATCTGGCTTCCAGATGTGGGGTCCCCATCTCTATTTTCAAGTCCATCAATCTCCAATGCTGATGTCCAGTTTCCCTCTCCAGGAGCCATAAATCAGTGAGCTGAAGTCATATCTTCATGTCCAGGATGTTTTCCCACCTTGTGTGAGGCCTGAGCCCCCTCCTTATTTCCTTCTTTTGTCTAAAAAAACCTTTTTGCACTCTAAAACTACAGTTTAAAATTCTTTAATACAAAGCAAGCTTCTAAAGTTATAATTAAAGGACACTTATTGCAGAATAGCTTGAGACTTATAATAGATAATTGCAAGCAAAAGATTTATTCAAAAACTTCCTTCCATGCTTTCTTCAGCTGTTTATTAGAACTCATCTTTATAACTGTCCCATGGCTGTGTTCCATCACTATGATTACACAGATTTTCTTCATTTCCCTGACACGAAACATAACTTTGTATTTCACAGTTTCAAGAGTTGTTTTAAAAACTGTGTATGACTCAAGCATCTTTTCCAACCTAAATTGTTTTGTGCCTAAGGAGCACCTTTGAAAACTGCTAAAGGGCAGAGACAAATGTAGATTGATCTATTCTGTTGGGAAACCTTATAAAGAATTAAAATGATGGGGAAGCAGTTTTCAGGCTTTGTTTTGCTGCACTGTGACCAACAGCTCTATCCAGGAGCAGGTTTGTAAAGCAGCTTGACAGACAAGCTCTTTTCTGACTGCCACTAACATGAGAAATCATGCAAAATTTAAATTAAAGCTTCCTATCAGTAGCATTTCTTAATACTAACTGAAAACACAGCAAAACAATTAATAAATGAATACCCATTTTTGTACTATTGCTGATACAAGTTTTTGTTCACCTTCTTTCAGTAACAGCATAAAACAACCTGCTGAAGTGTAGCCTTTTTAAAAGCACTGAACCATACACATGTTCTGCGAACACTGATAAAGTGTTTTATACATGATGTAAATGAATATGCATCAGACTGCAGGTAAAGCAGGCAAAATAAGCCAGCACAAGTCACTACACCATCCAAACATCAGCTGCACTATTCTGGCTTTTAATAACCATTGCTAAGTTGGTTAAATCAACAGAGGAATAGAAATGTTTAGCCTTTAGGACAGAGCAGGTCAAGCTGTTCCCAGAGCACTGCACTATTCCAGCTGTAAACAGTGATTATTTGCTCTGAAGTCACTGACTTCCTTCAAAACGTGGCCCGTGATCCTGAAAGAGTTGTAGCTACTTTGATGTCAGCATTCAAGTACCAAATCTTGGACTGTAAAACAGAATTTATAAAATAATTGTAAACTTTTTGGTACCCAAATGAAGCCCGAAGGGGCCTAGACCAACACCAGCACCAGACAGAAAGCAGAATTGCCTTTATCAATGGTCAATATTTATACAGGTGGCAATGCAAGATCAACGCAAGTGATCAATTCTGTCCAACTCGACTCTCGAGTAGGGCACCTGTGCAGCTCAGTTAGTGCAATGGGCTTGCACACACAGTGCAAGGACAAATCCCCCTTGTGTTATCCACTACAGGCAACCTGCAGGGGCTCTCACAGGCTGGGGAGAATCTTTTATTTGCTCCATGTTATAACACTTGGCCTGTTCTGCCTTATCCTTATCATTTGCCAAGACATGCAACCTTCTCCAATGGGAAGACCTTGTTTCCTTTTCCAAGAATTTTAAATATTCGTCAGGGTATAACTTTCTGAGAGCATCAGGAATGGTTCTTCCACCACACAGATCCTTGTTGGTGTCACTCCTCCGGCAGTGCCGGTCCCTCAGAAGGCAGCTTTCCACACTGTAATAGCCATTTGTGTTCGCTGCCCGGGGCCTCTGCCCTTCATCCCCAGTCGGTATTTCCAAAGCGTCTGCTGCAGATTCACCACGGGGGTGCCAGCAGCTGACTCTGCAGGGAGACTGTCTCAGAACACACACACCATGATTTCTCAACTGCTGCTTTCAATTTCTCGTGGTCACAAAGTAAATAGTAGGTAACAAGCATGTTTAAATTTGTTTCACTTCAGGTTCCAACAGCTTCTACCAAGAGAAAGATAAAAGGCTCAGCTTATCAGCTCACACTACTGTCCTCTCCCAAAACCGATTCAACAGGTTCATACATTTCACTCCCAAAAAAGCAAAGATGATTTTCTTCCAATTTTGCAACTGCTGCCACAACACCCAAGCAGAACCCTTAGCTGGAAAAAATGCAGAGATTCCTTCTATTAAAAGTTGCTCTACACAGGGAAAAAAAAAAAAAGAACACATACTTTATGTTTTCCTTTCTGTAGTGGTATTGTGGTCCTCATTTTCATCTGCTTTTGAAAAAAAAAAAAAAAAAAAAAAAAAAAAAAAAAAAAAAAAAAAAAAAAAGGACCAGGAATAGGAAAAGCTGGGAATTTTACTAGTCAGCAATTAAACCTCGACAGTCTGGAACTTTACTATCAGGTCAGTAAAGCTGAGAGCAAAAGCCCTCCTCATCCCTGCCAACATTTCACATGGAATATCTTGCAGTTCCTCCTGTGGGGGCTGATGTAATCCAAAGAATTTTAGGCCCCGTTTTGAGGCAAGTTTTAAGCACACAATAAATGCACACACATCAATCGATGGGAGTTCGCTCCTACCGCAGCAATCTGCACTTCACAGCCATTCCCATTATTCCTCATGCAGGGCTCCTCTTGCCTGTGGGCAAACGCTCGATAATTTGTAGATTAGAATTCGATGGGTTGGCTCTCTAAGCCAAGGTCCTCTGGACAAACTCCGCGATTCTTAGTGCTTCACTTCACTAACACTCAATTCCTCGTGGCTACTTGTATCTGTCAGCTTCACGGGAGGCTGCTTTGTATCACTAACTTAAAGTGAGACCTCACAAGTGCTGACGTGGACGCTGAGCTCTCTCAGTTTTGTGTCACCACTTTGTGGTTAAATTGTATCGGATTTCTGCAAATTCTGTACACCAAAGTTTCGTTTCACCCTCAGTTAAAAGGAATTGGGAGAAATATGAGACGTTTATATTGTCTTTAACAATTTATTAGAATTTAAGGTGAAATTAAATAATTACTTTTATTTCCAACCATCCTCAGGTGGTTTTTTTTAAGCTGCAGTAAAATTTTGTATTTTAAAGAACAACTACAACAAAAATATCTGAAAGTGCTTTGCCCTGTTATGTGAAACACACGACATAACACAGTGTATCAATTTCACCAAAAAGAGAGACGCCATGTACTTAAACCTCTCTCAAGTTCTATCTCATAACTGTTATCATGTCTAGTCAAAGCAAGACCACACTGAAAATCTAATGAAGTGCTAACACGAACACAGGTAACAAGATACAACAGTGAAACCCCTACGGAATATTAGATGATAAAACCTGAGGCTCTGCTCAGCAACTGCTGTGAAGATGATTAGCAGCACATCATTAATAGCTTAGACAGGAGTACATATATGTACTGCTTTATTTAGAAACAAAACCTGATGCAACTAACAGGGCACCAAAAGGCTGATTTCAGCAATGTTCCTTTTGAATCTGGATTTCCACAGGGAGATGAACAAGCAGATTCGTTTCCACAGGGACATGATGTAATATCTGCTTTATCCAGGCCTCTCTTTTACAAGGCCACATTATTTCTTAGAGTTTTTATATAGTTTCCTCTTTGAATGAAATAGTATAGTGTGCATACATACTTATATATACTTTGAATATACACTGCATGTTCATGTCACTGTTTTTCATTACAAAAGGCATGGAATATTTAGTCAGGTGCACTGTAAAGTTTAAAACTTCTCAAAGAAATTTAGAGGATAGACTCATTAATGCAGGAACTAACATTTCTGGAAACCTGGTAATTTTATATACCAGTAAACGTGTAATTAGTCTACATGCTGTTTTTAATAAAAGTATTTAAAAATAATTATATTCTTCTTATATAAACACATTTAATGTACTAGCTTTAATGCAGTGGGGTTGTTTAGATGTCCAGTGACTGTAAAATCTCTATGGGCTCTCTTTTAAAGCCCAGCAGCTGCAAATAGCTTCAAGCAGTGCCAAGTGCAGCTCTGCTTTTGCTCAGAGACTGGGGCCAACTTCAGAGTTAAAAGCTGCACCACTGATGTGCTAAACCAAACTGTTTCAACTATGGATTCAATTGCACTCTCACTCCGTGAGTTCATCAGGAATTAGCAGATCCTAATGCTGCCTTTTCTAAAAAGAGTAGCTAAACCCTCATCCATTGCACAACAAGTAGGAGCCCCTCCCTCCACCATCACATCCACAATGGAGAATATGACAGATATTTTATCACTTCATCATCATGGCTTAAAACTAGTTACAACAAAAAACTAGTGGCACAGAGTAAAGCTGCACAGAGAAACTGAGAATGTAAAGAGAAGCTTTATATACCTAAAATAAGAATTATATTAACCCAGGATAACATAGTGAAACAGCTTAAGACTGATCAGATGGGCATTTAAAGATCCTAAAGGATTTCTATATTTGTTATTGTATTATTTATGTTATGAACAAGATTACTATGTAGGGTCAGAGACAAATTAAACACGCCTAAATATAAAAAAGTAGCTACCATAAGATTTTGAACCCACCATGGAATCTGATTCATTTCACATCTACCATATGGTCAGTACATATTATCAACTGGTAACACTATTAGTGAACATTACCAAAGTTTTACTAATGATACAGAGACAGTGAGATACTCACTAGTTCTGACACCACCAAAATGAAGACACTGTACAATTGAAGTATGGTTTTTTCTAGTTTTCCCACAGTTTTTGCTAAAAACAACTACTCCTCATTTACACTGGGTTTAAGCAAACGAATAGAAATAGAGTTCTGGCACTCTGTAGAAGAGCAAACAAAAAAAGTGTCTCACTAGCTGGTGGCTACTAAGGAGTAAATATTTTTTATCCAAATAAGCACGCATGACTTATAATTCGGGTTCTCCCAGGGGAATGAAACCCAGGACATTAATGTATGAAAAGGCCACGTGCTCTTCCTCCTGCCAGACTTCATCCAGGCAAGTCAGGGGGTTATTTCCTACGCAACCCACATGTTACTGATAGCTTGAACTGAGACACAAACTGCTGAAGCACAGACCTCAGAACAATACGAGCAATCTATAAATGCCTGCCGCCGATCCTCCCCCCAGCGCTGTTACACGCTGTTCCTTCTCGGCGCACACAGAGTCCTCAGACAGCGCAGCCCATTCACCCAAAACTTGCCACTTTGTCTCCAGCTCGCACTTGAGACGTGGCAGACTTGTGTTTCCCGAGCAAACAAAAGGACTTCACCGGCTTTTCGGCACTGCCTTCCCCCGCAGCACCGCTCTGCGCCCGGGATCCCGGCCCTGCCGGCCCGGGAGCCGCAAGCCGCGGTGCCCGCTCCCGGCCGGGGGTGCCGGCACCTGTTGACAGAAGGGGCCCCGCCGGCCCCTCCCCGCAGCAGACGCTTCTCCAGCCCCCGGGAGCGGGCAGCCCTGGCCGGCGAGGCCAAAGGCCCGGCAGAGCCCGGCGGCGGGCGCTGCCCGGGCGGGGGCCGAGGCGGCCCGGGCTCCCGCGGCCACGGGGCCCTACCCGGGCCCGACCGCCACCCCACCCCGGCCCCGCGCCCCCCGGCAGCCCCCGAGCTCACCGGCACCGCGTTCAGCCCCTGCTGCTCCGAGGCCATCACGAGAATGTTGTGGAAATCCATGGCCGGGCAGGAACACGGGGGGCTGCGGCAGCCGCCCCGCTCGCACCGCCCGCTGCCCCCCGCCCGCTCGGCCCCGCTCGCTTCCGCCCGCTGCCGCCTACCTCTATATAACCTCGCCTGGCGCCGGCGTCACTTCCCCTGTGGCGGGGCCTCGCCACGGGAAGCGGGGCCGGGAAGGGGAGGGACCTGCGAGATGTGTCTGGGGAGCCCCGCGGCGTGGCGGGGCCCGGAGCGGCGGCGGGGCGGCCTTATGAGCCCCCGGGGCAGCCCCCGCCCGGCCCGCCCGGCGCTGCTCGCCCGGCGCTGCTCGCCGCCCCCTCACAGCTGGCGCCGGGGCCGGGAATTGTCCCTCCGCCCAGCCGGCCCCTGAAACGCCGGGACAGAGGCTGCCCGCGAGCCGTGAGCGACGGGACGGGCGTGATGGCTTCGGACTGACAGGGAGTGGGTTTAGCTGGGGTGTCACGAAGAAATCCTTTGCTGTGAGGGTGGTGAGGCACCGGGACCGCTTGCCCAGAGAAGTTGTGCGTTCCCCATCCCAGGAAGTGGTCAAGGCCGGGTTGGATGGGGCTTGACACAACCTGGGCGAGTGAAAGGTGTCCCTGCCCACAACAGGGGGACCAGAACTAGAGGATCTTTAAGGTCCTTTCCAACCCAATCCATTCTGTGATTCTGCGATTACCGCCCCCCACCTCGGCATGTGGATGTGTCAATAAAACTTCAAAAACTCCTACTTTCTTCTTTTTTTCCAATAGCAACTCTTCATTTTTTCAATGACAGTTAGAATTGTGGGGTTTTGAAAGGAAAAAGCCTTTGGGGACAATGGCCAGTAGCTCCAAGCACACCCTGACACCTGCTGCCATCCCTCCTGCATTCCCAGCTGCTAGCTGGTCCCTGGATATCAGCTAGGCAGAAATCCTGTAGCAAAGGAGAAAGATGGATTACATTTCCTCAGCAATCGTTTTTGGCTTAACGAGGCTTCAAAGTTGGTGCTTGGCTTGTGGGGATATCACAGTTACTTCAGCACTCCCAGCTGCAGGAATACTGCCTGGTACAGGCTCCTAGGAGCAATGCTGACCAGCAGAGTGGCCAAACAATGCTCTGTGTGTGTGTGTATGTTTAAATATTTTTCTAAGTCTGACAAACCAGAAAATTGCGCAAGAACACCAGCTGACTGAAGGCTCTTCCCGTGCATTGGTTACCAGCTCATTTCCTGGCTCTGTTATCTGAGATCCATCTGACAAAAACTCCTCTACTCTACACTGCATCTCATACATATGTGGGTACTGAAAGAAAGCTTTTTTCCTTCATTTAATCCTTCTTTAGCATAAATTCTTTAACACTGCTAGTACTTGAAAACTCTTCACTTTTGGTTCCCGCCTTTTCCAGTTTCTCTTTGCCTCTCCAGCGCCTTTGCTTTTTCTCATATCTGATATTCCCTTCTGGGCATAGCTATAATTGCAGCCTGGGCTACATTGCAGCCTGGTGTAAAGATGTCCAGTGAGGCCTCAGCTGATGGGAGGGACAATTTATCTGAGCCAGGCACTGCACCAGTTAATTTGCAGAGCCTTTCTAGTTCTTGAGTTACTGGAGATCCAAGTTGTTCCTGTAATGCTTGCTCTGGTATCTCTGCATGGCATCACTCTGTGTAGGGTGGACAATCCTCCTGACCTACTGCTGCTTTTTCTTGGGACAGTCCTGACTTAAACCCTCATCCTGTAAAAACTTAATTCTTCTCTCTTTTCCCCTTTTTATTCTCATCTCCATTTTCTGACTTTTGATTTCTGACTCAGACCTGATCACCTATTCTGGTTCCTGCCCTCTTTGTATTATGATTCTCTTAATTTGAAGGCTTCCTAGCACAGCTCTCTTCACAGACAGTTAGTGGTTCATCAATTTTGTTCCCTTTTTTGACACTGTGTTTCCCTCTGTGCTACTGTCTAAGGTTGTGATGCTATTTTCTGGCAGTCTTATCTGCTACCTCATCACTACTGTGGTGCTTTCATCAGAATTTCCCTGCTCCAGCTTGAATTTCCTGTGTCTCCACTGTGCCCTTCCTTGAGAGGCTTTTAGTATGACTCAGGTTCCTGCACGGCAGCAGTACTGGCAGAGCAGTGATTGTTCTTTGACTTCTGTGTGTGCTTGCTTTGGACTGACACAGCTGGACACGAAAGAACCACGACTCACGGATGTCCCAGCAGGAAAGAAGGGGCAGAACTTTACTTTCTTTCATATTTATACATTTTTGGTACCAGTTGTGGATTGGTGGATGGGATCACAACCCCTCCAACCACAGTGGTCAAACAGACAGTCAATCAGTTCTTCTCCTCCTCCAAAAAGGAAAGTAAACACAGAACTACTGTTAGAAATGAGACGCTTGACACGGCCAATATATCAAGCAGCAACTCAATTTAATAATTAATTAATTAACATGGTAAAGTGTGAGCAAAGACAGCGCACTGGGTACAGTGGAAGGGTCTTCCGACTGCACACCGATTGCTGGACTTGCTGGTGTTTTATTTGCTATAGTCATACATATTCAGAAGCTTTTCTCAGCAGTTTCTATTTCCAATTTTTAACATCATTATTCAATACCTATTGTGGTTCATTTTAGATTTCAATATTCCAGGATGTACATCCAGGATATATGTCCCAGATGTGGGTCCAGCTTCTATTTTCCAGGTCTATCAATCTTTGATAGTGGTGTTCAGTTTCCCTTTTCAAGAACCGTAAATCAGCGAGCTGAAATCCTTCTTTTGTATCCAGGATGACTTTCAACCTTCTGTGAGAAGGTCTGAGGCCATTCTTACTTCCTTCTTTTGTCTAAAAAACCCTTTTTACATTCTAAAACCACAGTTTAAAATTCTTTAATACAAAACAAGCTTCTAAAGTTATAATTAAAAGACACTTATTACAGAATAGCTTGAGATTTATAATAGGCAGTTGCAAGCAAAGTTTGCTCAAAAACCTTCTTCCATGCTTTCCTTGGTTGTTTATTAGAACTCATCTTTATAACTGTCCCATGGCCGTGTTCTACAATTACAATTACACAGATTCTTTTTATTTCTCTGACATGAAACACAACTTTGTATTTCACACTACTGTTAGGCAAACAGTGCTACTTTTACATTAAGAAACTTTTAAAAGTGTGAGACTCTGACTCCAATAAAATAAACACTCAGAAGGCTAAGAAAATTCCAAAAGAACAGGGCGACACTGATCGCGTTAGAGCTGGCAGAAACACTTGGCTAAATGCAGATTTCATTCTGTGGACTGCGATCCTCAAGAGGAGTGGAGGAAAAATCTCTCCCTGCATCTACAGGAGAGTTACAGCAGGCTGGGAATGGCATTGCAGCTGTGGCCTGTTGCATGTCACTCTTGGGAAACCCTTAACCACAGTTGTTGCCTTTTCCTGTAAATGACAATACTGTGACATCACTTCCCTCAGCAGAGGGGATTTACCTCTGTGTTTCTCCAGTGGGAGAAATAATAGCAGAGTGTAAATGTGTGCTGTGGGCATTTTATGGGGCAGTAGCAAGAGATGCTGAGCTGTGCTGGGTTTTCCCGACTGCCACGGTGGCATTTAAACCCAGAGCTAGCACAAATTACATGTCAGCACAGTGCCTTGATGTGGCCCAGCCTCTTCTTCTGGCAGACATCCTGCAACAAATGGGAACCTCGTGGTGTGTGTGCCTGCACCTGTGTCCTCCCTGTGCCTTCAGCTGCTTCCCAAATTATCTTCACTCTGCACACATTTACAATGTGATGAACTGATCCAGTCTAGGCTTGCCAGGACTCCCAAGCCCAGCTAGCCTGTCAGCGGCAAGAGGAGAAATACCTTTGTGCCTTTAAGCCAAACTGATGTTTCTATAAAATATGAGCAGGGATAGAAAAGTTTTCTTCTCCTTTTTGTAACTCTCTGATCTGTCTGAATCTGTGCATGTTTAACATCACCCTAGCTTTGAAAGAATTGCAAAAGTCTGAGAATTTAAACCTACATCTTCCAGAAAACCAGTACAACTCCTCTCAGATCTCCCGTTTCTCCTCTCAAATCTCTGATTCATGCTGCTGAAAAAGTTCAGAGAGATTTATTCTTTTTGTGTGTACATTTTTATGCAAGAACAAAATTTTATTTTTCTTAAATACCTTTACTTTTGGATATTACTTGTGACTAGAACTGTTTAGAAAAGACTTAGACAATATAGGACAATATCCCACCAGAAAGTGTCAGCAAGTTTTTAATCAGCTGTGCTCAACAATAGCTCAGCCCCAGCCATGCACACTTCAGGCATATGACTAATCCTATTAACTTGAAGTGAAGTATATTAAAGTGTTTAAAGGATTAGAGTCTTAATTACAGGCCATCTGCAGAGGTCAAATATCAAAGGCTGTTCAGAGCCCGAGTTTTAGCATTTTCTGAATGAGTGAATGAATAATATTTTTGTGAGTTTCCCTTTCCCCTTTTCACGCAGTATCCTTTTGGCTGTAGAGCTAAATGGGTGTTCCAACATGGCATTTATTAACTGAGCTGAATCATCCTGCTGTCCAACAGGCAGGTCTTCAGATCATCAGCTGGTTAGACATTAGACAGGTTAGACATTAGCAGGGCTGCCATATAGGCTCTAAAGAAGACTTGGAAAATCTGAATTTGAACAAATCAAGTTTGCACAGCATAGTGCTAGTGACTTTATGGGTGCTTCTGATTTGAATTATTAATCACTAAGACTCTTTTCCTTATGATATATTAAACAGAAATGGAAAGGAAGAACCTTGGGATGATAATAAGCTGGTCTTGTGAACGTATAACTTAGACATCTAACTTAGAGGTATAAATTGTGGTCTTTGGCTCCAAACAGGAATGTCAGAAAAACAGGGATGGAAATTGCCTTCTTCCTCCCACCCAAAAAGCAGGATCAATTCCACTGGGTAATTTCTGACAGACATTTGTTCAATCTGCATTTGAAACCCAGAAACCTAGGCTGTCATTCGCTGCATTATTCTCTCACTTTTTTCATCTACACCTTGAGAAAGCTGTTTCTAACATCTAACCCAGATCTCTGTTGCCCACTGAGCCTTTTCAGCTGATGAGAAGACTTTATTGTGCTCTCCCTTAGGCATACAGCACACATATTTAGGGCCCTCCTACTATGTCTCCCCTTTCTCTGGGATAAACCACTCCAATTCCTCCAATGCTTCCTCATAAAACCTCTAATTCTCTATTCCGTCCCAGGCAGAATACAATACCCCGACTGAAGGTTTTCCAGCCCCAAGCATGACAGAAGAATGGCTTCATTTGCCTGGCAAACAATATTCCTTTTTCTGTAGCTCCCTGTGCTATCTGCCCTCTTTTAGTGGCATAGCTGACTCCTGTTTGGTTTGTGATCCACACTGACCACCACGACAGTGATGCTATCACACCAGTAAGTCCACAACCTGCATTTGTGATGTTGGTACTTCTGCACAGAGTGAAAACACATGCTTTGAATTACTTCCTTTTGCTCTATTGTAATTTTTCAAGCAGGTTGAGATCCTAGCCCTGTCCTCTAACACTTGCTGCCCCTCCCAGCCACTGGGGCTGGCAAGAAATTTGTCTGCTCTGCCATCTAAATTGTTTAATTAAAAGATCAGATTTGTGATACTCCTGCAGAACTCTGCTTGCTGTGTCCAACCAAGTTAACAACATGCTGATGTTAAATATTTCAGTCCAGTTTACAGCTGTTAGTGTTCAGAAACACATGATCATGGAGGATGATTATGTATAGGTGCTTTTATTGAAGAGCTCTGGGAATCAGGGGCTCAGACCCAAATATGACTCTGACATAGATTTGAGATGGACATGTTTTTATACCCTTTTTGTTATATAACTACATATTAATTATTAAATTTATATTGTTCTATTGTATACATTGATCTTATCCAAGCACAAATTCTTGTAATTTTCATTAAGCCCCCCAAACATCGTTTCTCATGATTCTTGTTACGATTAAACAATAATCATATTCAATTACCAAACAATCATCACATCTAACAATCATATCATGTATCATATAATAATTATGCAGGTGCAGTTTCACACCATCACATTTAACAATCATCACATTTATCATATAATGATTATGCAGGTGCAGGTTCACATGATCCAGTAAGGACAATTCATTCCCAGGGCCTACCCAGGCCCAGCCTTTCTTTCCACCTCCCTGAGTTTACTGCATACAATCCCCATGGTTTTAGAAACATTTTAACCCTATACTACCACAGCCAGTTCTGAACTTGCTTGTGAGATGGATGGCCATGTGAGACAGTGTTAGGAGCTCTTCTAAAACCAAGAGCTGGAAATGAGCCTGCTTGACATAATTTATTCTAGGCAAAGTAATCTCTGTGATGAAATTTCTTTTCTAGGTACTTAAATGTGTCAGTGGAGGGCAAGGTTTAACTCCAGTACCTCATTGTTTAATGACTCAGCAGGTCACAAAACAGGTACAGCTTTCTAAGACAGGAATGCAAGCAAGATAGAACTTGAATTTCTCTGTATGTGATTGAAAATTTTTGTCATCTAAAATTTTTGTATTTCAAATCCAAAGAAACCACAAAATATCACTTTTACATTGCTGTGGACTGGGGACAGAAACAAACCATCAAGAGACAAACTTCCCTAGTCAGTAAAAGTGATTTCAAGTAACTGTCTTGGGTTCTTTTAGGACAATTTTTGGCTTCATGCTTTAAACAAAGGCAATGAAACTTTTGAGACCAGGGATAAGTGCGAACAAACATGGCTGCACCCCACCAAGCAGCTCCCTGTGTCACACTGTGACTGCTGTGAGCACTCAGCATACCCCAGGGATAAACTGTATCGTGAGAGTAGACAAAAGCCCTGTGGACCACCCATCAAATCACGACTCTACTGATGAAAATACTGATTTCTTCATGAAAAAAACCCGCATGAACAAAAAAAGTAGATCTGGCAGAAAGTGAGGATAACGATACTGAATAACATCAGCTGATGGAATAGCTGTATTTGCAAAGTATTCTCCCAGTCAGAGAAGAAAGAAGATTAAGAATAGGGAAAAACCCCCAGCCAAACAAAACAACCAAACAGAAAAACCCACACCAAACAAAAAACCCCAAACCAATTAGTTGTTTAGCTTATTCAATGTTTAAGTTTAAAAAAGTATCTTTAAAGTGCCTGTTGTCAAAAGTCCCAAAAAGTAAGTGTAAGAGAACAGACAAAAATGACCCTCTGTAATACGTATTTGTATTGTTTTATGAGAATAAATCTCCTTTCTAAAGATGCTAAAAAGAAGGCAATGAAAAAAAGAATCACCCTTGCAGTAAATGTGGCAAACACAGTATTTAAACACTGAACAGCAGTCACGTGCCCAGATATTATAGAGTCAACAAGAAAGCGAACAACACAGGTAAGACACATCCAGAGCAGTAGGGGCTTTCCTCTGTGACAGGATTAGGCTGATTTTAGATTACTGGAGGAACATGAGACATCGGGAAGAGCATCCTAGATGAGCAAAGGGGCTGAGAGAGAATGGCCTCAATTCAGAAGCCATTTCCACCAGATCCATCATTCCGTGCGGGCGAGCTCTGCCCTGGGAGCTGCTCTGGTCCAATCCCCCCGGCTGCATTTCCTCCGCGCTCCCAGCAACGAGCCCGGCTGGAATGCGATCCCTGAGGAATCCCAGGAGCACGGAGAGCCACAGTCAGCGCTGCTGAGCAGCTCTGTACGGGCTGCCTGTGCAGCTGGCTCGGCACGGTGTCCCCTCTGTCCCCAGCTCACACGGCTGCCGGCATTCCCACGAGGATGCCGTGCAGCGTCACTGCCGGCTGCTCTTGCCCGCGCCAGCTCACACAGCCGCCAGAGGGATAAACCAGCGGGGAGGACCGCGAACAAGGCTGCAAGGGACGCAGCAGCAGCTGGGACATGCAGGCTCCGTCCCGCGGGAGCCGCTGACGGGCGGGGCCGGGGGGTTCTGCCCCTCCTTGGGGGTGGTTCTGCCCCTCCTTGTCGCTCCCGCTGGCCGGGCCGGGCTGGGGACAGCAGGTGGCGGTCGCGTCCTTGGTACGGCGGCGCGGGGAGGCTGCACAGCGGCGAGCTCGGGGCAGCCTCTGTGACCCTCGGCCGGTGGCAGCCGTGGCTGCTCACGCCGCCTGCCTCAGGCACTTCGAAATGGCGCTGAAAGGCTCCGCAGAGCCCTCCCCCGCAGCCTGCCAGGAGGAGAGCTTCCCCAGAACACTGCTGAGAGATAGGCAAACAGCAAAAAGAGCAGCTCAAAGGTTTATCTGTTTTATTCGAAGCTCTTTGTAATCATACATGCCTGCGAAGCTGAGAAGTGTGTGTTTGCCACATGCAGTTGCAGATGGTTGTGGCATCTGAAGCGGATCAAATGGATGGTACATTTTCTCATATTGCTCAGAAGCCAAAATATCTTCTTTTCAAATGCACAGAGAATTAATTGGATTTATTTCCCAGTTGAGAGCCTTATTTGAAGATCTACTTCATTTTTGGGGAAGGGCTTTGCTATTTCTGAAAGTTAGGCTTCTAGATGTTTTTACAGATCTTTACTATATTATAAATGTAAATAAAAATACACAAAGCTGCCAAATGAAAGCAACCTAAAATGAGCTGTTTCTTGAAATTGTGTTTCTCTGCCTATTGCACCTCTTCATCATCTACTCCCTGCCTCAGAGAAACTCATGCCCTCATCACCAAATACACCCCACCCTCCAAGACTGACAAATCCAATCTCCTTTGTGTATTATAGGGGAATGAGCTGCAGAATCAAGGGGGCAAAACCCCCTGCACCTCCCCTGCAAATCAGTGTTATCCTGAGTGTTTTCTTTGCTCATGCTTGGCAAAACCAGATAGAAGGGGAAGTTTGTTTTATTTTAATCTGATTTCACTTAACTTTCTCTCACAGACTGTTTTCACTCCTTTCACATGTATGAGGATGGAGATGACTGTGGCCATAAGTCAGGAGCCAAGGGAGCCCCAGCACAGCACAGCCTTCAGCAGCTGGGCCCAGCTCCTGAACATGGCACACAGACCCGGATCCTGATACCAGGGGCCATCAGCTGTCCCAAACCAGGCAAAGTTAATGAATCAGGGCCAGAGGGCACTCAGGAGTAGCAGGAGAACAAGAGCACCAGAGACAAGGATGACACAAAGCTGCAGCTTAGCTTCACAGCCCACCCAGGAGATGGGGCTGAGGACAAAGCTGCAGCACAAGGGTTCAAGGGAGTCACTGGGAGTCATGGCTGGACACATGCTAGCTCCAGAATGGATGTAGGAGTCAGGACTGGGAAAAATCTGCCTCCAGCATAGGTCTACAATCCACCCAGGAGGCAGCTCTTGGTTTTCCAGCCCCTGCTGCCTTCAGAAGCTCCACATGCCATTCCTTTGCCCCTTCATGGCATTTCTTGACGATTTCACACTTTTAACCACCATTGACACCCCATTCATACCAAGCTTAATGTTTGTATGTCAAATCCCTGTGGCTGTGGTGCCACCCCAGAGGGGGACTCTTTACCTGGCCAAGTTCTAAACAATTCAATGGAAGCTGCTTCAGTCCTCATCCAGAAGGTCACCAAAAGCTGGTGCAGACCGAAAGCAGCAGTGTACGATGCTACCTGTGGGAAGCTGATTTTAGCAAACAGGCTGCTGCCTCCTACGTGAGCTCTGTGTTTTGAATGTAGCCCCCATATTGAGCACTTCACAGTAGCGTAATCTCACACACAATTTTCTCAGCAAGGTTCCCTGCAGGTCTGAGCTGTATTTACCATGCAGTTAACATAGTCAAAGATTGAGAGCATTATATTTAAACCAATAAAATAGATTCCTGATTATCATGAGGCATTGATTTTGAAGATTTGAGAAAAGCTGAGGTTATGTTAAGTTAATAATAGATGTTGCTGATTTAGCTGAAATGTATAGATAAGCTTTGCTGAAATCAGTTAAAAGTTAGAGGATGGTTAAAAGAAACTGGATTTAAGATAAGCTACCCCTGATCTAATAACTCATTGCTTGTCAAACAGAGAAACCAATCAATACAACACAAGAGCTCCTGTTTCCAGAAACCCACTGAAATAGTCCTGGAAAACAGGAAACAGGGAGTTCTACCAGCCATCAATCACATCTGCATTGAAAATGTTGGAAGTTTAAAACGAGGAAGACTCATTTTACTTCCTCCTTTTGGTGACCACTCTTCACAAAAGGACCACCGACCCATTTCAGGGAACAAACTACACATGCTTAATAGCCTTTGTGTCAATTAGCATACAGAATGGAGAAAAGGAAGTGACAGGGGTATGGATATGCATTTGTATTTTGTGTATTCAACATTTTTGTAAATAAAAGGCTTTGTAATTACCTGTGATCTTTGCAGTGTGCATTAGGGAGCTATAAACATACACTTTCTAACTTTAACTGTTAGAGAGTTTTTTGTCCGTCACAGTTGGATATTGATATTAGATCGATACTCATATTTTAATAAATCAATCATTTCCTGCTAACTCTGGCTTTATGCAGTGTGCTGAGTCTCAGTGCAGAGATTGTGAACTTAAAAATAAGGAACATAAGGTCATTTGGAGCAAAATAGGTTCAGTTCAGCAAATACAAGGGTATTTTCATTCCAATACACTTTCAAATAATTTGGCTTCATATATTTAAGCTTTTAAGCAATTTCTTAGTTAGCTAAACTTATTTAACATCTACTCTGCAGATATATCTCAGATTTCCTAGAAGGAGGTTGTAATTTGTGGAGCATATTGTACTAATTTGTTATGACTTTGAGAAATAAAAAACGTAGCATTGTAATGAATGATATTATAATTTCTAACTTTCCTTCAGAAAACCTATCTCATTAACAGTACTACATTGAAATAGACCACCATTTTATCCCTGGCACAAAAGTTTAAGGGAAAAGCAATCCATTTTGTCAGAGCATACCTTGGTAAATCTAATTCCATTCCACTAAACGAACAGTGCAAAGAGGATTGGAACTTACCAGGAAGCACTGAGCGAAAGGTCAGATTTGCAGCAAGCATAAATCAACATTCTTGCATGGCTTAAGCGGATTTATGCCCATATATACTAGTCAAGAATCTGGCTCATTAATGACTGGATGAATTACAAATAGAGCATCAAGCAGGAGTTTGAGTCTTAACACCAATTCCCTTGACTTGATAGCTTAAATCAGATTCTAAATATTCTGAAGACTTTTTGTTCACCATAGCTGAGGAGCAAGCTAGTATGGAATTTGGTTAAATTCCCCCTCTTGAAAGCCATCTTTTCAAGCAAGGTCTGTGCAGTGCTTCTACACAGCTTGAGCACAATGAATTGTTGTCAGCTTTTCCAATCCATACATTTCAGATTTTGAAATGTAGCCTTTAGGGCAGCTTAAATAACACAAAACCAGTTGATTGATTGTCCAAGGTTGTGATGATTTGGCGATGCTCAGCAGGAGACGATTTGGTGTTGCAGACTCACTCCCTTTTGAAGCACTCTGTTCCAGGTAGTGCTCTGTGAATGTTTAAAGAGCTGCAGCACACAGGAACTGAGCAGAGCACGAGTACAGGGAGGAGCAAGCCCCTGCTAGATTTGTGCAGAACTGCAGGAGACTGAAAAATCATCTCAGAGGGTTTTACATTTGACATGGCTGTGCCAAGCTTTTCTTGGAGCAGGCATCCCACAAGCATTTATGGATGGCCTCAGCCAGCACAGCTGCTCTCAGAAGAAACCTCTGCTCAACCTATATCTCTGGTTTGTTTGTGCTGGCATCAGGATTTGTAGAATTGCACAATAAAGCTGACCGGGAACCATCCAGCTGGAAACAAACCTAACAACGAGTCCGTTCCCCCGAGGCCACGGCTTTCAGCAGTGCAGCCAGATTTGTTCATTGAACTCTGCTCTCCCAGTGGGCTGGAGAAGGAGGTTAAGGTCACTGCCTTGCAGAAGGATGCCCACCTGCCATTCTCCCTGTCACACGGGCTCAAGTGCAGCCAGGACAGTGCATTCCGGGCCTGGAACGCTGCCTTGGCCAGCAGGAGGGTGTGAGGGAGGAGGGAGAGGGACATGCAGGAGAGAAACCTGGGCCATAGGTAATGTCTCTGCTGATCAAAGATAGAGGAGATCATAGTTCAAGCACTTCACCTTTGGGATATTTGCCAGGCCCTGGCAAAGGCAGACTTGGTTTGTGAAACCCAAAAACTGCTCACAGATTTTTTCCCTGGGGTATCAACTGATGAATAATGAATGCTTTTATGCTGTGCCATTCTCTCAATTTCCGTTGTTGTTACTGAAGTTGTCTGACTTAGGTTTTTTTCTGTCACCTTGGTGTCTGTAGCCAGATCCTCCAGGAAAGTCAAACTCCTGGATATCATTCACTGCTACAGGAAGTGAAAAATCAGGGTGTTTACTCCATATTGCTAAAAGTGAAGAAAACCTCCGAAAAGAAATACCATTACTGATCAAAAAGTTCATTTTTAAGTCAGAAAAGTGCTTCAAAAGTGCATCTGAAAGAATGTGCATATTTAGGAGCAGAATAGCCTAGTTGCAAGATTGTGCTATTTTATCTCAAACTTCAAGGCAGGTCTGTGGCTTGAAGGGAAACTGTGTGGAGAAGCAGCAGCCCCTGTCACAAGCTGTGTAGGTAAACAAGCAGGAACTCCCTCATGGCACCCCTTGCCCACCCAATCCTTTAGATGAATCAAATAGCAGAGGCCACTTCCACTTCCAGATGTAAAATCTCTCTTTCCCAAAAACCATAGGAGTTTCAGTCTTCACGTGTATCTTAGCTAAATGCTCTTTCTAATTCTGTTTCACTTGTATAAATTCCCTGGCAGTTTTCAGTTCAGTTAGTTAAATAAACCATAATTTCCTGCCTGAAATGTCAACTATTGTGGCCCAGGGTTCCCTAAGGGTCTCGCTGCCTTTAGATCAGCTGCTTCACAATCTGAGCACATTCACCTCCTTCTTTAAACCATTTTCTCTGCTTGCTTTTAACATGAGGACTTCCCCCACACAGGAAATCCAAGTTTTAAAAGTAAAGATAATAGAGAAGTCGTTCTCTTCAGCATCAAAGGGATTGCAGGAAGCAGTGTAACTATGGCACTGAATTGTAGAGCCAGCAGATCCAGTTCATGTCACTCAAAGGAGACATCCTTTGGGATGACAGGGACATTTCAAACGGCTGAGGAACATTGCAAATTTATGAGTCAAGGTTTGTACTCCCTCTTGGAAGCCTCCACCATGTTACATCATCTATTTTGGCCTGTATTCCCAGGCTGCCTCCCTATATGGTTTTCTGGACTTCTGCTTTCTGGTAAACAACTCCAAAGCCTTCTGAAGATCTTTGGACTTTCCTCTGTAGGTGAGGAGGTCAGGGCTTCTTTATCAGGGAAACTGCTGACCCAACTACAAGGTGCAATGAGCTGCAGATTTTGAAGCTGCAGTTCCAATTTTAACTCCTTCCTGAGAATTAGCATGCTAAAGGCGGGGAATGCATACCCTTCTTGCGGGTAAGGAACAGCCGAGGTAACAGTCTCTCCTATTCATTGCAAATACTACTCAGCACTCAAATAAATGAATGCAGCTTTCTACCGAAGTGCTCCTGAAGGTGCTGAGCTGCGGGGCAAAGGAGCTGATCCCTTTTGGGTCAAGGGCTAGAGAAATGCAGTGTCTGACAGGGACTTTTCACTCTTAAATCCGCTCCCGGTGTGGCTGTTCAGCAGCTCACAGCTCAGCCAGGCTGCAGGTGCCCTCTCTCCCCCTCCTGTTTGCATCCACACAACCTGAGCCTGGGAGCAAAGGCCACGGAGCTGCTGGCATGTTTTGAAATATGAGACAGGCAGCAGCATTAATGCAAACACTGATGGCGGTTCTTACCTAATGCAACAGTAACACGCCACAAGCAGCAATCACTCTTCCTTACACAGGAGGACGAGTGACTCTTGGACATTTTCCCAAACGCTCAAATACATGAAGATTCCAGGCAAAGGCTGTCCTATGGAGGGACTTGCAAAATGTTTGGGGCCCTGGCTATAAAGCTGGGCAGCTCCCCATGTACCTGTGGGGTAGGATCAGAAGGTCTCACCCTCGGAGAAATCACCAGGCCTGGGTGTAGCCACAATGGCCCAGCCTGCTCCTCACCCCCAGGTCCTTTCTTGAATGGGTTCAGTGATGAGCACAGTGCAGACAAATTGTGATGGCTTGTTTATACAGTCAACATGTTCAGAATTAAAGGTCATATCCCAAGGTCCTTAGTGAGGCAAAGCTCTTGGCCAGGTGTGTGTTTCACAACCTAGACCACACTGGGTAACCAGTTTGCAGTGGGAGACCTCCCTGATTTCTGCAGTTACCTGAACAATACCTGACTCAAATCCTGTCAGCTTCAAAGAGATTACCTGCCTGATGCCTGCTCAGTATAAACTCTTATCCCAAACTGAAAGACACACAAGAGCACAAAAGAGTCCACACAAAAGAGCAAGCCACTGGATCTTCTAATTTATGCTTTTTGCATCTAAACCAGTGAGGAGCTCCTGATGTGCTGAGCAGAAGATCCTCACAGGGCTGGGGAGCTCTCTGGGCCTGGCCATGCCTTCTGCACTGCTCAGGGGAAGGGAGCTGTTGCTCTTTCTTTGCTGATTTCTAGAAGAATTCAGTTTCTCTACTTCACTGTAGTTGTATTCAATTTTATGTCACCTTCTGGCAGTTGTGAGCTGCTGTGATATTAAAGAAAACACACTCCAGCAGCAGCATCATCTTTCTTTCCAAGCTTGACTGCTAAAAAGGGTTTGCTGCTTCTTGAATCTTCCATGTCAAAAAAACCCCACCAAATCCACTTAGAAGCCTCATCACTTTTGCTTGCTGGGAAAAAGATTTTAGGTCTTACACTGCTGCATAAACAAACATTATCAAATAAAAACTTGGTACTAGTTCTACTGGCATTAATGTGCGTGTCTCAGGGGAGACTCATCTTGAGAAGTACCTGCAAATACTTAGGGGAAATATTTATTTTTATTTGGAATAAAAGGAAAATTTTACCATCTGGCTTTGTGAGAGAGAAATTTGTTTCTGGAACTAAAACTGTGGTATGGACTTGCTACTGTCATCTCTTCTCATTCATCTTTTTACCTGAAATCTGGGGAAGAAAATCACTTACAATCAAGCTGGGCCATGTTCAAGCATTTGCTGAAAATGCCTAGGGAAAATTCACAACTCTGACATTTAATGAGCACAGCCCATGGCTCTAAGACATTTGACTGGCTGCCAAATTGATATGTCTGTGTATCCCATCAGTGGCTGTTATATCTCATTTGGGTTTGGTTTGTTTTTATTTTTTTCTCTGATCTCTGTTAAATTGATTTTTAGCCAGTTTGT
The DNA here is from genome assembly GCF_021018805.1 of Prinia subflava. Taxonomy (NCBI): domain Eukaryota; kingdom Metazoa; phylum Chordata; class Aves; order Passeriformes; family Cisticolidae; genus Prinia; species Prinia subflava. Next base: position 15,180,133 of record NC_086251.1, read on the forward strand.
TTGGCAATCGTGCTGAAGCACTGCAAAGTGGACACAAGATAGGAACAATGCTAAGCAACCAGATGTAAAAAGGCTGGAGCATTAAGAAAGCGTATTTGTTTTTCACTGTTTAAACATGATTTACCAGCTGGGGAACTGTTTTGCAGGATATACTGCAGTTCCATTAAACTAATCCAGAGCACAAACACATCACACAATGTGATCTTACCTCCTGCTAATATCCCTGCATGCAGGAAGTGATACAGCAGGAATGGATTAGGTGACAGTCACTGCAGACACAGATGGGAATGAAGGATTGTCTAGGAGGACTAGGACATCACCAGACATAGATCAGTTCTAGGTAGAGCTACATCTCCCCTCGTGTAAGAGATCTCCATCCACCTGTCAGCAGCTGCTGAGATCCTGTGGTATCACCAGAGCTGTCGTTACAATTTTGGGATGGCATAGAAATAACGACATGACTCTCGATATGATGATGAAAGGAGAGCAATCTTTGCTCTTCTACATTCTCTATTTATAGATAATAAATTCGGCACAATTCATATGATTGGTCTTTAGAGTCTACACCCTTTTTGTAAACACCTTTTCCAGTAAACATGTTGGAAAAACAACACTTGCTGATGGTTTTCATTTCCAAGGATTGTTTTGGTTTCCTCCTTAAGATTTTCCCAGGCCAGAATGAGAAAGTTGCTTGTCTGTCTTTTACACAGACCCTGGCAGAGCCTGAAGCCTAAATTCAGACCAATTGTCAGCATCCATACGGAGCACTGGCAGATCCAGGTCAGAACTGGATAAAGAGAGAGAAGGGAAAAGTGCCACAAAATAGGTTCTGGAGACAGGACTTCGGCTGATCACCTGGAGTATTGCATAAATGCCAAATTTGTGCCATCAGCACAAAGTTGGAGGCCCTAAATACAAAATTAAGACCCTAAGCACAGGCAGCTAAAAAACCTAAAGCCCTGATGTGGTGGATCATGACAGATGCTGGATTGTTCACGATGGAGTTGCAGAGCCTGGCCCTTTTCTGCTGTACTGCTGGGCTGTCAGAGAGCGTTGCCAGGTTGGCCTCTCCTACAATAGCCAAAAAACTTCTGCCTCCCCCCAGTGATGAGGAGATGGGGGCTGTGAGAGAGCAAGGAAACACAGGCTACCTTTGGCACTGTTGTTGCTTTTACTGATGAAGCTACTTGGACAAGTAACTTTAATTCAACATCACTTGAAAAAGCTCTGAGAAGACCATTAATGGCAGAGGTCACTGCTGTATTCCCTCCCTACTGCATGGCATCCTTCCAGCCTGTACACTTTGCCTTTCCTTGCCAAATCCAAACCCTTTATGCTTTGTGTATGAAAGCTTCTCCTTTTCCTGGTCTGAGAAAAAGAACTGCCAAGCAGAACAGTATAAATTGTGTCACTGTGTGGGATAATGTCTCCCAGACCTGCCAGTCAGGAAACTGATCCTGGTTACAGTATTAGAAAGCAGCTCCTGAAACAGCAGGTCATTAACTGACCTTGCTTTGGCCTCTCCTGTGTCTGCTTTGACACAAGTCCAAGATTAAACACCTCCACTTCCCTTACTTCTTCAGCCTTATCCCCACCTCTTGAAGCTGTTCTGTCCCTCTTGGCCCAACACCCTTGCTCAGTAGCTGCTCTCCTGCCTCTTCCAGGCCTCCTCTTCAGCTCAGTTATCCAGAGGAGGGCAAGGATCAAATCAGGAAAACACTGTCCCTGCCACTGCCAGCCCAACTGGAGCGGTCCCTGGCTGCTCATGGAGCTGTCCCAGGGCACTGCCCTCTGCTCAGGGTGCTCACTGCAGACCCCACCTGCAGCTCCCCTGACCCAGCAGGGTGGGACCAACCCTGCACAACTGAGCCTTGGGTTCAAGGGCTTAGGTTAGGTGACTTCCACCACCACTGAGTTAATAGATTTTCTCCAGTGCTGTTCTGTATTTGATCATCAGAAAATTTTAGGAATAAAAATGGCTATTTCCCCACTCTTGGAAAGGAGAGAATTTTTACTTTGTTTTGTAGGATTTATTTCTAGGCTTATGACTTTGCAAGAAAAAAAAATCAATCAAAATCGCATCGTTTTGATTCCCGTCACATCCTTTCTGTTCTTTTCCCTCTTGACTTTCGAGGCTGCTATTTTAATAACAGTTTGCAGTTGAAATCAATGCCATGCCACACTGAAAAGGCTGAAATCCTAGCTTTCCTGAGGGAAAATATTTCCCCACACATCCCTGTGGGAGAGATCAGAGTTCAGCCATGTGTCCAGCAGCTCGGGATGATCCTTGGAGATGCTTCATTTTGTCTCCTTCCCCATGTTGCTCTGGACATGGTTATTCACAACCACAGCAGGCTTCCATGCCTCCAAATACAGGAATGTGATGGAGTACAGGGACTCCAAAGAGCTGGGGGATGTGGTGGTTACAGGCTGCTGTGTGTCTTACGTTTCTGTGGTCTATTTTTAGCACCTGTGGGTGCTGTATCACAACCCTAAGTCACCTCTGAACTTAGAGTCACAAACATGAAACTGAAAAAAAAATTAATTTGATCCACAGACTGTCCAGAAAGGAATCCTCTCTCAATATTTATGGAGCAAATAAACATAAATAACTGCAATAATTAATGTATTTTTGTTCTCTGTGGCTAAACACAGGCCTCCTCTGCTGCTGATCCTTTGGCTGTACAGTAAAATGTCCCAGCATCTATGCTGTGAGTATTTGTTGCTGGGACTTTGAGGTTTTTCAGGTCAGCCTCACAAAAATGTTAAGTCTGTTACAAAGTGCTAGGGCTGACTGCCAGGCTTTGCACCTCTTCTTTTATGCTTGAACTCTTTTTTCACTTAAATCATTGTTATGTCAGTGTACTTGTGCTGAAATTAGTTGCTTGAGCATAGTTGCTCCTGATTTGCATCAGTGGAAGTCAGAAGAGCATCAGTCCACTTGTGCTCTGTTTTCTTGGCCAGTTTCAAAGAGAGTCAACCCAAACCAACACACTTCTCTAGCTGGTGAAGCACTGCAGTATCTCATCTTGCAGGTCGCTCTGTTCCTTTTGTTCTTTGCTGTCTGTGCATGCAGAGAGGCTTTTTCCCACGTTTGCTATTTGATTTCATGTTTTCTTGTGCCCAGTCTGTCTAACAGTCTTTACTTTTCAGTTACTGTTTTTAAAAATGGCTCCAACCCCTCTCTTTTGCCATCTCAGAGAAGAGGCACAACAGCATTATTGTACTGAGTGAATGCATTTTTTCATACATGTGGCTGAATGGGAGATTATTTAAATATCTTAAACACTCTCCTAATTGGAATAATGATATGCTAGGAATGGGAGAGTGAGGAGAATTTATATTCAGGCTCCTGAATTTCAGTGAATGAGTAATCAACACTCCATTACTTCCTACAAGGTTAAACATTTTTTTTAAAGCAAATGGTTACTGTAAAAACACCATCTGACTGCACTAAAACAAACAAACAGAACCCCAAATATGGGTATTCCTGGTGATCTTTGGATCATGTGAGAGCTTTGTGGATCCCTTGGCAAAGGAGAAGCTGACTTGAAATGCTGTTGGCTGATGCCTCAGGGTTGCCCAGCAGCCTCTGCTCCGTGCTTGCCCCATTCATCCTGTCACTCATCACCTTGTGCTATCCTGGTGCTGGTGTCAACACCTGCGCTCCAAAACCAATGCTCCAAGCCAGATTTGGGGGAAATTTGGGTTAAAGAGTAACCCAGAAAAGGTGTGTTTGCTTGTCTGTGTTTGTGACTGTTTGAAAGGCTCCATTTCCCCACGTGATTCATAGAAAGGCTGTACCAAGGTCTGTGCTGGCAGGAGGGCAGGAAGGAGCAAGGGGAAAATGGAGCAAGCCCAGGAGCTGGGGAGGAAAATATCTCTGACTGAAATTGCTGCCAAATATTGCATCCTCTGGAGTCACTGCCTTGGACAAGAGCAGTTGCACTGATGCCTGTAGCCTGTACCTTAGCAGGGCTGGCCTGTCTTTACAGCTTCGCTTATTCTAATCAACAGGCTGGTCATTTTCTTGGTCACTTTATTGCTGTAAAGTCAATTATATGCAGTTACTCAGAAATCAGTGTGTAGTGGACCAATGTAGTATATTTAATACATGAAATCTAATTTTCCTGTCATCCTGCATATTCACAAGAATTACAAAACACTCTTAAATCATTTACCTAGAAGAGCCTTTAAGCAGTTCTGAGTGATTAAGCATTGTTGCCACTACTCTCTTTTGCATCCTCCAGTACTATGCTTTTCCTTTCATTGTTTCTTGCCTGCCAATTGTTTCTGTAGTTCATTTCACTGGGCTTGATCTGAAGCCCATGGAGGTGAATGCACAGTCTATCATTAACTTGAACAGGCTGGTGATCAGACCTGCTGCAAATGCTTTAATAAGCACAGGTCAAGGACTTGAAATGCAGAACACCTGTTTTACTCCATGTTTCTATTGCTATTTCAGCTTGCTCCATCAGACATTTATGCAGAAATGCAAATTCTTCTTGGCACAACACTGGGAGGCAGAGGTCTACACTACATTTATTACAGCAGTACTTACAAAAGCCAACCACAGCACAGGTTGCTCTGTGCCTCACTCAAGCACTCAGCAAGAGAGATGGAGAGGGGCAAACAGGCGCTTTGTGGCAGGACTGAGGCTTAAATTCAGGTAACATTAACTGCAAGCTCAGTATCTGTTCTCCCTGCTCCCAGTTATGCCTCTCATTTTGCTGAGGCACAACAGCACACGTACCTGTGCAATACCCTCTAATCCTGTCTGTCTGATAAAGACACAGGAGGCAGAATATCAGTCCAAAAGGAAGGGCTGACTCTGGGGTGTTTCCACCAACCCTGGTGCTGTTTGCTTGCACAGCAGTAATTATGGACTCTGCCACAGACAGTATGAATGAGTCTTTCCAGTGCCTCACTGATAAGAAGATGCTGAAAGAGATCATGTGCATATGTCTCACAGAGCTCAAAGTTTCCTAATCCTTTTGCCTTTCCACTTTTCAGCATTATCAGGTGCACTGCAATATCTCCTCCTTGGAGGAGAGGCTTGAGCTGAAAGGATGTTTGCTGCTCAGTCTACCCAATCCTGCTTGAAAGCAGCCATCCATGACTGAGAGAGTAAAAACATAAAAATTCCAGCTGATCTTGAAGTGAATCCTTGTTCCCACTGATTACTCACAGCAAAGCACGAGCGTTAGTGCACTGTCTCTGCTGAAAAATATCCCATGCTCTCATGTTATGGGAGTTAACTACAAAGTTAGTTTAACTGCTAAAAGAATTACATTTTTTTTCACAGCAGCATCATGAACACACATGAGTTATCATGAGGTGAAAAACAGGCACTCAGCAGCAGACCTTGAAGTCAGCAGTTCTGGACAGACATCTGAGCTGATCTCAGCAGAACCACATTGTCATCTTCTGACTGTTTCCACCTCCTGAAAACACATGAATGTTAACCCTCTAGGAGCCTTAAAAACTAGAAGCTTTTTAAAAAAATTAAACCCTATTTTTAGAAATAAATATGTCTCAAATCTCTTCTTTAAGTTTTTTAAACATTTGTAATTCACCCATTGATCTAAATGTAGATTCAGTTACTCATGCTGGATTTATTGTGCATTATGTTCTGGCCACTTGCTGACTCCCTCTCAGAGGCTACATGAACTCTGGTGACAAAGAGAGCTTCCTCTGTGCCAAACAGGAAAAATTTAAAGCTATTTATCTGTTATAACAATATTGATAATAGTGCAGGGAAGCACTTTGGACTTCTCCTAAAGGGTAGGCTGATCATTATCTTCTGTTTGCATTTGTTTTTGCTCCATGGAAGAGAGATTAGGAGACAGCCAGCTTAGCTCCGTGTTTAGCAAGAATGTAGAAGATGATCACTGCAAGGACACATTATTTACTTGATCAATAAGACTGACTTTGGAATGCAGTCTAACTTGCTTTCTGAGTAATTGTATTAGACTTCTGTTCCCAAACGCTGCCTTAACTCTCAACTGCCAAAATAGGGATTTTTAAATTACTTGCCTCCTACAGCTGGTTAGTAATAGGGACAGAAATTTGTAGGCACCATCCAGATCTTCCTTTGTAAAATAATTTTCTTTCTTTTGCTAAAAATCTTCGATAGTCTAAATAAAACTCCCAGTGTAACCACCTCTGTCTTGCAGAAGGTGAGGCACAGGATGAGCAGAGAGGTGATGGAGATCACACAGATTGTGCAAGGTACATGTGTTGTATTCTTTCCTAAAATGAAAAGTACTACCTAAAAAGCAATCCTGTGTTAAGACAGTCAGTCACTCCAAGAAGGGAGCCACAAGTAACCAGATTTTTATATTTCTCAGAGCCTGAAATTGTTTTCCAAAGACATCAGTTAACATCAGCTTTGCCTGCTTCTGGTCTTGTTTCTAATGTTCCTCCATGTATTTCTCCCACAGACAAGTGTTTGAAACTTGGACATTTTTAAGGGATAGCTCTAGAGGAGCTGGAAAAAATCCCAAATTACTTAAAAATATTCCCATACTTGAAAGAACAAAAAATAATGATTGAATTACCTCACATCCCCATGTTCCCAGAACAGAGTCTTTACGGGGCAAAAGTGACCTTGCTGTCCTTCCTCTGCCTGCTGCTGTGGCAGCGTGAGGTGGGTCAGGATGCAGCCCAACAGCCTGGTGCTACCACACTGCTGGGCTCCCTAAAACCTCTTGCTTTCTCTCTCTGCTCTTGGCATCTGTGCTAAAGCCCTGGTGCAGGTGGAAAGCCCTGGTGCCAGAACAGCATCTCCCCATCAGGGCACTCATGCCCTCTATTTGTAGCACTCATTCTTCCTGTACAGATGTGGGAGCCACAAATTAGAAAGTGCTTTGAAGTCTAATGGCTTGGTAGCACAGTGAAATATTGAAAAGAACACTAAGTCTGTCAGGGGAAAATCCTTGTACTTGAGGCCGCTGTCACAGGTATTTATGGTAAAGAAATGCTGGCCCAAGTTCTAGGCTATGCCTTCCAGATTGGCAGCTTAAAACAGGTAAAGCACAGGGGCAGCGTGGCTGACCAAGGAGCTCCTCCCAAGCTTGTGTACTGCAGCATCCAGGATATTCATAGACAGAAAAATCTTTGCTGCCTGCTATTCCAGGTAAGGGGCAAATGCTAATAAATATCCTAAGCACCTCTCCAGTCTGTCCTTTCCTGGTGTGTTGACATACTGGTAGTGTCTGAAAGGAATCAAACACGGATCCTGCCTCACCTCTCTTTCCTGAACATCCTTCTGATCACGATGAGCAACGAGTGTCACCCCAGATGGCTGGATGGGTGCATGTCTGTCTGCACTCACCTGCTGGAAACTGCCACCATGAAGTTGTGGCTGCAGGAGATGGAAGTCACCATGATGGGAGCAGGAGTTCGCAGGCATGGTGTGACTAGCACTGCTGGCAAAGTGCATGGGCCTGACAGCCCAGGAGAAGGGATAACCCTAGGGGAAAGAAAGCAAAACAGACCAAAAATAAATGCAAGTGCAAGGGGTGTGCAAAGGCTCCCTTACACGGGCTGGTAGCTGCTGGCTCATGCCTTCATCCAAGGGCACCTGGGGCTCATAAGGTCCTTTCCACCACTGATTTTGTCTTCTCCAGCAGCCCCTGGCTGTGTCATACAGGTTCCTGCCTGCCATGGAGACAGGGTGTTGGTCTCGGACAAGGGACAGTCTCTGACATTTGGGCTGGGGATCACCCCTGTGCTCCAGAGCAGGGTCTGCACCATAATTCTACACATGAGCAGGCACCTCCTGCTTGCAATGGCACCTTCCCGTGTGGACTCACGGCTCTCCCTGGGCTTCTTGTAGGCTCTTAGCAGAGCTGTGGGTTTCATGGCAAGATGCAGACACAGCAGAGGGAAGTGGGAAGGGATGGTGGAAAGGCTTGAGAGGTCCAAGGAACCCAGCATGGTCACATGATAACAGACTAGCAGTAAATTTGTTGGAAAAATCACGTCCAGCTGCTTGCTTCGAGAGTTTACTGGGTCAGATCTGGATGTGGTTGTAACATTCTGCTCCTCCATTTCCTTGTCTTAAACATGAACATTTTGTTCCAGGACATGAAAAAGGAGTGGGGTTTGGGTGCTAAAATTTCAGAAAGAAGGAAACACTGTGCTTTGTCTTTCCAGTTCTTTGTAATTACTTGGCTTTCTGGGTCTTCCCTGGGGGATTCTTCACTTCCTCCTGCTAATTGTATACAGAAATTATTTACTCTGATTCATATCCTGGACCCTGGCACCTGCTAATTAGGTGTCCATAAGGGTTGCAAGTGGGTACATCCTACGTAGGGCTTCCAGAACTTACCCCAGAAATGTAGTTAAGTGCAGATCTCCTTTAGAGACAAAGTTCACTCAAAAACCTCCCTCCTTCATTTCTCTACTTCAGGCCACTCATTGCCCTGCTCCTGGACCTCTCCATCCTCCAAGTTTTTCTTTTCAGTACAGCAGAGCTCCACAGAGACTTACATGGGCACAATCATGAAATTGTGGAAAGAAGCAGGAACAGTAAGGAGACAAGTGTCTGTCCTCACTGAGTCTCTGCAAAGGACTTTCAGGTTCCAGTGATGTCTCCTGGGCTCGTGTATCTAAGCTTTGGCAAGATTGTAGAGAACAAAGCAATTTAGAGAATGTCTCTTAAGTGTGTAATGTTCAATGTCTCTTAAGTTTAATGCTCTCGGGAGAACTTGTCTGAGCCATGGACAATTTTAGTGCACACCCTGTGGCTGGCCCCAGTGGGCCATGTAATGCAGGAGGTCAGACCACTCTCTCTTACTTTGACACTGGTTTTTGTTCCTCTCAAGTTATTTCCTGCTGACTTAACAGCCCTCGTGGTTCCTGCCTGTATCTGTGGAAAAACCAGCTGGTTTCACACAGCTGGTTCAGCTGTGGCTCTCTCAGGAAGGGGAACCTGAGTTTGGGTTTTGAGGAGGCAAGCCAGCCTCCAGGAGCCTTTGCCTGTTCCCAGGGGAACCCCAGAGCCAGGAATGAAGACTAAGCACAAGTTTTGGTTTCAATTCACTTTTTAAAACTAGTGCCTTTTCAAAAACCAGTTTCCATAGTGACAGGGAACTGTAGCACCATTGTGAAGGCCCAAAAAGCCCCAGCCAAGAATACTAGCCAGAAATTCAGCAGCGCGGCCAGCTCCTGAGCAGCCTTCCCTAGCCCCTGCTGTGCTCACAGCAGGGCTCTGCTTCAAACACCTTCCTGCCCACCAGCCACACTTTTAGCTGCCTGTGGGTTGTGCTACTCCTGAGCACTAAGGCTTAATCACAGGTAAAATGATGCTTGTGCCAAAACGGAATATACTTTGGCTGCATTTAGCCCTTTCATATAAAGGGAAAAACTAGATTTTAAGACAGCTTTCACCTATTGTTTCCTTTTGCAGAATGGTGCAGAAAGCATGAAATGTGTTCACAACCATCCATCAAGTCAGCAGAGGAACCCGGCTGGAAGCCCAGGTCCTATTTGATTCTTATTTATTAGAACGTGCTGCCTCTCACCTTACCTTTTGCTGTCTCTTATAGGGGGTACTTCCATCCACGCTATAATCCAGACCTCCCAAAAGGGCCTAGGAACTCTCACAAGATCATAGTGTTGTCCTGGTCCTCAACACAACACACAAGAAACGTGCCAGAGAGAACAGCCTCTCTGTTGGGCTCAGTGCCAGCTGGTGGAGGTGATGGACACCACCACTTCCCCACACAGCTCCTTTGCCCTCATCCTTCGTTATCTGCTGGATTATGTTGCAGTCTGTAGTATGCAAAGAAATACAACCACAGCACTCTTACAAGTTAAGTTTCAGGTAAGGTTACAGGCACCTGTCAAGTGGTGGTGTCACCTGTGGCTTTTAGGTAATGTGCGTTATGTGTGTGTAGGAGGCAGAGAAAAGTGTGGTTGTATTGTGTGTATGTGTGGAGCTGTTTGTACAAATCTCAGGAAGCCTTTCAGTAGGCCTGGACTTAACACCTTCCCTCAGGAATGGCTGGGTCTGTGGGGGACTGTGGGCTTCAGCGAGGGTGTCTGTGGCCTCTGTGCCACCCAGAGTGCAGAGCCAGCCTGCCAGGCAGGGTGAAGATGCCTGCCCAAGGGACACGGGGACGTCACAGCCCCGGCAGGAACCACCATGCCAGCGGCAATTCCAGAACAGAACCCTGGCACTGAAGGCAGGGCACCAGCCTGACTCAAAGCATGCACCAGCCACCTCCTCCCGCCCCAAACCAAGCACTATTATCCCTTCCAGTTTTATGATAAACTGTAATTTTTCTCAAACATTTAACAATCATTATTCCCTTCCTACTCCCTCTATTTTTGCCTGCATGTGACACTTTTGGAGCTGAGATCACACCCAAGAAAACAGAATGAAAATGGCAACTAATGTAGATTTTGTGAGAGAAGAATGTTTTGCATGTTGCTTCCTATTAAATCATTGGAAATGGCATACCCAAACAAGAAATTGTCCTTCTGGTACAAGACCCTAACTCAGATGAAAAAGGACAAGTTCTGCACGAAAGAAAAAAGAAAGAGAGGCATATTAGGACCGGTTTTTATGCCAGTATTTTCAATGTGAGGGTAGATGTACTGCACCAAGCTAAGGGTTTGTCTATCCTAAGGCTGCCAGTGGAGCCCCAGAAGAGGCCAAGAGGCCAGACATATTTGCTTTGTATTTCCCAGCTTCCAGCAACCAGCAGCTCATGGAGTTCATCAAGCACAGGTGAAACCATGTCTATATTGCCAGGACAAGCTGAATAAAATAAGAACTATGTATGTCTTGAAAATTAGTCATCAGGGTTCACCAAAACTTGAGAAGTGCACCACTCTGACTGTCTTGTGATTGAGAGTGAAGTTTTAGGGAGGTACTTCCTACAGGAAGACAAATTTTTCCCTTGCTTCCTTGAGACCTTCAAACGACCCTATTAAATTGTTAAAATTCCATTAAAAAGTGGCTGCTGGGAACATGTGCAATAAATAGCTGCTAAGATCAATGGCAGTCTTCCTGATTTAAAATCTATGTATTGCTTGCTGACAGTGCTGGCAGTGTTTTCCTCTGGGAATGTAACAGTGATTTGCTTTAAATAAACTGTGGTAAAAAGCTTTATCTGAACTCATTAGTGACTCAGACTGATTTTAGAGTAATCCAGAAAATGCCTGTTGCCCACAGACAAGACTTGGAAGTGATCAGTGACTTTGGATACTGACATCTATGGTGGGCCACTGGAAAGCATCCTGGAACAGAGCAGAACTTAGGGCAGCTAGACAATGCTCTGAAAGCCACCAGTCACTTTTGAAAAATGAACAGCATTAGGTTACTATGGCTCTAATGACCATCATCCACCCTTTCCAGGCCAATTCCTTGTTCCCCTCCCAGCTTCTGGCTGGCCTTCATTCCATGTGACACCATGCATTCAGGACGGAACTAAGCCTATCATAACCTAAAGTGCCACCACAAGTTGGTCTCATCCACCAGCCACCAGCAGGCAGCTTTGGGCTGAGTTGGGATCCTCGGATCCTCTCCCTCTTTTTCTTTAAAGCCTCTCTCCCACCATGAGTAGTTCTTTCTCAGAGGCTCATATAGATTGCTTTAATGAAAACAGGCATGAAAGCATTTGCCCTACCTACATTCTGTTTTGTAACCTAACCATTTAATTGCATCATGCTTTTTCCTACAAATCATCTGATGATGATTCCCAGGACAAGCCTTTACCTCTTTTCCTGCATGTTTTAATACTTCAGCTATTACTACATCCTGCTTGTAGGTATCACTAAACCACGAGGGGATTGGTCACTAGATAAATCAGAGCTCTTTTTGGAAGGTTTCTAACCTGGGAAATGGAGCACCTGAGTGAGAAACAGATCAAAACTCTGCAGTTGATGCCTACAGAATTTCCAGAAGGGACTGGCAAGGACAGAGGGCAGGGTGTTTGCCCTACATGTGAAAAAATAGATTGAATGTACAGAACAGTCTTTGAAAACCAGTGATCAAGAGGTTGAGGGCTTAGAAGTAAAATCTAGGGCCAAGTCAACAAAGGAAAACTCATGTTTGGTCTTCCTGCAGAGCACCAAAGCAAGGGAAGCTGTTGATTGAGTTTTCTTATTTTGACTGCAGGAAACACTGTGCTCCCATGCTCTGATCCTGCTGGGGCACTCCTCGATATCTCTTGGAAAAGCAGCACAGTAAGCTGTAAGCAATCCAGGAGACTCTTGGAGGGTGTTGAGGATGATTTCTTAATCCAGGTTTATGACAACAATCAACAAACAGCTTGAACAGAGGTGAAGCATTACCAGTCCTGTTGCTTAAAAACAGGGATGAACTAATTAAAGATGACAAAGCTGGTGATAGCTCAGACTGTAGCGATTCTACTGTGGTGGAATTCAGTCTTGAAAATCTCTCCTGTGAAGAAAGCCTGAGAGAGTTGGGGTTCTTCAGCCTGGAGAAGAGAAGGCTTCAGGGAGACCCCATTGCAGCTCTTTACAGAAAGACTTTTTACTGAGGCCTGTAGTGATAGCAGAAAGGGCAGTGGTTTTAAACCAAAAGAAGGTGGACTGAAATTGAATATATAGAGGATTTCTTTTTTTAATGATTAGAATGGTTATGAACAGGTCCAGAGAAGTTGTGGATGCCCCGTGATGGAAGTCTTTGAAGTGAGGGAAGATTGAGCTTTGAACAACCTCATATAGTGGAAAGTTCCATGCCCAAGGCAGGGGCTTTAGACTAGATGATTTTTAAAGGTCCCTCCCAACCCAAGTCCTTCTATAGTTCTATGATAAACTGTGAACATTTTAGATTTTGTGCTTCCATGATGAATAGATTTTTTTTTTTTAATGAGGACTATTTTTTCTTCCTATTAATGTTTTTTATAAGATTATAGTGTACTTGTTTTGATGGTGATTGGGGTATAAACCAATAAAAACAAGGAAAATCCCATATTGGACTTGCTCTCTAGATCCTCCTTAGCTATACACATGCTTATCCCCAGAAATACTAATTTTTCCATAAACATGGACACACAGAGAGCATTTATTAAGCCTAAACAGCAAAGTGGTTTTATGCCTGAGAAGAATACTTTCAAATACATCGCCTATAAATAGATGATATGCTGCCTTTCTGGTTCAGTAAATAGCCTGAAAAAGTGCTCTCAGGAGACATGAATTTGCAGTGTCCCCCCTTTATTTCACTGAGACATTATTTCTGCTGTCTAAATTTAATCCTTTATTGTCAGGATGGAAATTGCTGTCACGAGGGAAGCAATTGCACTTTCTGCATTTCTTTAGGGATCAGGAAATAAATCTGTACAGAAAGAAAACAGCCCCCTATCTCCTCATGTGCAGAGGGAAGCACCAGGTTACTCGACATGGAAAGCATCAGGAACTTGTGCAATACACCAGTACACAAACCACACACGAGCCTAGACAAGTTGGATATGACAAAATAGAAAGCCACACTGGATGTATCCTGCAGACACTGCTGCCCTGGGAACTGGGACACTGTGCTTGGAGCAGCCAGAAGTAAAATGGCTCAGGAGCATCTTACAGAGATAAACTCAAATAAAACTTTTCCAGCTCTCAATGGAACACTTTTTTTCTGGTTCTTGAGTAGTTTAATTCCCAGTGACTTTTGTATTAATAGTAAATCTGAAAGTGCAAAACAAAGCACTTGGCTCCATGCCCCACTGGCAGAGCCGTTCCATCAGAGTGAGAGAAGATGCTACACCTCATTCCAGAGGCACCTGCATGTGAGAAACATTTTGCAGCTTTTTCAGCCATTGCTGGAGGTAGGACAACCTCTTCACTTTGTAATAAACAGATTTCTGTTGTTGTCTTTTTCTCCCCCTGAACACCACAAACATGGCCCACAGAAGTATTTTCAAGCACAAACATGCACAGAAGTTCTTAATGCTTTGTGTTGCTATACCCAGCTCCCATAAATTTATGCTCATGTAATTACTGCTCGATTTGCCTACAGATAGTGGGTTAAAAATACCACACACACCCCAAATTAGAACTGGCTTCTGTTTTTTGTTAAAATCCTGCAGTTGATATAGAAGAAAATGTTGTGATGAGCCACATGAGATCCCTCTTGCCTGCACTAGTCAGGACAGGAGACTGCAACACCACCAACAGAAAAACCCCACCAAAAAAATGGCATGCACAGACCAAGGCAAATTTGACTGTGTTATGATGGCATCAGTCCTGTATCCCTTTTCTTTATCTGGTGCTTGGTGTTTCTACAGTGGAATAGATTTGAGCTGGGATCTGGAGGCTATCAGAGCCTCCATTTAAATGGAATGTAAAATCTTTCCACAATATCCAAATTCCTGTTCTATATTCCAAGGTACTCCAAACTTAGACTAAACATAAAATATTTCTGTTATTTAGATCAAATGTAAAATGATATGCAAACTATTTCTGTTCTATCCAAATTCCTAATTTATACTCTGAGGTGTCTTTTACTTACATGGAACTACTTACCATTGATGAAGCACTTATTTTTGCAGTAGAAATAGGGACATAATCCATGAATAATCTTGCAAGTCTTTGAAAGAACATAAAATTAATCTAATATTAAATAAACAACAACAAATTTCCAACTTATATTCAGTTTGTAAAATCTTTGTCATATGAGCCATCTCTTTATTACATACAAGTACCATATTTGCCATTTAAGTTTCTGAGCCTCTCTTTTTAAAAGCTTTGTGGAAGGAACTGTCTGGAAATCCTTAAGGTCAACCCCTTCCCAAACAAAAATAATGAGATTGAGTTTCTCCATACCTATTTGAGGTGGGTAAGTCAGGACATGCACACAGTTTCCCCTTCACTTCTGATAGGCTTCTCTGAGAAAGTAACATTGCACAAAACCCCACCTCAGCTGTTAATGTATTTTGAATGTTTGAATCAGTAACACAGAGAAATACCTTATATGTGAGACCAGGTGAAGCTTCAGCTGGCAGCCACTGGAGACAGAAACTGCATTAGAAAAAAAGAACTAATCTAAAGCTGCATTCTTGTTAATATCCTCTCACACTTCTGGAGCAGCAGAGACAATACCAAATGCAAACATGCCCCTGCCCACTGCACAGGCTGGGATCATCACACAGAGGCTGGGATAAGCAGATAAACATTTGGCTAAGGACCAAGGAGAAGATTTTTTAAAAAATTTATTTTTTAAGATATTGAAAAGCCAAGACACAATCAAGGTCCCAAAAGGATTTCCAAAAGTGATTAGGAGTCCAAGTTCTGTGAGTCTATTGGTCCGTCTGAAAATCCTGTATAGTAGCAAATGAACTGCATCACTGAACAGCAAAATACCTCTGTGCTTGTGCTGCTTCTGCTAGGGACGTTGATTTCAAAAGGGCAAAGTCTTTATCATGAAAAGGTTAGAAATTTCCTCCCCTTCTTTAGTTCACCTACCTTCCCCCAAAATGGGTAAACTTATCCTCTTCTCGCTTAATAAAATTGTTACTGCCCTATGAACTATTTTAACTGGAATTGTAAGATCAGCACTCAATATTCTGGCTGTGGCCACCCAGATATTTGCTTTACAGAGAACAATTTCCTTTCATTTGATTGAGGTTTACCTACCACAGATTTCACTGCAATGCCTCTCTGATCTGGTAGTGCAGAGTTGCAGGGTCTTTTTTTGGGGGCAGAAATCCCTCTTGGATTGGTAAGTGAGGCTGCAGAGTCCATCCCGGTGCCATCAGATGGTGGTGGGACAAACACTGCATTCTCTATTTACACACGTCTGCTGACAGGAATTGTGCTGCCCATTTGGGACCTCGGCACTGCTGTTCATACACGTTTTGTCCTCACAAACCCGATACCAATCTATTGCACAAAGACTGCAAAAGAATTGCACTGATTTTTTTTTTGTTTTACTTTATAGAAGAAAGTGTTCCCTCAATGTGATAAATACTGAACACGACTTTTGCTCAGGCTGCAAATAGCAAATTACTTAATCATCAACTATTTAAGTACCTGCTTGTTTTGTCATGAAATGAAACTTGTGAGCAAGATCGTATTACACGTAAAGTGGCTTCCTGCATCCTTAAATATTAATCCTCATGTAAAAACAAATTAAAGGTAGTCCCAGGGTCACTTTAGTAAGTCTCAGCTGATGCATCCCACTCTCTCGTATCCCACATTAAATGTTCCGTGCCTTGTCTTTGTGCCAACACCAACATTTTTGCAGCCTTTGAGTGACCTTGGCAGAAGGATAGGGATGTAAGCTGGGAGGGACTCAGTCCTGGGAGGGCACAGCGGCTATTACCAGCCACTGGCAGCATGAACTGGGCTAGAAAGTAAAGCCAGCCCTGCAAGGGAGAGGGTTTGCTAAGGACATGTGGTCTTAAGATGGAGATGATGGGAAGTGTTAAGGGGCCAATGGTGGAACGAGAGAAGCCCCCGAAAAGAGAAAAATATGGAAACATGGACCAGTGGAGACTCAAGGTGGAGGAAAAAGAAAAGCCCTCAGGGGACTGTGCAAGAAATAGGGATGTGAAAGGAAGGGCAGGAGCGGCAGGAGGGAAGCCAGTGGAAGGGAAGGGAGGAGAGAGGCTGGGTTGTGCGGGCACAGGCAGGGGATCAGGTGTGTGGAGCGGGGAGCCGAGACGGGATGGGCCTGGGAGAGATCGCGGGCTAAGGGGTGCGCTGCCCCTCGCCCAGAGCCTGGTACGGCCGGTGCCAGCGCCGCTGAAACACGGCAGCGAAGGACGCGGTGCCGGCCCGGGGCTCCGCACCCGCGAGGCGCTGCCGGGCGGGAGCCCCCGGGCAGCGGGCGCTGGACCGGCCCCGGCGCCCCTCGGCCGCCGGGGAGCCCGCGCTGCTCAAGGAGCCGCCGAGCCCTGGCACAGCCTCGGCACAGCCCCACCGCCGCCCCGCTGCGGCCGCCCCCGGGGAGGGGCAGCGGCACGGCCCGGCCGCTGCCGGCTGCGAACGGCGCCCGCCCGGGAGGCGGAGGCGCCGCTGACGCTGCCGGGGCCCAGCGCGGCGCGCGCCCTCCCCTCAGCGGGCCCGCGGCCGGGGCCGCCCGCCCCGCTCGGCGCCGCCCGCCCGGGGCCGCTCCGGGGCCGCCCCCTCCTTCTCCCCGCAGCGCATTCGCCGCGGGGGCCCCTCTCCAGTGACGTCAGCGCTGCCTAAAAAAGCGCCCCGGCGGGCGGGCAGGGCAGCGGGCACGGCAGCGGCCGCAGCGGCGACAGCGACAGCGGACAGCGCGCCCCGCCGACATGGTGTCCCCCGTCACCGTGGTGAGTGCGGGCCGCGCGCGGCCGGGGCGGCGGGCCCGCGCCCCCTCACACGGGCACCCGGCCGTGTGCCCGCTCCCGGTCCGCTCCCGGTCGCTGTCCCCGCTCCCGGCCGCTGCCCTCCCACCCGCGCCCCGGGCGCTGTCCCCGAGCGCGGCGGGCGCTCCTCTCCCCCCGCCGCCGGGAGCGCGGCCGCTGGCGGCCACCGGCGCCCCCCGCGATGCGCACCCGGCCCGCCCGGCAGCTGTTGCTCCAGCGGCGCGCCTGCCCGGGCGGCTCTCCGCCGCGTCCTCCTCTTGTCATGTGTGTTTTTAAAAACATCTACGGTCCATCTGCTCTACGTGCACTGCATCTGCTCGGAGCGGCGCTGCCCCGGCTGCCCTGGGCTCGCGTCGCGGCTGTGCCCGGCAGCATCCTCCTGTCCCCGCGTCTCCCCTTGCCCTCGCAGGCACCTCTGCCTCGCCATCGGAGGTGGCTTTGCTGTCCAGGTCCTGATTTGGGCTCAGGCGTGTGTTTACCCCCGTGCGGGGCAGACCTTTCCATAGGTTGAGTGACTTCTCGCTGAGACCTGTCTGGTCTCCAAGCCAATCTGGCACTTCCATCACCTAACGACATGAGATTGGGACTGGTGTCACCTGCCTGTCTCATGGGGAGTCACGATGCTTAATTAACGTAACCAGCAATAAGGTAGCAAGTCACTGCTGTCCTATCAGTAGGTGATGTGTGCAGCAGAACTCTTGGATTGATGGAACCAAGCTGATAACTGAAGGAGCTCTTGGCTTGTGCCAGCAATACAAGGAACTGCCCCTGCAGGTGGTGAACAGGGTCTGTTTCAATGCTGGAAGAACTGCCAGAACAGCAGAGAAGCTGCACTGTTAGACATGCTGCTTTGCATGTTCCCCTTTCTAAAAAGTGAGGGATTTGTTAGAATACCCCAGCAGACCTAACACGCGCTGTTAAGGATAGCAGTTGGTGGGAAAGTTTCCTGGTGCTTTGCTGCAGCACCGAACACCTACTGCTGGTATCCTGGTTCCCTGCTGATCCATTCTCATCTTGTTTTGAAATACTTTGGTTAAGGGCCAGGCTATTGCATACTCTCTGGCAGGTGGAAATCTTATCCTGATCTTAACTCACAAAGCTAGTGTTCAAAACTTCTAAATTGCTTTGCCAGTTCTGCACAGCAGGCTGTATTGTCTGATAGTTCAGATGAATTTTCCCCCAGTTATTAACAAGTACCTGGTAAGTTCATCAGCAGCCTGGGGATGACTTTTATCTCTAGAGACAGAGGGAAGCAGCTCGGGAATTATAATGTTATAGTGCCAAACAGGTTTTTTTTGGTGTTTTTCCAAAATAGTTAGAAAGGTTTGGTATCTTCATGCTTCTGTGCCATAAACTGAATTTGTCCTTCAGTAATGCTTTTGGTTATAGTGAACTGTGTGTCTTGGAAGTAAAATCTCTCGTTGGGGAGTACTGGAATGGCTCAGAAACGGACAGGATTTGTTTCACCGTTTGCAGAAGGCAGTACTTGGCTGCTGTGATAGTGCATCGGGGTGGTCTTGCAGAGTGTTATTTCAAGTGAGCTTTGAGGCAAATGACCAAAGCACGAGTACGTGTCGGGAAGGGTGTACAGAGGTCAGACCAGAAGGTTTTAAGGAAGGTAAACTGGGGAGGAAAATGAAAAAACCCCTTATTTTCTCACTTGCCCTTTTGACATGTAACAAAGCACATTTCTGCTCTGGCTTTATCCCTGACACAAGAACAATTTACTTCTCCAAAGGCAATTAATGCAGGTGTGAAGCTGTGTGGAGCTGGATCAGACTGTGAGCTGTGACCAGAGCTGCAGCTGTTTGCCATTGCTGTGGAGGTGAGAGGGGAGGGTGACTGATCCTCCACACAGCTCACAAAACAAAGAGCTGCAAGCTTTCAGTGTTCTGAGGAACAACTTTTTGCACATCTCCATCAGTGGTTGTCACGTTGCTGTTCCTCTGAAGGAGGGCACTGTGCTGCTCCATGCTGGCTGTCCCATGGCATGGGTGTCGTGGGCAGCCTGTGCTGCCCGGGAGCGTGGTGTGGTCCGTGCACAGCTGGAGGTGAGGAGCAGGGTGGCTCTACAGCTGGTGGGCTCCCCCCAAGGGAAGGGCAGTGGCCATCGGTCTGGGCACGGCTGGGTGCTCGCCTTAGGGCTCAGCCCTTATCTCTGCACTGCACTGCCTTTGCTGTATAGATAAACCAGGTCTGTGGAGCCAGCATGGATATCACTGCCATGACATGATGGGGAGATTCTCTGGAGGGGCAGCGCCTGAGGCACAATCAAATGAGCCAGAGGAATTGATTTGTCTGTAGTGTATGTCCTCCCCCAGCACACTGCAGCATCCCCCTCAATGGGGAGAGCATCCGAAGAGCATATCTGAGAGTGACAGAAGTTTTCTTGCCACTCTCTGTGATGGCCTTTGTACAGCACTGCAGTAGGTGGCCCTGGCTGCTTACACACAACCTGCTCTCCTGCGTCTCCACCTCTTTCCTTCCTTAGGACACTCTTTTAACAGGAGTCGAAACCCATGAGCCCCAAGTCTGCTGTACAACTGATAGTGGGAAGGAGGCATGCAAGGATGGTTCCTGGGGAAGATCGAGCTAGGACTGCTTGTTTGTGCTGGCTGCCAGGTGTGCATCATTGCCTGGAGGGCTTGGAATGCCTGCTCGGTGCACACAGAGACCACAGCATTGTGCAGAGCTCGTCAAGCTGTGGTCTCTGAGGCTGCACAATCCATATGTGCTGAGCGGGGAGCAGGGCCACAAATAAACAAGTCTGGTGCCAAAGTGCCTTTTAACATATTGTGCCAGGTCCTCAGTTGGGATAAAGCTCTGGAGTCCTGCTGATTTTAGAGTCTAGACTTCCATGGTGCTGGACTGTGGCTGGGAAGATGCATTTGTATGCCATCCTGTTCCATCTGGTGAACGATGCTCATTCTGGTTGGAAGTCACCTTGGAGGGAAACTTTCACTGCCTACTCTCCTAGGCAAGCAGGAGAGTCCTGCTCCAAAATTGTTATTTTTTGATACTGCTCTGATTAAAAGCTGTTTTTTCTGCATAAAGCCATGTGGGCTGAGAGCCTGCAGTTGCAGCACAGTGCTGATAAATAGCGTGTTTACTTCATGGATATGTGAGGTTTAATTCCATTTTTGTTCCGTTGTCACTGGTCCCACCGTAATAGAAGAGCACTCATTAGTGATTTTTATCCAGCTCCCCCCACATCCAACACTGTTATCTAAGCAGTTTTTAGCTTGAGCTTGTGGGAGATAGCTCTTGCCCTAAGGACCTTTCTGCCCAGCAGGCACCATGATTGCAGGAACCACAAGAGTGCAGGAGATGAGCCTGGGGACATGCAGTCATTCTGACATTTACATAATGCTCCTTGCTCAAAGGACCCTATTTTGTCCCTAAAGTTAGGGCTAAACTTAGTGTAGGGCATCATAGCCCTTTGAGGAAAACAGGGTATGGGAAATACAGATATTAATTGGCTAAGGGTAAATCTCTTTGGGGGGAAGTTGTAGATGATATCCTAGCAAGATGAACTAGGCCCTCTCATCTCTACAACATTGCCTCCACACCTGACTTGTACTCGACCTAGCACAGTTGTATGTGTGGGAGACAGATGAAACACTCATTGGGACAGATTATTGACCAGAATCTGTCTTAACAATCTCCATCCCTTCCCATTCGTCCTCTGGTGTATTTGCATCTTTAAACAGAGACAGCTGGGTTGGGAAAGGATACGTTGTTTTGACTGCACTGAGGAATTGGAGCCCTCAGCCCAGTTCCTTCTGGGTGAGAAGCAGCAGCACCCTTCTGAGAGCAGCCTTTGTCAGCCCTCAGGAAAGATGCAGCATGTCACTGGGACAGAGTATAAAAATGACTTGCAAAACCTGGGCAAAATACCTGGAAGATACAGTCTGGAAAGATATTTACCAGCAAGAAATATGGAATAGGGCTGGAGAAGTGGGTGGGTATCATTTGTGTTTCTGAACAGGGGCCAAACCACACTGATCCAGATGGGTTTGGAAACCTGATGTAAATCATGTTGCTTAGAGACTCTGCACTATGGGCAACTGTAGCAGTAGTAGGTCTAAGCACGGTTTTAAAGGTTTATTATTGAAAAGGGTGTTCCATAATCCTGAAATTTCTGCTGAAAACAAGAAAGCCAGATCACTCTGGAACTATTTCAGCCTTTGCTTCTGAAAGAGAGCATGTGTTGTTTCTGCATTAATGAATGAAATGTTAGCAACCATCTAAGTTAGATGTAACTCTTATGGTTAATTTTACTTGTTCTCTGTTTATATGCAACATGGCTGTTTTCACTGTAATTTCCTCTGTTACTTAAATGCATCATAAATTGGGATTTTATTATGCAGGAGGCTTCATATAATGCATTGACAATTATGGAAATACGGCACTACTATAAAAGCCAAGCCAATGTAAATGAATGATAGAAATTTATTTCCAAACTTCTGAGCTCACTGAAGAAAGGGAGGGAATCATGACCTTAGCAAAGTTTAGCTGTATCTTGGTAACATTTGTGTCAGTCCCAACTTTTGGGAGAAGCCTAAAAACTTTGGTCCTACTGAGCACGAAGCTGTGCTGATTTATGCCAGCTGAAGCCCAGGCATAGTGTTACATGCCATGATTTGTTTTTTCAGACTGAACTTGCACATTCTTGCTGTGACATTGACATTCTTTGCTGTAGCTGTTGCTAGGGGAGGGTGGGCTAGCAGAGCCTGCAATGTGCGGGCTTCTCTCACGTTCTCCCCAGTGCCAGGGAGGGAGCATTAAGCAGGCAGTGCTGATCACTGCTGCAGGCAGTGCTGTGGATTAAAGGCTTCATTAACCCAAGTGTATCACTCAAGGCACACGGGTGTGTTGTTCAAAGTGTGCTTTGAGCATTAAGATTGTGGGTCCAGTTCAGAAGTCTGTACTTATACGTAATTCCTCTGAAAGGACAGAGATGCATTTCTTCTGTTCTCTTTTCCTGTCCAAGTATCTCTATCCAAAATACACTGTGTGCGGCAGAAGAGCCAAAGTTATCTTCTCTGTGGGTAACTTGATAGTGCTGACAAAATAATAACTCCAGTGAAATTAGACTCTTAGAAAAAGATGGCATCAGGAGCCCGTCTTCTGCTAACATGTGGAAATTCTTGAACAGCAAAAGGATTATTAGTTACATAACTCCCTTCCCTCCTGGAGGCCCAAGTGGTTATTATATCACCACTTAATTTTCCTACTGTCCTTCATGTCACAACACCCAGTAGACTTGTCATTACAGTAGAGGTGTAGATTTTGCTTACTGCAACATACACAAAATGAGGGTGATGGCTATTCCTTCTTCTAGCCTGCTTGTGCCCTTCCTATTTCCATTTCTTGTACTGCCATAATCTCAATAGCATTTCAGCTAATGACAGGTTTCTGTGTGACAAATGTGTCAGTTTAGGGCATGCCTCCATATAATGCTGGTCATGAGCATGTATCCAGGTGACATGTCACAGAAAACTGTGTCTAGGAGTTTACACACCACCACAGCTGAAAGGCAGTAGATGGGCTGGGCAAGAGTTTTCCTAAAGATTTCAGGTGTGCTGGGCTGGGAAGGATTTCAGACACCAGCAGAGCCCAGGGGCTCTCTCCGCAGCCTCTGACTCAAGAGTTGCACAGATGCAGTTTCTCTCTGAATAAATGGAACTTGTGTCTCTTCTTGCATTAAGTCAGTGTTGCAAGGCCGACTCTTGTATTGCAAATCTGCCTGCTAGTGAGGATGGTGGCTCTTTTGATTCACCTTGCTGCAATCCTATGGAAATGCCTTGTTTCTACTAGCAGGCTAGTCTTCTCCCAAAAACTAATTCCTCTAATTAAAACTGAGAAAAGATGACACAACCCTTGTTACCAAATTGGCCTTGAGACCTTTGTCAGGTTTGAATGAATGGTAAAGTTTCATGTTTTGCTTCTCACCAGATACCAGCTTTGGAAGCAGATATGGCATCAGGCATTAAATTTCCTGTTATGTATCAAAATAAGTGCCTTTCTACTGGTTGCAAGTAGCCTCTGATTGAATCATTGCTTGAGACTGAGGGAAGTTTGACTCTAAGCCAGCTGCTCATTTTTCAGCACATTCTAAGCACACCAGACAGATCCTCAGATTTACATGTCTCCCATGGCTTCAGCAGAACTGGGCTGAGGCCGTGGCTTGGCTACTGTATCCCTATGTGCCTGTGTCCTTGATTTTTTTAGGGTATGGATAGTAGTGCTGACTTGTGCTCCGTTACAGGAGGAACTAAGCAAGTTTTGTGGATTTCCCTGCAACCTAGATATAAAAGGAGTGTGATGACAAGGTTATCACTTAATTGATGTTTTAATTGAAGTTTCCACTTTGCTTGGTTGCATCTCTGGATTTATACCCTCAATATAAAGGGCATAGTCCTGCAGCTCATTTGTGCATGTGGTCTGCATTTGTTTATGCAGCCTGATTGCAGCAGGGGTTTTGCAAGTAAAAGCCTTGGTGTATCAGTGTGAGTCCTGGGAGTGTGTGGGTTAGTCTTTGTACAGGTTAGTGTTGCACCTGCCCACTCCACATCTGTTGATAGTGACTGGGAAGATCCAGTTTGTCTTCAGGTAAGTTGTGTCTGATACTGACTTATCCAGGTCACAGCATCTTGAGAGAAGAATAGATATTGGAAATAAAATCTATGGGTCTGCTGTCATCCTTTGACATTAACACCCTCCTGTCTCTTCAGCATATTGATCCCATGATAACATGAGGGGAGCTGCTGCTTTTTTGTTAGGTATCAGAGCAGCATCTCTCTAAATACACATCTTTATTTGGATTCATTGCTATTTGTCCCTTCTGATTTTCTTTAATATCAGTATTTAATAAGCTTTCAACCTGCAGGACATGATAAACAGGTAGAGTAAAACTTTCTGTTCAGCTTCCCAATAGGCATAAGACAAACTGAGCGGTCCCTCCTGTGCTTCCCAGCACAGCCCTGTTTGCCTTCGCTGGTATTATTGCAGCCCCTTGTGAGGATTCACACAGCAAAAGTCTCTTGTGCAGAGCCACCAGCTTTCCCAGACACTGGGAGCCGCCTTCCCCTCCTGTTTCAGTTCTTCCTTCCTGTTGCTCTGCCAAGTGTGCACCAGTCTGTTGTGTGAGCCAGAAAGGTGTGCTGCAAAAGCACCTTTTGAATGCCTAAGGCGGTTTCACTCTTTGCATGTCTTTGGCAACAGCTGGTAGGGCTGGTACAGTCGTGTGCCACCTGCCTTCTGGGCTGCACTGCTGGCTCTTTAGCTGTTCCTGCAAAGGGCTGTAACAGCACCAGTGCCTGCAATGCCCTTCATTTAGACCCACCTTATTCTCCACAGGTTGTAGGTAAAATGACATTTCTCTGCTCAAGAGGTTGCTTCTGGCAGGAAGGGCCTCCCTTCCCTCACAAATACCAATCCCTGGTGGCAAAGCAGCATGGGGCAGGGTAGAGCTTTGCCAAGCGCCCATTTTCCCTGAGTACACATTCTTCTGTGCATCCCCACTGCCACAGCAAAATGACAGAGTGGCTGGGGCCTTCCAACAAGCACATAAATGTTGCAGTGGGTTGTGGGGTGCAAATAACACTGGAGATGGGAGAGTGCAGGCAGAAGATGGATTTCAGCCCTGGGAACAAAGCACTCTCTATGCAGATCCCTCTCTGCTATTACCTGGAGATTCAGCCTGCCCTTGGTGCTGACAAAGAAAGAACTGACAGCTCTGCTCTCCCTAGGGTATTTTATTTTGGGTCTGCACCAGAGGCTGGAGAGAGGCTCTGGTTTTGCCACACAGCTCTGGGGGCAGATGTCAGTGGGTGGCACTCATCTGTAGCAGTGGGCCTTGCAAAGGGGTGCTGCTTTTTGCTGTGGCTCTGTGCCTTGCAGCTCACACATTGGGCTTACCTAAAACTGCTTCTTCCTGAGTAACAGAAGTCTGCATTCCCTTTCACAGAAAAGTGTGATATAAATATCAGGAGTCTCCTGAGAACAAGTGCTTGTAGTCTGGAAGCCCTCCCCAGGATAAGCTGTGGAGACTTTTCTGTAAGCAGCAGCATTTTTAAATCTGGATTCTAGTGTGACAGGCCAAATAATTGCCCCTTCCCATCCTGTGAGGAATTGCCTGGGACAGGTGCCAACTGTGCATTTCAGGCTGCTGGCTACCTGGCTCCTGGAATTCCCTGTGGCTTCACAGCCTTCTCCTGATGTCCAGGGTAGCAGTAGGGATGTGGGCCCACCTGACCTCACTCAAGAGGAAGGGTGCGTGCCCTTGCTGTGGCAGCGCTGCAGCTCTGATGAACAAAATGAAAAGACAGAGATGCTACAACAGACCCATTGTGGTTCAGGTTTTTAAGCATCTGCAAGGGGTTCTTTTGTGTTACAGCAAAGGAAATGTTTGGAGAGGCTTGCTTTCTGCTACACAAAAAGCAAGATCTGGAATCCCAGGAGGGAAAAGCAATCTTTGCTCTGAGATAAGATGCTTTCAGGCAAATACTATATTTTTGCTTTCATTTCTGAGAGCCATTGAACTACCCTGAAAGCTGTAGTCGATGACAGCCCCTGCAGGCCTGAAGAGACTTTTGAATTCTTGACTAGTTTAATATTGTTAGTGCTTGCTAGTGGCACATTATTGACATTATTATACTCTTCAAACTGCTATAGCATTGCTACAGATGTGGAGTCAGTCTGCAGGTTAAGAAGAGGTTTTTAAAATAGCCCTGCTTGTGGTCCTGTGGGCCAGTCCAGTAGACAAGACAGATGACTGGTAATGGACAAAAGCAAAACCATCCCCCAAAAACAAACCTTAGCAAAAATACATATTTCCCAGGCTGACTCTTCAGGGTGAAATGTATTTGTCTGTAATTTTTTATGAGTTAACGTCTGCTAAAGAAAGGTTTCACCACCTTGAAGGCTTCCCTGCAGTCCCAGAAAGCCAAGGGCAAGTACCCCAGTGACTTTGTAAGGTATTGGTGGGTGTCCCAGTACCTGACTTTGCCTGGCCTGGTAGCAGCAGGTCCTGGGTAGTGCAGGAAGGTCCCAGAGACAGAGCTGCATCGCTCATTAGCCAAACTAACAGGATTTCATCTTCTATTCAGTACAAGAGAGAACTTTTATGGATACTGTAACTTCCTTAACTGCTGGAGGGAACGCTGTGGTCCAGTCTCAAGATGGCTTTGGGCAATGTCATGGTTTAAAAGGCAAGAAGTAGGAGTGGTCTCCTCTTGCAATATGTGGCACAAGCAGTGCCCTGATGCGGTGGGGTGATTTCCTTGGCTCCAGAACCTCCTCCATCTATTCTAGGCTCCTAAGGGACTGTTCCCTCACATTTCTAGAGCCTCCTACAAGGAGTCGTTTGAGGGCAAGACTCCAGCTTCCCATTTGTGACTTTTACATACCGGGTGTCTGCAGATGCATATTTTTTATCTCATGGGTGTAGCAGCAGAGAGCTGTGATGTCCAAGAGCTCCCAGGTCACAGTGGCCGCTGAGCCAGCCTGTCCTTGTCAGCAGCCCTGTGAGCGTGGTCAGTGTGACTGCTCAGCACCCAGCAAGTTTTACATTCGTCTTCCTTAAGCACCGGACGACAAGATGGGGCTGCTGTTTTACTTACACTGCAAAAGTGGTGTCTGCAATCTCTTGTCACTGCCACAGCACGCGTGCTCCCCAGCTCTCCTGGCACAAACCAGCCCATTTTTGACGCTCAGCTGCTGCTGCTCTGCTGGGTGGCCGTGCCGTGCCCCGCGGTGCCCGGGCGTGCTGCCTCGCTGCGGGGGCTCGAGCTGCCATTCCACCTGGGAGAGCCTGGCACAGACAAACATTGCCCTGCTGCCAGGCATCTGCAGGGAACCTCGTGCTGCAAGTTTCCTCCTTCTCTCTGCATCTGAGGGGAAGTCACTCATCTGGAAGCACCCTTGGTGCTGGCAGGTTTTCATCCCCTCTATGGTTAATCTGCAGATTCGGCTGAGTGTTAATGTGATTGCAAGCTGGGTAGCACTGTGACTTGGTGGTGAAAATAAGTTTTGTTGTGGTTCCTCTTCCTGCATTCAGCTGTGTCTGCAGCAGCCCAGCCATGCACAGGGGCCCTTGTTTGAAGCCAGTTTGATTGATCCTCATCCACTGCTTGCTCCTCTGTGCCTCCACCAAAGGATGACTTTTCTGGTGCCAAGAATTTGTGCAACAATATAGCTGAGCTCACCACCCAAGAACTGTGAGGGCCCTTGCCAATTTTTTAATTGTATTTTTCTGGCTAATAGCCACAGATTGGTCTTAAGAAAAAGAAGTCAAGTATTTCTAGCTCTCAACACTGCATTAGTCTGTTGTGGAGCAAAGCTTGGAAGTACAGCTGGACCTTACCTTGCTTAACTGAGGTGGGGAAAAGAGTACCCAGACTGCTGGGGTAGAGGGAGGAATGATGGAAGCCAACAAATCAGCCCTATTTTGCAGGAGTTTAAGAGACCCTGGGGGTGGAAGAGCTGCCTTGGACTTTCACGTGTCTGAGCTGGGAGGATGGTCCTTTTGCAGGCTGGAAGTGTTCAGGCAGAGTCCTGTTACTTTTGGCTTGTGCTGAACAACAGAGGCTCCTGTCAGACAAATCCATGATTTTTTGATCCCTTGCAAACAAGTCTGACTGAACAGCTGAGCATGAGCTGTTTCACTGCATTACCCTTGTGGGAGAAACAGAGGCCCTGAGTTATGCTGGGGAGTGCCAGAAGCTGTAATAAAGACCTGACAGAACTTATTGCATGGCATAAGCATGATGAAGACAGGATTATTAGCATGCAAATTCTCCCACATACAAAACATGTGACATTTTTTGCTATTTATTTTTATGATTTATTTGCTCTTTTACAATTGTGTTTTAGATGCAGTCTCTACAGTCTTTGTCTCCGCTTGAAGGGAGGAGGGTTTATCTATCACTCTGAATTTCCTGCAGCATGTGGAGCCTGTTCAGGAGCCATCTGCCTTGGATGCTTGGCCCTTGGCATCTCCAACACATACATAAACCCTCCTATTAATTGCAAAAATATGTTGTACCAACACAGTATTTCAGGCAGGTTGACTGGCTGGTTCAGTTACTCTTCACCACCCTCCATAACAAGCACTTATTTTCAGAATTTTATTCAGGAGCAACTTGGGACATGTACCAGCCTCTACTTTCCTTGACAAACGGCAATAGGCAATCGGTTGTCCCCCAGGAGCATGTTTGTTCCTGCAGGAGAGCAGAGCTGGAGAGCCACATATTCTGGGCAATGAGAAACAAGGGCCATGGGCTTGCAGTGGCAGCAAACATGGCAACAAAGCCAAATAAATATCTATTGGCACACAACGGGGGGTGAGAGCTATTGTCACAGTAGGACAGAACCAAGGCAGGATCCTCAACGCTGGATGCCAAAAGCCAGGAGGAGCAGCTCAGACACAAAGTGGTACAAGGCTGATAGGAGGGCTGGGTGGAGGACAACAGCCCAGCTTTTTTTGGCCAGTGCACATGGTTGTGCTCAAGTGTTGCTTAGTGGAATAGCTGGAGTATTATTTTTATAGCACTTTTTCTGGAAAGCAGCACTTTGCAGCCCAGTGGGTGTGAGCCATATCCCCACAGCAGGTTGGCACTCAGCTGGTGTCTGTATACTCATTTTCATTGCAGGCTGATTTAGGGGGCTTTGCAGAGAGGAGAGCATTAGTTGATACTGCACATTGTTTCCTGGGGCCAGTGCAAGGCTTAGGAACAGTGAACTCTGTCCAACTTTAGCATTTCAATGCAACAAGCTTCTGATGCTCTTCTATACCTCAGGAAGATGTCTCTGTCCCTGTGGCAGCTGGATTTGCTATCTCACTTGTTATATAGATACAGACAATTGGCTCCAAAATGTTAAAGGAAATCAGGGCACTGTCTTGTGAGTGTGCTGTTCCTCTGTAGATGGGGCTTATTCTGGAGTAGCGGAGCCAGGTGTAAATTTTTTTGGTTGGTTAGTTATGTGCCTGCAGCAATCAGAACAGGCTACATACAGCAATATTTCAAACTGGAGCAGAATGAGTGC
The DNA here is from genome assembly GCF_021018805.1 of Prinia subflava. Taxonomy (NCBI): domain Eukaryota; kingdom Metazoa; phylum Chordata; class Aves; order Passeriformes; family Cisticolidae; genus Prinia; species Prinia subflava. Next base: position 15,209,490 of record NC_086251.1, read on the forward strand.
AGACAAAACAAGAAGGGATCCTGTAAACCTATGAACACTTAGGGAAGTGGATATGCAAGCCCCGAGCCTCCAGAGAGCTGCACATGGCAGTGCCGTGTTCTGTTTGAAGATCACAGAATCACAGAATGGTTGAGATTGGAAGGGACCTCTGCAGATATCTGGCACAAAGTCTGTTGGTGAGAGCAAAGACATAACTTCCTCCTGGTCTGCCTAAGTCTTGGAGGGTTTCATTGGATTTGGTTGGATACAGATAATTTAGTAAATAATACTTCTACTCTAATTCTACAAATACAGAAATAGTGGCTTTGCAGTGGTTTAAAGACTCTAAGTAACTTAGTTTCTCAACACAGCACTTGAGAAAAAGCCCTAAATTATGCTCATTTAAAAATTCAAATCTTGGAAATACTGCCTTGTTTTTGCATTCAAGATATTTTCTGTAATGCATTTTATCACAGAGTAAATTAGCAGTGGGAGGAGAAAAGATTTGGGAAGAAAAATTAAATGGAATTTGTAACAAAATGGCAAAACCCAGCTTAAAACCATGACAATCACACACATTAGCAAAAAGGATCTTGTCACCTCCATCAAGTGCTTCCTTTTCCAGCCCCATGGTGCAGCCCCATCTCACATTCTGTCTCTGAGACACAGGGACAAAGGTGTTTTAATCCAATTTATCCACTCAGACAAGAAGCAATGTTCCCCTTCTCTGTGGTACAGTAAGTCCCGTCATGGATTATATGCTTGGCTTTCCTCAAGCCACAGCTTCCAGTTGTGTTGGCACATGGTTTTCCAATACTGGTCTTGACTTGTCCTTCAGGTGGCAGATTGCCACATCACCTCTTTCCAAGCCTCAGGCATGTGACCAAACAGAGGATAATCCCCAGCCTCATCCTCTGGTTCCCTCAGCTTGTCTTGGAGGACTTCTCCAAAGTATTTCCAGTGCCACTCATGGGGCCTCATCTTGGTCAGAGCCATGAAAGGGGCTGCAGTTAGCTGCAGCATTCAGTGATGGGCAACGGCATGGCTGGAAATAACTCATCTGAAATATACTCAGAGAAAAAGTGTTAAGAAATAAAGTGTCAATGATGAGAAGCCTGTAGCCCTTCTAGAAGTAGGAGCTTATTCTTACATGAGAGTGCAGTAACTCTTATGCATGAAAAATTCTTCAATTATTATTAGGATGGAAGTAATACAAACCATTATTCTAAAATAAAGCTGTCTGGGCTTGCAAAATTCACATTCAGAGAGTGAGAAAAGGTAATTTTAAGCTTACCAAGCAAACATAATTGTTCTGCACAAGTTTGTATCTTAGCTTCAGTAAGGCAAGGTTCCTGGGGAAACGACAAGTGTAATTAAAACCTGTCTCATCATGTGTGCACACAGGGGAGGGCAAGCTGTGATGGTAATTGTAACTGCTCCTAGCAGGTGTTTTTCTGTTAATACGAGGTATTAAATAAAACCTACCATGTTTATTAACCCAAATACTCTCCTGTATGCTTCTATGCACTCTTTCCCCTACAATGCTTGATAGTTCCCAGGCAACCCCAGTACTGTGAGGAGACAGTTTTTATGACTTTTATTTCAAGTTCATTTGCTATTTGCTGTCAGAATTTTCCCAGGGAATGCAGACAAGGAGTGGTAAATGGTGATTAATTGAGACAGCCTAAGTAGAAGACTCACGACTGCTCCCCATGTAATACAAGAAAGTTAACGGCTTGCTGATGTCCTTTTGTTAGGGAATTGTGTAGCCTGGTTGTTTAATGGAGTGTTTAAAAATTGTGTTGGCAATAGCCTATGAATAATGTATGATAAAATACCTTACTGCCAAGAAACTGCTGATATGCTGGGGAACTTTCCATCAGATGTGAGAAAAATTTTCAAGGCACTGTCTTCTTGGGATGCCCTTTATTTATAGCCTCTCTGCTTCAGAGGTTGCGTTCCCTTTTTAGATACTGCATGTGAAGATGCCCTCCACTGCCTCTGCCTCTGCCTCTGTCTTCCGACTTCACCTGCCTCCATTTGCTTGTGCCCATAAAAGCTCCGGAATTTTTATGAGATTAGGCTTTATCACCTGAGCACTCTAAGCACAGAATATTTCCTGTGCAAGCTTCACCTGCTCTAGGTATCTGCACCAAGGCACCCTGCATCAAAGGAAGATAGACACTGGTCATGACTATGTCCCAAGATGCAGGAAGCAGAAAAAGGGTCAAGTTGTTTAGGGAAAAAAAGAAAAAGACAAGTTGGACTTTACAGTGTGAAATCAGTTTGGATGCCTCTAAATTTTCCCCCATGTCCTCCTCCAGTGCAGGAGGCCTCTGTGTACTTTGAGTGGCCATGAGTAGTGGGAAGTCATTGTGATATGTAGCAAATAGATCTTGCTTCACCAAAGAAATGAGAAGACTGAGGGTGGACCCCTGCTTGCAGGGGAGCTCTGGGGGTTGCACTGCCTTAGGTCCAAGAGGAAACAGGCCTCCTATAAGAGTCTAGGACCTAGCTCAGGCAGGCATGGAAGCAATCTTTTCCTTTGCTCCTTGTTTTGGCTCTCAGGTCTTCTCCAGGAGAAAATAAAATCACAGGTTTGTTTCTCATGTGGAGTTTTCCCCACCTGCAGTGAAATGCAGAAATGTTCCAGGAGGGCAGGTGAACACAACACAAATTACTGTGCAGAGTGATCTCAGCTAAGTGTTTGTCAAGAGCAGAGCCAGCTTGTGGAGCCCGTAGCTCTGTGCCCTGACCCTCCTGTGGTTTTGTTAGAAGTAGCCAAGTGCTCGTGCTGCATTTTTGTGTCTGTATTTACACAGTAGAACCCTGAGTCAAAACATTTCCTGTAATATGGGTACTGTATTATTAATGTAATGCTAGAACAAAGCCACATGAGGTTGATGATGGTATTAGTCAGCCAAGGAAGTGACATCCTCACCTGGGAGGTTGATGTGTTGGGTTTTGATGCTTGTGATGCCAACAGCAAGCTCCAGGCATGAGGCTACAGGGCAGGGGAAGGAATGGGTTAGGAGAGAGGTTGTATCCTCAGGGTGATCTGCAACTGGCTAAGCAGGAGGATTTGTGAAAATGGGAGAGAAGATTTGTGCCTTTACTGGCTTGTTTGCTGCTGGGATATATCTGGGCATGCAGTATTTTCACAGCTCCTGGAAAGGTGTATAAAAGGGGTTAGTCTAAACACAAGATAGGTGACAAGGAGAACCAGAGGAGTTCAAATAATATCCTAAATATTTTCAGTGGAACAACTAAAAGGTTCTAAAACTTCCTCCAAATCCACCACCCAAAGCCCATCCTGCCAACTGAGAAGTGTTTTCAGCAGAGAGGGTCACAAAGGTCTAGGGAGAGGATCATGGTCAAGTTGAACTAGCATTTCTTGGGGTAGGAACACTGCCAGCTGACAGTATATGGAAGAACAACTTTCAAAGGGAAGGAGCCAGTTCTGTTATGAAGTTTATTCCACTGGTGCTTCTGATGAGCCTATTAATTTCTTGTTTTCTAATGTTTGTTTTCTTTAGGTGAAGAGTGAAGGCCCCAAACTGGTGCCCTTCTTTAAAGCCACTTGTGTCTATTTTGTCCTCTGGCTGCCAACTTCCAGCCCCTCCTGGTTCAGTGCCCTCATTAAATGTCTGCCCATCTTTTGCCTGTGGGTTTTCCTTCTGGCTCATGGGATTAACTTCTTAGTGTCACACCGGAGTGCCAGCCGCATCCTAGCGGGACTCATATTCTCGGCAGTGGGAGACGCCTTTCTCATCTGGCAGGAGCAGGGCTACTTCATTCATGGTGAGTACAGTGTCAGTCCTAAAGGGATGCCACAGTACCCAGCTGTTACTCTCTTTATTTAGTAATGAGTTGCTGGGCCACATGTTTTGTTTATTCATGTACAGCTTAAGCCCCGGGCACTGGGAAGCACTCATCCCTTGACTAAAATCCATCATGGTTTGAGGAATCACATCATGGATGAGTCTTTCTTTTGGGCTTCTCTTGAGGTTAGAGAGGTAATTGGGTCAGGTTAGGATTCCTGGCATGTGTCACAGCATCTGGGATGGCTGGTTGAGAAGGTGGCATGCCGGAATCCCTGGGGAAGAGAAGGAAACACTTGTGGCACCATCAGTTCTCATGAAACTATGGGAAGTATTTACCTCCTATCTCTCTGCAGGGAGATCTGTCAGCCCTTTGCTGTGAGGTTTGGGATGGAACATACTGTGCAAAGGTCCTTGGTGGAAAACAGGTGGAGAGGACATTTATGTTTTGATAGACAAGCCCATAGCCTGAGGGAGGCATTAAGTGGATGATAGAAACCAAAGCAGGAGCAATCTTGTCCTACTTGCAGGTTCATCAGTGTGAATCATGCAGCCTGTTGTTCAAGACATGTCTGTTTTGCAAAACATTTAAATGATGGTCAATCAAGGACAAACCTTACTGCAGTGCTTCTCTACAGAAAGATCCACGTCTCAGAGCAAAATGAGCATGGTTTATTTTGCTAGTTTGCAGACTGGAACATAACGATTCAGATTAATCATTTAAAGCAATGTTGAACCTGCCTGCAGCAACTCTCTCCCTGGCCTTAGACTGTCACAAGAAATCACCAGCAGTTGAGTCCTTCACTGAACCGACTGGTGGGGTTTCTGAAGGTAATTTAACCAGCACAGGGATCACATGTAACGCCCACCATGGACTGGCTGCTGTGACTGTCCCACTGGAAAATGTGATGGAACGAGGGAACTTTCCCAACTTGTGCTGTTGTCAGCTCTGAAAGTCAAAGACTTACTTTTCCCCTCTCTCATGAAGTTAGTATTTAGTTTGATTCTGGGATTCCCACAAGCTCTTTCTTAATGAGAAGGAAGCGTGTGCAGTGCCAGATATGAAAGGCTAAATGCTCTGAATCTGGTTTTAATCCTGCTTCCCAAGGGTTTATCCCTGTCCCACTAAAAGTTCATGTAAAAATGTTTACTAATTTTGTTGGGGCTTGGATTAGACCCTAAGGATTGCATCTGTCTGGCTGAACCTTGGGCACGTTGCTGAGGAGCTCCAGCTTTCTTGAGGTGCCATCCCTTCTGTGTTGAGTGCTGACATTCCCACAGATGGGCCTCCTCCCAACAGGAGTACCTGGCTCAGTTGCCTCAGCCCAACTGGTTTTGCCTCCAGGAGTTGCTCCTTCAGCTATGACTTGGAAAACATTCAAGGCCCAATTTTCCCCATGATCGTTTTTGTGTATGGGCTGCTCTCTGTTTCTCTATTCCTGTGTAACTGGTATATCTCTGAGTTTCCTCTCCAAGTTAGTGCTAGAGGAAGGTTAACCAGTTGCAGCAATTCAGCATCTAGTTGATGTGTTTTAATCTGCAAATGAGTCAGGTTTTCAACCCTAGTCTCACAACTAAGAAGTTCTACTTTGTGGTTTTAGGCAAATTTTTTCTTCTTAAGGAGAAGAAAAGCTCTGTTGGAGCATTTTGAAAATCTCAGCCTACTGAGCTACTACCCTTTGAAGGGAAGTGTTATTATTTTCACTTCAGATATAAGCAGATAAAGTGCACTGCTCCACTTCATCCTTCACTTTGCCTGCAAAAAGTATTTTCTCCTATTTAAAACTCATCAAGGTGCTATTACTGACAACTGACAATATTTTTGACATCATCAGTTGTTGGAATTTGAAATTTCAGGAGAGAAGAGGAAATGCTGGATAAAAATCTACATTCTGTTCAATTTCTGCAGGTTTTGGACTGAAAAGGGTTGGAAACTGGGCTCATTTGAAAAGCTTTTGAGGCAATGAGTTTATAAAAGGACATTTGTTCATTACTTTATAGGGAAGTGAATGCCTGGGAACCTACTCCTGGCACACTTGACTTGTTTTTAATTTTTGCTGTTTCAGTCCACGAATAACACAATACTTACTGACTACTGTCTTACTGCATGTAGAAGTTACTTCACAGTGTTAATATCCACCTCCTTTGACAGCAGGCACTTAGAAACAATTTATGCATTTGGTGAAGAATACAGGCACTAGCAAAAGTATTGCCAACCTGAGGAAACCCAGAGGAAGAAAGTGGGAGAAAAGGGCTGATCTTCCTGATGTGGCTGAGAGGACCAAGTTAAAGGCTGAGAAGCACAAGAGAAATGCAGCCCCTTCCCTGTGCAGCCATCACAGGTTTCCCCACTTCCAAGCTTGATTTATGGGTGTTGAATGAGTAAATCTGGGAGCCAACTCCCTTGTTTGTGACCAGTCTCACCACATGTCATGAAACTCCTCCTGTCTTTCTAGGCTCTTTGCCTGCTGCATCCTGTCCTCTCCTCCTCCTCCTTGCTCCCAGATGCCTGCATGACGGGCAACACAGTCCTCAGTCCCCTGTTGCACAATGCTCCATATAACGCCACTTTCCTCACTGCTAGGGCAACACATCCTTCTTCTCCTTACCACCTGCCTGGACTCTAACCTTTCCTGCACTATAACCCTATAAAAAGCTCTTGTCCTAAATCCCTTCTCAGTTTCTTCACTTCTTCAGTTCTGTCCGTGAGGTGCAATGTTAGCTTCTCATTGTCCTCTTTTGTGCTTCTCTTCTTTCCCATACACACTGTCCATTTTCTCTAGCCTCACCCAGCCAAACAGATCCCAGCAGCCCCCTTACTCCTGTGGATTTCCTTCTCATCTCACCACGGCTGAGCTCTCAGTGGGTGTCTGATCTGGTCTTTCCCAAAGGCAGGGAGACATTTCCACTTCCTTAAGCTGCCTCAGCACAAGAGTAGTAGGTTGAAGCAGTATCTGCCAGCTGCAGGTTTTTGTGACTGCCCTTTACACCAGCACATCACATGTTAAACATGAAAAACTGTCCTGCTGGAGGATTCTGCTTCCCAGATCCTTTTCTCCATTTCTTGCTTTAGAGTTGCATCAAAACTTCCAGCTCCTCTAATAACCCTGCCAGGATAAGGCTGGAGAGCCTGCAGCTGCACCATGTGTGGGTCTGGGAACCAGAAGACCCAAGGAGCTGGGCTCTGTTTGTGGCCCATTATCTACAGTTGTTATGACAGTTGGAGGCAGCAGCTGTACCAACACACTGGGACATATTTTTGTCAAATGGATTAGTGGCAAGTGAATAATATATGGGCAGCACCTTCCAACACCCACATCTGGCATTTCTCAGGGGTGTTGCACTTCAAAGGCAAGCGGGATTTTATTTTCCCTGACTGATTCCTGGTAAGGTTCATCTGAATCTTGCAAATAGCCATAAAATTGTTGGCAGATCACATTGATGCAGTCCCTGAAATATGCCAGCTGCTTCTTTCCAGCTTAGGTTTCTCCCAGCTATGGGCAGAGATGGAGAAGCAGCCACATTTAGTCCTCAAGTGCCTTTGAGTTGGTGGCTAAATACAGGCAGGCTTTGTGTCAGGGTTCAGAGGGATTAGTGTCTTTTGTCATGTTTTGTTCCTACACTGCTGTGGTTCCAGTCTTCCTGTTCCACATGTGACCTATGAGAAAAACACTGTGGGTATTTAGAGGGAGTGATCTTTGGTCTGCCTTGCTCCCAACCTTCTACTCAAAGCAGGGGAAGAGTAACTACCTGAAAAACAAGATCAATTCCTTCTCCAGCAGCTTAGTTCCACCCAGCTTCTCAGAAGAAAGGCTTTTGTCACAGCAGAGCTGTACTTGACTGCAGCTGTAATTGTGCTGGAGCTTTTTTTTAGATTGGGGGCTTGGTGCTATCTCCCGTGTACAGATTTTTGTAATAAAATGTTCCCAAGTGGTCAGTATGGTTATCACTGGTAGTGTTACTGGTAGGTAACACTGGAAGGAATGTTTTCTTTGGCTACTGACTGCCAGTCACTGATGAAAGGTCACACTTTCTGTGTCAATGCCTCTCTCCAGGTCTGCTGATGTTCGCCATCACACACATTCTGTACTCTTCAGCCTTTGGCATGAAGCCTTTGGACCTCAAAGCGGGCTTGCTGATGGGCGTTGTTTCCAGTTCCTGCTACGCCTTCCTGTACTCCTACCTCTCGGGCCCGTTCACCTACCTGGTGGCCGTCTACATCGCCCTGATCGGCTTCATGGGCTGGCGGGCGGTGGCGGGCGTGCAGCTGTGCAACGACCTGTGGACGTGGACCAAGCTGTCGGCCTGTGTGGGCGCCATGCTCTTCATGGTGTCGGACCTCACCATCGCGCTCAACGAGTTCTGCTTCCCCGTGCCCTACTCGCGCTTCATCATCATGGCCACGTACTACGCGGCCCAAATGCTGATCGCGCTGTCGGCCGTGGAGACCAGAGACGAAGAGGACTGCAGGAAGAGGAGCTAGGCCGAGTGCCAACAGTCTGTGAACTCGTGGGTTATATCTCAGGTGCTGTAGCTGCATTCACCCCTGAGAGAGATCTCCATTTCTCTAGGCACACTGGTGATGTTGATTTTGCTTCTTTGAAGCGTTACCTTTGGGAATTAAATTTTTTTCATTGGCTTTTTCTGAAATACAGCTTATTTCAGTGCGGAGTCCACATCAGAAAGCTTAGACTGCCCCTGCAGTAGTTACTCATTGAACTTTTCTGCCTTGGAAGTGCTGTACTACTGCGTTTTATTTGTTAGTCTTGAAATCGATGCTGAATGTCTGGGAAGAGGAGGGCTGGTGGAAAGGAGTTTTGGCCATGCACTGTGCTAAAAGGCTTGCTTTTGACTGTAGGCAGACAGGCACAGATCTCTGCTGAAGTCATAGGTAAAAATTAATTTAACCAATGTTTGTCTCTTTTTGTGTATTACAAACTCAGTCTGCAAACTGGAGTTACCCCTCTGCTGAAAGGAAGCTTGGAGGGAGAGTAAAACCAGCATATCCAGCTGGGAACGGAGCTCTGGAGTCAATGGCAGTGTGTGGGGCAGTACCCAGCAGAACCAGCATGAAAGCAGAACCCCAAGCTGAGGGCACAGAGCAAGAGGTGTGCTGGCAGTGCTGTGTGTTTTGATTGCAGTGACCACAGCTTCAGGGCAGGTTTCTAGGTGCAAGTCAGCATTGCTGCCTGTGGCAGGACTGTAGAGAGCAGGAGTTTGGTGGGATTTCAGGGACATCTTTTTAGCCAGGCCCGCGTGTTCTCCCTCACCACATGCACGCAGTTACACGGTGCCTGCAGCCACCAGTGAGATGTAATGGGCATGCAAGGAACTTCGATTTTTAAAGCAGAACTTACTCATTGTCTCACTTAGTGTATGCCCTAATTATTCTTAGTATGGCAGACAGGCACCAATGTCCTATTACTAGTAATATTCCGTGCACCCATTAAGTTTTAGTAGCACTTTCAGTAGTACTTTGAGTACTGCTGCCTGCAGTATCTTGAATCTTTGTGTGAAGATTTCCTGTGATCAAGGCCCTGATTTTGGATGTAGATTGCCTTGTTTGCCAGCTGGTAGAAAATGATTCTCTTTGCACCACTTCTTTTTTTTTTTAGAAAGCCCCTTTTCAGCAGAGCTTCCTGAAAAGCATTGTCCTTTGTGTTCAACACGCCTACCACTTCCTTCTCAAGCTCTCATGGACTCACATAGAACCCTGCTAGCTTTTCCCTTTTGTTGGGAGGTGCTGAGTGGGTCTCCCGCTCCTCTCCAGCCTCGCCTGGTGTGCCTGGCAGGGAATAGGCATTACCTCCCCATGACTTATCCTTCAGTGCAAATGCAGCCAGTATTACAGAAATCTGGGTTAACCATCCTGACCCCGTAGGGGCACCTCCTGCTTTTCAGACAGGGATCAGAAAGGTCAGCTGCATTATGGAGAGGGAAAGCACTGTAGAGGTAGCACAGCCCCGTGTAATCCCTTCCCTTTAATGCTGTTACGTAATACTGTCAGTATTCATTCACTGGCACATCGGGGCCTGCCTGGAGTAAACAGCTAAGGGAATTTAGAGCCATAAACCATTTTCATTCATCAGCATTGCTTATCTCCTGGCCACAGATTGAACCCTGCAGGGTAGCTCTCTGCAGATGTCACCTGCTGTTACTCAGCTTGCCTGTTCAGAAATCTCCTTCTGCAATGGTGACCCAGCTAAGAGGAAGTCTGAGCATTTGGGGTGAACCCCACCATCCTCCCAGCATGTGAACAGACAGCACACTGCAGTCTTTGAGTCCCAGTTCCTTGGCATGGGCCAGTCCAGCACACTCAGTCCTTAGCTGGCAGTTCTTCAGAGGAGCTCCCCCACATCCTGAGCTTCCCTTTGATTTGAGGGAAATGCTTGTGTGATAAAGTAAGCTTTATTTAAAAGTTTTAGTTTTGATTCTCTTTTTTTCCTCTCTAGAAACGAGTAGTCTTTGCTGCCTGAAAATAGCTGAGTTGCTTTTCTGTGTGCTTTTTCTTCTTGGCTCGCTTTGCCGTCCTGCTCTACCATCAGCCACTGGATACTTGCAGAAAAGAGTTTTGATGTGTTCTTAGGAGGCCTGTCCTCTCCACTGGCCATCAGAGGTGCAATTTCTGGTGGCAGAGGTCTCTGGGTGGGACAGCAGAAACTTGTGCAGCCCAGGTGGGCTGTTGTTCCCTTGCTGTCCTGGAACAGGTCACCTGAAGTGACCTGGATGGGACACATTGGCCAGTCACAGTGGCTCATCCCAGTGCTGCAACAGCTTCAGCCTTCCTGGGAACGAGGCAGAGCCCTCAGCATACGAAGGAGAGTCCTTGTTGTCTTGGAGGTTTGCCGGCAAAGGCTCTTAATCTTCAAAATCTCTCTCTGGCTCTGCATTCCTCTTTCTAATCCATATTACTTGAATGAGACCGTTTTCCTGGAGGCTCTTTCCTGCTGGGAAGAGACCAGCTGCTGTGGACTGTGATCTGACACAATTTTGAGATGCCTAAATCCTGAGAAGCACTAAGCAGTTGCTGGCAGTCTATTAAATAACTTTTCTTGGGATTAGAACTGTTCCCTCAACCCCAGCGATGGTAATCTTCACTTTGAAATAGAGCAAAAAAAGGGAGTGGTGTTCATATCTGACAAATGGTGTTACTGTCTGGGAGGATGCTTTTGTGGACCCTCCTGTTGTCTCTTTGCACTGTAAAATTGAGGTTCTACCCATTCTTCTCCTTTTCAGGAGTACAGTCCTTGAGAAGTACCCAGGTCTTTGGCCCAGGAATGTTAGAGGTAATGAAGGCTTCCAGGTGGTGTAGTGTTCCTGGCCCCAGCAGCAGCAGCTCCTTTTGTTGCTAAGCACAGAGGCTTTCTTTTCACAGTGCTGTATCCAAACATCCTTCTGCCATCCCTGTCTATGGTCACTTGAGCTTACACACGTGGTTTGGTTACTTTCTGTAGTTAGCACCCTCTTGGAAGCCCTTTGCTCTTTAATTGGACATACAAAAGATGCAGCACGTTTACTGCACCCTCTTTCTGTAGGTGGATCCTCCTTGCACAGAACTCCCAGGGTCAGTCAAAGAAGCAGTGCTAATTGCAAGTTGTTTTTAAGTGCTAGTAAGGCTTCTGGGCTGTGTCACAGGGTGATGCTCATGTAGAAATGGCAGGTCAAGAGGAACAAAGCCAGAGGATTTAAACTTTAAGCTTTACTCTTACTCTGTGCTGAATACCTGGCTTCTTACTCCTCCATATTGAGGCATCTATAAGACCAATTGGTTTAAGAATTACTCTAACATGGCTTTTGAGTAGATACCTGAAGGTTTCATGTTGTCATCAGTGGAGGTAATTTATATATTTTTACACAAGTTTATAAAATTCCCAGGAAGAACTTGGCACTCTTTAGTGGCTCTTCAAAGTTTTCCAGTCCTGTAGTTTGACACTAACACTTGTGTTTTGATCTTACTGTCATGGTATTTTTGGGAGCTGTTCTGGAAGAAGTGGATCAAAGCAAACAGCAACTGTAGAGCTCAGTGGCAGGTGCCTCTTTCCCTGTGCTTGGTTTCTGAATACAGACAGGGTATCTTTTAAGCAAAGGCACCATAGCTGTGTTCTTGGAAGAGGATGGGAAGTTAGTGACTTCTTACAACAGAAATCTTCCTGGGTAATTCTCCTGCCTTTTATCCATGCTTGCTCCTTTTGTGGCCCTGGCTGAGTCACATTTTCTGGGGCCAGGTCCACATCTGGGCTATGAGGGCCAGTGCAATGCCAAGTTATCCCATAAGGGGACCAGGCCCTCACCCCATTCCAGAATGGAGATATTAGCCCTAACCTACCTCACAAGGATATCGTGAGGATTGATGCTCATACAGCACTTTGAAGATGGCAATTGCTATGTAAGTCTCAAGTATTATCCAACTTCAATGTTAAAATTGCTTTTAGAGATCTGCAGGACTTGTCTTAAAGCATGGAATGTGTGACTGCCTTTTCAATTTGCATCAGATAGAAAAAAATGCAAAATATTTATTCATGCTGGTTAACAGCATGGGCTCAGCTACACTTGAACTCTGAGGGAGGTTTAGCTTAAAAATCTGAACTCTCTAATTTCAGTTTTGCAATGGTTTTTAGCTCTTCTAAAAGCCTTGACCAAATTCTTAGATGTGAACCTTGCATCCAACTTTTGCAGTCTGGTCTTGTCCCTCACTGTTAGCTACAGTAAATATAATCCAGCCAAAACAGAGGACCTCATAGTCTGCTGTGGCTTTTGAAAAAGCTGGAACAGAAAATGAAATCATTCTGTTCAACCTTCAGTCTGCAGAAGGTCATCTGGGTTTCATGAGACAACTTTCAAAGGGATGTTTAATTTATCTTATTGTAAGTTTTATTGGCTTTAAAATTAGCAGAGAGAGAAAGCCTTGATGGGATCAATAAGGTCGGCACATCCTTCTTTAATTCCTTTCTTTTCACCCGAATGAAGGAAGCAGGGGGTTTTGTAGCAAAGGAAGTGCTTGTACCACCAGTCCTATGGCCCAGAACAAAAGTTATCTAGAAATACAGCTCTGAATCATCACCATGTTCTCAACTAGGATAAAAAATGCCACTGTTCACTGATCTAAATCTGGACCACAGCTAGAAACTACCTAGTTTTTGTAGCACTAGCTGCTGAACAAAATGAAGGCAAGGAATTACATACCAAGGAATGTGAGCCGTGTACATGTGAAATGGACCATAATTTTGAAGCAGCTGCAGTAAAATCTTAATATGAACTCAGAAGCAAACACAATGCAAATTTTTATGGCTTCTTTAAAATATTTGATGGGTTTTCATTTTCTTAGTTTGGAGAAAATGTTCTTAATGTTATTTTATTTTTGCTCTTACTGTAAAGAATAGAAATACACAACTCTAGACAGACTAAAAATGAAAAAAAGACGTTGCCAGCTGGCAGGAATGCCAAAACTTCAGTGGCTTGTATTGTTTCTGTGGTGACGCTATGCTGCTGTCGGATGAGCTACTGGAGCGGTGTGATGGCTCAAAAGTGAGGCTGAAGCACAGGATGCAGGGGTTGAGCCACCAAGACTTCAGTGGGAACATGACTGGGCCAATGTGGATCAGTCAAAAGACAGAGCATAAGGAAATAAAAGACACCTTTTCCTCACAGAAAAAAAGCAAGAAACCAAAACCAGCCCGTTGGGCGATGGTGCTGAATTACTACAAACATATTTATCTAGTCCCTGCTTGTGCAGGTTCCTGCTGACCAAGCCTTGCTCCTGATTCAGCTGGGGAGGCTTGCTCCAAGCCTATGGTGCTGGCAGGGTCAGGCCAGCAGAACCTGAAGCTTTGTTAAATGAAACTCAAAAAAAAAAAAAAAAAGGGCAACAACAAAACCAAGAACAAAACCCCAAAACAAAACAAAAACAAGGAAGGAAAAAGCAAATGCCACCAGGTAAGTGGCAGTTTTGCCTGCCTGAGAATGCAGAGTGGCTGGTCTGTCCTGAACACTAATCTGTCATGGACCCATCTCTTGCTCCAGCCTCCCTTCCACACATTCCAGGCAGAGTGCACTGAAAGATGTGAATGAAACAGCTGCTTTCCCCTGGGGAGTCAAGCACTTTGCCATGTCTGAAAGTCTCTAGCATTTACTTTCTTTACTGTGATTGTAAAGGTCACCACATACAGTACAGCCACTTGATCTGGGATCTTTTCTTAACACATTTTTATGCTGATTTTACTATTTAATTCTTTGTTTGGAATGTAAATTTTTTTCTCATTTCTTCTGTGTAACAGCAATTAAAAATATTAATTTACTGGGTATTTTTACTGTGCAGATACAACATCTCCTTGCTCATTCTGTTTCCGTCACTGTTTCAGCATGGAATACGAGGCCCCTCTGTGGTAGGCAGTTTTGTGCCACTGTTATACATTCCAGCATAATTTAAGCAGGAGCTGCTCAGCACCCCACTGAACCTGACTGTCACAGTCAGCCACAGCATTCCTACTGGGGGAACCCCAAAAAACAGCCTACAGAGCACATCCAACACAAACCAACCAGGCACCTGGCTGGTATTGCACCTCATCCTGGGTGCCCTGGGAGCCAATCTCTGGAGCAAGCTCTGGCCAATCCCACAGACACTGGCCATTTGTCCCCCCTTCCAGGCAGAAGGGAGCTTGCTGCCCAGGACTGCTCCAGGAGGACTGCTCACTGCCAGGAATTCCCAGACTAATGGCCAGAGGAGCCTTTCCTGCTCCTCACCCCAGGAAAAATTTCCAAGAGGAAAGAAGTAGTCTGCACATTTTTCTCTGGCTGGGGATCTGATACCAGCTTCTTCAGCTGTTTGATGCATTGGCACAGATATTTTGTTTCATTAATCCTGAACCAGGCCATCTGTCACCAGTGGAACAGGTTTCGAGGATTTATAGCATAGAAACACAGCGGGTATAAGTGCTCCCAGTCAGTTAAATGGATCTGCTTGCAGGCTTAATGGAGACTCCTTCATACTCCCCTTCTGAAGTGGAATGGTTCCTGATGTGAGAATTAATCAGGACCAGGCTGAAATACAACCAGATTATTTTCAGGGCAGCCTAAAGGGGTTAACAGGAGGCAAAAGCAGGTGATTCTCTCCTTTTCCTTTTATTTGGTCTTTTACAATTCGATTCAAAAACTTAGAGGCCTGGTGGGAGGAGCATCCTGTTTCCTCATACCTCCTTCTGAGCTCCAGATGGAACAAAAGTGACACAATATTCTCAGACTGAGTGTGTCTGAGTGGCTGGCCACTGCTATATTTTTATTCCACAACCAGCTCCTGCAAGATTTCAGTCTACATTAAAAGAACCAGCACCAATGTATGTATATTTGTATTGATCTACCTGTCAGCCTGTTCAGTGGTTCAGATTTTCTGTAATCCCTTATCTAGGCATGGCCACCAGCAGTGAAGTTCTTGCACTTTCTGTGGCCAGCTCTTTTACAAAGTGACTCCCTCATTTGCAAAGCTGTATTTACTTTCTTGGTATTGCAAGGATTTAAGTATTCAGATTTACTTCAGACTTATTTGAGATTTTATTCAGATTCAGGCTTACTCTGTGTTGATATACAATCTCACATAAAGAAGCCTAAAATATTGTGAAGCTCCTACTGGCCTATCTAGAGAAAAGGAGGCAGAATCCAAGTCTCTTCTTGAACTTGGAAGCAGGATTCTCTCCAATCTTTCTCTCCTTTTATTACCATTAAGATACATTAGCAGAGGGTATTAGAAATATCACTTTTAATGTCCTACTATACAAAATCACTTAAAGGGAAAGAAGATGGAAATACTGGAAGTGCCCCTGCTGAGCAGAAGCCCCACTACCACCTGGTCTAACTGACCTTCACAGCCAAGGGCAGCTGCCCTTTGAGCCACATGAAGACAAACTACACAGCCACAACAATGCTGTTCTGCATGCCAGAGCAGGCACAGCTCGTTCCACTAATTATATCTTGTGTTTCAATTTCTGCAAACTTCCTGTCCCTGTGTCCATCTTTTTTTAAGGAAAAGGACTAAGTGCCATAATTAGTGCAGTCAACCCTATGTTTTGAGTACAAATCTCCAAAGTTATGGATAAAAAGCTTTATAAATTTTTTAAAGGTTTTAAAGCTCTGTAAGGCTTTCCACTGTATAAAGGAAAAAGTTGTCTGGTCACATTTTTTGTAGGAAGTGACAGTTCAAATTTAGGGAGTTCTCATTTTCACTCCCATTTCCCCTTGTTCACTTCAGCACTGTTCTGAATAATTCACTTTGGGTCTAATAGTCTTTGTGTTCTTTGCAACCCCTCCCAGCCTAAGGAAAATTATATTCACCTCTTCTGAGCTACAACAGCAGCAAAGCTGCTGCTGTGTTTCACTTTGGTGGTGCAATGCCCTATTTGTTTTTGCAAATATTATGAAAAAATAAAACAGAAAAACATGGCTAAGCAGAAGAGTAATATTAACGAAGAGAAATAGAAGAGTAAGTATTGGGTTTGCGTGGCAAGGCTTTGGTGGCAGGAGGAGACTGCAGGGATGGCTTCCGTGAGAGGCTGCTGAAAGCTTCCCCTGTGTCCAGCAGAAGAAATGGGTCCAAGTGCCTCTGTGTCAACACTTGAGAAGGAGAAAAATGCAACAGCAATTGCAGCCAAAGAGAAGAGTGAGAATATGTGAGAACAGAGGAAAGAGGAGCAAAGACAAGGTGTGATAACTGACCACAGCCCCCATTGCCCATCCACCTGCACCAGTGGGTAAAAGGAGGTAAAGAATTCCGAAATAAAGTTAAGCCCAGGAGGAAGGGTGAAGTAGGGGAAAGATGTTTTAAAATGAAGAGGTTTACTTCACCCTACTCTGATTTGATTGGTTATAAATTAAATTGCCCAAGTTGAGTGCCTTTTGCCTGTGATGGTAATTGGTGAGTGATCTCCCTATCCTTACCTTGCTTCATAAGGCTTTTGTTAAATTTTCTCTCTCCTGTCCAGCTGTGGGAGGGTAGCAATAAAATGGGGCTCAAGAGTGCTTGTTTTCACAAGGCATGATGCCTACAGTGCCACTAACTACCCCTCTTCCAGAACTAAAATTATCAAGAATAAAGGTCCTAAAATAATAAAAATAAATCTGCAGACAAGCTTGATTTGACATGAATGCTTTATCTGCTGAAGTCAGTTTTAAGTCTCTAACACTCACTGCTGATTTCCCACCTCACTCAGTTGCTAATATCTGGCAGCAGAGAGACCCTACCCAGAAACTGCCCAGGTCAAGACAAGGAGGAGCTCCAGGAGCCCTCAGACATAGGCTCCCATTGAGGAATCTGGGTATCAATCAGCACCTCACCCATACAGTGCTTTTGTAAGCCTCGTTCCTCAGCCAGGTCTGCTGTAAACAGGCTGCTTTGAATAACTTTGAAGAGGTGTGTTCCTGTTGTAACAGTGCTCACCTGAACAAGCTCAGTGTGGGAAGGCAGCAGGTAAGTGCTACCCAGCAAGCAGATCTCCGAGGGGATAGGGAGCTGTTCTCGTGCCCCTTAGGCCTGTTTGCCTCACCCTGAACTGGGTGAGCAGCTGGCAGGATTCCTTGCATCAGCCTGGCTGGAAACCAGAGAAGGCTCCCACGGATCTTGGGGACAAAGAAGCTGTGCTCCAGCTGTGGCTCCAGCTGTGGCTCCAGGGAGGAGTGTGTCAGGGTGCATGGGAAGTTGGACACATGGTAACAACAGGAATTATTAGAAAAATGGTAAAGAATTGCTTTCAGTCTTTTGGGTGGGCAGTTGCTGGCTTCAGTGAGGAAAAGTTGCATGTAATGTACACACAAAGACTGATCAGTTTGAAAATCAGAGCAGCAAATCCAATGTGAGCATCCTTTCCCTCTGGTGACCCCCTGTGAGCTACTTCCACATTAGCAGAGAGAACTAAACCCTGGGTGGGATGTGTTTGTGTGCTCAGCAGTTGGCAGAAGGCTGTCCAGAAGTAATGATCTCAGACAAAAATAACCCTGAAAGACCTTTCCAAATACAGTCCCTCATTATTGGTGCTGTATCAGTTTCATTTCAAGCTGTGCCTGGCAGCCTCTCTCTCTTGTCCCCTTTAAGAGGACACTAACAGGCCTGAGGCACTAGGATCTGTCTAAAACAGTTTGTAAAAGTGTGTAACCTCACCCCATGCCCCTGGAAGTGTCCATGCTCCCACCACCAATTTGAGCCAGCTGGAACCAAGCTCTGTGGTACAACCTGATTTAAAGCTTCACTGGGTTCGACAAAAGAGGGAAGGGAGAGTGGGATAGGAAATATCTGATTTTCTTCCTCTTCTTGTCTTGGAAACCTTACTAGCTGTCACACAATGTTGGCAAAATCCTTCCATTTTATAAAGAAAGAGAACAGATGTACCCAGTGCAGCATCTGTGCAAAAAAAGCACAAGGCTATTGTCAGAGTGCATCCATGGACTGCTTGGAAGTGCTAAGTATGCCATGGATGCAGAGCAAGCCTGGTTAGGGACTGAGAAATGGCCATGTTTGCTTCTGAGCTGTTTAGGGAATTCATGAGGTCTACTGGCCAAAAGAAGCCATTTTACAATACTACATACAATACTACCTTAAAACAACGGAAGATAAATCTCAGTGACTTTGAAGGAAGACAGAGTTAGGCTGTTTTTCTGGATATGAAGGTAAGTTCCTACAGTGTGGCCCTTGCAGCTCCAGCACCTACAGACTGAGCAATCTCTTGGTCTGTGGACAAGGGAGAGACCCCAGAGGACAGTGATGCACGGTGCCACTCCCAGCAAGAGCTCTTGTCCTGGAAAACAGCAGGCTCTGAACTACATTCAGAAGAGAAAGCTGTGGTTACTCAGCCTAGAGAGAATCACCCCAACTAATCCCAGTGGCTGCACACCAGACCTACGACAGATGCTCAGCTTGCAGCTGCACGGTGCAGGGGTCATAAGCAGGCAGGCGCTTCTTGTTGAGGTGAGGCACAGCTTAGGCGTGGATGTGATGTTAACAGTGCCCCTGTACTGGGTCACTGCAGGTGGGGTTGCTGCTGAAAGCCCAGCTCAGGACACAGCTGCTGCTGTCACATGCTGTGGCTCCTCAGTGGGGTGATGAAGCAGGAAGCACTGTCCTTCCCAGGATACTCCATCTTGAAGTCAAAATGCTGCTGAGGACAGTCACTGCAGGCTGCTTCCCACTGCACACACAGACATGCTAACAGAGCCAGCACCATCGACACACAGCCTTCTCGAGCGTGAGTACAAACCTTACAGAGCTTGGGTAGGACATTTCATGACCTGGACCTTACTTCCCATCAGGGAAAACCCAGGGAGTAGGAAGAATGAGCAATACACCACATTTCTCTTGGCATCTGACCAGCATACCTGTCTCAACATGCAAACAAATACAAACCGAAAAGCAAGAGGGGAAGAAATTGGAAATCTCATCCTCCCATTTATCTGCTGTGCAACTGTAAGCAAGCAATTAATTTCTTTGTTTCTTCGGCTGTAACTAAAGTGTCAGACTTTTGCTCCACAGGGATGTATCAACGCCTTCTCTCACTAATGCCATTAAATTGTAAAGTGCTTTTGGTTATTTGGCTCCCAAAGCACTTTAGAAATGCATGATTAAATTACACCCAATTATAAACCAAAGCAGGTGATCTTGTAGAGGAAGGGATATTGCTCTGCTGGTGTTGCTCTGAGGCATTAATAGTCTACAGAATGCTCGGGGGAAATCAAAGGGAACTGCGTGTACAATTTAATTTCCAGTGTCCACTGCAAATCTTCCATTTTCAGCCTGTATTTAAACACATTTCTTGAAGTACTTAATATTGCTTGTTGCACTGACAAGGGATCTCATCAGGTAAATCCCTTAGATTGCAAATGTAGCACTGTATGGCAAAATTCTTTCATGAGACCCCATTCTTGGAAAAGAGCTTATCTCCTTATTCTCCTTCAGAGTTTTTCTACCATGTCTCAGGTTTATGCAAATAAACCTTGTGACTTGCCATTTATATGAAGAATAAGAAATCAGTTCACATCTGTGTCCTTCTGGTGCTGCCTGAAGACAGGTAGGCTGTTATCAAGGGAATGGAGTGCAAGGCACAGCCAAGCTAACTTTCCTCCATTTACAGCTCTCCTTGCCTACATGCACAGGAGTTGCTGAAGTCATTTCAGGCTCTGTAGAATCCAGGCCTAGAGCACTTCCACACAAGAACACAACTACAGCCACAGTAACTGGAAGTGCTCTTTCTCAGCTGCCAAAATAACATATTTATGGTCTAATCCATCAGGAAAGGCTGATTGGTAAATACAAATATACAGTTTGAGACCTCTTTACTCCTTCTAGTGTACCACTCCTTCTGTCACTTTAATGTGTTGCCCATTACTCTTAATGGGATTAGAAGACTCATAGCAGCATGTGGATAGGCTGCTGAAGAAACAGATGTCTGATATAGTAATATGTATTAATATATAATTTTTATATTACTATATGTTCTATTACACCAGGCACAGGCCAATCCAAAAAAAAATTGTCTTTGATCTCACCATTTAGAGTCACTGCATTCTGCAATTCCCCAGACTGGGCAGAAGGATCACTCACTGCTTTGACTTGACGAGCTGGGCCATGTTCAGTTATGTTTGGGAACACTGCTGATTAGACATCCGTGTAATGATTGGGCATGTGTAGGGAGCAACTGAACAAAGACAAAGGCATTTACCTGACAGAATGACCTCTAAATGTTTAATTTAATGTGCTTTCAGGGATTTCTGGTCCAGAAAGACTGTCAAACCGTCTCCTACATGTCACAGATTTCCTTGCTTCTCCTTTAGGGAACAAATCCCAGTCAGACTGAAAATGTGCTACAAGACAAATGGCTTGTAACACCAATCTCCTGTTATGTCCAGACATGATAATATCACCCTCTGAGCACACGGATGCCCTGAATTTTAATTTGAACAGCATCTGTATAAAGCACTATGTAATGGGCTCCATACACATGTAGTAAAAGGAAGCCTGATCCTAAAGAGATTGCCAACAAATGGAAGGGATAGAAGAGGAGGTATTCTTGTATCTAATCCCCAGGTGAGCACCTGAGGTGCAAAGCAGGCGAGTGACATATACAAGGCCACACAGGGAGCTTAGCCCAGAGTCTTGTGCTTATGTCTGTGTTTGGAGATGTTCCATTGCTCCTGTGAATCCAGAGGGTCAGTGTCCCCACTGTCATTGCAGACAATGACTCAGAATAAGTATTTCCTCCCTGGGGGCAGGCCTGTGACAGGGTATTTATTGCTGTAGACCTTCTCTGTACTGACATACCACATGTCAGTACTCTCATCACATTGCAGGACAACATAATACGTCTCCTAGCTGTCTTCTGCTTCTGAGCTGTGGTTTATGGTCATGTTGTTGGGACTCCTTCAGCAAGCTGCAGATTACTGTGTGGTCAGGGGAAGCTAAGAATTAATGAGCCATTTAAGCACTAGTTTATTCTGTTTGGCTCTCTCCCTCTGTCCTTTTCTGGGGCAAAAATATTTCACTTCTAAAGTCACTGTATATTTAGGAAAGTACTTCCTTCCTTGATTTCTTCTACCCTGAGCAACCCAAGGGCCAATTTGTACTGTGTAATTATCTTCTGATGAAAAAAATGAGGCTGTTAGTTTTGGAAAAGCATTCTCTGAAAGGATAACAAGTACATAGGTCTGTCACCCCAGCAGATCATTACAGTAATAAGAGTCTCTCTAAGGACTCAAGCCAGCCTGCCTCCACTTGGCTGGCACAGACCCTTTGGCAATGGAAATGATGTCACCAGATTGCTGAGGGGACAGACACTGTTGTGTCAGTGCTGTTATGGGGATTTGCCTGTTCAAATATGACATGAAAAACAAGGTAGCATGGGGAGTGTCTGGAGTAATAACTCCTTCACCCTTTCCCTCCACACTGAACAGAAAAAGCAAAGCCCCAGCAGTACCATCCTTATTCCTTGGTTCTGAGCCATGCTGCTTCCAGGCTTGGCTCAGATAACATGAAGGAGGGAGTTGGGAAACACAATGAAGAAGTAGGAAAATATTTTCTGACCAGGGAGTTTTTCTTCCCTTGAGGGCAAACATTTTGGATTGCTCTGGTGGTCTTTTTTGGATAAAGGGTTCTATCATTGGAAGCATCTGGGTTGGTTTTTTTTTTAAAGAAAAAAGCCTCAACCTTCCTAACCCTGGTACTGATGCATAAATTGTGTGTAATCTCCATCAGCAGGAGAGTACCTCCTGTCAGTACCCCAAGGTGATGGAGTTTTCTCTACACTGCACTTGCAGCTTGCATGTTAATGTTGTAAAGGACATTTCTGCAACTCTTCTAGAGGATAATGTGGTATAGGTCAGAAACAAATCACTTGTTGCTGTGCATCAGGACTGGGAATGGTTCTTGTCCTCCCTCTTTTTGCCACTGCTGCTGGTGGTGGGGACCACTGGCCAAGACAACTGCAACTATAAAGTTCTGCTTCCTGGCTTGGGCAGCAGCAGAAACAAACTCCATCTCTGAGCACAACAGGGATGTCTGTGGCTACAGGAGCTACTTGTACAGAGTCAGCCTGATAGAAAAATGTTTCCAGGACACCAGTGCTGGAGATTTCTTCAATCTGCAAAGGCAATGGCAGGCTTTGTCCCCAGCAAAGTGCACACAGCTGGTGTGGCCTGGGTGATTCCATGTAACCTCATGGTACAGTTCATTAGTTTGATCATCTTGAAAGTGGAGGGAAAACAGCTGGTGGGATACAGATCAATTCATACAATTTAAACTGAGAGATACCTTTACAACTCTAGATCACTCAGGGTTGAATCAAGAATTATTTATCTTCCCCTAAAGTGAACTGGAGTTGCATGCTTGAAAAATTCTACTTCTCATGGTGAAACACAGACCGTCCCCAATGTTTTATGGTTTGTTGAGCACTGATGTTCCCCCTGTGAAGGACTGGGTTGTGCTGCTGACAAACCTGTGCATACAGAAGTCCCTCGGTCCTGACAGGGAGGCCTATAAAAAGGCTTGCCATAAAAACACTGAAAAGTTATGCAGGACTTCATGAACCTGTAGCTCTGCATGAGTTTTCTCCAATAGTCAACTTTTAAACCAAAGTGACAGCTTGTGACAAAGACTAAAGGACAGCTCCATGCTCCCAAACCCTGAAGCAGTATTTCATCAGATGTCCAAGAAAACACTAATTGCAGGATTTCTGCTCTGACAGGACACAACACAGAAGCTCACAGAAAGATGTGTGAAGGCATGGTGCTGTCCCAGCACAAACCACCATGTGGCTCTTCAGCCTCACAGTCAGATCAAACCTGGGCAGCTGGGAATAAAAGAAAACAGAGATAAAAAAAATAAAAATAAGAGAATGAGAGATTGCAGAGAAAGCTACAGCCTGTTGAGTCACGTCAGAGACTGTAAGAAGAAACCTTCAGGCTGTTTCAGCAGAAGGCACTACATGTGAGGGTTAAAATGTTGCTACCTCTTGTCTCAGTAGTTGTGCAACCACAAGAAAAACATCAATGCAATCAACTGCTTTCTAATGAGCACCTACTCAAGACAATTTCAGGTGAGGTGGGTGGAACAGAAATATTTTAAAATAATGTAAAAAATATGCCAAAAAATGTAGTTTGCATGTAATACATGAATGAGAACAAAAGAAAGGAAAAGGCACTTTTAAAGCCTCATTTGATGATTTTACTGTCCAAATTCTGCCACAAACAGTTTTGCGTAATGTTTGTTTCTTACAGGACTTCTCATACTCTTCAGCATAGTACTTCATGTTGCCATGCTACACCAGAGAATCTTGTCTGGAGTCTCTCTGGGATTTTTTGGTGTTTATTTGATGATACAGTAACAAAGCCATGCCCCATGGATGGGCCTTGTAGTTCCAAAGTGAGGACTGAGAAGAAAAATGATCATTTTTCATACTGGCCACCTGGATGTTGCCTTCTGAGACTTCCTCAGTGAAACCTGAATGTCCTTCTGTTCTCCTCATGAATCATCTATTTCTGCTGGCCTTACTGCTGCTAAGGACAGCCAGCACCATGCTTTGTCATCTGAGAAAATCTTAGACAAAAAGCCTGAATTTTCTAATTAATAATTAAGCAAACAAGTTCTAAACAATAAAGATTTAGATGCTTTGCTACCTCAATTAGTCAGGTAGCTAAGGATTTCATGGCAGGTCATTCTCATTTATATCCTCATTCTCAAGAGATAATTAGTGTACTTGAAGCATGACCTCTGCTAATATTAATTCAGCTTTTGGTGCCAGAATGCTGAGTGCTCACTGAGGGCCTGAAAGGATTATACTCCTGTCTCAGCAACACCACATATTTACAGCAAAGGGTTGATTCAAACATGATGGTTTGTTTACTGTAGCATCAACTGTCCTAACCCATACTCAGACTACTGAATCCCTGTCAGGAATCAGAGAATCTTCCAACAGTGACCTCTGGAACTACGTGTGAGGTGTGATGTGAGAAGTCACATGGTGGAAAAAAAACAACTATTACACCATTATACCTGACACAATCATTCAGGGGACAGCTTAGCAAGAAGGATTGCACAACTTTGTGCTGCTTTCAATCTCCTCTCAGAACCTCTAAATACTGAACAAAACCCAACTGAGTTGTGATGATAAATGTTTTTTTTGGTGCAAGATGAATCTGATAAAACTTTACAAAATGTGGTATATGTTAAAAACAAAAGAAAGTAACAGCTGACAGATAGGAGTTCCAGCTGGATGGATACTGCAGGTCTTACCTGAAGTGACATTGCTAGAATTCCTTCCTCTTACAACACTGCTTCTCCCATACCAGCTTCACTCGTGGCTTGGGTTCAGAAGGAGTATTTGTAAGTGGTACTAGAGGCAGGGATGTCAGTGCATTTTTTCTACTTTCTGGTGTCCTCAGCTCATGTCTGTAATGTGTATCCTGACAGAACATCTCCATGGTCTGGTTCCCTGCCAGGCTAAGCCAAGGCTGGAGCTGAAAAATCCAGCACCTTCAGTAGTTCTGAAGGCTCTGTGACAGCAGGAGAGTCCACAGCTTGCAGATGTGAATACAGAGCTGCTCCCATTTCAAGATGCCAAACCTGCAGGATTTTGGGGTATAAAAAGAGCTTAATAAGCACACAGCAAACTCTGTCCAACAAAGCAATGTGGTTCCTAACATGGCACATAATGGAGACACTGTTTCAAGGCTGGCCATTTAAGAAAGAAATGCAAACATTCTGGCACAGAATCATCTGAGAATCTGCTATGAGCACTGCCCACCACTCATTTTGCACATGTGTTTAGAAAAGGTGTTTAGCATTAAAGGTTTGTTTCTGTCTCCTCCTAGCTGGCTGGTGAGCTCTGCAGTACATTTCCTACCACCTGTTTTCTATGACTTTGAGTCCCTTGTGTCTCTTCTTGTTTAATAAATCCCTCCTACAGTCCTGTGGGAAGTAGTCAGGTGCTATGTGGACTGGGATTAGGGATTGTGCTTACTGACTTGCAAGATCCTATTAATGTTCTTCAAGTTTATTTGCTGAAGATTACAGTACCCCTAATTAACAGTCATTTAAAAAATACAGATCTTGCTCTTTGCTCTTTAGCCAACTTTGCTGCAGCCTCCATAACACATGAGAAGAGCAAAAGATGGACTGCTAAAAAAAGCTGTATGTTTTCCATCAAAAGAATAGGGACTTGTGTATTCAAATACAAGTCACGCTCTGAAGTTCCCAGCTAAGATGCAACAACCTTCCCCCTGGCACCAAAAAAGTCATCCAGTGCAGCATGCCATAACAAACTTGATGCTAATGGCTTTTACACAAGGCTCTCATCTGAGCACAGGGGTCATAAGGGATACAGTGCATATGGACAGAGTGTATTCTCTTCTCCTAAGCATAATGTGAGATAATGCAAGTCTTCCAATAGGAGAGGAATCATGTCTCCAGGCTTTAAATTGGTTTTGTGTTGTCTTCTGATGTAAAGGAGCCTGAATGCTTTCCCATCTGAGTAACTATTTAACCTCAAGGCTTTCATCTACTACATAGAATTCTCTGGTTTTTTAGCTATACTGGCTTCCACACTTGGCCTTTTTTTTTTTTTTTTGGATTATGTGCAGCTACTAAGGCCCACTTCAGTATCTATGACAGGATTCCATCAATAGTTTAGGCTTTTATTGACGGCATCTGAGAGTCTTTTTTTTTGTAAAATACTTTAGTCATATAGAGAAAGAAGTCTCTGCAACGGGCACAAACTAAAATCTGCCCATTTCACCATTTCTGAGGCTACTGTCATCCTTTGGAGTTTGTCTGTGGTATTGATCAGTTCAGAAGTAGGCACAGATTTTTTCCTACTAAAAATTCAGTATTAAAATAAAAAAATGTAAGCACCTTTCATGAATCTCATGGGAGTTTTCTCTTCTTTTAAAAGGGTTGATGAGCATAGTAACACGTATGACAAATTATATTCTTTGTCATACATTGGGGCCTTGGGCAACCTCTGTGTGAACTTTAAGTCCTAAAGCTACCTACACCTCAGAACATTGATCATCACATTGATCTCTGCTGTTTGCAGATACTTAATTCTTCCCAGCTGGGAACCTGTGTGTCCTTGTTTTAATAGTTACATAGGGATCACTTTTTTTTTTTTTTTTTTTACTGCTTTTGGACTGAGATAAACCAAGAAGATGAAAAGGGGGGAGAGAGAGAGAGAGAGAGAGAGGGAGAGAGATAAAATTCAAGAGATGGCATAAGAATATCCCTATGGTATAAGACTATCCCTCTGGCCAGGCTGGGCCAGCTCTCCAGGCCATGCTCCCTCCCAGCTTCTTGTGCACCTGCACATTGGCAGAGCATGGGAAATGGAAAATTCTTTTAATAAGAGAAAACTCTACTTAGCTACAGAATCCAAAACAGCATTGTACTAGCTACTAAGAAGAAAATTAACTTTATCCCAGCTGGAACCAGGACAATACTATGAGTGATTGCAATTTAATTAATATGAAAACCCAACATTTTGAATGAGACAGAGGAAAGAATCCAAGAAAGAGCCAAAATATTAACAGAAAAAGAAGAGCAACAGTCTCTTTAATCAGCTGCTGCTGCTGATAGGAACACTCCCATGTGTTGCACAAGCTGTGTTAAGCATGGATCATACGGTTGCTATCTGATGGATACAACAAAATCAGTCACTTGTGCAAGTCAGTTCTGGTCTAATTCAGGAAAAAAGCAGTGAAAATTAGGCACCCAAATCCATAGCTGTGACTTCCAGAGGTGCTGAAAATTCTGGCCTCTTGTTGTTGCTTGTGGGTAACAACTCCCTCAAGCAACTTTTGTGAGACACCTCTCTCAGAGGCTCTGCACAGAGGAAAATCAAATTAGCACAGAACAATCACAATTAATTGACTCAAAATTGTGTGTGTGTGTTATATTTGTGTGTAGAAAGAAATTTATGTATGGACAGCAGGAAGTCAAGGAGAGTAACTTATATGTTTATATTTATTTGTGGTCACAACACTTTTCTGAAGACTTTCTTTGCCACATACTTCTCTTGGTCACTCCAAATGTTTAAACATTTCAATTATTTAATGTTCAATTATTGCACTTATTCTGAAAATGAGCTCTTTCTGCAGTGCATTACAGAGCAGCTCAGAAATGTCTTCCCTAATCCATAGGAAGTTTGAGCAAAAATGTGAAGCTTTAGGTGAAAAATGATATGTATTGCTTCAGCTTGGTGATTTTCTTTCTTATATGTTTCAAATTTGCTGTTTGCTTTGTATATCCTGTGATGCACTCTGGTCTTGGGAATGGGGAGTATAATATTGCTTTCATTGGGGATCAAATATAGGAACAAGAAGTCTCACAAAATAGTTTGAGCCGGGACTTTTAAAGCTCATCTAGTCCAATCCCCCTGCAATAAGCACGGACAGCTTCAGCTAGATCAGGTTACCTGAACTGTAACTCCCAGAAGATAGTTCAGCAGTGTTTTCTAGCCAAATTAGTTTTTCACAGACTAGTTTTAGTTGGAAGGAGTCTTAAAGATCATCTCCTTCCAATCCTCTGCCATGAGCAGGGACTAGACCAGGTTGGTCAGAGCCCCATCCAATCTGGTCTGGAACACTTCCAGGGATGGGGCATCCACAGCTTCTCTGGACAACCTGTTCCAGTGCCTCACCACCCTCAGAGTATGGAATTTCTTCCTAATGTTAATCCAAGCATACTCTTGAAGCTATTGCCCCTTTTCCTATCACTACATTCCTCTCCAAACACTGATTTTTCAAATTCATCACAATGGCTCCACGGTCTTTTCTCACCAAGGTTTTGGTTGTAATGCAGTTACTGGCTTTTTCCAACACCACGTTTTCTTCCTCTGTCTCCTCCATACTGTCCTTGATGTGACTTTGGGCCTTGGCTTTGCCTTGGAAGGGACTGCGATGCCTGCACTGCTTGCTTGGTTCTTCACAGTGACACTGTGTGTAGCAAAAAGCTCGAGGACTGATTCTTCAGCCACTGGGGAAACTGGAGAGAACAGAAGACATTTGAAGGCTGCAGCTGCAAATATAACTTGACACCTATCACGTATCTGCAAGTTCCCAGAAAAAGTGGTCCTAAACTGGGCCCTCATACACTCCTTCATGTTTTTACTATCAGAATTTGGTATTTTGTGAAAGTCTTCAGGGACATCAAATTTTTGTCTTATGCTTTGATGGATCACGTTTTGATTCAGCTGATTTAGTTCTGTTTCTTATACAGAGAGTCACCTGCCCCCCTTTAGTTGTTCACCTCAGCAGAAAAAGAGAGAGCTCTGGGAAGTAGCAAATCCCAAAGCCCCTCACTTCTCCAGGACCTGGAGATTTAATTCCAGGCAGTTTCTTGGTTTTGTAAAGCACCTTTCTGCTGTTCTTCCCTAAAGTCCCATCAGGATTTGATAATGATAAAGATAGTAGAATCAAAGTAAGTAAAGAAAATGCTCCCTCATTTGTTACAGAGTAGTATGGGGGCATGATAAGGATGTCTTACACATGATAATAAAACCCGAACCAAAACCAACAGGTTGCCAGTACTTAAAGGGAGCCTACAAGAGAGAAGGGGAGAAATTATTTACTAGGGCATGTAGTGTCAGGACAAGGGATAAAGGCTTTAAACTGAAAGAGAGTAGGTTTAGATTAGACTTTAGGGAGAAATTCTTTGCTGTGAGGGTGGTGAGGCACTGGGACAGGTTGTCCAGAGAAGCTGTGGATATTCCATTCCTGACAGTGTTCAAGGCCACAGGAAGGATGGAGTGCTGAGCAACCTGGACAGGTGAAAGATTTGAACTAGACGATTTTTAAGGTCCCTTCCATCCTGGGCCATTCTATGATTCTAGACATATTTAGAGTTTTTTTAATTCTTCCATTATTTTTGTCACACAACGTGTGGTTTTAGAAATCACAATTCTCTGCTAATACTCAGGAAAACTCTCCCTATAGCAAAGCTTTGCTGTGGATGTGTTTTCGCTGCAGCACAGGTCTGATCAATATTCGGTGTGGCAGACACAGCACCCGCACTCCTGTTTGTCCCGCCAGGTCTCACCTGCGCTGCCCCGACCCAGGCGGCAGAAGAGGCTTTCTGCCACTCCGAACGCACATCTGGCGCCATCTGCCTGCCAAGAGCCGAGCCATATTCGCTGTTTCCTGCCTCTGTTCATCATTTCGGAAAGGGTGTTTTGCTTGTTGCTCATGACATCAACCTTTGAAGCAAAGGTTCGGGCCAAAATTCTTCATCACTGACTTAGCGATTTAAAATCATCCACTACAACTGTTCGTTTTTCTCCCCTCGGGGAGCAAAGAAGCAGCAGGAAGAGGTTTTGCTTGTGTACACTGACAGAAAAGCCTGTAAAATGCCACTGGCCAGGTGAGGAGACCAGGTGAATCACTGATTCTGCAGGTGTTTGTGTACAGCTGGTAAAGAACAGGGAGGACACAGGGTGGCTACATCCACTGGCAACTCTGCCCCCTGCTTCTCTTCCCGTCAGTCGGTGATGAGTTTGTGGATGGTTCCCGCTTCACTATCAAATCCTTTCCAAGCCCGTTGCCTGACAAAAAGATTGAGGCAGGAAACAACACACACTGCAACAAACAGAATTTCCACCCATGTCCCTGATTCCTCTGATCAGAGTTTCCTGCCCTAAGATGTCTAAGCTGTCAGGATTTCTGGCTCCTACTCAGGTGAAGTGATCTATGGACAAAATGAACTCAGTATTTTGTGGACCTGTGCATCTGCCTAGATGAGCCACATGGTGTGTACTGAAGGATGTGTGTTTGCATGCAGAGGACACATTTACTGATTACTCTGAAAATCAGAGACCAGGAGAGGGAGAAGGGAGGGTGGTGAGAGGCCAGCCTTGTGGGAGAGTGTGAGCCTACAGGCTGAGAAATATGAAAGCATCTTCACAGGAGACTGCAAAGGAAAATTTTGACAAAAGCCAAGATCCAAAGCCAAAACTTAGTGAGACTGAGACAGTAGTAGTGTGGGAAGGATATGATCTGTTCTTGTCTGATCTGTCCATCTGTTTGTCCTCAGCTAAAAGCCCTTTATCAACACCAGGCCAAATCCCACTAGGGTTTTGCAGCCTTTCATTACACTGATCAGCCCACGAGCATTTTGTCTGTTTGCTCTCTTGAGCCATATTTGTCCCACCTTTGCATCAATCAGGACAACACAGCTCGTCAGGATCCCCAGTTGAAGTATGAACACCACACTCCTTATGGTTGCAAATATCATAGAATCCTAGAACAGCTCAAGTTGAAAGGGACTTATAAGCATCATGGATTTCAATTCTCTGCTCCTTGCAGGACTAGCCAAAACTAAACCATATGACTAAACATCAACCAGACACTCCTTAAGCTCTGACAGGTTTGGTACTTTGTCTCTAGAAAAAAAAAATCACAGTGGAAGCATATGAACAAAAAAACTGCTAAGAACTGTCAGCTGAGCACTTCAAACACCAAGAAGGTGTTTAACAGAATGGAGATCTCCAAAAAAAATGGACAGATCACAGGATGAAAGTGGTTTAGCAAACTGGAAGAAATCTTGTGAAGGAGGATGGAAAAAGGCTGTTCCTAAGAAGTTTTTACCCTCTTTTGTGTGTGTTCATTGAAGGGAATGCAGCTATAGGAATCCAAAAGCTGAAGCTGAAAACTGCCCCTTGGCACTGCTCCATTCCCGTTGCTGGTCCAGAGGAGCTGTCAAACCAGCCAAACACTCCCTCTACTGCTTACACAGTATTTGTGTCTGAACCTGGACTCTGACTGGCTAAGATGAATCAGTAACTAAGACACCAGACTACAATTCCAGTGTGCACAGGAGTCAGAGGCAGCTCAGACACAGCTTCCAGGCTGGCTGTGCCACAGGAGTGGTTTCTGTCACACAGGAGTGACCAGGGATGTCCCCCCCTACACTGTCCCTTCAGACCTTCCTGGCCATGGCCCACAGAAGGCACTCAGACCTGGGCCTGGGACCCATCCTGCAGGAGCCTGACACAGAAAATGCAGGAGCAGCCTCACACAGAGACACATCAGGGGTGGGCACTAGGGCAGATCCATCCTCCATGTGAGAAAATCTGCCTGCCCTCACAGCTGAGCTTCTTTTGGCTCCTGAAGTTTCCTTCCTACCATACCACCAATAGAATGTTCAGCTGTTACTCAGCTTGTGAAGGATGCACTGCTATCATTTTATCCTCCTCCTGTGTAGCTAATTTCAAAATTGTCTTAAAATTCTTTTAATGGAAAGCATCTGGGCATAGTTCAAAGCTCATCCACATCTAGCAGAGATTATCTCAAAGCCTAATAGCCACTAAAATCCACACCCTAAGTTTAAAACTCTCCTCCAGCCTATGCTGAGGGCAGAAGCTAAACTTTTCTTCCTGTTTTTCTTAACAGCTGTGTGTATTTCTGTAAGACTGTAGACTTAAGTTTACAGCATCAATAATGCTACTGCAAAATTAATTCACAAAACAAATGTGATATTAAATATTTACCAGCCTCCTGTTGTGCTGCTGGTCCTCAGCAGACTGCAGTCAAGTCCAGGTCCCATGGGTCACTTTAAAGAATCAGGATAAGAATTCATTAGGGCAATTCTGACTAAAATAAAACATGCAATACATTTTACTAGCCTGGCTTAGGTGACAAGTGTAAGGATTTAAATGGAAAATTTACTGCTTTATGCTTCTACCACTTCATACAGCAAAAAGTCCTTCACTATTACCTCCATACTACCAATAGAAGGTAGAGACTAACAGCTTATCCTGTGTGAAACAATAAAAGACTGCAGATCAGTGTTATTTTACAAGTTTTCTAGGTGTTCCAGCAAATCAGCACTGCTCCATTGGAAAGTTCACTGAAAAACAGTATAAAGACTTCTCCTTCTCTTCCCCTCTTGAGTCACCCCCACTTACTGCCCACAGCTGCACTGGCACTGCTGTTCTGCCCATTAGGGTCACTGTCTTGTGCATCCTGTGATCACTGTGCAACCTCCCCAGTCACTCAGCTCAGCAGCATTAAAAGGTAAGCTCTGCTCTCTTCCCTTCTTGCTTCCTGGTATACTCAGGAGACTTCTCTGCCATTCATCTTATTCTTCATCCCCTTCAGGGTGACACCTTCAGGAGTTAGCACACACTCCAGGCAGGCTTTTCCCTTCCTCCTCACTTGGGTGTTCTTGAGATCGCTGACAAACTGAATTGGAACCCCTGGGAAATGGGAACTGGATGTGGATTTTAGTGGCAAGAAAAAATGGCACATACCAGCAAATACATTGTAAATCAGAACAGGTGTCTTCAGGTGTCTTTGTCTTTGCAGGATATAACATGGGCTCCTGTGCAAGAGAGGTTCCAGGCTTGGGACTTTACTTCCAATGCAAAAAGGAGGTCTTGATGCTCCTCTGATTTCCTGTCCCACCAGCTTTATGAGACTGTGGATTCCAATTTTGTCAGCCCAAGCTCTGGGGTTTTGTGTTTTTGCTTTATGGATTTTGCAGCTCAAACCTTGCTGTCTCACATTTTATCCACCCACTGTGCAAAGATGTTTACTTTCCATCACTTATGATCAATGAAGAGCAGAGTGTTCTGTACTAGACCTCCAGTCTTAACACCCAAACCTTTAAAGTAACTGGGCTGAACACCCTTAATTTTCACAGCGTGGGCCAATCCATCATCAGTTGAATCATCATTCATACTTATCATCCTACTTTGACTCTTTCCCATTGAACTTCTAAGTGAAGCTTTGCACTTTCTTTACCAGGGAGATTTCAAGCACTGCTGTCTGTTGTTCACTTTTAGTGGTTCCAGTTCTGTCAGGGGTTAAGGAGCACACCTGTTAAAATACCAAAAAGACAAACAGTCTGTTATATTTAGTTACTGATATCCAAATTCTTACACTAAACAGCAAAATGTCAGTGAAATACTTCTGATTGCTCAACTGGTAGCAGAAAGATCAACTCACTCTTTCAACTTTAGTTGAAATTAAGCTCACTACAGCTCATAATCTTCACTAAAAGTTGCAAGTAATCCAATAAAGCTGTTTGCCAACAAACACACCACTTTTCTGTTCAGTTTTTCTGTCCCAGCTCTCTCCTTCTCATTGTAAAGTAAATGGATTCAGGCAACTGCAGATGACATCTGCAAGCATACTTGGAACCATTTAACAAGTTGAAGGATGACTGCCATATTACTGCTTTACCTGCCAAGCATGCTGCAGTGCCTGGCACTGGATCACTATTTGTTTAAGTAAGGTAATCTACCACACTACCAAACAGCCTGTGCCCAAGCCCTGCCTAGGGCTTAATCAAAAAGGAAAGTATTTTACTTAAAAGATGATGCTTATGACAAGCTCATCTTGAAGGGATGGTCCTGCTGCAATACAAGGTAAGGCAGGCAGGCAGCATCACTGTTACTCAGCACTGATAAAAAGCTAGTTTGCTGTATAAAATGTGGTTGGTTTTCTTTCAAAAAGAAGGCACACACTTGTTTGGTCATAGGAAACACATGTAGATGCAAAAAAAGATCATTCTCATTATGCCCAGGCCCATCCACTCACTCCAAAGTGCTGCAACAATGTTTGGGCAAATTTTGTTTGCACTAGAAGGACAGTGACAAGGTGCATTTTCTCATTCCCATCTTCTCTGCTAAAACTGGTCCAAACTCAGTAGTGACTCACACCCCTTCCGCAACTGACATCAGTGGAGAATTTGGCTTATTATGGGTAATAACCAGGCTTCAAACTGAAATCTGCTCTCTCTTGAAAGGTGTTTTCCTATGGGTGCTGTGGTAATTGTGGGTTGGTTTATGACTTGTACAAGTTAGATTTCTGTTTGAGCCTAAAACGACCAGTGAATCATGAATGTTGTAGAGACAGGTACGAAAGGATAGTTACAGTTTGGTCCAGCAATTCTGACCCTCAA
Source organism: Prinia subflava (assembly GCF_021018805.1). Taxonomy (NCBI): domain Eukaryota; kingdom Metazoa; phylum Chordata; class Aves; order Passeriformes; family Cisticolidae; genus Prinia; species Prinia subflava. The sequence goes on from NC_086251.1 coordinate 15,243,705, forward strand.
ATGTTTGTCTGCAGTTGATGCTGACATTGTACAAAGAATCTCATGGGTCTGAGAACAAACATTACCTATCACTCACTCTCTGCACAACAGTTCCCTGTCAGAAACACTGACACAGAACACTGTAGGTGCCTAGGCCTGCCCCATTCCCACTGGAGATGCATAGTATATATTTCAAACCTATATGTTTTATGTTATTTTTTTTTTCAAGGAACACAGGGAACACAAAGGCTCTCCTCCATAATAAGCACAATGCTTGCATCTGTGGAAACACAACCTTCTTTTTGTGCAGTGGCCTCAGAGGGCAGGAGCCATAAGAGCTCAAACCTGCAGGGAGTAGATTCTTCCATCCTGCTTCACCTCCTTCCACTTGCAGCAAATCTGCCCTGTGCCTAACTCCAAAATTCTTACAAGCTTGTTTGTTAGCAGCAATAGTGAAGCCAGACCTCTAGAGCTCATCTTTAGTCATGATCAAGGACATTGTGCAGATGGCATCAGTGTAGGCACAGGACACTGCAGATTTGTAGTTATCTGTGTCATCTCAGGAACAGCATTCAGGCTGGAAAGAGGAAAAAACCATAGAGAAACAACAAGCAGAACCTCCCAGTAGGCTGGAGTGGTAGGGAGTGGGTATGACAAACATATTAGTGAACTCCTCTTTTTTTTTTGTGTTTATATCAGTGGTTTTTAATCACTAAAGAAACTGACCTGTTGAAAATCCAGAACCTCAGAGGGCAGAAATTTTGAGGCCAAATCCAATTCCCCCTCATTCCTAAAGGTTCCTCACAGCCTTCCTAAAACTCCAGAAACAGACAGAGGTCTTTCCACTGATAGTGATGTATTTTGGATCAGGTGCATTCTTGGCCTAAGGCAGAAAAACAAAGCTATCTTCCTTCTCAGAGACATCCTTTTATTCTGATGCTCTGCACTGGCAGTGAATATTCCCCCTGCACTGCATGAGGAATACAGAGACCAGAGAAGGGGGAATGGAAACTGTTGGACTTAAGACTCTGAAGTACTGTAGGAAGAGTTTGACTTGGCTTAACTGGCAGATTTGCAAGCAAAGGACTGCCTCAGAGAAGAGGTGAATTAAGGTGAAGTAAGAATAAAGGAGAGGAGAGAGAGTGACAGAGCAAGGGAAGGAAAAGAACAGAGGAAGGGCAGTACTTGTGCAGCCACGAGACATCACAAACAGGGATGAACTGAGATATGTGTCCTGAATAATACTATGAATTACTAAGATTTAACATTGCCTGAATGACATTTGAAGGAAGGGCATTGACCTGTTGGAGCAATTCCAGAGAAGGCCGCAAAGTTAATTAGAGGGATGGACCTGTGAGGAAAAGCTGAGAGAATTTGGATTGTTCAGCCTGGAGAAGGCGTTGGAGTGACCTAATTGTGGCCTTCCAGTACCTGAAGGGAGCCTACAAGAAAGATGAGGCAAGACTATTTACAAGGGCAGTAATATAGTGACAGGACAAGGGAGAATAGCTTCACACTGAAAGAGAGTAGGTTTAGATCAGATATTAGGGAAAAAATCTTTATTGTAAGGTTGGTGAAGCACTGGCACAGGTTGCCCAGAGAAGCTGTGGGTGCCCCATCCCTGGCAGTGTTCAAGGCCAGGCTGGATGGGGCTCTGAGCAGCCTGGGACAGTGGAAGGTGTCCCTGCCCATGGCAGGGGACTGGAACTGGATGATCTTTAATGTCCCTTCCAACCCAGGCCATTCTATGATTCTATGACACATAAGAGGCATTAGGGCCTCACTATTCTAAACACAAAACTAAGTAACAAAAATAACCCACTTTCTCTTTTCCGTGTTACGTTAGGGCTTGATTTGCTTTTAAGTTTAGCTCAGAATATTGCTTTGTCTCCTAAAATTCAAGAAGAAACATTGGAATTAATGAATGAGTGAGTGAAATAGAACAGTGACCTGTTACTTACTTCCTCTGTTTGAGTTTATTTTAAATCACAGTTTCTTTTCCTATCTATTTTATGGAAGAGATTAGATTAACCTTGCTTTATTTTACTTACTGTACTTCTTACAACTTTACATCCATCACAGATACCACTCTGGAATGAAATTCTTTCATTAGCAGCTCTCTGCACACTGACAGGAATGATTTGTGACGTTTTGTGATAATATATCTCAAAAAATAAAGGCTCATAAGATCTTTCTGTCACTTTAGACAGTCACAGATCTGTCATATGGGAGAGATTGTACATGATAGAAAGGCTTATTTATTTATGCATTAAAGGTCACATTCGTCCAGCCTTAGCCAAATCACTCAATCATGAGTTCTGCATAACAAGAACTGCTGCATTTAAATCAATAAGAAGTTTCCAGCAGCTTAAATGAGCAGCAGCTTTCCCACTGATCTTACTGATCCATGCAAAATCTCTAAGAACAGTGAGGATGGATATAGGTAACTGCAGTTTGCACCTCTTTTGTTTACCCCTCTTCTGGTTATGGAAGATAACAGACGGTATTTCCCTGCATTGGGTGAGTCAATATACCTGAGAGCACCTGGAAATACAGTCAGTTATTGGCATGTACTAGCTAAAGGTCTTCCAGAAAAAAATATTTTTTACTCACCCTTGGGTTTTTTCAGTGGACAAGGTTTCCCCACAAATTCAGGAAGGCTTTGTCCAGCAAGGATCTCAAAGGAGCACATCAGCATGCTACAAGGCTCCAACAAGGCAGAAGACTTCCTGGAAGACACTTCTTTGGTTGGGGAAAAAGCATGTTAATTAAGTGAACAGCAAGGTACTGTTTGCAGGATTTATTCACCAGGAATGGGAAAGAGTGGACAAAACAAGAAGCCCCAAAACATAAAGCTACACAGAGAACTGCTTGTCATCTAAAACTTCTGGGAGAAAGGTTTGTGCAGCAGGAAGAGCTCTAGTTGTCTGTAGGAGGCTGCTGATCAGCTCCTCATTTCTTTCCTGAATTTCTGCAGAATTCTGGGCAAGTAATTTGCTCTCTTTGTATATATCTTGTCATGTAGACAATGAGAAAATGGGGCTGCCTTGCTGCGCAGGAGTGCTGTAAGGTGCTCTGATGTCAGATGTCACTCAAGAAGGCTTCACAGCTGGATGTATCAAAAAGCCCATTAGAATTTACTTTATTCTGCACAAGCTGCATTAAAATCTTCAGTGCTGCTCATGCCTTATGTCTAGGTAAATGTCCATCATTTAGGACAAATCCTTCTGCTTTAAACTACTTAATTGCAGAAAGCTTCAGAGCTACATTTTTCTACCACAATGAAGCCATTTAGTTTATTTTAGTATTAACTAGTTGTTAAGTTCAAGTAAAACTTGTTTATATTTCTTTTTCCAAAAACCAGCTGTCCCTGAATACTAATTTCTAAAGCTCCATGAAAACACCACTCTGAAGCCAAGTTACTTTCCTGTGGTTAATAGCAAAATGTCTCCATTTTACACCAGGAAAATCAACAGAAACTTGACTACCAACTTGAGTTATTCCATCTTATTCATTTTGACTATTTCACTGCACTTCTTTCCAGTCAAGGATCTCCCCAGCTCTCCTAAGCAGATCATATACAGAGGGATTTGTGAATTCCACAAGGGCCCGTGCACTACCTGCTCCCAGTGGATGTGGCTGGGAGCTGTGTCATAGTCCTCACTGCTGTGACAAGACTGTAAGAAGGCTGCTTTAAGCCAGGATAATCCAAGATTGGTCCATGTGTGAATGGCAGTTTGGGGAAACTGGACCACTTGATTGTAGTCCTTGAGGGATGAGTATTGGTCATCTAGAAACTGCAGCTTTCTAGTTTTAAACAGTGTTCTGTGACAAGACAGATACAGTAAGGAATTGTAACCTCTGACACAGTCATTTATGCTGCTGAAAGACCTTGGGGCAGAAGAAAAATCCAAAGGCCTTTCCAAGATTTGGGGGCACAAATGATAAAGCTAGGATTATGCATGGCAACCTAGAAGATGCAGCCCACAGGAAAGACAATGCTAAGACCATATGACCTTGAGTGTCTGCTTCGTTGCCAACAGGAACTAGATATGCCAAAAAGTGCTGTGTTTCAGGCATCTTCCCAAGGAGATCCTTTTCCTTAACAGAATATATACACCCTGATCTTCATGCTGAGCTGGCTTTTGCCTCCAGGCTGCCTGTATGATAAAACAAATGCTCTGTCTCTCTATGCCCAAAGGTGTTCCCACCCTCTTTGCCACCGTCTCCCGCTGTCCTGTTCTCACCCCTTTGCTCTTGTGTACCAATGGTCATGGGTGTTGGTGACAGCACTGATCTGGCCTGGTTAGGAAGACACAACAGGTTACCCTATAAAACCAGAGGCTCTTAAAAAGATTGCTGTGGGTTTGCTCCTCAGTCATTATGGGGCAAATCCACAGCAGCAGCACCCAGTGCTAAAATGAGAAGGGATGTAGGATGCTGCTCCGGCTAACTGCTCACTGCATGCCTTCAGATCTGGATTTTCAAATCCTACAAAAGCTACTGTGACATGTCTTAAAAGTCAGCCAAACACCTTTACAGGTCATCATTTCACCTCAAAAATGGATTTCCCTTTACTTAGATTTCTTTTGCCTGATCAAAATTTTCATCCTTGGCCACAGAATTTTTTGAACATGAAAATTAGTCACACTTCAGAGTGATACTTTACAAAGTTGTTTTCTTTTTAATGGAGGGAAAGGAAAAGCAAAGCAGATATGAGTCTAAAGGTATTAGACTCACAAAGCCAATTTCTACCCTGCCTGGCCACAGCCACAGAACCTAAAGTATTATGACATTCTTGAGGATATATGTTTATGTAAATGTTACCTTTTTATTCCAGCTGATAAGGTCCTGGTCATTCCTAGCATAGGAGCTTTCACAAATATTACTGGCCCTTCTGTGTCCCTCAGCTCACAGGAAATTGTGTAGCTTGTTGCTACACAATTCCTAGGGAGATGCCTGGGTCACTTTACACTGGACAAATATGGCTTTGAGTAGTTAAAAATTTAAATACATACTGGCCTCTTGTGGACTGTGCTGTTACATCCTTTACACTGGCTTGCTCATTCTTGGAATCACAAGATGATAAACCTTCAAGTATGATGCTAAAAGGAATAAACCTTCTGTAGGTCAAAAACCCCCTTTCTATTTAAAAATAAACATAACCTCCCCAATCTCAGGTTTTCTCATAATTGATTTTGACACCATTTCAAAACTTTGATCAAAGGCAGACTATGAAATAATTTCCTAGGTTTTTTTCATGCTAAAATCAAAATATGTGGGTCCAGTTTTCAAACAGTTAAACATTCAAAAACTCCTGCTTTGATGTTTAAGTTGTTCACCAGTGCTGTTTTCACACCTCCAAGCTTTGGCTTTGTTTATTTTAAAATGATATATGCAGCATTTTCTCTCATTTTCAAGTCCAGCCAGTTAATTCAGATACTCAAGCAGGGAGTTGGTGCTTTAGAAGATCAGTTCATAACTTCAGATTGAAGGCCATTCTTTAATCAGCTCTCTTCTATTCCTTAATAAGTCTAAGATTCCGCCACACTTCTTCATATGGACGACTTCATTCCCAATGGGAAGGGTACTTCTCAAGGAGGGAATGAATTCCAGATTTCAGCTTGTATATTTAGCTTTTTAAAAGTTTTTTTTTTTTTAACTTTACATTAACTTAAAAAGTTAAAGTTATTTTTTAATGTGTTAACCACAGCGTTGCTGACATAGCACAGGAGGTTGAGGTGGATAAGACCAATCCATTCTGCAGGACACGAACTACCTGTCTTGCTTGCAACAAAGGCTTAACAAGATATAGTGACAATAAACTGCTTAAGTGACCACACTTGATTTCTGTGCGGAACAAAATGTTGTTATCTACTCCATATAAATGTCAAATTCAGTTGAAAAGGGAATCTAGTGCAGGAGGCACTTGGGTTATGCTCTGCAAAACACAGGAACTGAGAAAACCAAAGAACATAAAAATCTGGCCAGCTTCCACAGGCTGATGGGAATAATTCTATGGGTAAACTCTGGCAATGGACACCCCAGCCTCCCATCCCCCTTCAGGAACAGACCACCTTTTCCTGATGATTTTTAGGTGAGTTCTACTAGTCTAGGAAAGAAAGAGGAAGGTGAAAAGTTTAACAAACAACAAGAAAAAACACTGCAGAGGCTGAAACATTGTCAGCTTTTCCAGTGAGCAAAAAATACCACATACAGACAGCCAAAATAAACATATGCTGTTTCACAGGCTAAAGAAGGAATCCAGCAAGACAGACACTCTGTGCTCCCTTGTCTGGAAGCTCATGCTCTATTAACACAGATCAAATCAGAAGTGTGTGGAAATGGGACTGATCACGCCATGAAGTGCATAAGGTGTTATTTATTGCTTGTCTAATAAAGAAACCAACCTTCACTTATATCTTCAGTATTCTACTTCAGGAACAAGAGCCCAACCTAACTACAGAGAAACCCGCTTTCTGGACTCAAAGTTGTGTCTTCCCCAACAAAAACCAAAACACTGCCAACACAATCCAATTCCTCCCACCTATCCAAACTGACACCCTGACCTTTGTGTTGCCTGAGAGTTTGCTTTCTGTACTCCTCACAACATCCTAAATACCAAGACAACAATGGATGTAGTAAAACCAATCACACATGGCTTTCCTTCTTTTGAGATAGAACGGGCCAAAGCTAATTTCCAAGAGGAGGTTTCCATTGTGCATTATCAGTTTTGACCTAATTCCTGACAGGTTTCCTTGTGTCCATTTTAGAGGCAAACAAGCTAAAACATGCAAAGGAGATCTATGCTGGATTTTTCCCCTCTGATCCATGGAAATATTGCCTTTGCCTTTTCAGAGGAAAGTTGCACCTGGTACTGGGACTAGGGGTGTTAAAGTCAGACTAATAAAAAGCTTTAACTCAGGCAAGCAGAACTGTTTCTCAATGGAGAAACCCCATTAGTAAGATGCACAAAACTGCAGATCTCTGCCCCCAAAGTTCTGGGATGAAAATGTATACAGAAAAGGTTGAGCCCTCTGAAGGGTGTCTAGGAAGACAGGCTCTGTCCAAGGAAAGAGGTGATTTCTGGAAAACACTGACTAGCAACATATTAACTTAAAAGTAGTGCAATACAGTGACTTACTTAATTCTATTTTAGGCATAAGCAGCAACAGGCAGATAAGAGATAAAGGACTAAGAGGGAATACAGGTTGAGTAGCACAGCCCAGCAGAGAGAAAGGGCCAGGGATTGCAGTGCCCAAGTCCTTTGCCAGACTGTTTAAGCTTTATGTTCTCAAACGCTCAGAGCCATATTGCCAGCTCTGGTGCCAACATGGCTTTTAATTCTCAGTAACTAATTCAGTCTCTCTCTTCATTCAGCTTTGCTATCATCTGAGTAAACATGATACTGCTGCCCTGCTGGGTATGACATGGCCCAAAAGCTTGGGCAGGGCTAATCATAACGCCTTGTGTGACTTTCACACCACGCCACAAGAATGCAGCATCTGTTCTATTCAGGTGCTGGAGCCTGATCTCTCTCAGTGCTCAAAGGAGAGTGGATTCGTCTCTTTCCTTGCATGTAATCAAAGAAATTAACTTATTTGTGAATATGTGAAATTCACATTGAGACACAAGAAATCAACGCTTGTGTTGCCCAGAGCATGCAGATCTTTGACTGCCTGTGCCTTATGCACAAAGCTGCAAATGCTGCTTTCATTCACATATTTCTTCTGTGCTTTTAAATAAAGATTTTTTTTAAACTTGCATGAAAAAAAGCTTCCTTGAGCTGCCCTACTTTATCCTAAGGTGACAGTCACTCTTGCAGACACCAGGAAATACTCATCTACAGACTTGGCATAAGAAACAAGGTTATCTCCAGGGACTTCAGAAAAAGTGCTTTGTTTTTTCTCCATAGCAAATCTATAAAGCACGACCATCTATGTGCAAGCTGCATGATCCCTCCTCCTGAAGAGACAGCAGGGAAGTGACAGGAACCAAGGTCCTGTTTTGTCCTGTCTTCATGCTCATGTTCATTTTGCAACTGCAAATTCACATGTTAAGATTTTTCCATTGTCGACTAATTATAGAGGAAAAGTCCAGAATAAATTGATACTTTTGAAAGTCTTGGAAGAAATGCAGTTCTCTTCCCTACATGACTACAAGGTAGTTGACATTTAATAATAATTTGACCAAGACATCTTTATCTTGTTCCTTCAGACAGCGAGTTGCACTTTATCTGGGGACAGCCCTTACACTCAAGTGCAATCTTACTTTTTGTTTTTACATAACTTTGGTATCTGCTGATCTCAGACTACCTGCATGAGGACAGAATGTGCCATTATTCTGTTACCATGACAGAAACAGGATAAAACTGCTAAAGTGTGGTGACCAAATTGACCAAATGACCAGCAAACAACCAAGGCACTGAGCTAGGCTCTGTGCTGTTCAAAGTGTGAAAAGGCTTATCAAACAGAAGACATCATAGCTGGTTCTAAATAAAATCATCTCATGTCTGTTATATGCTTACCCACCTGGAGAGAGGAATTCAGTCATCTGGGAAACAACTGGGTTGTAGGTACTAACACTGTGGTCTCTGGTACAAAGAGTCCCAGGCACTGAGCAGGAGAGAGTGGATGAAGTATGCTTGGAATTTTCATTTAATAGAGAAAGAGCAAAAAGACAAGTCTAGCCAGAGATTTAGCTTAGTTCCTATTGTCAGCTCAGTTTCAAATGCTGATTACAGAAGTAGCAGCCCCACTCATCTCAAGTGCTTGCACACAGCCAGAGCTCCTTTCTGCTAATCTTAAGCACTTCTTAAGACTACCTCTGCTGCCAGAGAGATCAGAACAGCTGATAAAAGGTCCTTCAGATCTCAAATTCTATTAAAAAAGAAGGAAAAAAGAGACAGAAATATGTTAATTATAATAAGCCTGAGAGTAAATAGGAGGATTAGCTCCAAATCTGTTAGACAAAATAACACTTTAAGAGGCATTTGAATATTTTGATCCTGACCAAGTGGTATTGCTCTTGACTGGTAGGAGGTGGCAGCAGTGCAGCCCTCATCACCAGAGCATGCAGTGAGACTGACGTGTCTCATCACTCATCAATTGTGCAGTGAATTGATGCCAAACAACCTGATTTTATCGACAACCCCACTCTCAGGACATTTCACACATGCAGAATGGGAGTGGACAGCAGACAGATTTCATTCATTGGTGTAAATCATTCACTTCTACTCAAGTCAGTGAAGCACTGCCAACTAACTGCTGAGGATCTGTGCAAGGACCTCAAGGTCAGTATCTTAGAGCCTTTTATACCTTATTTGCCATAAATTTATTCTCCTCTAGAAAATCTCCTTGTACAGGAAGCAATTTATACGTTGAACTTACCTCCTCTATGCACACTGCCCTCCAACCAACAAGCGTTCTTTAGCAGATGCATGGGAAGCTGATGACAGAGCAAGCAGTTTTATTCACTGAGTCAGTTTTGACACAGAAGGGCACTGAAAAGCTGAAAAATATTTATGGGAGTTCCACTTTCAATGTTATTCAGAATATCAGTACTTATTTGGTTATTTTTAAGGAGTGCTTAGGTGGAACAATGTTACCAATTTGAAAAAGTTGGTAGCATAAGGGAGAATATAGCTATCAAGATTTACATAAAACTAACAGTCATATTATGCTCAAAAGCTTGTTTATTGCTCTCTTTAATGACTATCACCAGTATTTTAAAAAAGAATGCCAGTTCTTTCTGCTAGCTTCTCACTGAAGGAAATATTTTAAATACAGCAATAAAATCAAGTGGTTTAAAGATAACACATTTTGCCACACTTTCATGCAAACCCTGCAGACAGGATTTTTACAGGTTCATGGATACAGAATAAACACAAAGATGTGTACTGAAATATTGGGAAACTTTTTCCCCACAGTGATGAAGTTGTAGGCGTAACATTTCAGGCCTTACCCTGCACCTGCTGACGTCAATGGCAAAACATCAGTGGGAGCAGGATCAGCCCTTATTGTTCTGAGAGCTGCTTTACCTTCTCCTGATTAGGAAGTGCAGTAAATTCGCAGAATCTTCTGCACTGATAGAAGCAGTGGGTTTTGGTTATTGTTACAAATAAAGGGAAGCAAATATATTTTTAGTAGGTCATCAGAGCTTCCATTCACCAAACACTCATCTTTCATGTTAAGGATCCTGCGTACCTCCATTTTTCTCTACTCAGTGAAGCACTAAAATGTGTGCTCACCTCTAAGCATTAAACACAAACCACAATCTTCCCAGCCCGATTGAAGTCTAAACCAAAAAGCATAGCCTGTATCATTGGAAAGGAAACACTGTTGCCTGGAACAGTGGTTAAAATGGGCTAATTATTGTCTAAATTTGGTTTGAGGGCAAATATATCACAAAGCAGCCAACAAGTTCACACTGATTTTTTTTTAAGCTGCCTTTAGGATTTGCATTAATTTTAATAGGCACTGGACACATGGTTACCCTCAAAGCTTTGAAGCAATTATAAATTCATAGAATAAAAATTATTTTATTATTAGATTTTTAATAAAGATAAACTAAAAAAATTCCTCACCTGATTTTGAATCTCAGATTTCAGAAGAAATTGTATTCTATGTAAAAGTAGAAACTATTTGCAGAAATACAATCTGTTTGCCAGATGACTAAGATGCCCAAATATTGACAAAGAAAAGGTAAAGCACGAAGCATTTATGTTCAGTTTAATGTCTACTCAGATTCACCCCACTGTCATGATACTGGGGTACACTGCTGGTAAGAATTCGAGGCAAGAATTTGACTCATGTTGTTGAAATATTGTTCCCCCCTTAGTTCTGATAACACTGGTAGTGGAGTGCTTTAGAAAAATAAACAAGCGAACATGATGTGTGAAACATCATTTCAATGCGAATCTACTTGAGGCTTTCGATGCAGAGGCTCAGAAGGTTTACGATACACACAGTATTCGGTAATTTTATATGTAAAAACAATCAGAAAGAGGCAAAAATTTACTTTCAAGCTTAGTCAACATACGGCACATTTCAGCATGACAATTCAAAAAGTTTCACACTGTATTTGGATATATTAGCAATGACCTTTTAAAAAATAGCAAACTGAAGACAGTGAAATTTTTTCTGTTTTTTTTCCTTTGCTTTTGTAACAAATGAAGCTACTATTATTATTTACAGTATAAATAAGCCTTTTTTGGTGAAGATTATGTCCTGTCACATATGTTTAAGACAAGGCGTACCTCAGCTCTTAAATGTCAATGCAAACAAGAGCATAAAAGCAATATCAAAGTAAAATAATATCTTTCCAGCTAAGACAGCCAGGTTACCGTGTGTCTCTTATCAGATCTGAAATATATCTGAGCACAGTCAAAAGTTCTCCTGGCTTTAGCCTTTGGGAATATCATGAACACTTATTCTTCTGCTGCTCTAGAAAGCTGTTTTCCATACAAGCTCATGACATGATGCACAAATTGATATTGTTCACAAGTCTGGATCATTCCTCCCCTGAAAGGCAAGAAGAAAAGGGGAGGGAAACAGCAGTCTTATTACTTGCAAACACATGAGGAAATAGCACAGCTAACATGAAGCTTGTGCTCCACACCCATGGTCTATGCCAAAGCTGTCTGAAAATGAGTGAGAAGTGCCCTTTGATTGTAACCAGCTTCAAGTCTGACCTTGACCTCTGTTTTGAAAGTCTCTGCTAAGCAAGCACCAGAAGGTAGTGAGAACAGGAATGGGCTTTACATTCATTGTCCTTGGCAGAGGCTCTCCTCCAGGGAGGCATCGCCATCATCACTCTCACATTACCTGAACACCTGTACTCCAAGAACCCTTCTGTGAAAAGTAATTCCCACCCCAAAGCCCTGAGAGATGGGATCAGGGAAAAAAGAGGGGGAGAAGCTTATCCAAGACTTCACAGCTGCACTGGGAACTGAAATTGGGACCAAAGAGGGCCAGGCCAAGCCACACCAACCCAGACAACTGATGCAATTTTCCCATTCTCCAATGAGGATTCTTTCCTCTGTGCTACTCCACATCAAGCTTTAGGCAGAGAACTAGGGATGGCCAGCAGGATTTTGGAGCTTGCAATGTTTTTAGAAAGGACAGCTGAGATTTGTAACTGAGTTGACTGCTGTGTGCACCTTGATAGCAAAATATACTTCAGCACAGTAACCTGTTTTGTTTCAGCTTATTTTTCAGCTTTTACAGTTCTCTTTAAAACTGAAAACTTGAAAGGTGATGCAAGCAGGAGCAAAAGTAGTTTGATTTTCCATGTGTCATTAACCTGTGTATTTCAGCAAGGAGCATATTAACCAACATATGACCACTACAATGGGAAACAAACAAACAAAACCAATCAGGATGAAGTCGTTAATTTTAAGCAGATTCTGCTAACATTTGAAATTTGGCTAAGAGTACCCCATTGAAAGTGATATGATCTCTTGACAATCCATTATGAAGACAACTAGAACTTGTGTCTGAAGCTCACAGAAGGTGTATGCAGACTTGTGCCAGCACAGGTGCTGGTGCACAGATCCCAGCAGCACGGTGCCAGAAGGAGGCTGGAATGACAAGTGGAGCTGAGGAACATGGGAACCCATGGGTGACTGGAGCCAACCAGGCTGTGTCAGTCTGAGGAAAGGCATATGTGGTGCCTTCCCTTAGAAACCTCACCAGAAGACATTCATGAAAGTTGCTTCCTGTGAGCCAAATGGGTAGCAGACTGCTGGCACCCTCCTTGGGGACAGCCCTTTCCTATGGTGTCCAGCTTAACCATTATGGGTCACACAGTAGCTATTCCAGTAAGGGTGAGATGAGAGGGAAAGACAACCTTGTCCTTCAGCCCTTTGCACTATTTTTGTTAAGCAGCTGCTTCAGATAACACTTAAGGAGCAGGCAAGGGCAAGGGCCTATTCTCCAACCACTCATCATCTAGCAAAGGTGAGAAACACGCACAGTGTTTATTAAAAAAAAATTTCCTAGCCGAGCATCTCCTCCCCATCTGCTCTAGTTAATACAAGCTCACAGTTTATTTGCTTCTGAGTCCCTCTGTGCTCCACACAGCACTGAAATATATCTGTGTCAGATTGTGACACACAAGGAACATTAGTCATATCTGACAATTTCTCCCCAAGAAGTTCCACTGACAGTGGGGTTGCAGCCTGAAGTTGTAGCAACAGAAGCACCAGGGTGGTCATTGAGATTCAGAGCACAGAAAATTATTTTCATTTTTATCCAGTTTCCTGCTCTGTGGTGGCTTCCTCCCTTGCCACACATATGCACACCATGACATGTGCTTGCTGTCCAGGCTTTGGCACAGAATTATGTTTTCACCCCTATTTGCCACAGAAACCTTTGAAATCTGAGTTGCATCGCGGGCAATGACAACAAATGTCTCTCAGCACTGTGGGAAGGATGCAGGAATGATTACTTCCTCTCCTTAGTCATACTAGGTTATTTTAGGACCATCTGTTGGCCACTGATGCAAAGCCCAGTGCACAGAACTTTTCCAAGGGATTTGTGAGGGAATGAAAGGGAAAAAAACCTTGTTCTCTCCATACCAATGGCAACCTCAGAGGTGGTTCTCATGGGTAATGTCAACCTTGCTACTTCTGTGTGACGCAGGGAGGTGCATTCCTTCAGACATCTACTCTGGCCTGCATTCAGCCTTCTTTCCCTAAGTCCCTGGTGACTCCTTACTATCCTAGACAGTAATGATCAGGCAAGAGAAGGAGACAGAGCTTGCTGTCTTTTAGCTGCTTGGACACTGTCTTAACCTCTCATGCTACTTTTGAAGCCTCCTGGAGATTTTGGGGGGAGTTAGTGAAAATAAGAGTGGGTGGCAGCATGACTTCCAGGAGACTACGAGCCCTATTTTTCAGTCCTTGAAGAAATCATGCTTTTCTGTAGGAAGGATGGTGATCTGCTTTCCATCTTGAGTATTTTACCCCATGACATTTAAATGACTTTTATCTATTCCATCCCACTCCTGAGAGCTACATGGCAGCCACAGAGGCTCCTTCAGTCTTTCTTTCCCCCTATGGTGTCCTTTAAGTATGGTTTTCCTTCTTCAGAGTCTTAAAGTGACTGCCAGCTCCCCTCTCCCTTCAAAGCTAGTATTTGCAATTGGCCTGCTGTCTCACACATATTGCAGTGCCTTCAGCCTTCCTTTGTGTGGTGATTTTCCTGTGTGGCATTAGTCACAGAGACAAGATATTTCACATCCAGACAGATATTTAAGTGGACTATGGATAATCAGCACTCGCTATTCATATTCTGGTTTTCTTTTTCTCAAGAAACCTTCCCTTGTCTGGGCTAAAATCCACTGAAACAGCCAAATCTCTAAGCCCCTGCAGGTCCCTGTCTATCAGAGCCTCAGCAGGGCAGCAAGCATTTCATTTTTTGCCTCCCACTGAGCATAATTTCTTCTCTGAAATAAAGTTCAGCGTGGGGTTGAAGTTCTTTTTTTTCCCTCAGAAAAATCTTTGGTATGTTTTTCGTGACATCTCTTCCCCCGACTACATTTATCATTATCATTAGAGAGAGCACTGAGACATGTTTTGATGGCATTTGAAACCAGTGGGAGAGGAAAAATAACATCTCTGGTACAAAATTCAGGTCTGTTTACTTCATAATCAAGCTCAAGGTGGTGTGTTAAGAAATGCTTAACTGGAAACCATTGAATTTGTGGAGATTTTCACAGCTCCTTTCATACATCTGTAAACACTCCTGGTTGTGCACTCTCCTTCGCTAAGCAACGTCTCTCTCACCATGGCTCACAGCTCCAGAATATAGATGAATTTTCATTATTCCTTCTGGGAAGAAAGTGATGATGTGTGGCTCTGAACTTGAGTACAGCAGATCTTTGAGCTTTTTATGAACACAGGGCCAACTCCTCTGCTGGTAAAAGGTTGCCCCTTGTGGCATGGAGATGGGCAGCTGTGAACCCAAATCAGCTCTAGGGCTGCTCATTAAGGTTTGCTGCTCAGGCAAAGATTACAAGTCAGAGAAATATTCTGTCTTGGCCTCTGCTTGGGGTTTATTCTTCCCCTCTCCTTATTTGCTTCTCCTTAAATAACTGGAAATATTACCATTTTTTTCTTTTTATTTTTCTGGGAAGGAAGCAGGCTTTCTTACCTGTCTAGCCTTAACTGGCAGGCCGTTCGCAAAATGTCAACTATGCCCTCGTTCTTCAGCTGCTTGCAGCAGACACTTGTGGCAATAAAGCAGCCAGTCCTCCCGATGCCTGCACTAAGGAAGGGAAGAGCAGAGAGAGGCAGTGGAGATGTCAGAAGGATTTTGGAACTTTCCTGTCAAACAACTGCTGCTAAACCAGCACAGACCCCCTCATCTTCTTTGTCCCTCTGACCTTTGCCAGCTTCCAGACGGAAAGCCATAACTAGGAAAAGATACCAGCTTCGCTGGATGACATGATTAAGCGTGAGCCACTCACAGCACAAGCGTGAACATTGCAGGTACTGTGTTAAAAATGGACTATTGGAGACTCATTGACTGAATATATGTTGGTGAACCTCTCACTGAACCACTGAAAAAAAGCTTCTGCATTTCTTAGCAAGATTTGGTTTGACAGCAACCCTTGCTTTGAAGGCAAACTTCGCTTTGAAATTCTCAATTCTAACAGCTTCTTTGAAAACTATTTTCATTCACAGGTAAAGTAAAAAAACCCCAACCCTTGGTTAAATAATTAGAGCTAACAGCAATATAGTAAGTGTCAGATCTACAATCTAGTAATTTGAATTAGAGCAGAATACAACAAATTCACAATCAAAAAAATGTCTTTAAATTTTCCTGAACTCTTTTGTATCTGATACAGTCCTTAGTTAATGACCAGAACCGAGTTTATCTTCAAAGCCACAGTGTATAGAAGCTGTGCATTCCTCTCATCACCTAACAAACTACCAGCAAATGATGGAAGCCCTTCTTATGCGTGAAATAATTATGTGAGCATACTCAGGAATAATTACTTGACACAGCTACAGGAAATCTGCTTTCATTTACATTGTGAGAAAATTGTAACGCAAAATCGCTGGCAACAAACGTTCAAGCAACATTGGAGTTCACAGTTCACAGCTGCCCACAAGACCTTCGTCTTCCACTTGACCATAACCAAACAGAACACAGCACACAGCTCCTAATACTGTTTACTGTCCAGACACCTCAGTGTTTTGCAAAGGGAGGGAGCAACACCCATTTTTATATAAAAGAAACAGCACTTGTCCCAGGACAAGCTGCAGGTCTCTCGGTGTCTGAGACAGTGTTGGGTAGCACATTATCCATCGTTATAGAACGCTTCATAATCCTATCATCATATCTCTTAGCATTTTTTTTCCAAACAAAAATGCCCCATTTCTCCCCAGATTATTACTGTGTCATGGGGATTACACCATACAAGAGGACTGAACAAATGTGCAAAGCAAGAGTGACATGGTAACCAGCAGCAGATAACCATAGTTCTTTAAGGAGCTCCTAGAGAGTCACAAATTTCCAGGGACAAAGAGGACCTCCTTACAAACCATTTCTTATTTTCATCTGAACTCTCCCAAATTTTTCCATGTCTGTTTTAAAACACAGGCAGAAAAACTGGGCATGTTGTATCACATGAGCGTTTTAATAGTGATTACTCCATATTAGCTTATAGTCGGATCTTTGATGACATCAGGCTACCAACCATTTCTGCCAAGAGGCTCTTAAAAATATTCTCATTGTATAATATTCATTTACTATGGCTTTTGGAGAGCAACCATCTGCTGTTTCCTAGAAAACATTATGCAAAATTAAGCAAAATTCTGTACAAAAATAAAATTGGCAAAATGTATGTTATTGAAATGATGGAAGATTACCCTGGCAAGATAAACTGCAGCTCTTATCAGGCTTTCTGCTATTTACCTGGAACAACTGTTTTGAGGACAGGCTGTAGTTTCTAAGTAATCACATTTAACCTTTCTAAACACTGGCAAAACAGGGCTTCCTTTTAGACCTCTGGAAATTCTCCAATTTTCCAAGAACTGTAATTCATCTATACTAAACTTTAATGCTGTAGAGTGTGTGAGCCAACTTTTTTAAAACACTCTTGGATGAAAATCAGTTAGCATATCTGCTTTAATAGTGGTTGCTGAAGCTTAACATGCTCCCTAGTTAGCAGTGCAAAAGAACATACTTCATTATGTCTACAAATGTAAGTACATCATCCCACTTCTTTCTGAGGACAGCAGAGAAGTATCTATCCTCATCTATTTTTATTCTGCTCTGATTGATAATTGCAATTTTCTCATCAGGCATCAAACCAACTGTAAAGACTTTGCTCCTTCCATAGAAGTTTTCATCTCTGCCAGGGATTTTTACTGATACTTCAGTTTTACCATCAGTTCCATACATTTCCTGACTATTAAATAGTACTTGCTGTAATCAGCTTTGCTACTCTTTCATTTATGTGTTGTATTTAAATAATTGTCTTTGGCCTAATAATGATTAAAACAAAACAAAAAAGAAATAGCAAAGAAGGAATCTATAAAACAGGCAACTTTGATGCCTAAAGTTGAATGTTATTATTTGTCTGCTTGCATATGTCTTTCTACTCAATTTCACCAAAAGTATGGCAATCTTTTCTAACCTGGCCCTTAAAAGATAATTAAAGGCATATATTACTGGTAAGGCAAATGAAATGAAAGTATTACAACTAACTGAGCCACTGCCAGCTTCTATGTTCAATTCAGTCTGTATCTGAATGCAACACTTGATAACAGAAAACCATTGTCATTAAAGCTTTAAAATTGTGATTAATGCTTTGAAAAGCATATTTCAGAAGCAGCTGGGCAAGATTTCACATGTGTGACTGATGGCCTATATGGCAGCGTCTGCACTGCATCACTGTATGCGAAGAGCCCTAGGAATTCAGACACAACATTTATTTACCTGCAGTGAACAATCACTGGGGCATTCTTCTCCTCTGCACTCTGCATGGCCTCTTCCACTTCCAGCACTAGCTGTAACAGAGGAGGAGCCTGGTCTGGTGTCTTCTGGTCTGGCCAAGATGTGTACCAGTAATGTTTCAGGTTTCTGACTTCTTCTCCTTTCTGCAATCCAGTTAAGACAAAAACCACAAAAGTTTTACAAGAACTTCTCATTGTAAAATGATACTGAAGAATGGCCTTCCCTTTAAGACTGAGGGGATGGAATCAGTCTGCTGGAAAGACAACGTGGCTGGGCACACACAGTCCAGGAGTTTGCTGCAGAGAACTGAGATCCTTTTGACACAGTGGTGGAGGAGCCAGCGAGGAGAGGTGACCTCGTATTAAGTGACCTAAGTGGGCACACAAAGCCTTTGCTGCAGTGACCAAGAGATGGTGGAGGATCCTCCATGGAAGGAGCAAGGGCAGTAAGTAGGATTACAAGCCTGAACTTCAGAAGACGTAACTTTGATTCCTTCAAGGACCCAATTGCATGAATCCCTTGAGTTAGGGCCCTAGAAGACAGGGTATCCAAGATAGCTTATTAATATTCAAGCATCACTTCCTTCAAACTCAATTTCAGTGCATCCCTCTGGGTAAGAAATCATGAAAAGAGGGCAGGAGCCATGCATGGGTAAGCAAGAAGCTTCTGGCAAAAAAAAAAAAAAAAAACCAACAAAAAACCAAAAAAACACAAGAAGGAAATTTATGGAATATGGAAAAAGGGACAGGGCACTTGGGAGTAATATAGGAATGCTGTCAAATTATGCAGAGATGTGACAAGAAAGGTTAAGGCCCATTTGGAATTAAATCTGGCAACGGATATCAAGGAAAACAAGAAGGATTTCTTCAGTTGCATCAGTAGCAAAATGAAGAGCAGGGAAAATTGCTGCTGAATGAGGTGGGAGCCCTGGTGGTGGAAGATACAGAGAAGGCAGAGTAACTGAATGCCTTCTTTGTTTCAGTCTTCATTGCCAATGCTGCCCCTCAGGAATCCCACACCTTGAAGGCAAGAAATTCTGGAGAAAAAGACAACTTTTCTTTGGTTGATGAGCATTGGGTTAGAAAGCATTTAGGTAAACCTGAGACCCACAAATACATGGCCTCAATGGGAGCTACCCATGAGTGCTGAGGGAGCAAGCAGACATTACTGCTAAGTCACTCTCCATCATCTTGGAAAGATCAGGGAGAACAGGAGAGGTGCCTGAAGACTGAAGGAAAGCCAGTGCCCTTCCAGACTTCAAAAAGACAGCAAGAGGGAGGA
Organism: Prinia subflava; assembly: GCF_021018805.1. Lineage (NCBI taxonomy): Eukaryota > Metazoa > Chordata > Aves > Passeriformes > Cisticolidae > Prinia > Prinia subflava. The sequence goes on from NC_086251.1 coordinate 15,262,934, forward strand.
CCCAGAGGGCTATGCACCAGTCAGCCTCAGTTCCATGCCTGGAAAGGCAATTAAATAGTTCACCCTGCATATCACTTCTGAACACGTGGAGGAGAAGGTTATCTGGAATATTCAGCATGGATTTACCAGGGGGAAATCATGCTTGACCAATCTGAAAGGTTCCTGTGATGATGTGATTGGCTGGGTGGATGACAGGAGAGCAGGAATATTGTTTATCTTGACTTCAGCAGGGCTTTTGACCCTGTCTCCCATAACCTCCTCATGAGATGAACTCAGGAAGCATAGGTTAAGATGAGTGGACAATGAGATGGATTGAGAACTGGTTGAAAGGGTTCAGCAGCAAAGAGTCCAGTTGAAGGCCCATAGCCAGTGGCTTTCCCCTGGGATGAGTACTGGGTTCAGCACTGTTTAATTTACTCATCAGTGACCTGGATGAAGGGGCAGAGAGTACCCTCAGCACATTTTTTTGATGAGGATACAAAACTAGGAGGAGTGGCTGACACATCAGAAGGCTGTGCTGCCATTCCCCGAGACCCGGGCAGACTGGAGAGTTGGCCAGAGAGGAACTGCTGAAGTTCAACACACACACATGCAGGGTCCTGCACGTGGAGAAGAAAAACCCCAGGCACCAGTACAGTCTGGGGGCTGACCAGCTGGAGAGCAGCCTTGTGGAGAAGGACCTGGTGGAAAACAAGCTGCCCATGAGCCAGCAGTGTCCTTGTGGCCAAGGAGGCCGATGGTGTCCAATGGTGCATTAAGAAAAGCAGAGTCACCAGGCTGCAAGTGGCGATCCTGCCTCTCTACTCAGCCCTAGAGAGGCCTCACCTAAAGTGTTGTGCCCAATCCTGGACTCCCCAGACCAAGAGAGACAAGGCACTTCTGGGGAGGGTCCAGTGGAGGGCCATGAAGATGATCAGGACACTGGAGCACCTCACTTAGAGGGAGCTGGGCCAGTTTAGCTTGGAGGAGAGACAACTGAGAGGTGACCTTATCCAAATCTCTAAGTATCTGAAGAGAAAGTGTCAAGAGGATGGGTCAATTTTCAGTAGTGCTCGGCTACAGGACAAGGGCAATGGGCACGAACTGAAACACAGAAAGTTCCATCTGAATATGAGGAAAGATCTTTTGTGGGTGACAGAGCACTGGAACAGGCTGCCCAGAGAGTTTGTGGAGTCTCCTTCTCTGGGATATTCAAAACTCACCTGGATACAAGCACATGCAACCTGCTTTAGGGGAACTTGCTTTAGCAGGCAGGTTGGACCAGATGATCTCCAGTGGTCCCTTTCAACCCCAACCATTATGTGAATGCTAAACGGAACAGAAATCCATGTGGGAAGCCACACAACAGAAATCTGGACTTCAAATATCACAACTGCACTTCAGTAAAAAAATAAAAACCTCCCCCCACAAAGTATTCTGCTCTTTTAGTGCCAAGAGCTGTGTGCAAAACACTCCAGGCAGTCTGTTCCCTCTTGACAGATTCATTCAGCAAAGCCAGAGCTGTGCTTGTGACATAATTGCTTTCATAATGTATTTGACAGACAGAGAGCCAGGAGCCATATCTCTGTCTGTGATAGCTAGATAAATAGATGAGGGGAAAGAGATGGGAGCTTATTTTTCTATCTCTTCTGACAGACAGACTTATATCGGTCTCCTGTCAATTCTACTCCTCTCTTAGACACGGTAAGAAATTCAGAGGCAGTATGGAAGGTGGGAATTGTATTTAGCTGCAGTCCAGGTCTTTCTGAGAGACACAAATTCTGATTCTCTGTCTCAGCATGGTTATGAATATAGTAAATGTGCTGTTTCCTTCTAGGAGTGCCAAGTAGCACTATGAGCTTCTGATTTTGTGTTCAAAGTGATATCCTTCTGCCTGATTTCTAAAGGTGCAAAATAGTAACAGGGTGCCCAGGGAACTGGCCTTACCCTTGCAGCCACTGTACAAGCCAGCTGGCACAGGGCAAAGTAAATGTTTGCAAAAGGTCCAAGAACAGAAATGTTAGCTTCCACAACCCTCCCTTCAACACATGGCTGGCTGAGTTGAAGAGAGAGAGGAAAAAAAAAGACAAATATAACTCCCTCTAAAGAACAAGGCACAAAAACCTGAAAATAGTTTCTGTCATGTATGCTCCCAAGTCCCTCCCTATGCTTGTCAGTCATTGGATGCCAAGAGTTCTCTGTGGTTGTGCATTTTCCATCCTCCTCTTTGGATGACAGAGCTTTTGTACAGTTTCACAGTGAACTAGATTGGGAAAGCAATCACATTAAATCTTATTCCTTTCTTGAGATAGATTAATTTCCAGATGGATCAATCAGTTTCTCCCTTTGGCTTGGCAAACATTCACAAACAGCTGCGAGGGCACATGGGTCATAACAAGAGAGCTGGACAAAGGGAGGCTCAGCTTCATTGAGATGCTGTTCCATCCTATACTGGGTTTGAAGTGCTCACTGAAGCATAGCCACAGGATCCTTAAGGCTGTGTCTAGCTCACTACAGGAAAAGAGAGCCTTACTATCATAGCACTGAGTCTGGCCTTAGGGTATTTATGCTAGGGAGAAAATACTTTAAGAGAGCATAACTAGTTATCATAAATAGCACTCCACCTCGCTATAGTAAATCCGATCAACACTGCTCTGAAACACAGTTGCTTTTGAATGTGTGACTATGTCTGAGTCACAGAAGTTATGAACACCCAATTCTTAACTCAGTTGTGAAAATTATAATAAAAAAGTTGTCAATAACACTGAGAGAAAAGTAAAAGTCATCTGAAGAAAAACATGAATCACTACATAAGTCATTTAGTTGACAGCAACAGAAAACAGACAAGTTCTAATGATGAACTCTGGATGTCTTCCGTTTTGCCTACTGTGTTACAAGTCATATGCTTCTGCTTGGAGAACCCGACTTCTGTGGTTCTGTACACTTCTGCTTTGACTTGAACAAAATAGTCTCTATTGATTGTTCCTTGAGACTGAGAAGACTTGAGAACAGCTAAAGGGAAGCAAGATTTAATTGACAGTTTGAAGTCTACCATCATGTATGCTGTAGCTGAGATCATGACTCAGTGGCTAGACACTGGCAGCTTGCTCTGAGAAAGGAAAACAATCCTTGCCTATAGCCTGAGCTTTATCTAAAGTCCCAAAACCTGAAAAATCTTGTCCCCTATACTAAGAGAAAACTGACAGTCCACTCTGTAAAGCATTCAGTAACCATGTATTTCTGAACACTCATGTTTAAGGGCAAACTGAAGTCAGTTCATGGCTTTTCCAGTTTTCACTACCAAGTCACTTAATGCATGCATGGTTCAGAGCTGCTGCTCCTCTATTGCCATTAAATGACAAATGTACAGCTCTAGGGAATGGCAATTTAAATGGAGTCTTTATTTCAGCTCTAGAACTCAGCAGTTCACATCCTGACACTTAGGGGTGGAGGAAAGAGACATTGACCTGCTAGTACTGAAAACAAAACCATTGTCTAACTGAAAAACAAAACCAGATGAGCTGGAAGTCTGCAACATGTAAATAGTCTTCACTTCCCACTTCTCAGGGAGTGTGATTTTCTCCTTGCTGCCTTTGCCAAAAGCATGAGTGACAGACTTTCTACACTCTGAATCCAGACACGGGATGTCATATGCTGGCTTTCTGCCCATTAGCATATGGCTGAAGAGACTTGAAACTGGTTGAATAAAAGGGGAGATTTTCCAGCTTGGAAAGAAATTGTCATGTTATACTGAGGTCGGGGTAGATCTGGCAGATGAAAGGTGTATGAAGTTTATGCAAACAGACTGTTACTAAAACACGTAGCTTGATATTCTAGAACCTAGCAATGAATAGAGTTGTAAAATAGGACTCTGGTACTTTAGATTAAGCAGTATCTTAGTACTTAAAAAATTAAATCAGCACTAAAACTCTCTATCCACAAGATTATAGAATGATTACTGGTATATAAAACTACACTTGTGAAGTAAGAAGCTCTCTGTGAAGTGACATTTCATTCTAAATGATCAATGAACCCAGAGGACAAAGGCACAGAATGAGTCACTGGTTTCTTACCCAGTGAAGCCCATACTACTACAACTGGCCTGGTGGCTTTCAGACTGTACACGTGCAGCCTACACCTCTCACTGCTTATTTCCCTGTAGCCTTCCTGCTGGTGAACTGGGCAAAGCTACAATGACTTCAGTAATGGAAAGTGGTATTTGTACAGTGTCCACTGTGCCGAAGCTTTCCACACAATTCCCCCTGAACATCTGCATTTATAGATTTCGACAGCTAAGCTACTGTAGGTACATTGGAACGATTTACCTTTAGGGTGATGAGCCTTAAACGGTAATCGTCTGCTTGTATGACTCTGTTAACTGTGATTTCTATTCCTTCATAGGTGACCTGTTCCTCTGGCCAATATTCTGTGCATTTCTGTGTGCAATATAAAACAAATCCAGTTAAGCAGGTATCAAGGGAGGATTAGTTTTTTTCTCCTCTGAAAGTGAATATAGCACATGCATAGATGAATATGAATAAATTTTGTTTCTATAATAAGTACAAGCTTTCACTTACTAAACAGGGACCACATTTCAGCTGATTTTTGCTGCATCCATAATAGCCTGATTGCTTGATTAAAAATGCACAAATCAAGTAATTACTAACCAAAGCTTTTAAATACACACATCCTTATTTATCTTTATGCAACTGATGTGCATTTTGAAGGTTCATTAGAGAGGCCCGTGGCAATGTGCTTCTGTTTTTAAATTAATCTTTTTCTTAAGATAATAATGATTAGTATAATATACACTAGTTACCAATATATCTGTGCTGCATATATACTGATGTAGAAACCCAAAATACAGCTTTTCTATTTTTTATAAAGACTCAGTGCTCCCTGAATATAAAATTATCATTTGCATATGTTTTTGCACAAAATAACATGACTGGGGATGTTTGGGGAAATAGATTATGTACCAAAATCCACTTAAAATTGTCAGTGAGAATCTCTCAGAGCTAGGGAACTAAAAGGCAGCAGTAGCTGTGAGAGAGATTGGACTACATTTGATTTTGCCATAAATCAGTAAGAGATGCAGCCAGCACAACCTGACACTTAGAAACACAGAAACTATAGTCCATTTGCAGACCTATTTTTTGGTTCTGATACATTAGAGATAAGCCAGTGAAAATTTGTAAGCACTCCAGTCCTGGAAGGAAGGCTAAAAGAGACTGTGGTTTTGTATTTAGTTTCTCTAAGTTTATCAATATGCAAAGGCAGAAACAGGCATTTCAAGATGGTACACAAATTAGCACATAGACAAGGAATGACGTGAATGAGGCATAGTCTGAGAAAAAGGCTCCCTTGTGATAATGCAAGAAGCTATTTCATTATCACAGGGGAGTAGGTATCTGCTATTCAACAAACCTCAGTAAAGATGGTGCTTGTAAGATTCCTCTTTTACAGAGCTGTACACAATTTTGAAGGAAACAAGTTGAATCATTTTGCTCTCCCCCACCAAACATAATTCCACTTGAGGAGAAAGACTAACAACAGAAAAGTACCTTGCAAAGTTATTGAGTCAAAATTTTGTGTGGGAGAATCAGTGTTGTTCCATCTGCACAGTACATCAGTTAATAACCCACTGGGAGTGTGGCCCACTGTGTCTCTGTAAAGTTATTTATGCAGATTGTGTTTTTTCTTCCTCTACTCATAAACTGCAGAAGCCACTGCAAAAATTGTCAGGAGCACGACCAGCTATCAATAGCACAGACATTGCTCTGCTTAAAAGAGTGGAGTAAGATTGCCCACTCATTTCTGTGGGCTGTCTGTCAGATTAGAAGTGACAGAGGGCTGAGGTGCAGAGCTTTTAATACTCACATTAGTGAAGTCATTGCTCTGAGGAGGAACACAAAGCCTCTCATACTAGCATCATCACTGAACAAAACTTTTGGATCTGAATCTATGTACTTTGAGTCCTGTTATTCAACTATCAATGTAAGTGTTGCAGACAAATGGAGGGAGTAGAGAAGGCATTTACATGAAAGGACCCTGTATTTATGGCTGAGATTGCTGACACCATTACATTTTCAACAGAAAATGTACTGGGAAAGACTCAGCTGCTCTGCTGTGATCTACAGGCTGTAGCAAGCTCCAGTTCTATAGTGCACTGCAGTGCACTGCTTCCCATGACTGATAAGAGGGGTGAAACACTTGGTCAGTGCAGCTAAGAGGTAATCCAGACATAAGGGTGATTTTGCCTTCCTGTTACACAGTCTTGTTATGCAAACCATAGTGGAAAAACATATCATCAGACGTGTCATTCGGGACCAACATTTCCTCTGCATCTTCTCCAAAACCTCAAAGTCCTCAAAAGATTCTGGTGCAATGACATTTTAGTATCATATGCACCAGAAACTGGGAACTTTGATTAATGAGCAAGTTATTACTTCAGTGCTGCTGCTCAGATACAGGCAGGTGCAAGTTTAAAACAGGAGTGAAAAAACCCCATTCAGATCAGCAACATACTCTGTTGTATTGGACACAGGATGTGTCCAATGAGCCAGCTGTAATAACTGACCATTTTTAACTTGCAAAGCGTGATAATTCTGTGTCAGTCTTGTTAATGTCTTTTTTTCAAGGAAGTTGAAGGTTAAATTTATTTACTTTATAACTATGGAAAACTACAGGTTTGTGCACGTGTATCATTATGGGCACTAAGCTTCCAGCTACCAGATAAACCATTACAAGTCTGTCTGTATGCCCATATTTTTTGATTTCTAAGCACCTAAAGCTTCTTCTCCAAACAAAGATCTCTAACCTAAATTACTAATCTATTCCCAAGGACAAGCCTGACATATCTCCACTCAACCTTGCTGCTTAGTGGTGAGGGAGGATGCAGAGTCCAACACATGCCTGGACTACTTTCTCACATCTCACATTGCCAGTAAAGGCAGATGTGAGCTCAGCTACCTGTCTGTGACCTGAAGCCCAGGCACAAAGTTCTTGCAACTCTGCTATGGGGGAACGACTTCAGCAGGTAAGTAATGAACAGCTGAAGGGCTGCAGTATTACAAACTGAAAAAAAAATCACTTTAGGTGGATTAGCAAAAACATTGCTACACTTTAATTTATGAAAGTAGGTGACAAATAGAAAATTTCAGCATCCTGATTTCAGTATTTCATAAGCATTCCCTAGATACATTCAGGGGAAAGTCCTCAATCCAAGTCAGTTCTAGTTGTTGATTATCATACAGAAATCAGGTACTCCCTCAATGAAGTGTGCATATAGACATCAAATCATAATAAATGCAAGATAAAGCAGCCACAACTCTACTGAATAAAGTTATTCCACCTTATGGAATACTATTGCTTTTGATTCCTTTAGAAAGAACTGCAAAGGCTGCCTGCAAATAGAGCTGGTAAGGAAGGGTTTCAGGTCAGCTGGGAGAGGAAAATGGCAAAACCAACAGTAGGAGAAGTCAGACAGCAGAACAGGTTTACAGTAAACTGAATTGAAAGGGAAGCCCATGTCTTCTCTGAGCCTGAAGAATTTAATGCTACCTCTGATTGCACAGGCCACTGAACTAACTTCTGTTTGCTGGCTTAGTGTCTCTGCTGAAAATATCTGCTGGAGTAGAGATAAAAATATAGACTGGGTGTAACAGCATTACCTCATTCATCTCTTCTATATTGGTAATCATGACAATGATGGGAGAACGCTCCTGCCACACCATTCTCCAGAAGTCACTGACAGTATTAACTATCGGTCCCTGAGTAGCAATATATACCTTTTCCTCTCCTCCATAGCCCTGCCAACAAAAGAACAAGAGATCAATTTTAACAGGGATATCCACTATAACCTTGAAGGTTCATTCTTAAAAAAACAGAGAGGTATCCTGGATGAAACGCTGACTCCGTGGCACCAGTTCTCCTCTTTATCTCTCTCCTGCACACGTGCACACGGAGCAAAGGCACAGTATGGACTCAGGTAATTCCAGCAAACAGTGTCCAGTAGCCTTGAGGTGGCTCTGGCTAGGTCGTGAGCCTTATTCAGACTGGCCTTGGTTAGGCCAGCTGACACGGAATTTTGCATCAAGAACTGCAGAAGTATGTTTCTATCTGGTCTAATCTGTACTGGTGTACTTTGAGATTTGGGGTTCAGCTCATGTAAGCAGGAGAGAAGAGCAATCAGATCAGCTGGGATGGCTTTAAAAGCCCATGTATGTTGCAATTCTGTTTACGTTATATTTACATTATTTAAATAATGTTTACATTAACAGAGCTGACAGAGGCTGGGCAGACACGCTGGGCTAGGAGCTCTTACCCTGATGTAGTTAGCATTGATGTAAGAGCTGAGGGGGTCGTCCTGATCAGCTGAGGTAAGGCACACTCTGCTGTGAGGATCTGAAAGGTGCACGGAGATAAGGAATACTTTGTCAGGTGCTCAGAGGAAACACACACAGAAGATTATTTAGTACAGCAAGACATTTACATGCATTCATGGCCATCACAGCAGATGTGAGCGGCCTTGGAAAACCCCCACATTAAGACCATTAAAAAAGGGAAAGGATGTTTGGGGTAATTTGCAGCCTTCTGACAGTTTCACCCACTCTCTGAAGCCTGCCTTAATTGGTCCTGTTGCAGAGTCAGTGTCTCAGCATTACTCTGGTAAAGCAGTTTTCTGCTCCAGGAAATTATTTTTCAATCTGTTAGGTCAACAGACTCATTCTGTCTTCAAAGACATTAGAATATTGTTTGTGAAATGACAGCAAAGAGCTTTTCTACCAAAACATAAACATGCATTTCTTGCACCCAGGCAAGCCAGATGACAATAATTCTTTCCCTGTTTCATCTTGCAATGAACAGAACTCCAAGATGTGCTATTAACAAATATAACAGTTACAGAGAAATTAAAGAATATTAACAGTCTCTTGCATTTTAAGTCTCTTCAGTACTTGAGTCTCCTTCACTGAGGCTGTTTATGAAGCATTATTCTTGTTCTAATAAGATGACAAAAGAAAACATTATTCCACTTTAGAAGTTCAGTCCAATTCCCACTGAAGTCAATGGCTATTTCACTGGTTTTACTGGGAACTGACACAGCCTCACATTCATCCACTTTGACCAGTGCTACCCATTGACAAGAAACATCCTCCTGACAGAGGCCTCAGCAAACAGCAACAGTGCATATGACCAAGATAATATTAAAAACAAACCACAGGTGCCTTTTTCATAAAAAACTTCAGCTGGCTTAGAAAGCAGAATAAAATAAAAATTATGCAAAAATTTTGCTTTACCCAATATCATATTAAGGACTAAATACACAGTAATTTTTACAGTACTACAAAGACTCAGCATTAAATGCTGTCCTCAGACAGACTAGATTCATTTTTCATTTTGAAGTATAAAGAGAAATGTTTAGGTCTCCTTGTTATCCCTCTTTACTGCCAGCACCAAACCCTGTGAAATGGAGGCAGTGGGATATGAGTGACCACTCAGCCCTCTCCTTTCCTCAGCAGTATCAAGCCATCCCATGGCCACAGTCAGAGACATAGTTGCTAAAAGTTCATTCAGGAAAAAAGCCCTCAGATCATAATAAGGCCAGAATAAAGTTGTTAACCTTTACAGAGGCAGTTGAGTAGAAAGCAGTTATCTGAGATGAAGAGGCCAAAGTTACAACAGTGGCTGCTGGCAGATATCCATACGGCTGAGATGAAGGGATATCAAATTCAGAACACACAGATCACTTAGAGATCTGGCACCTTGGGCATCTGAAATCAATATCCACTTCTGCAATCTTCCCGTTCCAGCAAAACCAGTGAATTAATACTTGAACAAATCACCTCAGCCATTAGCACAGCAATAATGAAATGTTGCTAAATGTTTTCACACTTCTGATCTGAGAAAGAGTACAAAATCGTCAAAAGAGTTGCACACATCAGGCTGCAGGGCTGGAGTTTGAAGACATTACAAAAATCTTTTTTGAAACCATTTCAAATCCAGATTCATTGCTGTTAGGTATAGCTGAGGACATTTTTGACTTCACTGCACTAATATTTGCTAACCTGACATTGAACTGTTTGGATTTTGCAAAAGACTACTGTGGATGGTGGTACCATCTTCCAACAACAGCTTAGAGAAAAAAAACCCCAACCAACTAAACAAAAGGGTGATAACACTTTCCAAAGTATCTTAAAGTATGAGACAGGGGAAAATGATGACACCTGTAAAAATTTGTACCAAAATGTTTCTCAAAACTCTCACTCCTGCCTACAAATACAACTAGTGTAACTACTTTTCTCTGTCATCTTAATGCCATCAAACCAGTTTCTAATATTCTCAGTCTGCATTTGAAAAAAACATCAGTCAGGAAAATAACGTTGCTAGAATTTGGTCTTTCGAAAGAAATTTAACCAAAAAAATCATTAAGTAACATCTTAACAAACCAGCTTCTTGGGTGCAACTTTTAAGCAGCACCAAATGATGCAATTCTACTATCTGAAAAACCCTACAATTCCCTAAGAATCAGCAGCATTTTGGTTCTTCATGCGCTGTACCTCTTTGGAAATTTGATTGATGCTTTGAAGCTATGCTGCTGCTCCATAAACATGGCTTTTGGACAATACATTGTGGTGACAGTACACTTCATGCACTCTGAAGAGGAAAATGCAAAGCCCTCCAGCATGTGGAATAAACCACTCTGCCCCAGTGACATAAAATGCAGAAACTTACTTGGGAGAATTGTTTTGTAGCGATTCTTACGCACTAAGCCTGGAATATCATATTCCTTTGGGTCAACAAAGTTCATTGGAATTTCCTGTTAAAAAACAAAAAACCAAACAACAAAAAACCCACGAGAACGTAAGAGACAGTCAGTAGTATTATTAGATTCACAGGAGGTACAAAAAACCCAAGCCCATTGTGTCCTCCCTGCGAGGGAGGCAAAGTGATGAAGTCAGCTGGGACACGTTGTACAGTACCTCTAGCAACTTACCACCAAAGTATGATTGATGTTTCCTTTTACTGTCACTGGCTTTCTTTTCTGAAATCCTTCATGTGAAAACGCTCCTAGTGACTAATTCATTGAGTAACACGCATGACATGTTCACTCCTAATATTATTAGAACTGAATTGCAAGCGTAGGCACAGAGCGATGCCAGAGGTGGAACGCAAGACACTGCTCTGAGAGGATGGACCTCAGCCCCATCCTTTCTGACTCACATCGCTTCCTCTCTGAAGGTGGAAGTTAATAATTTGCTGGGGACTTGCACCAGCAACAAAGTATGACACACATTATGACAGGCTGGTGTGCTGACCTGACTCCATGGAGCTGGGGGAGCATCACTGCTTTGCTCGTCGTGCTGTCAAGCTCCATAGAAAAGGATTGCAAAAGGCTATCTGCCTGTGCTCTCTGTCACTGATGCAAAGAGCACACCAAGGTGGAGGAGGGTCCTGCTCCCTGCTCATGCCCCACAATAAGTGGCCAATGCCAGGAACAAACAGGAACCTTCCACCAGCTGGAGTTGGTGGGCAGGTGAAGAGAAGGGATGTGTTAACTGAGCTCAGCAGAGATACGGCTCACGGGAACTGGGAGGCAGAGATGGTCATCCCAGCTGGATTTGAGAGACCACTACAGGACAGACTCGTAACAGGAACCAGGCTTGAGTAAGGCAAGCCTTACTCTGGGAAAAATTAAATGAGCAGAGCTATGGACTGAAGAAACATAGAATTATTAAGGCTGAAAATGGCCTCTAAGATCATGGAGTCCAGCCTTTCACCTAGCACCTCTATGTTTACTGCTAAGTCATGTCCCTAAGTATCACACCAACATGTTTACAAACACTTTCATGGATGGTGATTCCACCATTTCCTCAGCCAGCCTGTTCCATTATCACCCTTTCAGTGAACAATTTTTTTCCCAATATCCAATCTAAACCTGCCCTGGAACAACTTGAGGTCAATTCTGGAACCTTAGAAGATTATCTGCAGTCCATCTCTTACAAAGCACTGAGCACACTGTTGGCTTTAACCAGAGGCAAATAAGGACAAAAACATTTTGTTGAAGTAATTTCCTATCAATTTTGAGAACTGCATAGGAACAAAATCTTCGTATTTTTCTCAACTGTTCCTTGGTATTTTCAACCCAAACTCTTCCTGAGCCAAGCTCCATGGGCTGTTTCTAAGTCATTCACTGCACTAGCCAATTCTTGGTGAAATCAACAGGACTACTGCCTGAGTAAAAACTCTACATCTTGTACAAATTTCAAGATTTAGCCCTGTTAACTTCCTCCCTGACTTTTCTTCCAAAATGAAACAGCTGTTTGCTTCATCTGGGATCTGGACTTTGAAAACCAAGTAGATTAGACAGAGTGAAAGCACACAACAAGGAGCTATTGGTGGTAACTGTTTCATTTTAAAAAAATCTAGTTTACAATTTTTAATTACAGAAATGACATTTTGATTACACAGCATTTTATACTCTTTCAGTTTTCATTAAAGAATGAAAATAGCTTGGGATAGCTTGGCTGCTGAATGATTTTATGAATACCAGGAAACCTAATTCAAATTCTCTCAGATAAATGAAGTGTATTTTTCCCAACTTCTAACATTATTTTCTTTGCTACAGAGTAGCTCAAAGACTGATGAAACTGTATGTGGACTAGTCTAGCAGTCTGTTCAGACACTGAGTGAGCATTCCCTCTTTAGAAGAGCAATAGATGCTTTACTTTAAAAGAATCAGAGCTTTGCCTACACAGAAGCTGCTTTCCTTCAACTTCTACAGCACTAAATTAATTAAGGATCACAGATACCTTGTGTTCTATTTTAAAACAGAAACCCAGACTATCCCCCTGCTCTTGTAAAGGGAAAATCTCCTGAAACTGCACAACAAGGGAGGACAGCAAGTGACAATCAGAGTGGTCTTTCCCTTTCACACACTTAGAGGTCATGAAGAGGACAGGCTGAAAGGGCTGCAATGTTGCAAAACAATCTTCCTGCTCTGCTAAGATTTCATGCTTAGGAGAATATTTGATGTGGGGGTATTAACTTCAGTAGTTTACAACTAGTAAATTATTTTTGTGCAGAGAAATATCTAAGTAATACATACTTTCTATAGCTCCTGCTGAATGACAGAACCACACTGTGTTTCAGGTAACCTGAGAACATTTAGATTTGAGAAGTAGCTCCACATTAAGCAATCAACAGCAAAGAGGGTGGATTAGGGTTAATTTCATCCCTAGGGCAACTCCAAACACATCTCAAGAAGTTATGCTTATAGCAAGTGTGGCCCTTCTTCTGAACTCTAGTGATTATTTTGTCGCTGTTGTTAAAAAGGTAATATACGTCAGCCAAAAAAAAATCAAAATCTTGTAAAACAAAGACTTCTTGTTGTTTTTGCCAGAACCAATTCACTAATTTTTAAGTAACAATATCACTGAAAGCTTTCAGACATTGTAATTTAAAGAGATGATAAATTTGGGAATTGCATTAAATGCCTCACTGACAGAAGTGGAGTTTGCATGTACTACTTTTAGACTGGCAGAAAATAATGCCAAGGTCTTCTGTGGAGAGGCAACATCCCATTTTTATTGATGCTCCTAGAAGAGAGGTCAGACACTCACAAAGAACTCTGCCTGGAGTATGAAAGGATCCAGTGCTTTCTTGTGCAGCTCCTCTTCAGTCAGGATGTTCGATGCTGTCTGGAGGTATTCTCGGGCTGACTGCTCCCGTGGGGACATGACATAGCCAAAGCCTTGCTCAGAGCAGCCAGGGGTGCACATATCCAGTGTGAGTGAAACATTTGAACCTCTCCTGCAAAACAGAGCAGTCAAAGTTTGCTTACAGGGACCCATCACTGCCAGCAGTGACAGATGAACAACTTTAGGAAACCACTCAGCTGGTTCTGATGGGGACGTTTTGGTCATTACCTGTAAGAAAATGGGTGATGCTTCTTGAGTGGACAAGACCAGAAGATGATTTTGTACACTGAAACATCTCTGGGGTAAGATCTTGGGATAAACTACCAGTTCAACTTTAATAAAGACACAAACAGTCAACCACTGCAGTGAATAATTTTTCTACCTGAAAAACATTCTTTCCACAACTGTACATCACAAGAAGGGTAAAATGAAGCTCATAACACTTTAACAAACAGTTACATTATAAACAGAGATAATGTTGAGTGTAGAATTTTTAGTATTGGTTAGCCACACAACAAACCCAATAAGTAAAAATGCCTACTATGAATAAAGTTTTAAAGCACTTCTGAGGTTCTGTTAGTGTCACATATGATAGATAAAAGTAAGATTCAAAACCCATCAGCAAATCTATATTTAAATATTTTTAACATAATAATAAAGGCACACAATATGATGATTACTAAGTAAAGGTTCTGTACATCCACACAGTAAACCTATTTTTGATGAATCTCCACGAGAAAAATTTAGCTAGGTGTGTGCAGGAGCTATTATTAAAACCATGTAAGCACACAGGCATGACCAACTCACAGAGAGGACACAAGTCATCACTTGGATCACAGCCCTTTCCTGGACTCAGGAGCTTGTCCAAAAGAATTTGCAGCCAGCTTCCTGCTGTGATTCACAGCCATGGGGAGATGCCACTAGTGGCAGACATGGAATCTTTAGTGACACCTTTCAAAGGATTTCACCTTACCCTCCTGTGTGCTATTAAACAGCTACCACATTTCTCCCTCAAAACAGATGCATTTGACAAGGATTACTTTTGGTTCTTTCAGGGTAGAAGAGACTACCTACATTAATAATTTTTCAGCATGAGGAAATGAGATGATTTCTTCTTCAGTAACATTTAATGCTGTTTGAATTTAACTGCTGACCACCCTTTTAATTGCATAGGTGGTTAAAGAATGAGAGGGAAATAAGAGAGAAGTAGATGCCAAAGAGGCACAGGTGGGTAATTCAACACAACACCAGACAAAAAGTGATCAATGTGTAACATAAATTAGGTTTGTTAGGGCACAGCTCAAACCTGAAATGGTGTCTTCTCAAGGACACATGTATGTTGAAATCAAGTGTCTGTCTTAAGCATTCACATTGTGCCTAGTTTGAGAACTTCAAGCAATTACTTTCATTCTTCCACTTCTAGTTATTTGACAGGTTTTTGCTTGTAATTCATTACTTCAACCAATTGATTATTCCCCAAGTGACACTCCCCGATTCTCTTGATACAGTGAGTATCTTTAGTGTAGGCTAGCAGTCACATGAGGAGAAATTTTACATTTTTAAGGTGACAGAAATGAAATGAAATCAGGGATAGTGAAGAACACAAACGACTCACATATTTCAAGTCCAATCTTGCCTATAATGAAAAACCAACAAAGCAGCAGCTTCAGGGACAAGCCCCAGAGGTTACTGTGATCTCATATAAAGTTAGAATAAAACAATAAAAGGTATAAGATTTTAGAACAATGTTATAACAGACCATAAAGTGGAAAAAAACCCATTCAAAACCCACAAGAGTGCAAATTGAAAGCCTCTTCTGTAACATTCCTTTTTACTGTTTCCTGAGGAGCTTTGGAAAATCAGCATTGTATTCTTAAAATTTAATTTCTGTCTTTTGTTTTAAGCTTTACAGATGAGAATTAACTATGATTAGCCCTCCAGTTAAGCCTGAAAACTGAGAAATAAAGGAAAGTGATACTTTCCTATGCTGGGCCCTTCAGTAACTGCATTCTTATTCATAACATTGTCACTTCAGCAGAATTTCTTCACAGGAATTCTGTCATCAAGACCTTTGTTCTATTTCACTAAGACAACTGATAGGACATAAAACAGAAAAATATTTTCCTTTAATCTTGGAACTGCCCTTCCCAAGCTATCAAACTCTGAGA